>NC_049258.1:6957500-7590000 GCF_011100685.1 Canis lupus familiaris
TAGCTTTTCCAACAGGTCAAACTGCAATGTCTGAAGCCAAACCTGTCCTGAGAGATCACCTACCACAACCCCTCATTCTACAGAGGTAGGACCCAGGCCCAGAAGAAAGACAGGATTTGTTCAAGGTCAGGGAGCGGCTGGTCTCAAACTGGATCCCAAGGATCTTGTCTCATTCTTTGCACACTATATTACCCACAGCTGCAAAAATATGAGTAGACTTAAGGTCAAAGATTTGTGTGTTTCCCAAATACAATTTTCCTTCAGTTACAAAAATAATACACGTTCAGTGTAGAAAATCTGGTAAAAACAAAACAGTAAAATGCACCCACAATCCTATCTCGCAGAGATACCATTGTTAAAATTTGGTATATTTTATTGTGTTTCCTTCTTTAAATATGTGTGTATTTGCATATGTACACATAGATGTGTACAACTCACTTTTCTACTTAGCACTCTATTTTATTTTATTTTTAAAAGATTATTTATTTATTTATTTATTTATTTATTTATTTATTCATTCATTCATTCATTCATTCATAGAGAGACAGAGAGAAAAGCAGAGACAGGCAGAGGGAGAAGCAGACTCCATGCAGGGAGCCTGACTTGGGACTCGATGCCGGGTCTCCAGGATCATGCCCTAGGCTGCAGGCGGCGCTAAACTGTTGTGCCACCGGGGCTGCCCTGAGCACTCTATTTTAAATATTTCTCTATGTCAATAAGAAGAAAATTTCCAGGATATGTGGCCAGGTTTGTTCCTATAACTCCTCAGTTTTTTCTGATATTTTTACTATAAGATTGGAGAAAATTATGCCAAGATTTGGATGCAGATCTAATGCCATTCTTGATAAAATCTATTAATTTTTGAGAATCATTCTCATTTGCTAAAAATGGGTGACCCATTTCAAATCCCTGAGACTCAGTGACAAGTCAGTTGAATTTAAGATATTCTACCACTCTGGCTTCCATTTTTTCACTGTCAGTGTCTTAAAAATAAAGAGGAAAGAATGAAACCAGAATTACACCAGCAATCCTAAGACATGGTGTTGTCTTGGAAACTATTATGATGGAAAGAGTAAAAGAAGAGCTAAAAAATATGGCTTATAAAGCAATAAAAACATGGAGTGGACATTGAGGATTTCTCTTCCTTGTGTGGCTCTGACCTGGGGAAGGATCAGGAAGTCACTGCAAGCTCAGGTGTAGCTCCAGTACCACTTGGAGGTGTTAGAGGTTTTGAAAAATCTGTGGAAAGACACCATCTCTACTTGCTCACAGAACTTGTTCCTGGGTCATCCCAGCTTGGGGTTGTCAAAATCATTCAAGCAGAAGGAAAAGAGTGTAGAGGGCAACCACCTTTCCAGCCAGCTTTCCTATCCACCTTCTCTGCTGCTGGGTGGGCATGTGACCCAATCAGATCCAATCAGTGTCCTTCCTTGGGATTTTTATATGGACTGTAGAATAAAGAAGCTCTTTCTTTCTTTTTTTGGGGGGGGGGGCAAGGAAAGGGCAGAGGGAGGGAGATCATTTTTTTTTTAAGATTTTATATTTATTTATTTGAGAGAAAGAGCATGAGCAGGGTGGAGAGGCAGAGGGACAAGCAGACTCTCTGGTGAGAAGGGAGCCCTACGTGGGACTTGATCCCAGGACCCAGAGATCATGATCTGTGCCTAAGGCAGACACTTAACTGACTGAGCCACCCAGGTGCCCCAAAAGAGAAGAATCTTCAGCAGGCTCCACACCCAGCATGGAGCCTGATGCAGGGCTCAATCTCAGAATCTTGAAATCATGACCTGAGCCCAAATCAAGAGTTGGACGCTTAACTGACTGAGGCACCCAGGCACTCTAAAAAGCTCTTCCGTTTTGATGAGATGGCCACACTCACCTCATTAGAAGCCCTTTGCACATATGCACATTGAAGCTGAAACAGATAAAAGAGAACATCCTGGCAAAGCTGAATCTCTGGTGTCAGTACCTGAGGGTTCTTGTAGCTCTTTTGTGATGTTATAAGCTATGCCAATATCCTTCCTATCTAGAAGTCAATAAATGTCCTTACACACATAGGCTAACCTGAGCAGAGTTTCTGTTTCTTACACCCCCCAGGAGTGCAATACCCCCATAGGTAATAGCATGGGTAACCCAGAACAGAGCTGTTCTTCAGCCTGGACCTTGGCTCTGAGGCAACAGGGACCACTCTTCCTCTTCTGCTCACATTAGGAAAAAGGCCATTTGCTTTGAGTGTAAAGCATTCCCTAGATGAAGAACCTCATTAAATATAAAAGCAAAATGCTTTTATCTTGATTTTTACTTAATGCTCTTTGAGATACTCAACATTCTCTGTTTACACTAGCACCTGATTTATTTTCACAAGGACTTCAATCAAAGATACTATGAGTTAATGAATAAAGTATGACCCTTATGATTTTCAAATAATTTCAAATCAACTTCAAATGATTGAAAAAGTACGAAAAAGTTTAGTAATTGTCTCATTGTAAGGTAAAGAAATTAATGTGTACATTATTATTATTATTTTTTAAAGATTTAATTTATTTAATCATGAGAGACACACAGAGAGGGGTGGGGGGGGACAGGTACAGGCAAAGGGAGAAGCAGGCTCCATGCACTGGGAGCCCGACGTGGGATTCGATCCCAGGTCTCCAGGATCATGCCCTGGGCTGAAGGCAGTGCTAAACCACTGAGCCACCCGGGCTGCCCCTATTGTGTACATTAAATATTTCGTAGTATTCATATGATTTTATTATAGCTACCTAGGAAAAGATCTAATTTAGAACATTTTTCTGGCTCCTGCTTCTTCTTGGTTTGTGTTAGAGAAATGTTTCAACAGATGTGCTCAAGAAGTCTTTACCACATAAAATCATTCATTTTGAGATATATTTTATTTTATTTTAATTTATTTTTTTTTTGAGATATATTTTAAAGATAAGAATATTATTTGGGGACGCCTGAATGGCTCAATGGTTGAGCACCTGCCTTTGGCTCAGGGCATGATCCTGGAGTCCCAGGATCGAGTCCCACATCAGGCTCCTTACATGGAGCCTGTGTCTCTGCCTCTCTCTCTCTATCTCTCTGTGTATGTGTCTCTCATGAATAAATAAATAATCTTTTTTTTTTAAGATTTTATTTATTTATTTATTCATGATAATCACAGAGAGAGAGGGGGGGGGGGAGGCAGGTAGCGACACAGGCAGAGGGAGAAGCAGGCTCCATGCAGGGAGCCCGACGTGAGATTCGATCCCTGGTCTTCAGGATCGCACCCTGGGCCAAAGGCAGGCGCCAAACCGCTGCGCCACCCAGGGATCCCAATAAATAAATAATCTTTAAAAAAAAGAATATTATTTGGATGTAAGATTGCTCTAAAGAAGAAAAATAAATTAAAATCAGAACCATTAACATTACACTCCTATATCTCCCCAGGGTCTATTCTCTCCATCTTTCTTTCAATAAGAGAACTCCTCCCTGCCAATGCCTTGCAATTTTTGGCTGGCCATAAGCTATTTCACTGTGGCACCAGCAAATGGTTGACCAGATGACATATCCCAGCCTCCCTTGCAGACACCTGTGGCGGCATTAATAAATTCAGATCAATGGGATGTGAGAAGAAATGTGTGACTTAGGGGTCAGTGCTTTAAAAGCATGTCTGGAATTCCTCTTTCCTGCTTCTTGCTGGCTGGACATGGCAACAACTGTGGCATGTTGAGGGTAGCAGAGCTGACCAGTCATGAAGTGAAGCCTTGACCCACCCTAGAGGGCCTGCCCATTTTTAGACTATTACAAGAGAGACCCTTCTGTTGTATTTAAATCATTCCTTATGGGCCTTTTTGGTGTAGCATCTTAGTAATTAATTAGTTACTAATTAATAACTGGTGAAAAAGTTGTTGATGACTAATACTTTTTTAGCTTAATTTCTCCCAACTTTCTAATTAAGAAAAATTTCAAGTAGACAGAAGGTTTAAAGTATAGTACAACAAACACCATATACTCATTACCTAATTCTAAACTTGTTAATGTTTTGCCATATTTCTTATATATATGTTTTTTTGGAACATCAAAAACATCCATACACTACATTCCATTCTTCCATACTAGCTGAAGGTAATTTTTATCTGGAGACAATGGAGGGTCATTAGGAGTTTCTAGATTCTTCTTCAATTTCTCCATAGAGCTAGTAGTGTTTAATCATCTACTATCGAAAGGAAAACATTTCTATTGAAAACAAAAGCAACATTTCATATGACCAGGCACTGTATTAAGCCCTGTACATGTGTTCTAACTGAATCCTCCTCACAACCCTGTGGTAAGTACTCGCATTGTCCATATTTCGTAGATAGGGACACGGAGGCTTGGAGAGTGTGTCAGACATGATGTGTGCTTGTACATGTGTGCACACCCAAGCACATACCTGCGTGCACACATACCCCATTCCCAGGGATCTTTTTTTTTTTTTTTTGGAATATTTTTCATTATGTTTTCTACTCCTAAGAACACCACTAAATGGAAACTACTCTGAGTTTGTGGAAACTAAGTACTCTTAAATGGCCTTTGTTTCTTTTAAATAATTATCAAAGGAAAATGGGGGCTGAAGAATTTAACTGAAATAGAGCCTTATAGGTAATAAAAAAAATTCGATTAGTTTTGTGTCTTCAAAAGTAACAGAAAAAGATCTTGGAAGAAAAAATTGAGAACATTTAATAGATGGAGGTAAAATCCTGGATGGAGTCTCTTATCCTACTGAATGTCACATCCTTGAATTCATTTAGAGGCCTCCCTCCAAAAGAAAGAAAAATAAAAATAGATAAAAGGAACAAGATAGAAAGGACTCTGCTTTATTATCCTGCATAGCCTTCATAGCCTTACTTCATGAGAATTTCATTACCCAAGGACAGTTTTTAATGGAGAACAAAGACATTTAAAAATGTAATCTTTGTGATTTATAGAACAATCTTTTAATTTCTAGATTATTATATACTAAAAGTATATAGTTCGTTGAATTTCCACACCTATTTACAGTTTTGTGTAACCACAATAGGACACAGAACAATTACATTATCCCCCCTAAAACCTGCTATGTGATCCCTCTATCACTTCCCTTCTCCAAAACCCTAATTCCTAGCAACCACAGATCTGTTCTTTACACTACAGTTTTATTTGTTCGAGAATTTCATATAAATGGAATATCTGTAATCTTTTTATTTTTTATTATTATTTTAAAATTGCAGGATAATTAATGTACAGTGCTATGTTAGTTTTAGGTGTACAAACAGTGATTAAACAAGTGTATACATTACTCAGTGTTCATCATGATAAGTGTGCTCTTATCCTCTTCACCTATTTTACCCATCCCCCCCACCTCTCCTCTGGTAACCACCAGAACCACCAGTTTGTTCTCTATATTTAGGAGTCTGAGTTCTTTTGTCTCTTTTTTGTTTTGTTCATTTGTTTTGTTTCTTAAATTCCACATATGAGTGAAATCAAACGCTCCATCCATGTTGTTGCTAATGGCAAGACTTCATTCTTTTTTATGGCTGAGTAATATTCCAGTGTGTGTATATGTGTGTGTGTGTGTGTGTGTGTGTGTGTGTGTGTGTGTCTGTGTCTGTGTCTGTATACACCACACGTTCTTTACCCATTCATCTATCAATGGACACTTGGGCTGTTTCCATATCTTGGCTATTGTAAATAGTGCTGCAATATACATAGGCTGCATATCTCTTTTCAAATTAGTATCTTCATATTCTTTGGGTAAATGCCCAGAAGAGGAATTACTGGATCATATGCTATTTCTATTTTTAATTTTTTGAGGAGACTCCATAGTTTTCCACAGTGGTTGCACCAATTCCCATTCCCACCAACAGTGCACAAGGATTCTCTTTTCCCCACATCCTTGCCAATACTTGTTATTTTTTATCTTTTTTATATTAGCCATTGTGACTGGTGTGAGGTGATCTCTCACTGTGGCTTTGATTTGCATTTCTCTGATGATGAGTGAGGTTGAGCATCTTTTCATGCATGTGTTGGCCATCTGTATGTCTGTTGCAATATTACACACACTCACAGAAAATTTTTCCTCTACTCTTATCTCAGTACATGAGGCCTACAGATTAAACTACCAAAAGGCAGATTAACAGGAGGAAAGGTTTATTTTGGATGTCCTTGGGGGCTTCACAGAGAAAAAGTGAAAACCCAAAGAGACAGTGAGACCGGGGAGTTCATACATGATTTTAGCAAAGTGACTAGACAAAGGGCTAGTCACTTTGGGCTGCTACAGGCAGCAGATAGTGGAAAGGTACATATGTGGGGAACCTAATGGAAAATAAGGGTTATTTTTAGTAAGGTTTGTATATGTAGACTCAAGTCAATGCTATTTCCAGCAATAAGTCATCTCTGGTGATTAGGAGTCTTCCCTCCCTAGTACAGGAGAGAACAACTTTACAAATGGAAATTTATTTACTTTTTGTTTAAAAGATTTTATATTTTAAGTAAATCTATATACAGAATATGGAGTTTTGAACTCACAACCCCGAGATCAAGAGTCAGGGTGAGTTCAAGATCAAGACTCTAAGGATTGAGCCAGCCAGGCACCCCTGTGTTACCTTTAAAAAGGGAAATTTATGTCCTGCTTTTTACCAGAAAGGGAAAAGATAGAAAGTTACTCTTATGTCTGTGTTCCTTAATTGCCTTCAGTTCAAAAGAATCCTTTGCCAACATGGCAAATTTTGGAGTAAAATATTTTGATCCCATTCAGAACTGTCTCCTGTCACCTGGTTACTGACACATTCATTTCCTTTGTTGTTATAAGTGGTTTAGAGACTATTTCCATATCAAGTCCACGTTTCCTTATCTGTATTCACCATTTAGAATTAGAAGGAGAGTTTAAGGATTAAATGCTTCAGTAGAACATTTAATTAAGGGGCACCATAAACCTCTGCTTTGGCCCAGGTCATGATCTCAGGGTCCTGGGATGGAGCCCCACATCAAGTCCCACATTGGGCTCCCTGCTCAATTCTTCCTCTGCCGCTCTCTCTCTCTCTCTCTCTCTCAAATAAACAAATAAAGAAATAATCTTTTAAAAAATATTTAGTTAATAAGCATCAATTTTACTCACTTCTGGTGTTTGAGCAGCTGAATTCCACATAACTGGTCTCTGAAGGAACACGACTTGCTTTGTAGCCAAATTCCCTTCACTGCAAATTAAAACAACAGCTTTAGTATTTTCAAATTATTAATTCTCAATTTCACACTTGGCTAGAATATTCCACATGTATCTTTTGTAATATAATCTTCTGATCCAAAAATAATTATGAAATATTATTCCATATAAATATTGTGGCTGGAAAAACAAGAAAAAATCCCTAAAAACTGAATATAGTCATTACAAAAGAAAAATTTTTTAAAACTTGTAATCTCAATGTGCTAATGTAAGTATTTTTATCTTTTTGCCTCCTCCTAGTCTTTATACATGTGAATTTCTGCAGTTCTGTAACTACTACATATTTGCATTTCTGTGTTCTATGCCTTTCACTAAATACCCTTTCCTTGTTTTTACACTGATTGTATTCTTAATAGCTGCCATCTCTCAAAGAATTAAGATACTAAAACGTATTAAGCCTTTCCTATATTATTGGAAATTAGGTTGTTTCCAGTTTTCCACTAAATTTTTTAAAATGTTGCTGTAAAATATGTATAGTCTTCCTTATTCTTTTTTTAAAAATTTTTTTAGTCTTCCTTATTCTTATGACTTATTTCTTTGATATAAATTCTCAGGAATAGGATTATTGGGTCAAAAGGGTATGATTTAAGCTTCTTGGTATGCATTGTCAAATTTGCCTTATAAAAAGAAGAGACCAATTTAGGCTGCCACATGTGAGAGATTTTATATACATTTTCAATTGAGAGACTTGAGCCACAGCTAGTTTTATTTTCAGATGCTTCTTTGTAGTCAGCTACTCAGTATTCTCCTTATTTAACTATCATCATGGCAAATTACCCCTTGCCAAAGACTACTTGGGGTTTGTATTTCTCTGAAATGCTTTTCACAGTCTCCATGGATTTATGGGGAGGAGTGTCTGTAGCTAATGTTGCTCAGTTACGACTTTTATTATGCAAAAAACCCAAACAAAACCTCACTATTAGCTGCATTTTATGCTGAGCTCTTTTTCTGGAAAACAAATGCAACATTGAAACTCTGGCCCTAGCAATATATGTCAACTCCACACCGTTTGAAAATCCCAAACTTACTGATACTGTTGAATTTTGAGAAACAGCAAAATTTCCCCCAAAGTGGTAATAAGAGACTGTTTCTTTTTTCTTTTTCTTTTTAAAAGAATGCTTCCAGTCTAATCTCATTCTAGTTTGACCTTATCTTTGCTTAGAAGAAAAGACTTGGATGAAGTATATTTGATCCTTGAACAACGTGGGGGTTAGGGGCATCAACCTCTCTCCCCACTGCAGTAAAAAATCCACATATAGGGGGCGCCTGGCTGGCTTAGTAGGTAAAGGATGTGACTCTTGATCCTGGGGTTGTAAGTTTGAACCTCAGGTTGGGGGTAGAGATGACTTAAAAATAAAATATTTAAAAAAAATCTGCATGTGCTTTTGACTCTTCAAAAACTTAACTACTAATAACCTGCTGTTAACTGGAAGCCTTGCCAAATATATAAACACTTAACTAACACATATTTTCTATGTTATATGTATTATATACTGTCTTCTTACAATAAAGTAAGCTAAAGAGAAAATGTCATGAAAAATATTATAAGGGAGAGATAATACATTTACAGTTTTGTACTATATTTATCAAAATAAATCTGCTTATAAGTGGACCTGTGCAGTTCAAACCCATGTTGTTCGACAGTCAACTGTATATTGTAACTTTTGGGAACAATCATTAGGAGACATGGGTTATGACTTAGGCACACAGAGAAGAGACTAGCAGCATACAGAATAGGCTGTTCTTTGGGAAGTACAGAATATGCTAGGAAAGGCAGTGGCTTTGGAGCCAAAGAATTCCTGGGTTTAAATCCCACCTCTACTGTAATAGCTGATGATACCACCTCATAGCTGGTGACTTTAACAAATTTTTAAATTCTCTGACTTTCATTTCCTGTCAGGGACTTTGTGACGGATAAACATGTTGATGTGTATGAAGACCTCCTCTGTGCCTGCCACTAGAAGGAGTACAACAAGTGTGATTTCCTTCCACCTCTTCTATTCATTTAATGAAAGGTAGGGTGGAGTTAAGTGGGATGGAAATGTCTCAGACCCTAGACTATCTTCTAGAGAGAAAAGTCAAGGGAGAGGGTACCTAAGAATACAGAGGAGGTTTCTGGGTAATGTTCAAAGTGTGTGGTTCAGGTAGAAAATCCCATGAGGGAACCAGACCTAGAAGTATGCAAAGATGAGGAGGGATCAGGGCAGAATTATTCTTCTTGAATACAAAGCAGGAGGATATCAGGATAGGATGGTGAGTAACCTGGAGTGAATTCTTTCCAACCCATTATAGGATGGAGCAAGTCTGAATGCCCTAGAATGTGATGTTTGACCTAGAGCAGGCTTCTTGACCTTTCCTAATAGGGTAAAACAGCAAATGAAGCGATGGCTTCTCAAAGGCTGACTATCTTAGGACAGTCTCTAGAAGCCCAGGTAAGACTGGAAGTTCAGCATCTTCCCATCTCTTGGGGACGTCCTTAGAATAAGCTCCTCAATTTGAAATATGTCTGAGACCACGGTGTCCCTGGTTTTCTTAAGGCCATTCTGATTTTTTTTTTTTTTTACAATATTAAGTTTTATTTTTTTTTATATTTTCTATTTTTTTTTAGTTTATTAATATATTTAAGTGATCTCTATACCCAATGTGGGGCTTGAACTCACAACCCTGAGATCAAGAGTTGTATGGGCCACAGTAACTTCTTGCAAGATACATCCACGAAGGCAAAAGAAACAAAAGCAAAAATGAACTATCGGGACTTCATCAAGATAAGAAGCTTTTGCACAGCAAAGGATACAGTCAACAAAACTCAAAGACAACCTACAGAATGGGAGAAGATATTTGCAAATGACATATCAGATAAAGGGCTAGTTTCCAAGATCTATAGAGAACTTCTTAAACTCAACAGCAAAGAAACAAACAATCCAATCATGAAATGGGCAAAAGACATGAAGAGAAATCTCACAGAGGAAGATATACACATGGCCAACACGCACATGAGAAAATGCTCTGCATCACTTGCCATCAGGGAAATACAAATCAAAACCACAATGAGATCCCACCTCACACCAGTGAGAATGGGGAACATTAACAAGGCAGGAAACAACAAATGTTGGAGAGGATGCGGAGAAAAGGGAACCCTCTTGCACTGTTGGTGGGAATGTGAACTGGTGCAGCCACTCTGGAAAACTGTGTGGAGGTTCCTCAAACAGTTAAAAATATACCTGCCCTACGACCCAGCAATTGCACTGTTGGGGATTTACCCCAAAGATACAGATACAGTGAAACGCCGGGACACCTGCACCCCGATGTTTCTAGCAGCAATGGCCACGATAGCCAAACTGTGGAAGGAGCCTCGGTGTCCAACGAAAGATGAATGGATAAAGAAGATGTGGTTTATGTATACAAGGGAATATTCCTCAGCTATTAGAAATGACAAATACCCACCATTTTCTTCAACGTGGATGGAACTGGAGGGTATTATGCTGAGTGAAGTAAGTCAGTCGGAGAAGGACAAACATTATATGTTCTCATTCATTTGGGGAATATAAATAATAGTGAAAGGGAATATAAGGGAAGGGAGAAGAAATGTGTGGGAAATATCAGAAAGGGAGACAGAACGTAAAGACTGCTAACTCTGGGAAACGAACTAGGGGTGGTGGAAGGGGAGAAGGGCGGGGGGTGGGAGTGAATGGGTGACGGGCACTGGGGATTATTCTGTATGTTAGTAAATTGAACACCAATAAAAAATAAATTAAAAACAAACAAACAAACAAAAAAAAAGAGTTTTATGCTTTTCCAACTGAGCTAGGGCCATTCTGACTTAAAATGTGTCCTGCAAAAAAAAAAAAAAAAGGTGTCCTGCTATTTTCAGAACATCTGTGAGATATGGAAATATTTTTTAAAGACTTTATTTATTTATTCATGAGAGACACAGAGAGAGAGATAGGCAGAGACATAGGCAGAGGGAGAAACAGATTCCATGCAAGGAGCCCGACGTGGGACTCGATCCAGAGACTCCAGGATCATGCCCTGAGCCAAAGGCAGATGCTCAACCGCTGAGCCACTCAGGCATCCCAATGTGGAACTCTTTTTGCTCTAGAGAATCTAACCATAGTACAATTAAAAGAAAGAGGTCTGAAGTCTTACAGAGGGGGCAGCTATTTGGCAGGGTGAGTGCCTCATAGTCTCCAGTGCTCCTAAGGTAATTCTATTTACTGAGCTGGGATAGAATATTTGCCAGGGTGCCTGGGTGGCTCAGTTGGTTAAGTGTCTGCATTCAGGTAGGGACATGATCCCAGGGTCCTGGGACCAAGTCCTGCATTGTACTGGGCTCCCTGCTCAGCAGGAAGTCTGCTTCTCCCTGTCCCTCTACCCCCCAACCCCACCCCTCTCTCTTACTTTCTCTCTCTCAAATAAATAAATAAAATCTTAAAAAAAAAAAAAAAGAATATTTGCCTTGTAGCACAGATTCTAAAAGGATTTGACGGATGATGTCATTACAAGACCAAATAGTGTTTCAAATGCCCTGGATGCTCAAAGGACAGGGCCTATGTCTTCTCTTTCCTACAGCAATTTTCATTCAAAAAGTTAACTGAGTAAATTAGTATTTCATTGAGAGGAATTTAAGATTTTTTTTTTGAATTTAAGATATTTTTAAGAAATATCTACACCCAACATGAGGCTCGAAACTACAACTTCAAGATCAAGAGTTGCACGCTCCACTGAGCCAGCAAGGCAACCCTCTTAGGAAAGCTCTTTAAGGTAGGCAGAGAAGATATTATTTTCCACATTTTAGGGATAAGGAAATTGAGACCCGGAATTTTTCAGAGTTTTGTCTTGGGCCTCCTCTATTTCCCATAATGTACTATCTCTTCAGCAAGTGTAAAATGAACTCAGTAAAGCCCTAATTACAGAGAAGAGTGGCCTAATTTAATTCTATTCTGACTGGAAAACTTTGTAATGAAAGGATAAGCACAGACTATTTTGCAGAAGTTCAGATACTTATGTAAGCATCTCTCAAATGCATCATTTCAGCTTTTAATATTTAGGAGTTGTAGTGGAGAATAATGAAGGAAATAAAGACAAGTGTTCATTTTTCCCCCTGGGCCAAATTAGACTATTTAAACAGACCACAGAGGTCCTGGTGTTTCGCAAATGGAAGAAGAGACAGGAGCAACTTCTTGACCCACAGCATTTAAGTGTCACATTTACAAGATGGATCATTGAAACTTTGCCTTAAAAGATATGCCCCAGGAATTCAGTTAAGAGTGAACAACATTACTTAAAATGAATAAGCACAAAAACAAAATTAAGCAGTTCTATCATGGTTTGATAATATCTTTAGTGATATCTATATATATATTTATTTGTTTTTAAAGATTTTATTTATTCTTGAGAGAGAGAGAGAGAGAGAGAGAGGCAGACACACAGGCAGAGGGAGGAGCAGGCTCCATGCAGGGAGCCCGACGTGGGACTCGATCTCGGGTCTCCAGGATCAAGCCCTGGGCTGAAGGTGGTGCTAAACCACTGAGCCACCCAGGTGTCACCTTTAGTGATATTTAAACTTTTAGATTTTTGCAGGAAGTTATGAGGACAACATGAACTTGTGCTTGGTCCAATATTTGCTTATGATTTCAAGCGTCTTTGAAACAGAGCTGGAGCACTTAGAATTTATGGGTGGGTAGGAGGAAGTCCTCCTATATTCTTTAGAATATAAAAACCAAGATCATGGTTAATGGTCCTGTATGAATTGTCATGTCTGTGCAGTTGCTCATGGTTAGTCTCAGAATTCCTACTTGTGTCATTCTCCCACCCAAATGCCCAAGCCACCACTTCTGCCTCTTTCCAGGCGCTCATCTTTTGAAATCCATTTCAAGGGTGACCTCTTTCAAAAAGTCTTCAATGATCCCTTAACTGAAGAATAACACCTCCTTTTTGGGCCTTCCATGGAACCCTCATTAGGAGCTCAGTCCCTCCACCACGTCCTGTTGTTGCTGGTACACGTTTCCCTCCTACAAGGTCTAAGCTCCCTGAGGATCTTGTCTCCCCATCTCTGCATCTTCCATGTTAATTAGCAGAAAGTCCCCTTTCTAAATGGTGCTCAGTAAATATTTGAAGACTCAAAGACTTTATAAAAAAGTGGTAATTTGGTTTCTGTGATAATGTATTGATGTCCAGAACATGCACAAAAAAAAATCGTAACAAGTGAGCAAAGTCTTGGAGGCGAAAATAAAAGGCTTCTTAGGTGATGTTCATGACATTTAGTATGACTCTTTTAAGATTTAACTATTCCTTCTTCTCCTCAGAAAACTTACCCTTTAGGCACACCAGCTTATAATAACTGTAGCTTAGACAATTTTATGTTAATTGGAGATATTAAAATGTCTCATGTTACACCCAAATTTAAAAATAATTCACTTCTCCCCTTCCCCAGCTGCTTCAGGAAAGAGGAAGATTTTCTTAAACAATATACTAAGAAGGGTAATGATAGATACATTTGCCTATTTTAAAATTAAAAACTTCTGTTAATCAAAAGACATCATAAAAAGAGTAAAAAGACAAGCCACAAAGAATTAGGAAGGATAATTGCAACATATCTAACAAATAAAGGTCTGATATCCAGTATAAATAAAAATTTTCTTATAAATAGAACTTTAATTGTGGGCAAAAGATTTAAATAGATGCTTTACAAAATAAAAATCCAAATGGCCAATAAACATATGAAAATGTGCTCAATCTCAGTAGTCACTAGGTAAAAAAATTAAAACCACACTGAGATCATACTGTATGCACACTAGGGTGGCAAAATTTAAAAATCTGACAAGATTTTTCTTGGAGCAATGGGAACTTCATATTCTGCAGTTAGGAGTGTAAACTGCAACATTCCACTTGGAAAGAGTTTGGCATTTATCTAATAAAGCTGAAGAAATGCTCTATGACCCCACAATTCCACTTCTAGATCTATACTCTTGAGAAACTCATGCCCATGTGCACTAGGATCCTTGCTCATGTTCAGGACAGTACTGCTCACCACAGTCAACCACTGGAGGCAACCAAGCCACCAGTAAGCAGGATGGATAAATAAATTGCTACATGCAACAGCAAGGGTAAATCTTACAAACAACGCTAAGTAAAAGAAACAACACGTAGTAAAAGATACAACACGTGTATATTAATATACATATATATTAATATACATAGTGTATATTAATATACATTATATATAATATACATAGTGTATATTATATACATATATACATATATATTATGTATATATAATATACATAATGTATATTAATATTTACTTACATATATATATAAAATTCCATGTGTATCCAATTCAAAAACAGACAAAACTAAATTGTATTGTTTAGGTATGCATGCATGAGTGAACAAACACTTAGGCAAAGCAAGGAAGTGATTATCCTAAAAACTGGGATGTTACCTCTGAGTAAAGGGAGTAGGAAATACACGGGGTACTTCTCAGATGCCAGCAACAGACGGACTATTTCTTGTCCAGTGGAAAGTACGCAAGTGATTACAATTCCACCCATTTGTGTTTTGTGTACTTCCGACGTATGTGTTGACGACAAATTGTTTTAAGACTATGTGCAATGGTGACATGTGGGAGACTGTAGATTTACACATGATAAAAATGCTCCCTCCCCTTTCACATTTATTATTTGGTAAAAATCAGTCTTGAATTCTTTGGGTTTTGAATTAGAAGAGGTCTTTAGGAATTCATTCACCTGTATTCACTTTTCTTTGAATATATCCTGCACTTTCCTGTTATTTTGTTTTGTTTTGTTTTGCTTAAGATTGCCAGAAAGAGGAAATAATTTATCGTATGCATACTTCAACTTTTCACCTTCTAAGCCTGTGGCAGACAGCACTAATTGATCACTGCATTCTTTTTTGCTAACCCTGGTTCTAGTCTCAGAATCCTTGGTTTTATAGTGTTCCAGGCAGCCACTACCAACAGATCACTGCTGCTATGTGAGACGAAATGGAATAGTAAATAGTTACCTCTATCTGCCGCTGGAGTATTTCCCTCTCTAAAACTGATTTTGGAAGATCTATTCTTTCCTAAAGGTCCCCCTCAGACACCACAGTTTTCACAGACCTGACCTCTTCCCTCAATGAAGTCATCAAGCATATTCACCTGCCTTATGCTCAACTCTTCATTATTGCTTCTTCAAGAAGACTTTTTAGATATTTCTCTCCTAATTCCCCACATCCCCCATTAAATTTTTATAAAAAGATTTTATGTATTTATTAATTTGAGAGAGAGAGAGAGAGAGAGAGAGAGAAGGAGCAAGTGGAGGGGCAGAGGGACAGGGAGAAGCAGACTCCTCACTGAGCACAGAGCCAGATGCAAGGGTTCTTTCCTAGGACCCTGAGAACGTGACCTGATCCAAAGTCAGACACTTCACTGAATGAGCCACCAGGTGAGATGTGCCCCCATTCCCACTTTTAAATTTTAGCATGCACCTTTATAGCTATGTACTTTGTCATAAAGTTCCTTGGCCTTATGACTCTGGTTTGTTTCTCAGGGTCATACATTAGTATAAGTGTGTTAAAAACTAAAAAGAGCACTCCCACAATTTAGCTCCTCCCAACCTCTCCACCTGATAAAATATTAAAAATTTAAGTTCAGATGAGGAAGGGATAACTGCAAGTATTCACAATAGACAAATTGACTATTTTTTAAAACATGGCATTATCAAAATGCTGGTCACTGTAAGATTATCATGAGCTTAACTTTGAATTACACCATATTGTTTCTATAGAATTTAAATTAGAAAGGGAAGAGGGACGCCTAGGTGGCTCAGCAGTTGAGGTCTGCCTTGGGCTCAAGGCGTGATCCCGGGGGTTGGGGATCATGTCCCACATGGGGCTCCTTGCAGGAAAGCCTGCTTCTCCCTTTCCCGGTGTCTCTGCATCTCTCTCTGTGTCTCTCATGAATAAATAAATAAATAAAATCTTTAAAAAATTAGAAAGGGAAGAGAACTGCATTAGCATGGACTAGATATGAAGCCCTAGCCTTTCCCTCCACTGTGTATAAATATGAGGCTCCTGCTTTGGTTGCCACACAAGGGCAGAGAGGAAATCATTGGGGCACTTAGTGTCTCATATGACTACATAGAATTCTAGTGTTTCTGGGCTATGGTGACCACAAGGCTGTGGAGTAGAGGGGGTGGAGCAGGGGATGCAGAGGGAGGGAGCAGGGCCCCTGATATCACAGCAAGAAAACTTTTCTCCTTTTGTTATTCAGATCCTGTTCTTAAGGACTAGATTTTTTTTTTTTTTAAGATTTTATTTATTCATTCATGAGAGACAGAGAGAGAGAGAGAGAGAGAGAGAGAAGCAGAGACACAGGCAGAGGGAGAAGCAGGCTCCATGCAGGGAGCTGGATGCAGGACTTGATCCCGAGGCTCCAGGACCATGCCCTGGGCCGAAGGCAAGTGCCCAACCGCTGGGCCACTGGGGCTGCCCAAGGACTAGACTTTTTTGATATTCTCAGAACATTATAACTTGATCCATAGTACCCAAAAGCCCCTGCTTTTAAATTCTGTCTTCTGAGACATAAATGAGGGTGTACAGTTTTTTCTATATTGTGTTCTAAATGCTTTCTCTCTCCGTAAGGCTATAATCCAGTCTTTCTGATAGTACATCAGAATCACCTTGGGTTCTTGTTAAAATGCTCCCTCCCCTCATCCTTTTCCTGATTATTCTTCAAGGAGAGGGGAATGACCCTGCTGTTTGAGGTAGCCACACAGAGGGAACTTTGGCTCCTCTTGCATTTTACTCTGGTCATTATTTTAGGGTTAGCAATATTATCTGCTGGTTCAGCTAATTTGATCCTCTACCAGATTTGCCCTGAAGAGTTTAATGTCAATTTTCACCTTGATTTCTTGAAAAGAAAAGGATTGGGTCTATTTGTATAATTACATAGTGATAATGATTAAGAAGGGATGCTGGCAAGTTTTCACAGCGGACAACAATAACCCTGGAATAATGTAGCGCTATCTGATTACCACATTATGATGTTTCCATGGCAATGTCGCTTTAAACATTCGTGGTGTGATATTGCCTAGGATAATGAAGCAACAACCTTAGTGTAAGGACACACTACGAAAATATTTTTATGCAAACCAGTAGCAGGATATATTTGAGTAATGAAAGAAATGAGGGCAAAATGCCTTATGTATAGACCATTCAAGTTATGGTTTAGGTAACAGGAGAGTGGGCAAAAGTTGAAATTGCTTAAGACACTATTGTGTAAGAGACAAAAATATTTAACTGGCAATAGTTCTACATGTTTTCTGACATGGGGGTCCCAAAAGAAAGTTCATGACTCATATTAGTTTTTCTGGATATGAGTATACTTATAAGCTTTTATCTTTAGAGTGTTGTTATTTATATTTGTTCCTTTTATTGGCTCATAATCCTCAGTGCTGATTTAGTGTATAGTAAACTACAGTATTTACATCTTCTAAAATATCCTGATTTAGGACAGGATCACCGTTGCATAATGGGTTTCAACTTCTTGGGGATTTTGGTTCTGCTGAAGGATTAGTTCCCACAGAACAGCTCTAATTTATTAGCCTACTTTCCATAGCCCCTGCATGGGTACTTTGCAGGTATGGTCTCGCTTAATCATCATGATAGTCCAGTAAAGTTGATATTATTGTACCATTTTCCAAATGAGGAAAATGAGACTTAAGGAGGTTAGGTGACCTCTCAAGTTCACAGGGCTAGTTCATGGTAAAGCTATAATTAAAATGAGATCTGTTTAGCTTGCAGCCTAGACTGTTCTAGTTTTAGACTAAAAACTTTCTGGCTCCATCCTCTATCTAGACCAAGATGAACTGTCTGTAGTATTTTTCTTTATATTTAAAGATGACATAGCTGACAGTGAATACTACCTTTGTGTTTACTTAAGCAGCTAAGAAAAGTATGTGACTGTCACAGAGAGCATATTTGGACAAGAATAAGAAGGCAGAGAATTAACAGGTTTCATCAATATTTTTTGTTACCAGATAATAACCATGAAATTTTACGTTCACCTTATGGCATCTACTTTATAGGCACCTGAAAGGACCCAAGTTATAAAACGTAAAGGAACAAAATAAACATCAACATTACACAATGTTCCTGGCATATGAAAGAGCAGTAGACATTGTTTGTTCTAGTATGTCATGTTGCGTAAGTGTGATTATTCTTAAAAAGCATTTTTCTACTATCTTCTATCCAGGGTAAATTGCAGATTCTAAATGGTGACGCTTTTTAGATCTCATTATTATGTGAAGGTTCCATCTAACTTTGACAGTCTATATTCTTCATTTTACTGCTCCTGTACAGCCTATACTTGCTTAGGTACATAGGTTTGACCTGCCTCAACCCGAATGTAAGCCTGGTTATGTACTAAATTTAGCTTAACCAGCCTAGGCCCCTTCAGGACAGACACTATATATAGCTTACACATCTTTCTATTAACTGGTTGATTTTTTTACTTTTCAAAATTGTTTTTTTAAATCACAGAATAAATATGTATTCCTTGTAAGAAGTCAAATCACAGAAAATGTATAAAGACAAAGTAGAAATCCCCACTTTCCCTGTTCCCCGCCCACAATCCCAAGAGCTGACCATTCACTAGAATTTGCTGTGTAGCTTTTTAGTCTTCATATACACCATTCCATTTTTTTAAAAGATTTTATTTATTTATTCATGAGAGACACAGAGAGAGAGACACACAGAGAGAGACACAGACACACAGGCAGAGGGAGAAGCAGGCTCCATGAAGGAGCCCGATGCAGGACTCGATCCCAGGTCTACAGGATCACACCCTGGGCTGATGGTAGGCGCCAAACTGCTGAGCCACCCAGGGATCACCTACACCACTCCTTTTGATAGACATTTATATTGTGTCCAATTTTTTGCTATTACAAACTGTTATTTAATGAGCAGTCCTGCAACTAGTCCTTTTGTTAGTTTTAAGTATTCCTAAAGATGAGCCCTCACGATGAGGGTCTGAAAGTGCTGCTCTGACTCCACAGTACCTCAAGGGGTACTAGGGGTAGAGGAAGCTGGGATGGTGGTGAGATAGTGGTGCTACCTCTGTTTCAAAAACAATGTACAGGCAGCCTGGGTGGCTCAGTGGTTTAGCGCTGATCTTCGGCCCAGGTCGTGATCCTGGAGACCCAGGATCGAGTCCCACGTTGGGCTCCCTGCATGGAGCCTGCTTCTCCCTCTGCCTGTGTGTCTGTGTCTCTCTCTGTGTCTCTAATAAATAAATAAAATCTTAAAAAAAAAAAAAGCAACAGTGTACAGCTACTCCTCATTCCTGCAAGGCTCCTGTTCACTGGGGGCAGCCTATGACCTTATGCAGTTTGACACTCAGGACAAGGTGGTTAAGTGAGGTGTGGCTTCAGGTTCCACCACCCTCCTGCTTCACTTTAGACTTGAGACCTCTTCTTTCCCACCTTTGGGCTCAGTCCCAAAACCAACCAGAAGCAGGAGATGTTGAAGGGGCTCCAGCCCATGTTTTCTGGCTCAGCACCCAGCCCTGTAGGCTAGCTACCTAATCAGTGCCCAATCAGTCATTCGTACCACTTTAAGAAAAAATTTTGACATTTTTATTTTAAGTTGGCTCCACCCCCAACGTGGGGCTTGAACTCAGGACCCTGAGGTCAGGAGTCACATGCTCTACTGACTGAGCCAGCCAGGTGCTTCAAGAAAAATTTAGACTCATGACAGCAGAATCCCTAAAATGGGAGGGAAGTGATAACTGTATTTTTCATTGGGGAAAAAGGAACAGGAAAGGTTCAGAATTCATAGTACTTTTAGGAAGAGCTAACTGTAATGGGCTAGATGACCCCCTAAGTTATACACCTATGAGAACCATCAAAAAGAGATGAGAAGCCCAAAAACACAAATTATTCTGAGGGAGGGTGAAGAGTGAGATAGATCAATGCTTGGGCATGACTGTGAGGGGTAGAAAGGCAGGGAAGAGGAGTTCCTTTCTCACTACCTCCTGCAAAATTCCTCTAAAGTTAAGGAGCTTCAGGGGCTTGTGAAAATGCAGATTCATGGGTCTCACCCTCAAAGCTTCTGACTGTTCCATTGGGGTGGGCCTCCAGCATTTGTATGAGCATAGGCTCCCCAGCTGGTTTATGCTGCTTGGTCTGAAGACCAAATCTTAAGATCTGCTGTACTGTGACCTGACAGGTATGTCATAGATTTTTTAAAGTTGGGAAATAATGCTTCAGGGAGTTGTCACTCATAATTTGAGAATAGTTACCAATAGATCTCTGAGAAGAAAAGTAGATTAATTGCTTACTTCTAACCCCTCCTTTTAAAGCCTGAGTACCTTTACTCTGTATCAACCTTCGTCCCTCTTCCTGCCTGAAGAAGATGTGGTTTTATTATAAAGTTTGTGGGGAAGTTGGGATACTGGGCAGGAGTGAATTGCTAAACTGAGAAAAGCAGAGAAGGCTGGAGGGTGGGTGAGACGGAGAAAGGAGGCGTTGCCGCCTTTAGCTACACCTGACAATTAACAATGTTAACCTGAGGGTCATTGAGGCTGCTGAAGGGGACGGCCAGGGGGACTGTGCTGTTCTCTGCTGGCAGCCTTGGCGTATGCAGGACTGCCTTGGCACTCAAGCATTTTCTGGAAGCCAAAGAAGGTAGAGGGAACATCTCTGAGTCCAGGGGATAGCAAAGCACTTTATACAGAAGACTTACTTGATTTCTTTCTCTCTCATAAAAAAAGGTACGATTCAATTTTTCCTTCCCAGGAAAGGAAATGGGGAAAGTTAGCAAAAGGAGAAAAGGAAAGGTTGGTGAAGTGATGCCATTTTGGTTCTATGTGGGCACTTCATCTGAGTGGAAATAGCTAACAAGTCTGTGCTCTGGGTGGGGGTGAGAGGGACTCAGCCCCCTCACCGGAGGGGAGGAATGGAGGCAGCAGTGCCTGTGAGTCTGCATCCAGGCCTCCCTGGCCCCCACTGACCAGGGCTGTGCACCATGGGGAGGGTGCGTTTGCACACACAGTGCCGAAGAGGAGGATGAAAGGTCTACAGAGGGGGCAGAACTGTTCTGTTTGCAGATTGATATAGACTCAACCTTCACTTCACGGTCAGTGTTGTGAGTGGCCCTACGCTGGGAGTCAGTCTCCTGTGCCCCTGCATGGCTGGGCCGTGGGAACTTGAGCATGCCCCCAGGAAGGAGAGGTTATAGCTTGTACATCTATAACTTGAGGGGATTAGGGCAGCTGATCTCCAAGGTCCATGAAATCAGATTAGAATTTCAATGAAATGCTTTCTGTAGACATTACATAAGCAATTGTTGAACTGAGTTATCTAACAAAAGAGCTATATTTTAGGATTAAATGAGGGTTTGTAAGGATCTTTTGGCATTACCTGTCATGTCTCAGTATAGGTGTAGGCAACACGCTTGTCAGGAGCCATCCAAACTCAGCCAGAGTGTGCAGCAGAGGGCCGTAATCCGTTTTGATTTCACACCCCTGAGTAAATAAGCATAGGAGCTCATAGCCTTAATGGCAAGGACAACCAGCTACACAGGTGATTACAATAAAGGGTGATGGGTGTGACGGTAAAGGGAGTTCATGCTCCATGAAATACAATTTCACCAGCTGCACTTCCTGGGCTTCATTTTCTGCTACTTGCTGCTTTCTAACCATTGAACCAAGGCAGAAACACTGGGGATCAGAGTAGAGAGAGGTTACCATATGGTTCTCCAGAGTTTGGGCCTTCCTTCTGTCTTGTTCCCTTGGTCTTGTATAGGCATCAGTCTTTAAGGTATGGGGCTTGGAAATCGGCATTTTTAAAAAGCTCCCTTGTGATTTGGATCCAGGTAGTTTACAGACCAGAGTAATAGAAACACAGGTCAAAGGTTTGGGAAGTGAGGACAAGAGTAGGAAGTGAAGACGGGGGAGTGAAAGGTGAATGGGGCTTAGATGCAGAGTCATTTCCCTGCTTTTTACTCATTTGCTCATTTGGAATTGATTTTTATTTGGAGCTTTACCTCTTTCCCCAAATCCTTTCCTTCCCCTCAGTGGGATTTCTGATTTCTTTGAAACCTCTCTCTATGCCCTTATAAGGCCAGAAAGGCAATCGTGTTCATGGAAGAGCCTGTCAGTGAGGGCCTCATACACACAACACAATATACCTGAATTCAGTCTGTACACCTCAAGGGCAGTCCATTCGGGGACATCTGAATTCAGAGTGCACAACATCAGCAGCAATGTCATCTCTGATTAGGAAGGACAATGCTGTGTGTACATATTTGGCCTGGCGAGAGAGAGAACACCTTTTGGATATTTTTGCCTTTGAAAGTCAATTCACAAGGTAAAAAAAAGTCACACTGGTTGCTTGGAGATAAAATGGTAGTTATTGACTGAGTTTATTTTCAGTTTCAGCCAGTTGTCATGGCATGTGTAAAGAGAATCTCAGTGCCAGGGAACTTTGCTTAGGATTAGATTAGAAAGTCAAGTCTTTGGGAATCTACTGCTATTTAGATAAAGGTAATTCTTTTGCTATCTTATAACAAAGTTGAACATTGAGTAAAGGAAATCACCCTTTCACAAATCTGAACAAAGTCTGTTTTTGAACTTGTGATGAAATTCTGAATCTTGCACAAACACATGTTTGAAGGATGTTGCATGTATTAGGCAATGAAGATCTTTATCATGTAAAACTAAATATAAAATTAAAGCTAAATTGTCAGAAAACTGCAGTTTACCTCAATAACGGTCCATTGTTCTACGACGATGGCATCATTTCCTTTCCTACTGGAACCAGGAACTCCAGAACCTTCTTCTTCATAGATAAAGAATCCTTCCAAAGATTTAGGCAAATGGTCCCCTGTGAGGAAAAGGATACAATTAAGAAAAGATGCAAATACTGAGTATCTCTTAAGATCATTTAAATCCCTAGATAACTGTTTTAGGAAGCTGAAAGAAAAGCACTTGTATTGCCTGAATCAATAACATCCTCCTTCTCTTTGAAGGTTATTATTTTTTTTGGGGGGGGGGGAGTTCAAGATAGTTTTGCGCTTCACTGAATTAAAATCACACTGGAAATATGAAAACTACAATAACAAAAACAAGATAAAATAAAATTGTACAATGAGAAGCAAGTGGATTTCCTAAGCCAAAAAAGCATCGGGAAATGATCTTGACCTTGAAATCAAATTTTGGTTTCTAATCTGTATGTTTATGCATATTAATCACACCATTAAGAGAGAAAACATAAAAAATGTTAATCCTTGAAATTACAGTTGTGATATTAAAACGAATGTGAGGTAAGATTACTTCAAAAAATACAAACACAAAACAATTCTTTACTTCCATGATGCTTTAAAAAAATAATAAAAGAATGGTAACAGGAAAATACTAAACAGAAGTCATTGTCAAAAGAATTCCTGCTGGGAAGGAAGTTTTAAGGGAGGGCCTCTCTGACATTTTCTTGAATAGTTGACAATAACCAGCTGGCGAAAACTAAACTGATTTTATGGACATTCTTTTGTCTCTTATTTTGCAATAGGAGACAATTTTCCCATGGTCGGTCATGTGCTGGTTAAACATTTTGGTTTGTTATACTGCATGGTGTCGTATCAAAGTCTCCGGGCTGGACGGTTATCTAAATTATAACTTATGAAGTTTTCAAGTGACCTCTTAGGTTTAAAGATAAAAAAGACAAACATAATTTCAGTGTAATTCTCAGTTTTTATTTTTATTAACAGGCTATAAACTTTAAAAGAAAATCCTTAATATTATTTCCGTCATTTACAGTTAGGGAACTTACTATAAGAAGCACTTACATTGTTCAGACTGGCTCCCAAAAACCCAGTAAAGTTTAATTAACTAGTTGGAATTAGTTTTCTAATTACAGTATATGTACATATTCTACTCGCTTTAAATGTACTTATCCATTGTCACCCCAAAGTGACCAGGGGAAGTAAATCTTTCTGATTGTAAGTTCAGAGCATCACAAGACTATCTTTAAAACTACGCATGCCCCAAGCCCTTTTTTTAGAATGGGGATATGAATTTTAGAAATAACTATATACTGTAATAATTATGTAGTTAGTTAAAATCTGCCTCTTATTTACTTTGGCCTTATGTAATGTGAGAACCATCAGTTTTGTGGCTCTGTGTTTTCTTATTCCCGCTATTGGGCCCTAATACTTCTAAATTTCTTTTCTGGGGATCCCTGGGTGGCACAGCGGTTTAGTGCCTACCTTTGGCCCAGGGTGCGATCCTGGAGACCCGGGATCGAATCCCACATCGGGCTCCCTGCATGGAGCCTGCTTCTCCCTCTGCCTGTGTCTCTACCTCTCTCTCTCTGTGTGACTATCATAAATAAATAAAAATTAAAAAAAATAAATTTCTTTTCTTAAAAAAGATTTTATTTATTTATTTGAGAGAAAGCGTGAGACAG
Source organism: Canis lupus familiaris (assembly GCF_011100685.1). NCBI lineage: Eukaryota > Metazoa > Chordata > Mammalia > Carnivora > Canidae > Canis > Canis lupus. Next base: position 6,982,188 of record NC_049258.1, read on the forward strand.
AGAGACCGTGAGCAGGGGGGAGGGGTAGATGGAGAGGGAGGAGCAGACTCTGCTGAGTGGGGAGCCCAATGTGGTACTTGATCCTAGGACCCTGGGATCATGACCTGAGCTGAAGGCAGAGGCTTAACCGACTGAGCCACACAGGCACCCCTTTAAATTTCTTTTGGCTTAAAAGAATGAAAGTGTGGTAGGCTCATACAATGCAATACTACACAAGAATAAAAAAGCTGTGTAGCAACGTGGGTGAATTTCAGATACTATGTTGAGCAAAAGAAGCCAGACACAAAAGTATATATATACTGTATACTTCAACCTATGTGAAGTTCAAAAACAGGCAAAATCAATCTATGGTGATGGGTGTCAGAATAATGCTTACTCTGGGTGGGAGGCTATCGACCAGGAAGGGTCATGAGGTGATTTTCTGGGATGTTGCAAATGTTTTGTATCATTTTTCCCCCTCTACATTCCTTCCTCCCAGCTTTACTGAGACATAACTAACATATGAAGAGAATCTATATCTTGAACATTTGTGTTCTATTCAGCTGTACACAAAAGATTAATGCACTTTACTACCTGGACATAAATTTAGGTTCCTCCTTCTCACTTTAGAGCTCCCAGAGCCCAGGCCGACCTGGCTCTTTTTATTTATTTTTATTTTTTATTTATTTTTATATATTTTTTGTGCATATAAAATTTTTCTTTTCTTTTTTTTTTAAGATTTATTTATTTATTTGTGATAGACGTAGAGACAGAGAGAGACAGAGAGAGGCAGAGAGAGAAGTAGCCTCCATGCCGGGAGCCCAATGCAGGACTCTATCCCGGGTACCCAGGATCAGGCCCTGGGCTGAAGACAGGTGCTAAACCACTGAGCCACCCAGGGATCCCCCTAAAATTTTTATTTTCAAATTGAGGCTTATTTAAAAATAACATTTAGGAATTTATACTCACAGGTCATGTTATAGGTAATATCCAAAGAAGATAATCAAAACATATTTTTTGAAGATTTAGTATATGTTTGGTATTAAAACTAATAATAATAATTTTGTTACTAAATCTGCACAAGGTTAGCATTAGCAAGATTAAGATTAGACAGTAGATTTCTGGCTAATGATTATTATAGACAAATATTCAGGAAAATTTCAACAATTACCATCAGTAAAATGGTCCATTGTTGGTCCATGGGCCCATGCCAATCCCCAGAGCCACTGATGAAGGATACTTACACAGGAGAAAGAACTGGTGGCAAGGCAGGGTGGAAGGGAAGGTCTCATGGAGGGTGACTGTTTGGGTGCCTGGTGTGATAAACCTTTCAGGTAATTGAGTGAGGTGATAATCTAAACAATTACTTAACTGTTCCCGAACTGAGTCACTTCTTAACAGTACAAATTCCAGAACTTCTCAGCCAGTATGTCTTGCCCCACAGGTATGCTGAGAGCCTGTCACAGAAGTGCCAAGATATAGGGTGCCCCCTGCAGCTCAGAGAAGCTTTATCCTCTTATACCTGTATGCCTTATAATATTACCATTTTCTATGTGCACATAATATGCAAAAGTTATAAGGCATTGGCCTGACACACTGTTTCTTAATTTTTTTTAGCCAAATACCAATAGCAAATGAAAGTATACCTATTTCTGTATCTTTGAAGGATGGTCTCCAACTACAGTTTGAAGTGATTTGTGGCAAGAATAGGGTTTCTTTAAAGTCTAATGTTAGGGCACCTGGGTGGCTCAGTGGTTGAACCTTTGGCTCAGGTTGTGATCCCGGGGTCTCTGGGATTGAGTCCCCCATCAGGTTCCTCATAGGGAGCCTGCTTCTCCCTCTGCCTATGTCTCTGCCTCTCTCTCTGAATAAATAAAATCTTAAAAAAAAAGGAGGCCTAATGTTATACTTTAAAATCCATGCAAACTTTGCGTTCTTTTCAAATAGATTTTTATTACGTAAAAAAGTACAGTTCTCCATCTCCCCATCTTAAGTAATAGCAAGTGAGATTCTAGGAAGAGGTTTATCTTGTGAACCTTTGTACTGCCTAGAACAAGGCTAAATACCTCCAGGTACTTGGACCCTGGTTTGAGAAGCACAAGCTTAAAGGATTCTCAGAGAATGGTTTACTTGTCTGGACATGTGCTCTGACACATTCATTTCAGCTACATATGACATTGACATTTCTGTAAATGTAAGGAAAGGTAACATTCCGTTTTAGTATATTTTGTCCATTTGTAATTTTTTTTTTTTGGCATTAAACTGCCTAGAGATGGGCCTTGGACCATGTCTGAGAACTGGAGAGCACATACAGCAACTCTCAGTTGAAGATCATTCATAAACATTCTTTCTTCAAAACAAATCTCAGCCTGTTTATTTTTCTCTATCTCTACAATCCTCTCTCTATGGACCAATGCAATGGCCTCTTAATAGCACCTGCCTTTCCATTCTTGCCCTCTCTCATCCACTTTCCAAAATGAAGCCAAAGAGGTTTTTTGAAAAATGCAAATCAGGTCATAACTCCCTCTTAAATCTTCAATGACTGATTTGGAATAAAAATCCTGGTAGGATGGGGCACCTGGATGGCTCAGTGGTTGAGCATCTGTCTTCAGCTCAGGGCGTGATCCTGGGGTCCTGGGATCAAGTCCCACATCTGGCTCCCCACAGGGAGCCTGCTTCTCCCTCTGCCTGTGTCTCTGCTCTTTTTATGTCTCTCATGAATAAATAAATAAAATCTAAAACAAAACAAAACAAGACCTGGTGGGATGGCAAAAAAAAAAAAAAAAAAAAAAAAGAAAGAAAGAAAAGAAAAAAAAAAAAAATCAATCCTGGCAGGATGGCAAATTGGTTAAGACCACACACACCACCTAGGTGCCCTCCTGCTCCAAAATTTTCTAGTTGCATGAGCATGGGTACATTTTAAAATATTTCTGTACTTCAGCTTCCTCATCTGTAAAAGGAAGATCATAATCATACCAACTCATAGGGTTGCTGTGGGAGTAAATGAGTCATAAATGTAAAGTGCTGAGAACAGTGCTGGTATATAGTAAGTACAAATACATATTAGTTAGGTCCTTTTTAAAAAAATATTTTATTTATTTGACAGATATAGACAGTGAGCACAAGCAGGGGGAGTAGCAGGGAGAGGGAGAAACAGGCTCCCCACTGAGCAGGGAGCCCGATGTGGGACCTGATCCTGGGGCCCCAGGATCATGACCTGAGCCGAAGGCTGACACCCAACGGAGTGAGCCACCCAGGTGCCCCTAGCTAGCTCTTGTTGCATTATTTTAAGTCCAGCTGCTGCTTACCTCTTCCACCTTGTCTGGAGTCATTCTCTCTTCCTACCCTGCTCCAGTGACACAGGCCTTTTCCCTTTTCCTCTTTCTGGCCCTAGGGTTTTTGAACATCTGGGGGTGTTTCCTTTGCCTAGAATGGTCTACCACTGGCTCCTGAATGCTGGCTTCCCAGTCTCAGTGTGATTGGTGCCTCATCAGGTGGGACCTCCTGCCCCTCCTTATGATATCATGTTGGGTAATGTCACAACACTTCTCTTAATTTTGAAATTAGACATATGTTTCCATACCCATTGCTGCCTGACTGCCTTATGCCACATGGCCAACGTTTTGAGAGTAGGGAAGACGTCCATTTTGCTTATCACTGTAAGCCCAATGCCTGGCACAGGGCCTGGCATATACATATATGTGAAGTGAATTAATACAGTCCTCATTCTGATAGTTTGCCTGCTAGCTGCACACAAGCATTTTTATAGGGGTGAAGAGATCAAAATGAATTTAAGTCTGATAATTCATAAAAAATCAAAATGTAGCCTAAAGATGTGGGTGCACTAAAGGTGGGAAGAGACTATTCTCTGGCAATGATAGGGGCATTTATAGGCTAATAAAGTATTGGGAACTCATGGTGGTGTGTGTGTGTTATACCAGCTGGCAAAGCTGCTCATCTCGGCCTACTGGACCTCTACACATTCTGGTAAAATAAAGTGTTTTGTCTTTGTTGGCTCAACTGGGGAAACCTGTTGTAGACTCTCCTGGGACCATTTGGAGGTTTTTACCCTACAGTGCAATCCCCTTGTGCATATGCAGTGATTCCAGCAGAGGACCAGTTTGCTGAGGGCCCAGGGATGCTGGAGGAGGTCAGATACAGGAGGCCACTGCAGTGGGAACCCTCAGGCTGCAAGAACAGCAAGAGGACTGCTGGGTGCCTCTCCTGTGGGGCTTTTTTGAAGCGGAACAGGCTTTGAGAGTGCGTGGGAAAGGGCACTGAGGAAGAATTTCACAGACCTTACAACCTCTCCATTGTGACCCCAGCTAAGGAGAAAACTTTTTAAAACGTTTTGTTTTCCCTCTCCCTGTTTCTAGAGGAAGATACTTTATAAAATGAGATTTGTGGGGTAATGTATTTAAATGTCTGTGCAATGTCTGGTTTTGTACTTCTTTTCCTTGTGATAGGCTGACTTCTGACAATATTTTGGAAGAGGATGGAAGCAAGACAAAACAAAATACGCATTGTCCTCCATGTGCTTTAGCTGTCAGGCATCAAATAACCCAGAACAAAGCAACCAATTCAGCCCTGCTTCCTCTGACTTGCTTCTCACAGTGACACAGGCATGGGTCACAATTTCCCCTCTGCAGCTTCCCTGTGTACTCGTAGGGAAGTCCTGAGTGACACACCCAGTTGCCAGACCCCACAGACCGTGGTGGCTCATTAGGGGCTTGGCATGGCCCTCAATGTAAAATGTCTAATGAGACATTCCAGAGCTGCTAAGAGGGAGAGATTCTCCCCTGGGCTCTCTAAATAGCTTCTGAGGCTTTGCGAACAAAAGCCCTACAGAGCCTCTGGCTGGCAACTGCTGGGGCTAATTTTATTTTCACCAGGCAAGGCCCAAGGCAGGGGATGTCTGAAAGAGATTTTGAAAAGAGTATTTTTCGTTTTTCCTTCAGCAGTTAGTCACAAACCAAAATTTGAAATGGCTCCAACTTAGACTTTTTGGAAGGAAGAGAAGGAGAAAGAGAGAGAGAAAGACATGAAACATAAACTGACCCCTAAGTAGGTGATCCATATGGAAAGTACTGTGACTGTACACAGCAAGCCACAGGGAAGAAAACTAACAGCAGAAACTAAACTCTGGCAGTGGGCGAGGCACTGTGGAGTCATTTTGTACGTACTGTATCTTACTAAATGTTCACAGCAGTAAAGTAGGGAATAGTTTTATTCGCCTTTTAGGAAAATGTGGCTCAATAAGTTCCCTAACTTCTCTAGATCACCCAGTTAATAAGTAGAGGACAAAGGATTTAAGACCTGGTTTATCTGATCCTAAAGTCCATGTTCTTCTTATTGGATTTTGCTTTTTCCATAAAAGACCAACTTGGAAGAAGTTTCTAATAACCAAAAATACTAAGGAATATCTATTGAGCACTTGCTATGGGTTGTGTGTTATAGGCCATATTTCTGGGTCTTCCAATGGGCTAGATCTTTATTCTTGGTTTCTAGTTAAAAGAACCTATTGGACCATGATTCTTGGTAATTTTAGATAATTATCCAAAGTCTTTAGTTCTATTAGTTAAGGTGTCTCTGTATCTTACTAAATGTTCACAGCAGTAAAGTAGGGAATAGTTTTATTCGCCTTTTAGGAAAATGTGGCTCAATAAGTTCCCTAACTTCTCTAGATCACCCAGTTAATAAGTAGAGGACAAAGGATTTAAGACCTGGTTTATCTGATCCTAAAGTCCATGTTCTTCTTATTGGATTTTGCTTTTTCCATAAAAGACCAACTTGGAAGAAGTTTCTAATAACCAAAAATACTAAGGAATATCTATTGAGCACTTGCTATGGGTTGTGTGTTATAGGCCATATTTCTGGGTGTTCCAATGGGCTAGATCTTTATTCTTGGTTTCTAGTTAAAAGAACCTATTGGACCATGATTCTTGGTAATTTTAGATAATTATCCAAAGTCTTTAGTTCTATTAGTTAAGGTGTCTCTGACTTAATGATAAGCTGATTTTCTTTTTTCAATTTTTAAAAAGTTTTAATTTAAATTCTAGTTAGTTAAAAATAAATAAATAAATAAATAAATAAATAAATAAATAGATTCTAGTTAGTTAAGCATATAGTGTAGTATTGGTTTCAGAAATAGAATTTTAGTGCTTCATCACATAATATATAGCACCCAGTGCTCATCGTAACATGTGCCCTCCTTAATACTGATCACCTATTTAGCCTATTCCCTGCCCACCTTGCCTCCAGCAACCCTTAATTTATTCTCTGTAGTTGAGAGTCTCATGGAGCACCTGGGTGGCTCAGTCAGTTAAGCATCTGCTCAGGTCAGGATCTCAGGATCCTGAGACTGAGCCCCGCATCAGGCTCCTGCTTTTTCCTCTCTCTCTGCCTGGCCTGCCCCACCCCATGCTCTCTCTCTCTAATAAATAGATAAAATCTTTAAAAAAAAAGTCTCTTATGATTTGCCTCCCCCTCTTTGTTCCTCCTTCCCTTATGTTCATCTGTTTTGTTTCTTAAATTCCAAATATGAGTGAAATCATATGGCATTTGTCTTTCTCTGACTCATTTTGCTTAGCATGATATACTCTGGCTCCAACCACATTGTTGCAAAAGGCAAGATTTCATTCTTTCTGATGGCTGAGTAACAGAATATTATGCACATATATACCCAACAGAATATTATGTATATATATATCACATTTTTATCCATCATCAGTTGATGGACATTTGGGCTCTTCCCATAGTTTGGCTATTGTTGATAATGCTGCTATAAACACAGGGGTCCATGTGTCCCTTCAAACAGTATTTTTGTATCTTTTGGTAAATATCTAGTAGTATAATTGTTGGATCATAGAGTAGTTCTACTTTTAACTTTTTGAGGAACCTCCATACTAAATGATAGTCTGATTTAATGATAATAAGGTATATTGAGGTTTCATTTTATTAGCTTTCTTATTCTTTCCTCTAACCTCATTGAGTTAGTTAATTATCCTGGTTTTCATTGCCTTCATCCTTCCTAATTTACTTTTCAAGTCTCCTAACTATGAATTTTTCTTTTCTTTTAGCACTAATCTCTTTTTAAAAACATTTTCCCTAGAAAGTAATTTTTTGGAAGTTTTGTTTTTGTGATAGACATGAATGATTACATATCCTATTGTAATTAAAAGAGGAAGGCTAAGGGAAGTTGAAAGATAAAGGGGGGGCAGCCCGGGTGGCTCAGCGGTTTAGCGCCACATTCTACCCAGGGCCTGATCCTGCAGTCCCGGGATTGAGTCCCAGGTCAGGCTCCCTGCATGGAGCCTGCTTCTCCCTCTGCCTGGGTCTCTGTCTCTCATGAATAAATAAAATCTTAAAAAAAAAAAAAAAGAAAGAAAGATAAAGGGGAAGCAGAAATAAATAGAGTCAGTATCAGTTTTTGAACCAAAGATTATCTTTCTTTTATGTGTCTGTATACATGTGTGTGTGTGTATGTGTATATATAATTTTTTAAAGATTTTATTTATTCAGAGAGAGAGAGAGAGAGAGAGAGAGAGAGAGAGAGGTAGAGACACAGGCAGAGGGAGAAGCAGGTTCCAAGCAGGGAGCCGGACACAGGACTCATCCTGGGTCTCTGGGATCACACCCTGGACTGAAGGTGGCGCTAAACCACTGAGCCACCCGGGCTGCCCTATGTTTAAATTTTTATTTAGGGATCCCTGGGTGGCGCAGCGGTTTGGCGCCTGCCTTTGGCCCGGGGCATGATCCTGGAGACCCGGGATCGAATCCCACGTCGGGCTCCCAGTGCATGGAGCCTGCTTCTCCCTCTGCCTGTGTCTCTGCCTCTCTGTCTCCCTCTGTGTGACTATCATGAATAAATAAATAAAATCTTTAAAAAAAAAAAATAAAAAATAAATTTTTATTTACATATTTGACAGAGAGAGAGAGAGAGAGAGAGCACAAGCAGGAGGAGCTGAATGGGAGAGTAAGAAGCAGGCTCCCCACTGAGCAGGCAGCCAGGTGATGTGGGGCTCTATCTCAGGATCTTCTGGGATCTTCTTGGCCTGAGCCGAAGGCAGATGCTTAACCAACTGAGCCACCCAGGTGCCCCACAAAGATTATTTTTCTATACAAATTTTTAGAGTCAGCTGTAGACTAGAGAACATGGTAGGTAGTGCCTGAAATTGGGATAGTGTATACATTTGAATAGTAACAATCAAATGCCATTATAATCCTCCTAACCAGGCTGTTATAATGCATCTTATTTGGAAAATCCTAGTCAATCACAGTGTTTTGTCTATTCTTGAGAGTTACAGCCCAAATAGCAAACATTATATTATATTTTTACCACACACGACAGTTAAGCTTTTATTTATTTATTTCATTTAGCATCATAATATCTTTATTATGATTCACAGTGATAATCTATGCCCAGCTTCTGGGAGCATCAGATCCTTCAGGAGTGAAGTCTGAGCCATAGGGAGGAGCATGCAGCTCTAGTGACAGAAAGACAGGGCTGGAAGATGTTCCCTTCAGCTTATTGTCAAGTTACATTCTGCAAAAAAGGCCAGAGGAAGGGCACAAAGGACCAGAGGGCATTGGGTCCTCCAGTTAGTTAGTGTTCTCAGAGCTCCCCTCACAAACTTGTGTTTGGCTGGGAGACAGATCATAGGTCATCCCTTAAACGAGGCTAAGCTTGAAGGCCTTTGTTTCACATGGATATGGAAAGGTCTTACTGCTTATACCTTGCTGTTCTCACCTATGGTCATGCCAACCCATGCTGTACAAACTGAAATGTAACTGGGCTTCTTAGTCACTGGCCCAGACCAGATGTGCCCTACTGTCCAAAATCTGGGTCATCAGGGCATGTTGCTCAGAGGGAGGTCTTCTTTAGTGCTAGTTGGGTCTAGTGGAAATTCTGTCATCTGTTTTTCTTTCCTTTCAAGGTTGCCAAAAGCAGTGGTAGCAGGAAAGCATGATAGATGTGTCTCTACCTCTCTCTCTCTCTCTCTCTCTCTCTGTCTCTATGAATAAATAAAATCTTTAAAAAATTATACACGCACACATATATACACACACCTACATAAAAGAAAGATAATCTTTGGTTCAAAAACTGATACTCTATTTCTGCTTTAAAACTTTAAATTAAAGCTATATAGCTGTGTAATAATTGGAATCTAATTCCTGGTGAATCTACTGTCCTTTTAGCCACAGACCTTGAGAGGCAAAAACATTTCCACCAACTCTGATAGAGCTCGAATTCTTTAGATATCAATATATCATAATATAAAACTTACCTTTAGATGTTTCCCAGCATACAAAAGAATCAATTAAAGACAAGCCTTGTTTATAATAAAATGTCGTTAACTCCAGCCAATCGGCATCAAGTGTACTAATGATAGATCCTTTTCTTGTTACTTTCATCGACAGGATGCCTTCCTGGTAGGTCCAGCAGGTTGACTCATCATCAAAAACATTGAATACTGTATATAGCTTGTTATCTGGGGATAGGTGTTCAGAAAGAAGAAAAATTATTTATTCATTTATTGAAAGGATTCCTCATTTTTTGTTATTATTCATGTATGTCAAGTAAACAGACAAACATAGAGAATAATAAAATTACCCATCACTCAGCTTTATTAAATGTTAACCTTGTGCCATGTTTCCTTCAGACTTTCTTCCAGGAAATGAGAAATGGATGTAGTTGAAGCTCACTTTATAGTTTTCCCTAATCCAGTTCTCCAGAAATTGCTACTATAATGATTTGGTTTTTATTATTCTTATTCAAGCTTTTACTCTTTTAATACACACTTATATACCCATTAATATATGTTATGTTTTGCAGTTTAAAAAGCAGTATGATATTATATATATACATCTATAAATTGATTTTTAAAAAAGATTTAAAAAAATAAAAAAGATTTATTTATTTATTTGAGACATAGAGCACAAGTATAGGGGGATAAGAGCAATGGGAGAGGGAGGAGCAGATTCCCTGTTGAGCAGGGATCCTGGCGTGGGGCTCAATCTCAGGAGCCTGAGATCATAACCTGAACTGGAGGGAGATGGTTAATCAACTGAGCCACCCAGGTGCTCTTATAAATTGATCTTTTTATGCTTTAAGTGGGATTAATACAATTAGACTTTATTCATTTAGTTAAACTGCTACATAATATTCCAGTTTAATTATGCTCCTGTTGAAACATTGTTTCCAAAATTTTGTTATTATAAGCATTATTCATGTCTCTTTAGATACACCTGTAGGAATGACTCTAGAATATATATTTAAACATGGAACTGCTGGGTCCTACCTTCTAGTTTTCCATAAGTTGGCAAATTCTTTTTTTTTTTTTTTTTTAAGATTTTATTTATTTATTCATGAGAGACACAGAAAGAGACAGAGACATAGGCAGAGGGAGAAGCAGGTGGCCCTCAGGGAGCCTAATGTGGGACTTGATACCCAAACTCCAGGATCAGGCCCTGAGCTGAAAGCAGAGCTCAACCACTGAGTCATCCAGGCATCCCAAGTTGACAAATTCTTTTTTTTTTAATATTCATTTATTCATAGAGAAATAGAGAGGCAGAGACACAGGCAGAGGGAGAAGCAGGTCCCATGCAGGGAGCCGGACGTGGGACCCGATCCTGGGACCCCAGGACCACGCCCCCGGGCCAAAGGCAGGCACCCAACCACTGAGCCACCTGAGGATCCCCCAAGTTGACAAATTCTTAAGTTGGGGAGTAGTCTGGTGGATCCACCTCCATAGTTGTGTTTAGGAAGTCTAATACCACTTGTATTGCAAAAGTATTTGGGAGTATGTATGTTATGTGCATTTTAAAAAAAGATTTTATTTATTTACTTATTTAGAGACAGCTAAGGCGGGGAGGGGCAGAGGGAGAGGAGAGATAATCTCTGGTAGACTTCATGCTGAGTGTGGAGCCAGATGCAGGGCTCAGTCTCATCACCCTGAGATCATGACCTGAGCTGAAACCAAGAGTTGAATGCTCAAGGAACTGACCCACTCAGGTGCTCATATGTGCATTTTTCTGGATTGAGTCTCCATGGATTTCACCAGATTCTCCAAGAAGTCTTTTGTGTGTGTCTCCTCCAACTTCACCCCTGCACACAAAGTTAAGAACTATTGCCATACACAAATTATTAAGAAGTACATGATTTAAGCTATTTAGAAAGTGAAGTCTACAGGCACCTGGGTGGCTCAGTTGATTATGCATTTGACTTGATTTCGGCTCAGGTCATGATCTTAGGGTTGTGAGATCAAGCCCTGGGTTGGGCTCTGCACTGGGACTGGAGCTTGCTTAAGATTCTCTCTGCTCTTCTATCCCTCCTCTAAAAAAAAAAAAACTTTAAAAAAAAATGGAATCTAAAGATTGATAATTAAGTAGATAGCATATTGGATTTGGAACTTAAAAGAACTGGGAATAAACACCAGGTCTAATCAAAGTTAGGATGGGAACCAGCTGGAATTTAAAGGTATCATTGGGTGGAAGATAGCAAATAGGTCTCTGACCATGTTCCAACAACTCTTGTTCCTAAAATGTTTATACTGCAGGGTAACAGTGGGTGGTTGTTAGCTAGGGAGCTGGTGAGAAAGTGGGAGGGTGCTGGTGGTGGTGAGGAGGGGTGAGATGGTGAATTAGAAAATGCTCCTGGTTCGTTGTTAAAAAGATTGTGTTGATCATAGTCGAGTGAGTCTCTGCCATCCTCAGAATGTTGAGCACATCTCACTACAACCTGGAAAGCTGACGTATGTGTGTGCAGCTTCAGCTCTGACATGGATCACAGGATCAGTCCATAGCAGCTAACTTAATACAGAATTTATTTCGTGGCAGGCACAGGACTAAGTGTCTTATCTTTTAGCTACATCTCACAACCCCCTTTCTATGAAGAAATTGAGGCAGTCTGACTCTAGAGCTCTCAATTCTAAGATATGCATCGTTTTTGACTTTCTCTAGTAGTGTTTTTTTTTTCCTTTTTTCCTCCAGTAGTGCTTTTTAGAGCATGCCTGCAAAGGTAGCAGAAAACTGAGCAGGCCAAAATACGTGAAAAAGTAGTCTCAATTTCTTGGGAAGACTTGCTAGTTGGCAAAGTAGAATAAAACTATAATTTAAAGCTATTTTACGATGCAGGCACTATTGTTATATTAATTGTTTCATCATGATGTACATTTTCATATTCTAATTGATGATCAAAGAAAGCCAATTAACTTCAAAGGCTAAAACCATCCATGAAATGGGAAAGGCCAAAACAAAAATTCTCACACACTGTTTGTAAAAACAAACATAAGTCAGAACAGCTTTCTATATTTATATAATCATTTTCTGTATACACGCACAGCCTCCATTTAACAGGGGAACTGGTGAATGACTAAATGGAAACCAATTTTCAAAACAAAATTTCCTTATGTGGATGGCATTGTATGGCCATGCCAGGGACAATTGTTTGAAAAACTGCCCTACCTTATTTCTGGCTGTAATAATTAAAAAAAAATCAAGACAAGTTTATATTAGTTTATTTAATCTATAATCTTTAGAAACTTACTTTGCCTCACATTTCTAAAAAATATCAAAAACTTATTTTTGCTAAATTTAAACTAAAGTACTATTTCTACTCATCTTGTCTATTACCTTCTCCCTTTCTGGATTTAGAGTAACTGGGGCCGCCATCTTGGTCCATTTGACACTGTCCACTTTCGTGATGAGGTTCTTCCTCAATTCCACTCTCAGATGATTGCCCACTTAATGTTCCTTCATTCCAACTTTTACAGTTTTCCTCTGAAGGTAGTGTTGATTCTGTATCTCCATCATGGTTGGTTCCATTGCAGAATTTAAGTGGTGGATGAGGCTGTGATATGAATCCAACAAATTTCATTCTTTTCTTAGCAGCTATATTAATCTGAAAAGAGATTGTAGAACAAAATGTAAAATTCATTTACATTGATTAACAATTAACCTGTAGGCTTGTTAAGGAAATCCATAAGAAGTAAATTAACCACTAACTGAAGGCTCATTCATACACGAATTAATAACCTCTAATAAAGCACTACTCCTAAGACTCTTGTCAAACTATTATTGTGACTTCTTTGAACAAAACTGATACACTTCAGAAATTATGAAAACACGAATCATGTGTTTCTTCAAAAGGTAAGCAACTATTTGGGAAGAATTAATAATTCTGTAACATGATTTTTGCATATTTGTTAACAATGGTCTCTCCCACTGAAGCAAAATTAAAAACTATTCCAAGAAATCCTCAAAATGACATTACCAAATACATCTTAATTAATAAAGAAGATACATTAATTGTTTTAAGATTTTATTTATTTGGGCAGCCCCGGTGGCTCAGCAGTTTAACGCCACCTTCAGCCCAGGGCCTGATTCTGGAGACCCGGGATCGAGTCCTGCATTGGGCTCCCTGCATGGAGCCTGCTTCTCCCTCTGTCTGTCTCTCCCTCATGAGTAAATAAATAAAATCTTCAAAAAAATATTTTACTTATTTGACAGAGAGAGAGAGAGAGAGCGTGAGCACACAAGCACTGGGAGCAGCAGAGGGAGAGGCAGAAGCAGGCTCTGCTGAGATCATGACCTGAGCTAAAGGCAGATGCTTAGCTGATTGAGCCACCCAGGTGCCCCTAAATTAAATGTTTTTTTTTTTAAAGATTTTATTTATTTATTCATGAGAGACAGAGAGAGAGAGAGAGAGAGAGAGAGAGAGAGAGGCAGAGACACAGGCAGAGGGAGAAGCAGGCTCCAAGCAGGAAGCCCGATGTGGGACTCGATCCCGGGTCTCCAGGATCACGCGGTGGCCTGAAGGCAGGCGCTAAACTGCTGAGCCACCCAGGGATCCCCTAAATTAAATGTTTTAAATGTTACCTGGGAGAGGAAAAAAGACTTATGGTGGAGATTGCAAGTGCAAACACTCATGATGAGAAATGAAATAAATGAAAAGGGCCAGGAACAACTGGGGTACAACCAGAGAGCAATGCCCACTCAAAGGGACAATGGTCACTCAGCTCCAGGCAATGAGGAGAATTCTGAGCAGGAAAGAGGTGTGGGTGTGTGGACCTAGAATAGATGATGACACTGACACTGTATCATTTACTCCTATAAATGAACATATGGAGGTTGTAACAATGCACAAAACCTTAAAAGTAACCACAAATTGTCTTTTATATCAGCAGTCCTGGGAGAGGTGAGGGAGGTGGTAAGGAAGCATGGTACGCTGCATGTGGGAATGGGTAAATTTATTGTCAGTTCTTTCCTAGGCCTAATTAGTTGATTTGGGTGAAAAAAGTGTAGAAGGCTTTTTTCATTACTAGAAAGGTTTATCTGGAAAAGTGTGGTAACAGAGTATTAATGTTTTTTCCATTTTTTAAATTGGAAGATTGATGTTTTGTAAATGTTATTTTTATTTAAAAATCCTAGGGAAAACACTTATAAACCTAATTTTAAAAATAGAGCAAATATTGATATGTTAAAATGACTTAAAATCTAGCTATTTAACAATAAGCTTTTTATGTGAGACAGCTGTTCCAAAATAACATTTGGCATTCATCTATTACTCTTGTTCATACATGGGGCAATGTTCAAATAGTTCATGTGCAATGTTTCCTAAAGTTTTTCTCTTCATGAAATAGCCCCATTATTCTAATTGCTGAAATAACAGAACTTTCCTGTTTAAATAGATCTTTAACTGTGTCCAGGAAGTCAAATGCAAAACAAGGGCTCTGATGGTGATCTATTAAGACTAAATTAGTAGTTACATTTTTATTTTAGAAGAAATTTTTTGGAGTGAATTTATTCCCAGAAAAACAAATTGAAATTTCCTAGAATAGTAGTAGTAAACAGTATGTGTAGCTTGTTTATAAAAATCTAGTGTCAAAGACTATTCCTGAAAACCTTAGTGAATGGTGACTTTATACCTAAAAGGGAAATATCACTAGCAGTTATAACTTGTTATACACAAACTACAGATAATCTGACACAAATGGCCTTTTAAAGCCTGGCAACAATAGAAATAATGAATAAATTTGACAGTTTCTTATTTGAAACGCCTTAGGTTTTTGGCTCTATTCATTTAAATAAAACCTAAAACCTTACAAATATATCAATGTAATTAAGAATAAACTTTCAGGGATGCCTGGGTGGCTCAGTTGGTTAAGCGTCTGCCTTCAGCTCAGGTCATGATCTTTGAGTCATGATTGAGTCCCACATCAGGCTCCTTGCTCAGTGGGAAACCTGCTTCTCCCTCTGCCTGCCTCTCCCCCTGCTTGTGCTCTCTTTTTCTTTCTCTCAGACAAATAAATAAAATCTTAAAGATAACAACAAACTTTCACCTAAAATCCTATAAATTTAGAATACTTATGAATGTAAAATTTTTCTTGATTTTTTAAAAAGATTTAAAAATAGTTCATTAAACTATCTTGACGTCTTCCTTTTTCTTTTTTTAAAGACTTAATTAATTTATTTCTGAGAGAGAAAGCATGAGTGGAGGGGCAGAGGGAGAGGAAGAAGACATCCCATTGAGGCATGAGCCCAATACAGGGCTTGATCCCAGGACCTAAGCCAAAGGCAGACACTCAACCCACTAAGCCACCCAGGCACTCTTCCTTTTTTTTTTTTTTAAAGATAGATAGGTTTATTTATTTATTTAATTTAAGGCAGTGAGAGAAAGCTTGCATGTCAGCAGGAGAGGCAGAAGGAGAGGGAGAAGAAGAGAAGCAGACTCCCCACTGAGCATGGAGCCCTACTTGGGGCTCTATCCCAAGACCCTGATATCATGACCTGAACTGAAATCAAGAGTTGGATGCTTAGCTGACTGAGCCACCCAGGTGCCCCAACTTTTTCTGTTTTCAGTTAATTTCTTGGAATAGATGCTAATAGAAAAAATAAAATGGGATTTATGATTTTTATGACCAGACTGATATTCAGAAACACCATACTAGTTCATTACAATGCCAATTGCAATATATGAATGTTTTCTTTTCTTTTTTTTTTTAAGAGTTTTATTTATTTATTCATGAGAGACATAGAGAGAGAGAGAGGCAGAGGCATAGGCAGAGCGAGAAGCAGGCTCCATGCAGGGAGCCCGATGTGGGACTCAATCCTGGGACTCCAGGATCATGCCCTGGGCTGAAGGCAGGCCCTCAACCACTGAGTCATCCAGGGATCCTATATGAATATTTTCTTGAAGCTCTTCTAATACCTTTGATTTAATTTCTCAGTTAATATTGGTGAGTTATTTTATTTAAAAAATTATTAGTTAGCTTGAATCTTTTTCCAGTGTCTGTTGTTGGTATTTCCTTTTGTATTTTGCTGTGCATAGAATCTGTCTATCCATTCAAGACTGGACAGTGCTTTCATGCATTTGTATTCATTTACTATATATTCTAAAAGAAACTCCCATAGGACACATTTGTTGGGGATTCCTCCCCCATTCTTATTTTAAGGCTTAATTTTCCTAGGATATGTGTTATATTTATATACTCCAATTTCTCAGCCTATTCATAATTGAGTTCATCCTCAGTTTATCCTTTCATCTTTTTCTGGATTTTTTATAGGTAAAGAAATTACCCCTTTATCGCTTTTGAAATGTGTGGAATCTATTTTCTACAGAACAACTGTCCATTTTCCCAGCAGTACTCACTAAATGATGGTTGTTCCCCCATTTTATTTCATCAGGTTTGTTATCAAACTTCTTATATGTGTGTAAATTTATTTCTGGCATTTCCATTCTGTTTCACTGGCTTATATTTCTGTTTCTAACTGTACAATTTGGTATGTGTGCTTCAATATGTTTTAACCTCTAGTAGAAGTCACTCACCATTTCCCTGTTCTTTTAAAAGTAAGAAAGGAAGTTGATAAAGAAGAAATACTAAATCTTTCTTGATATCACATGAAAAAATGTATACATTTAGTACCTTTTCTATCAGTTCTTTTGCTATGTCATTTGTTTGTGTCTCATAAGTTAGAGGACATTCCTCAATCACAAGCCTTGGGCGTCTCTGTCCACTGGGTACTGCCGAATGCTTTGGGCTGTAACAGAGAATATATTCATGGTTGGAAGTCAGTTGATCATTTTCAGCTAATATGCTCATGTAAAAATGAGAGGGCAACTCAAAAATAAGATCAAGAGAATCCTTTATTTTTCCAAGCCTAATGGTTGACTTCTTAGGTAAAAATACCAGAAAAACACAGTAACTTCTATTAATTTAAATTTTCTTAGTTTAAACCTCTATTAATTTAATTTTTAATTTAATATGGAAGAAAACAAATTCATCAGTTGTTTTAATAAAAATTGTGAGAAATGATTTTAGGTTACTGTTACATCTCGTTTTTGTACAAAAGCACAAGTAAAGGTCCCATTTAAATGCAAATAAATATTGTCCTTTTTCCTTTTTTTCTTTTCTGATCTTTACCCCTTGCTTATTCTTAGCCTTGTCAGAGCACTGCTAAGTCCACTGGAAGTAATGCTAAAAGAGGAAAAATAATTTATACATGGTTTAGAAGATTGGTAATTAGGACATCAGTGTTGTGCCATTAAATGGCATGTTTACTTAGTAATGCTTGAAATACTGGATGAGGTTCCATCTCATGGTGAAATCTGGGGCCCGTACAAACCCTCTCAGACAATGTGTAAGTTGGCAATCGTTCAGTAGCAAGGCAGTGTTCCTTAAAAGCACAATTGGGATTTTTTTAAGTCCTTCTTTAATTGTTTTTTTTTTTTCAATTTTCTTGTTTTCTCTCTTCTTATTCCATTTTTCTTTCCCTGCTTAGCCCTTTCCTAGTTAAAGTGATCGATTATTAGTCCATCACTAAAAAGAGAAAACAGTTTTTACCCTGGTCTTTGAGGTGGCTTGATATAGTTTAAGAGATGTATAAAAAAGCATGTGTTAAAGACATTGGTTTGGTTTTTTAATTCTTCATTGGAAAGAAGAATTGGAAAGGGCAATGGTATTTTGAAAACTATTAAACTTACAAGGTAGGTTGGCAAAAGTGGTGGCAGTATTGTTTGGGAAAGCAGCTACTAACAAAAATGAAAAAAAACCTAAAATGGATGGTTTTTACATCCTATTTATTTTGGAAAAAGCTGATAAGAAGTCTATCTGATTTGTGAAAACTTGGCAGGTAGGTCTTTCTGCTGTAAAAGTTCTAAAAGGGAGAGAGTTTCTGTTGCCACTATTAATAATATAGGGAAAAAAAAGGCATTCAGTGAAAGTGGACTTCATTGGTCCAGTCAGTTTTTTGTTTTTTGTTTTTTGTTTTTTTTTTAGCTCAGCAACAGCACCTGTAGCTGATGGCTACTTTCTCATCTGGTGAAGTTTCTAGGTACTTCTTGAATCTATTTTCCTTTTCCTTTGTTTACTGACATCCTCACCTCGAACCCATTTGTCTGCAGGGGCTAAAGTCAATAAGGAGTTTTAAAAGGAGGGAGGTTTAAGTTTCCTTTCTCAATCCAGATTCAACTACCAGAAAATGTGCTCTAAACCAAACCTCCTAATTATCCTTTATTCCCCATCACTACATTCAAACTTCTTTTTCTCTTTTCCCAAGAAAACTATCTCAACAGCTTCCTAGCCTGTTTCCTTGAGTACCAGGCTTACCTTAATTTCAAGCGCAATAGCACTACTCTGTACAGGTAACTTGCAGGTAGGTGTTTTCGCTGCCCCACAGGTTGTATAACAGGATGAATAGCTCCAACAATATATCCTTTAAGATAGTAGTCTTCCACTTTTGTTACTATATCTGGAATTGAATTTATCTTGATGACTTCTGGGTTTGGCGAAGCTGAAATATCAAACACAATGAGAAATTTGCACATTTATGAAATGTTATTTTATAAAATGTTATTTTTTTCTATGTGATTATGCTAATAAACAGGAAGCATATTCGTATGATTTAATCTCAAGGTTACATTAATGTGAATTACATATTTTCTAAATTAATTCCAGAAAAAAGCAGAAGTAACCTCATAAGCTTATAGATATGTAATATTACTGATATGTCTTAAAGTAGAAATGCTTTACGTAATTTTTTCAATTAAGGCAGCTCTATATTTAGGATTTCATTTGAGTGACTGTATTCTATTACTAGATACTGAAGACATACATAAGAGAAACAATATTAAGTTGAAGAGCCAATTGTTTTTACAATTCTGAACAGGATAAAATGAATAATTTTTAATATAAAATTCATACAAATATAAAAATTAAAAGTGGGTGTAATGATATGTTATGCAGGAATTGTCCAGTGCTTGTTTCTATCACTTACATATAACACACAGTGCTCATCCCAACAAATGCTTTCCTTAATGTCCATCACCCATTTAGTGTATCCTCTCACCTTCCTCCCCTCCAGCAAACCTCAGTTTGTTCTCTTAACTATAAAGTTTCTTATGGTTTGCCTTCTTCTCTGTTTTTATCTTATTTTATTTTTCCTTTCCTTCCCCTATGTTCATTTGTTTTGTTTCTTAAATTCCACATAAGTGAAATCATATGGTATTTGTCTTTGACTTATTTTGCTTAACATAATACTGATTTCAATACTTACATAAATGATTGATGAAAGGAATAGAAAAAATAAAAGTATCCAGAAAGTCTTTTTTTTTTTTTTTTTTTTTTTTTGGAGAGAGGGAGAAAGAGAAAGAGTGGGGAGAGCGGCAGAAGAGAGAGAGAATCTCAAGCTGGGCATGAAGCCCGACAAGGGGCTCAATCACACAACCCTGAGATTATGACCTGAGTTGAAATCAAGAGTTGAATGCTTAACTCACTGGGCCACGCAGGTGCCCCAGAAGTTCTTTTTTAGTAAGTAAAATTCCTAAATGTAGAGGAACTTTAAATGCAAAATTGATAAGCAGTGGAATTATCCCTTTGAAGCAGGGCAAACCTGTAGAAACTATAGAGCAGTACAATGTGTACAATTTTTAGTAAAAGGAAAAGGGTGTGTTATTTGGGAAAATGTTCTTTTTTGTTTAAGATTTTATTTATTTATTCATGACAGAGAGAGAGAGAGAGAGAGGCAGAGACATAGGGAGAGGGAGAAGCAGGTTCCCTATAGGGAGCCTGATGTGGGACTTGATCCCACGACCTCAGGATCATGACCTGAGCCAAAGGCAGATTCTCAACCACTGAGCCACCCAGGTGCCCCTGGGAAAATGTTCTTAATGTTCAAGCAGAATTAATTTAAAAAACAACTTTATTTTCTGTAACAATATTTCTCATTTTCTGGAAAGCAGTCAAGAATTAATATCTAGAAACAGACCAGCAATTTGATTATCTCAAGTAACTAAACATATGAAATTATGGGCAATGCTGCCTGTTGGCTTTCTGTCAGTTTGGTCAGTGGTGTCTAGCAAAGAACTGCTGCTAATTGCCTGAACACAGGAAGGAGGTTAAGAAGCAGACAAAGAAGAAGGGTCAGAGGAAATCCCCACCTCCTCTTACATTAATATCCACGTGATGAAACAGAAATCCACCAACACTGGGTATTCACGCCAACTTCTCAAAAGAAAATAAAACACTCAATAGAATAGTCATATAAACCAAGACAAATCCATTTCCTCAAATTCTTTTTTTTTTTTAAGATTTTATTTATTTATTCACGAGAGACAGAGAGAGAGAGAGAGAGAGGCAGAGACACAGGCAGAGGGAGAAGCAGGCTCCTCGCAGGGAGCCCGACGTGGGACTCGATCCAGGGTTTCCAGGATCACGCCCTGGGCCAAAGGCAGGCGCTAAACTGCTGCGCCACCGGGGCTGCCCATTTCCTCAAATTCTGATCATCTTTTGTATTTATACTAATCTACTTACAATATATTTTCTTCATCATTTTTTTTTCTCTTCATCATTTTGTATAGGAACAAAACCAAAGAGAATCATCCTGGACTTTGGAGAAACAGCTGGATTCATTGCAAAACAGCCGCGTTCTGCGTGGTTGTGTGGCAATCACTTCGTGATTCATTTGGTTTTACTTTTTAAGTATTTTAACTACCTACTCTGATTTCCAAACAAAGAAAAGGAAAGACTATAAAACAGAATAAACTGTTGAGACTAAGGAATGAAACATAACCTTATTTTTAGAATTATATACTAATTCCACAAATTTTTTAAAAAATGCAGTCTTTTAGTGGACCTTGTTGCTTATTGTAGAAAGGGGAAATTCTTTAATGTGATACCAAAGAATCTTCATAGTCTGGCCTCTTTCTTGCTTTGGCGGGCCTGCGGTACTGCACTTCCTGAACTTCGCATGCTGTTTCATGCTGCCAGAACTTGATTTCTTTTCCTGCTCCCTGTGCCTGGTTAATCACTTCTTCCTCTGTGCTGTGGATTCTCCTAGTTCCCTTTCAGACTTTATTATAGTTACGTGCTTCTATGTTTGTCTTTGCTGTTAGAGAATTCTAGTCTAACAGGAATCAGGAATAAGGAACCTACCTTATTTCTCTTTCTATGCCCTGCATTTTCCTGGGTTATTATGTTAAGCTGGAAATACTGTTCATAAAGGGAACTATGAGGTGAAATTATTGCATAAAGGAGGGCAAGCCATCAAGGTGAGCTAAAGGAAACCACAAAAGTTAGCTAGTAAATTCGGGAACAAATGGATAGGTTATCTAGGACTTACTAGAGAGAGACACAACAGGCAAAGAACACACAAGCAGTGTTGTGGAATTGTTACTCTTTTGATTATAAAAGTGAAGGTGGTCAAGAACCTAGTAAGAATCCAACCTGGTAGAGTTAAAAGTCATATTCACTTGAGAAGGCTCTAGCTTCAGGCCCCATTCTATATTCCTTATGTTATTAACACTGCAATGAGAAAACCACATAGAAAATGAGGTGAAAAGGAATGAGAAGTGGAGTTACGTTGAGTGTAATTAGCTCCATCTTGAGTGAAATCTGGAGAAATTTGGGAGAGGATAATTTCACATATAAAGAATGAGACTGCAGGCTTGGAGACCTTCTCCATCCTGCTGGTCTTGCTTCCCCTTACTGACGTGCTTGGAGTCACTGTTTGGTCCCATGTTGTCTCACCTAGTCTACTCTGGCATCCCTGCTTGGAAGGAAACTCCAGAAACCAAGAACTGAGGATTGGGGAAAGCCCTTTCTCCTGGAGCTGGAGCGCTGGGTTAGAGTGCAGAGCAATTTAGGCAGCCAGTGTTCTCCTTGTTGTCGATGATCTTGCCACCATCCCAGAGTGGAGTGGTGCAGCAGCCAACATCTAAAAGGTACTCAATGAATTCAAAAGGCACTTAAGTTGTTAGTAAATATAGAATATTTGAAAATATTTCAATTATTCTGTAGTTTCGCCAGATGCTCAGCAGTGAGCAATATTAGTGATTAATATTATTTGATTATTTTAGTTCCATACTACCACTATGTTATATGCTTATAATCATCTGTATATAAGGTGGTGATGGTTGCACAACAACGTGTATGTAGTATATGCCACTAACTGTACCCCTAAAAATGGTGAAGATGGTACATTTCATGTTTATTTTACCACAATAAAAAAAATAAAAAAGGTTCTATGTCAAAATAAAAAAGGTTCTATGTCAAAGATAATATATATGTACATATTAAAATTTACTTTCTGCTTCTGAATTTGACTATGTTAGATACTTCATACAAGTAGCATCATATATTGCAGTTGACCCTGGAACAATTTGGGAGTCATGCAGACAAAAACCTGCATATAACTTTTGACTCCCTAAAAAAACTTTTTTTTTTAAATTTTTATTTATTTATGATAGTCACACAGAGAGAGAGGCAGAGACACAGGCAGAGGGAGAAGCAGGCTCCATGCACCAGGAGCCCAACGTGGGATTCGATCCCAGGTCTCCAGGATTGCGCCCTGGGCCAAAGGCAGGCGCCAAACCGCTACGCCACCCAGGGATCCCTCCCTAAAAAAACTTAACTACTAATAGCCTACCATCAACTGGAAGCCATACCAATTACATAGTTGATTAACACATATTTTGACTGTTATGTGTATTGTATACTGTATTCTTACAATAAAATGAGCTACAGAAAATATTTTGAAAAAATCAGAGGGAAGAGAAATACATGTACAGTACTATACTATATTTGTAAAAAAAAAAAATCTGCATATAAGTAGACCTGTGCAGTTCAAACCTGTGTTGTTCTTGGGTCAACTTGTCTTTTTGTGACTCGCTTATTTCATTTAATGTCCTCATGATTCATCCATCTTGTAGCATGTAACAGGATTTCCCCCTTTTTTTTAAAAAAAAGATTTTATTCATTTATTCATGGAGACACAGAGAGAGAGAGAGACAGACAGAGACAGAGACAGAGACAGAGAGAGAGGCAGAGAGACACAGACAGAGGGAGAAGCAGGCTCCATGCAGGGAGCCCAACGTGGGACTTGACCCCAGATCTCCAGGATCACACCCCGGGCCCAAGGCAGTGCTAAACCACTAAGCCACCAGGGATGCCAGATTTCCTTTCTTTTTAAGACTGAATAAGATTCCATTGTATGGAGAAAAAAAATGAAAAAAGAAGAAGAAAAAAAAGAAGAAAAAAGAGAGAGAAAAAAGATTCCATTGTATGCATATACCACATTTTGTTTATCCATTCATCCATCAGTGGATATCTGAGTTGATTCTACTTCTTGGCTATTGTGAATACTGCTGCTATGAATGTGGATGTGCTAATAATATCTATATAAGATCCTGCTTTAAAAAAAAAGATCCTGCTTTTATATATATTTGGATATACACGCACAAGTGCAATTGCTGAATTATATGGTAATTCTATTTTTAATTATTTGAAGAATGGCCATACTGTTTTCTGTAGTGTTTTCATCATTTTACAT
Organism: Canis lupus familiaris; assembly: GCF_011100685.1. Lineage (NCBI taxonomy): Eukaryota > Metazoa > Chordata > Mammalia > Carnivora > Canidae > Canis > Canis lupus. The sequence continues at coordinate 7,005,993 of NC_049258.1, forward strand.
TCCCATCAACAGTGTACAAGTGTTCCAATTTCTCTACATCCTTGACAACTCTTGTTTTTTGTAGCTTTTTTTAAAAAGTAGCCATCCTAAGTGGGTATGAGGTGATATTTCATTGTGGTTTTGATTTGCATTTCCCTAATGATTAATGATGTTGAACATCATATGCTCATTGGCCATTTGTGTATCATTTTTGGAGAAATGCCTATTCAAGTCCTTTGCCCATTTTTAAATTCGGTTATTTTTATTGTTAAGTTGTAGGAGTTCTTTATATATTCTGGATATATATTCACTCTCAGTTCATAGACTGACTTTCCACTCTTTGCTGTACAAAATTTTTTAAAAAAATATTTTATTTATTTATTCATGAGAGACAGAGAGAGAGGGAGAGAGAGAGAGAGACGCAGAGACATAGGCAAAGGGAGAAGCAGACTCCATGAAGGGAGCCTGATGTGGGACTCAATCCTGGTACTCTTGAGATCGCACCCTGAGCCGAAGCCAGATGCTCAACCACTGAGCCATCCAGGCATCTCTAATGTACAGAAGTTTTTAAGTTTGATGTAGTCCCATTACTTATTTTTGCTTTTGTTGCCTATGCTTTTCATATCATTGCTAAAAAATCTTTGCCAAATCCAACGTCATGAAGGTTCTCCCCATGTTTTCTTCTAGTTTTATAGCTTTACGTCTCATTTAGGTTAAAGATTTTTTTTTAAAGTACAATGGCACTAGTTTATTATTTTTTAAAATATTTTATTCATGAGAAACACACAGAAAGAGAGAGGCAGAGACACAGGCAGAGCCACCCAGGCATCCCTAGTTTTATTCGTTTAAGAAGGTATGCTATGCCTTCTTCCTCAAAACAATCCCAGAAAAATTTAAAAATTTGATTTTTCTAGGATACCATTCTAAGATGATTGTCTTAGCAAAATATATTGTAAAACGAAACTTAAAAATTCATAAAAGTGTAAGAAATTTAAAGTTTATGAAACTGACAAAAGTGAAACACAAGTATGTAGATTATAGCTGATAATTTAAAAAATACATGTGTGGAAATAAGCATTTCATTTTTATGAAAGCATGTCTTTATAAGTTATAAAATTCAATACAAGAATAAGGCATGTGCCTTGGCTTGGAAATCTCTCCTGGCATTTTAACTACTACTGTTGGCCAGATGATAATTATAGTGGATATTAAGACAGGTGTGAAGTTGGTTGTTTTTCCATATGGCATGACTAGACAGTGCTTGAAGTTTCAGTCAACAGATCATTCAAGAATCACTCAAACTACAAGTCCTGGTTCCCTTGTTGTTGCCTGAAAACTTGCCATTGATAATCTTTGGCAATATCAAAGAAGCCCCAGTCTTGTACTTGCAGAATGGGAGTAAGGTACTTTAGAGAAAAGCCCAGCACTCTTTTAAGTAATGTGGCATTTCCAATACTCCTGACCACCCAGAGGAAAAAAATATATGGAAAAAAGGGGACACACAGACTCTGAGTCTGAAAATGATTTTGAAAAATTGGGGCCTGAGTGCAAAGATGTTTTAGGGATTTGTTTATTGCACTTAGTTTTCCTTTCTTAAAGTATGTAGGAGAGAGATAGTAGGAATAATTGATGTTTAAAAATGTCTAAGGACACCTGGGTGGCTCAGAGGTTAAGCGCCGGCCTTTGGCTCAGGGCGTGATCCCAGAGTCCTGGAATCGAGTTCCACATCGGGCTCCCTGCATGGAGCCTGCTTCTCCCTCCGTCTGTGTCTCTGCCTGTCTCTCTCTCTGTGTCTCTCATAAATAAATAAATAAAAATCTTTAAAAAAATGTCTAAAAGGCTTTTACCATTGGTAAAAATTGAATTACTAAGTGAGAAAGTAGTAAGTTATAGTTTAATTCATACATTTTTTTCTCTCTCTTAGTGGTACATAAGTAATGGTGTGTTTTATAGTAAACAATGTTTTGGAGTCAGTGAAAAATGATAATTATATAGCAAAGAAGTAGTTGCAAATACATTGGCTAAGAGAATGAGGATTTGAAGAACTCTTGGTTTGGTGGTGTAATGATCGAAAAAGAAATTGAACAGGGATAAATTCTTAGTTCTTTTCACAGTTCAAGATACAGAATGAGAGAAATCTGATTTAATATACATTCATTTGGTGGGGAAAGGAGGAAAGTCTAGAGACTTTAGCTGACCACAGATTAATTATAAGTCAGCAGTTAATCTAATGTGATCATTGTCATCTGAAAGACAAAAGCCTCCATAGAAAGGCAGCTCACTGAATTGTGCTGAACAGACCAACATTGGTATACTTCCTGTTTATTTTCCTTCCCTTACACATTTATCACCATCTAAATAATAACCAGAATATATTATATAGTCACCCAGTTGTACTTTTTTTAAAGATTTATTTATTTAGGGACGCCTGGGTGGCCCAATGGTTGAGCATCTGCCTTCGGCTCAGGGTGTGATCCTGGCGTCCCACATCGGGTTCCCTGCAGGGAGCCTGCTTCTCACTCTGCCTGTGTCTCTGCCTCTCTCTCTCTTTCTTTCATGAATAAATAAATAAATAACATATTTTTTAAAAATTTTATTTATTTATTTGAGAGAGAGAGAGAGTGAGCTCATGCCTGTGGGCATATGCCCTGAGTAGGTGGTGGGGGGAGGGGAAGAGGGAGAGAATCCTCAAGCAGACTCCCCCCTGAGCCTGGACGCCAAACTGGGACTTGATTCCTTGACCCATGAGATCATGACCTGGGCCAAAATCAAGAGTTGGAGGCCCAACTGACTGAATCACCCAGGCGTCCCTCATCTTGTTTTCTTATTTAATATCTGCCTCTGTGACCAAAATGAAAGCTCTATGAATGCAGGGAGATATTCATATTTTCTTCACTGCTATTCCTTTATACCTATAACAGTGCCTGCCACATTGATTCTCAGTTAATATTTGTTGAATTAATAAGTGGATTGTGTTCAATTTAAGGGCCCAAGCTGGCATATATTTAAAAAAAAAAAGCATTCAGGATAGTGAGTGGTCTGAAGGTCCTTAACAGGTGTTCTGCAACCATGCACTAAATAAAGGAAGAACGGGATACCATCCCGATATATGTGAAGGGCTGTCACACAAAAGAAGTGGCAAGTGTGACACTGAATAGTGAAGGAAACAGGTACATAAAGGAGTATCACCCAAGCCACAGGTGGCAGGGAAGAATAATAGGACTCTGACATGTTCAGTTCTTTAAATATGTGTTAGTAGAGATATATGGCAAGGAGCAAGGACACAATGAGAGTAGCAAGGGAGATAGATGATATTAGAGGAAATAAAATGAATTATAAAACTAGATAAAAATAACTATAAAAACGTTACAGTCTGGGGTCACTTAATGGGCTCTCTACACTTCATTGTCCCAAGTTGATAATGATAATGAACTCATTCCCCCCATTCTCTTGTTTCAGAATGTGGGTTTTGAAGGCAGAGTTATGTAACCTGTTAAAACCAATCACCAAGAAGGTAACTATAACAGAATAACACTGGTGCTTAAGGGGGTTCCTGTTTAGGTGGAGAATGTATTTCTAAGGAACACCTTGTTATCTGTAGATGTCAATAGAATAAATCCAGCTTTTCAGGTCAACTCCACATCCTCTTGCACTTTCACTAAAGTTATTGTCTTGAGTCTCAAAGCAAAAGAAATGTTAAATGCACTACACACTCTCACACACACACAGCAGTTTTGGGAAGAATTACAAACTGAGAAATCTAGAAAAGTTGAGTCTCAGACTCAAATGCCCAAAGACACCAGGCTGAGAAAATGAAGAGAGGACCTGTTTTGAAGGAGGCTGTGAGACCTGGCAAAGACTCAGAACCTTATCCGAAAGAGAGCAGGTCTTGGTTAGGGCTGTGATATAAGCATGTTATTGGATCTCCTAATTTTTAAGAAGACCTCGAAGTCCAGATTCTTATGTAATATTTGCCAATTTAAAAAAGTGACAGGTAATTCACGTATTTTTTATTTATTTATTTATTATTTATTTTTTAATTCAAGTATTTTAACACTGTACACACCAAGTGAGATCTATCTGAAGGCTGAATATGGTCCATTATCTCCTTGGTTTACAACTTCTGCTTAGGTCATGCCAGGGGCTCTGCTGACCAGAGCCTGTCAGGTTCAGGCCACCTAGGTCATGTAAGTGTTCAGCATCCTAGGACACAGAAAAAGTGATCCAATTCTACCTCATTAGTGGGAAAAGGAGAGGATGGTGATAGAAGGTCTGCGGTGCACACTTTTAACAAATTGTCCTTTTTCTCCGACATTGGGACTTGCTTTAAACATGACATGTTTAAAAAAGTAAACCCAGGAGCAAAAAGAGGAAAAATAAATCCAGGAATTTTTTTGAGAACTTCCCTTCATGTAATTCCCTCAATTCTTACTAATGTTTTAAACTTTGCTGAAAGGAGACTAGAAGCTTGATTCAGCTGAGAGATGTAAGGAAGGGGAGAGCTGTGCACACAGAATGAGGACTTTTCATCAGTACTGACCAGAGTGAGTAATTAGCTCTCCACAACAGGGTTGGTGTTTGAGGCCAAGCCTTTGATTTGATGTCCTTATACTGGGGCAGTAATTATCAGAGGCTCAATTACTTTTTTTTTTTTTTTAGGGTTTTATGTTTAAGTAATCTCTACACTCAGCATTCAGGCTTGAACTCACAGCCCTAAGATCAAGAGTCACATGCTCTACTGACTGAGCCAGCCAGGTACCCAGTGGCTCTATTACTTTTTAAACCAGAAATTCAGGGGGAGGTGGTAGTGGTTTTGGCTAGAATCTAAATAAATAGCACAGGCGGTTAGCAGCAGCTGCAAGCAATCTATCTTCCTCCTCTTAGCTCCCTAGCCACCATGAGTCCTTTCTCAGCTCAGCTTTTTGGGAGAAGAAACAAATGGTGCTGCTCACAGCATTATTGGGTGTGGTTGGTACTGTTAAATTGATGCTACATTGTTTGTAAATGCTTTATTATATCTTACCAGATTGTTGTAATTTAGTGATGAAAGAAAGTGTTTCGTAATTGCTTTGAAAACTGTACACATGCAAAGTGGATATTTATGGTTAAAACTGAAATACGCTGAAGGTCAAGAAACATCCTATCTTTTATCCTCACAGTTTCTAAAATAAAATGTCAATAGACGTTTTAATGCTCATTTGCTTAAAAGCTTCTCAAAGATCAAATTTTAGAAATAGAAAAATTCATCGTCCAGTATAAAGCTAAGAACTTGCTCAATGCCAAAAGCTCTGCTCTGATGATGTAACTCTATGAAAATTGTCCAAGACATATATATGTTCTTTCCACCAATTTACTTCTGAAGATTGGTACGTGTTTTTGAAATATTTATGAAACATTGTTTCCTCAGATAAACATACAATGCATAAACACTGGCAAGTACATTTACCATATTTTCAAAAGGGAATACTGTCAATCTCCATATTTTTTTTAGCAATTACAGTAAAAAATAGTAAGTAACATATACCAAGTACCTAGTTTATGCCAGGCACTATGCGAAATGCTTTACACACCTAATCTTAATTAATACTTAAAACACTCCATAAGGTAGATATTATCATTATTCTCAGATGAGGGAACTCAGGGAGAGAGAGATTTGGTAACTTGCCCAAGTTGCTAGGAAGTGGTGAGGATGTGATTAAACCAGATCCCACAGCCATACATTTTAGTGCCTACAAGAAAGTAAAACTTCTTTGATGTGGGTCATGTTAAGAATTTGTGAAAATTCAGTCATGGGCTAGGATAAAGCTTTGGACTATAATAAATTGTTAAGCAATTTAATGTATGGATATTAAAAGGAACATTTGGTCTACTCTACTTATCAAAATACTTGAAATTATTTAGCAATATGAACTGCCACATGAGCAATATCCAAATTATGTAATCTTTTATGTTTCCAATGAGAGCTGCCATTTTTGTAGTCACTCATTAATGTTATTTAATTGAAGTAATATAACTAAATTTAAATATGCTAATACTCTATTGAACTACATGGTTTATTATTATAGGCAGATATATAAAAGATCGAATTATGACCACTTCAGAGTCCTGCAGCCTCATGTTTCACTGCTGTCTCCTTCACATGCTATTCTCAATCCATTGTTTTATTTGTGGTCCCTGGACAGACCATGGAATTTTCTCTCATTTCCCCATCTTTCAGCCTTGTTTGTCTTACCTACACTTCCCACTTAATCTTTTAAAATTTTTTGAGTAGGGGTTGAAATGTAACATACAAAAAATATAAACAAAATATACCTAACACTGCCAACACTTCGGTAACCACCATCCATTCAAAAATTAGAACATGGTGGGCACTCCAGAAGCTTCCCATTTTGCTTTTTTCCAATCACAATTCCCTCTCCCCTCTGTACTATCTTGAATTTTATGGCCATCATTTCCTTTCTCTTCTTTTTAGTTTACTAAAAAGAATGCAGCCCAAGAATGCAGCCTTGAACATTATAGTTCAATTTTGCCTATTTTTTGTTTTATATAAATGGAATTATATGGCATAACTTCTGTGTCTGTCTTTTTTTTAAAGATTTTTATTTTTTAATTGAAATAAAAATTCAATTTAAATAACATACAGTATAACACCCAGCGTTCATCTCATTGTGTTAAAGATTTTTTTATTTTTATTTTTTTCAAGTGATCTCTATACCCAGCGTGGGGCTTAAACTCAACCTTGAGATCAAGAGTCACATGCTCTATGGACTGAGCTAGCCAGGCACCCCCTGTGTCTGTCTTCTTTTACTCAACATTATGCCTGTGATATTTGCCTTGTGTAGCTTGTATAGTTGTTTCTTCATTTTCATTGCAGTTATAATCGAGGTTGGCAAAGGACTGCCTATGGCTTATTTTGTAACGTATGGTATGTTAGTACTACAATGGCAGAGCTGAGTAATTGTGATGAAGATCATGCGTCTTGCAAAGCCTGAAATATTTACTATCTGGCCCCTTACAGAAAGTTTGCTGACTTTTGCAGTATAGTGTTCCATTGTGTAAATATACAACAATTTATTTTTCTGATCTCTTGTTCTTGGATTTCTGTGTTGTTCCTGCTTTTGGGTTATTATAAATAGCACTTTCTGAACATTCTTGTATATGCCTCATGGTACACATGTGTACACATTTACATTGGGTATATCTTCAGCTAACCAGATAATACCAAAGCATTTTTCCCCCCAAAATGGTTGTACCATGGGCACTTGGTTGGCTCAGTCAGTTAAGCGTCTGCCTTTGGCTCAAGTCATGATCCTAGGGTCATAGGACTGAGCCCTGCATCAGGCTCCCTGGGCAGCAGGAGAGACTGCTTTTCCCTCTCCCTCTACTCCTCTCCCTGCTCATGATTTCTCTATTTCTTTGTCTCTTGGATAAATAAATAAAATCTTGGAACGCCTGCGTGGCATTCAGCAGTTGGGTGTCTGCCTTCAGCTCAGGGTGTGATCCTGGAGTCCCGGGATCGAGTCCCATATCGGGCTCCCTGCATGGAGCCTGCTTCTCCTTCTGCCTGTGTCTCTGCCTCTCTCTCTGTGTCTCTCATGAAAAAAAAAAGTAAAATCTTTAAAAAATTAAATACATAAAATCTTTAAAAACAAAACCCAAAATGGTTGTGCCAGTTTACTAACATGTGGTATTAGTAGTCTTTTAAAATTTTAGCCGTTTTGGATGATTTGTAGTGATATCTCACTGTGGTTTTAACATGCATTTTTCTGGTTACTAATAAGGTTAGTAACAGTTTCATATACCCATTGGCCATTTGGATTAACTATTTTGTGAAGTGCCTGTCCAAATTCCTCGTGCATTTGAGCCCAGAACTGGGGGAGCCGCCCCACAGGCAGTCAGGGTTGTGACCTTACACGCCCTCCCGCTGGGTCAGCTACATGGGTTACAGTAAGAGGTCCGGGGCTGAGGCAGGTGTCCTGGGGGCTACGTGGCATCATTGGCCATTCCTCCCGCTGGAGAGTCCCTGCTTCGAGTGACACCCACTATCCCCTTCCTGGGCCTGTGGAGCCCGTGGGCTGATGCCCAATAAAGGCAGTCGGTGAGGCAAAAAAAAAAAAAAAAAAAAAAAAAATTGGGTTGTTTGGTTTTTCCTTACAAAAGGAAAGTTGCAGTTGTATTTTCTCTATTCTGGTTACAAACCTTTGTCTAAGTCCCACTCACCCTTTACATCTCAGATGAGATGACCTTTCTTTTAAGGAATCTTTCTGGATCCCACCAATCAGGTAGAAGTGTTCTTTTTTTCTGCCTCTATAACCCTCGTACTTCTAGCATCGCCTGCATCATAGTGTATAATGTACACACTCTAATTGAGTGTTTATCAGTGTCCCTCAGTAGGATGCTCACTAGGGTGCAGGTTCATAAAGAGCAGGGACTAAGCTTTATTTACCTTTGTATCCTAGCTCTTAGCTCAGTAGGTACTTAATAAATATTAGTTCAATGGATGAGTAAATGTCCACCTAGATATAAGAAGTATTAGGTGGAGTAGAAAATATAAGTTACATTGTCAATATAAATGCATGTGTGTTTTCTCTCAACATCAGTGTTCAAGTGGATCAACTGTATGCCTTAGCAGAGGTTCTCTTCTCTCCCAATTCAGACTGGGATCTTTTTCTTCCACAATAGTCTGGATTTGTGAGGTCTTATTGTTCTAAACCAAATATCTCACCATTTCAAACATAATGAAACTCCTCATGTAGGTTTTACCACCTGGTTGGAATTTTGGCAAGGCGCTATGACCTGAATAAATTTAGTCACTTTAGACTGTTTGAGGAAATGCTCATGAACTTATTAGACTCGCATACAGAAAATTGAATTGGACCCACCCTTCTTTTCTCCCTCCCTCCTTCCTTTCCTTCCTTCCTTCATTTCTTCTCCCCTCTTCTATCCTTCCCTCATTTCTGAGCCTTTATTCACTTCTTGTTGATTCTTTCATGCATTCTCTTCAGTGCTGCATCTTCATTCTTCTTAAAACTTCTCTGTCATTTAAAATTACTGATCACTTCTTCCTTTTTGAAACCCTCCCTTTCCTTGGGTTCTTTGATGCTATATAGTCCTGAATGTCTTCATTCTCTGTAATTTTTGTTGAATTGTCCTCAATATGGCTAAATATGCCTGAGAACCGAGCTCGATATGCTTATGCTCTTCCTACATTTCCTCTTTTTAAGACGTTACTTATTTCGATTCCTCCTGGAAATCATCATCTCCAGCCAGGTATCTATAAGAGTCTCTACCAAGCTGTCCATCTCAAATGCAACATGCCTGTGTTGGAACTGCTTTTTCCCGACACACGGACTCTGTTCAGGATGCCTCTCCTACTGTAAGAGGCATCATTATTTCCACTGTTACTCAGACTCAGTTACACACTTACTCAGAAGCAGGAAGTCATCCTGGATTCCTCATTCTTTCTGTCCCTTCATATCCAGCCAGTCACAATCTGGTAAATTATTTCTTCATAATGTCTTATATTTGCCCCTTGCATCCCATCCTACTGCTGCCCCCACATGCATGTCCTCATTGTCGACTTGTAGCCTTGACCACTACAAGAGGCCTTCTAAATAAATGTCCTCACTTCTATCTCTTTCCACTCAGTCTCACATTAATCTTCTAAAAATACTTCTCTGGATCTATTGACTATTCATTCCAAAGCCTTTATGGCTACTTAATTCCCATAGAACCAAGGAATCTTTCCTTAGCCAGGTCACAGCATTTCTTTTTTTTTTTTTTTCTTTAAATTTTTATTTATTTATGATAGTCTCACGGAGAGAGAGAGAGAGGCAGAGACATAGGCCGAGGGAGAAGCAGGCTCCATGCACCAGGAGCTCGACGTGGGATTCGATCCCGGGTCTCCAGGATCGCGCCCTGGGCCAAAGGCAAGCGCCAAACCGCTGCGCCACCCAGGGATCCCTAGCATTTCATACTCCATTTATTTCCAACCTTATTTTTCCCTTTCTCTAATAAAACCCCCCCTTAGCTCACTGCTCTAGTCATTAGTCCTTGAATATGCCTCAACCTCTTAACCTTTTTTCTGACTGTCTAAGCCCTATTTGTTCTTCAGGGTCAGTTAAAGTCCTAGTTTGAGTTTCAACTGATCCTATTCAAAATTGATTTTTCCTTTTTCTGATACCACTTTATCTTGTACTGTAATTTTTCATCCATTAATTCAACAAAACTTATTGTCCATTGTTCATGTGCCAAGCACTGTGCTAAAAGGTAGATATGATATAGTTTCTGACCTTGAGGAGCTCATGGTCTTGTCTAGTTTGTCTAGTTTGTCTAGTTTGACCATTTAGAATATAAAATACTTGAGGGCAGAAACCGTCTTATTTCTTTTTATATTTCCAGTACTTATCAGCCTATCCTCATATGTCATATGTATTGATTGCTGTTAACAGTGGTGATTAAAAAAAAAAACAGTAAGAGTTTATTTTAATAATAAGGAAGCAAGTCAGAGGCCAGCAAAATTTACTTAATATATTTTACATAATTTTACTAGAAATTCAAAGCTACCATCTGTCCTTCTGTTGGTTTTTTTGTATGGTAAAAAACTCTTTTAATCTTAAAGCTGTTTGTGCTTTAAAAATCCTTAAGGCAATTATTATTCAGATTGTTTTCTGGGATTTAAGGATGAAACTAACACATTTGGATCATTTACAGAGTTTAACTATTCGTTAAGAAATTCTGTAACATGCTCCTTATACACTCACACACTCTCATAAATACACATTCATATACAATAATCCAGAAAACTTGTCACAAAGATTGTACCAAAATCTCACTAGTCTCACTTGGTAGACCTGGCGTAAAGCCAGGAGGGATAATAATAGTTAACTTTTATTAAGTGGATTATCTTGTATTATCCTCTTTAATCCTCAAAACAACTCCATTATGTAAGCACCATCAGAACCCTTCTTTTTCAGATGGGGAAACTGAGGTATAGTAACGTTTATAAACCTGCCAGACTTAGAAAGAGCCTAGATTCAGAATCCAGGAACTTTGATACCAGAGTCTTTTGTGCTTAACGACTATGCTATTATTTCTCCCATGGAGATGTAAATAATGGTTCAAAATCCTCCTGCCCACCCCTCCAAAAAAAGTGTGGGGAAGCAGAGAGGGAGAGAGAGAGAGGAAGAGATACGGAGAGAGAGGGAAAGAGAGAGAAAGAAAAGCGAGTGAGAGAGAGTGAGGGAGAGAGAAGGGGAGAAACAGAGAATGGAACTGAATGGGAAATAAATTGTCCAGGATAATCAGCCATCCTAACATAGGGCACTGGAAATTTCAGAGTCTCCTCCTCTTGCCCCACTGAGACTTTACTCTCTGTCTCATGTCCTCTGTTTGGAAAAAAACGGAGGAAAACAAGGTAAGAGACAGGCTCATCATGAGCACACACAGCTGTCACCAGACCATTTTGTTTCCTGAAAGGTTGCTCACAGTGGCCTCTGAGAAGCAGGAGGTGCCACTATTCTGTACTTACAGCAATCCCAGGACGGAATTGCCAGTGCTCAACAGAAGGCTGGCATGTTTTACCCTACTCCCCCACACCCTCTAAATCATTCCTCTATACACTGGAGTGGCAGGTGGAGGTCAGAGACAACAGAATAAAGAAAGGTGGTCTGGGCAATTGGAGTGATAGAGAATCTTGGCTTCTGAGGCAAAGGCAAAGACAAAACCAAAACATAACAACAAAAATGTGGAATAATTGGACAGAAAGGGGCACCAGGAGACTAGGCGCTTCTACCAAATAGGAACCAGATGCAACTTTAAAACATGTGCCTGCTTTCTATGCTAACATTTGCAATCTATGCCCATACTTACACTTCATAGCGTGACACTCTATGACCTCCTCCAAACACCTAGAGTGGAGGTATCGATTATACTCCTTTCACAGAGAGAAGTGCTTCTTCTTGCTAACAAAATCAAAATGACTTCTGAAGAAAGCTGTAGATGTTTCTGATTCAAGCATGACTGCATGTATACATATTCATTTGAGATTGTTAACATGGTTAGAAAGAAATTAATGAGAAAAAAATGTCAAGTTATTTTAAGCCCTATGATCCTATGGTGGGTTGTGCAGAAATTCTTAAAGTGCAGATCAAAATGGCTCTGGCCTAAAGTTTATGAGTAGACAAGGTTTCAAGTTTAAGGAAAGTGTGTGTTTGTGTCCTATGGATTACAGAAACTTGTCCTAAAAATAATTGATAAGAACAATCAATGAAGAAAACATAGCACCACATCACAAGTATTTCTCAAGTGATGGTTTTTGAAAAATGATAGAAAAAATTCACATGATTGGTTAGTTCTCTGATTATCACTATTATCTTAATCCACTTTTAACTTTCAGAATTAAAAAGAAAATTAAGAATATTGACATTTTTTCCCCTTTGGTAGCCTTAGCCTTAGATAAAAATAGAAATGTGAATATGTTAAAACTATATGTACAGATTTTATGCATGTCTCTGGAAGGGAGTTTGCTTGCTGGCTAGCTCAATTTTTGACAAAGAAAAATGGGCTGCTCTTGCTTCTAGCACAAAGATGCACTGTTCACAGAACAAACCAAAAAATGGAGAATTTGTGTTTAAGTTGAAAAGAAAATAATATCCAACGTGATAATTTATTTAGTATAAACTTTCTATTAACTGATAAAATGTGTACCTTATTAGAATAAAAAGTGTAACTTTGTAATAAGAACTTAGAATACTAATATCTGGAAGTTCTAACAGCAAGTAAGACATTCTGAATTTTATTTCAGTACCCCATAATTAAAGACATTGTTCTGCTTTTTAAAAACTAGGTTTTATCCATGTAGTTGTATACTCTAAAGTTTCCAAAAGAAGTGAGGCAAAGTATTTGTGAGTTTGAGCTGCCTCTGTTCCTTCCACAGGATTGCCATCTGGGCTTGTTTATTTGTGTTTCCAACTTTCTGGAACAGGGAGTTTCTCTGTTAGGCACGGGGCACCAAGCAAAGGAAGTGTCTTACAGAAGAGTATCTTTTTTTTTCTTTTCTTTTTTCTCTATTTTCAAACTTCAAGTTTAACTTGGTCAAAAATATCAAATGACTAGCACAATCACAAAATTTTACATAGTTGGAAACCTCAGAATTATCTTAGCAAATACTCTTCCCCATGATGCAAATCATATACCCTACATGCTACCTTCTTGTGACTTTCAGATCTTTTTCAAGACCCAAACTGTCATTAAGGCTATAGCTATTTGGCTGGGAAATCAAACATATTTGTCTATCCTTTTAAAAATAAAAATGAAAGAAATAATTCCAAGCAGTTTTTCTAATTTTATAAAATACATGAGCCATATTACAAAAAATCAAGCAAACAAACCGAAAATCTTTCAAAATATAATTAAGAAACAAAGCATTATTGTTAGATTTACACAATCTGATTGTGAAGAATAGTTTAAAAATTCACAAGCAACACTTAAAAAAAACTAATGCATTCTCTTTGAAAGATTTCATTTAGCAAATAAAATAGAAGCAAAAATTACCTTGTAAAGTAAAATCCAGCAATACATATTCGTAAGCAAATTCTGTCTTTGTTTCCACTTGCGGTCTCTTCAGGGTAGAAAATATTTTTCCAGGGCTGCTATCATCAGGGTCTTCTAGCTTTCTAAGTCCGCACCCCATGGCAAAATCTGTAAGGAATTAAATTGCAGGATAGGGGAGGGAGAGCAGCAAATTCTGTTGTTTAAGCTGAAAAAAGAAAGTTACAGACTTAACTGCTTTGATTTTTTCAGCTAAACCATAGGTAGTCAAAAAGAAAACATTTGAGTCCAAAGAAAGGAGCTGAAGACTTTTTCTATCCATTTTTCTGTAAAGTCGTTGAACCCATGATGATTAAGCTACAGCTCTAGGAGGCTGGGCTTGATCTTAGGAGAAACATGCAAGCTGCTACAACTTAGCGGAGAATTTCCATGCCACGTCAATTTACAGCCAGCCCCCTACCAGAGTTCTGTCGCTCCGGGCACCAACAGTGCTTTGTCTGTCCCTGTTGGCTGGATGATAAAAGAGGTGTCCAAAAACGGAAATAAAAGGCAAAAGTGCAACTCGGATGGAATTATCCACAAATAGAGGATATATTCAGGCATAGTGGCATGCAATTCTTTTTCTGTTTTCTCTTTTCCCTCTTTCCTGTGCCCACCCCCTCCTTCCTCTCTGCTATTACCAGAAAAGCAAAAGGAGGGAGGAAGGGAGGGAGAAAGAGAAAGAATGAGAGAGAGAGAAGGAATGAAAAAAAATGGATTCTCAACACGGTTGGAAACAAGAATCATTTCCAGAAAGGAAGTCAGCTTTAGGAGGAAATTGCTCCTGGAGTCTAAAAGGAGAAAAGTAAAGTGTGTGTGTGTGTGTGTGTGTGTGTGTGTGTGTGTTTTAAACAAACACTTTAGTCTTTAGGTACTACTTTTGAGGATTTCTTTTCACAGGAAGATTCTCTTTGCTGGAAATATCATAGACTAATAAAACCACCAAATAATAAAAAATTCATACTAAAATATTTTAATAAAAAGATTTTATTTATTGCAAAGGAAGACAGTTATATGAATAATTAGTTTCCCCAACATCCTTAAAGTTCAAAGTACTCCACAATTAGAAGGCTTATGAGAGTTAACTATTAACACTTTCACAGGTCCCAACGTATCCTTAATTAAAAAAAAAAAAGCAACAAAACTGACAATTTGATTCATTCAGTAAATTGCCATTTACCTGAAGTCAAGAACAATTTATAATGGACCAGTTATAATGTGTGTTTACTGCATTTTACCACACAGAGCTCAGGTAGTATGGTGCACTCATCAAAACTGAGTCCTGGAATCAGACTGCCTGGCTTCAAATCCTGCTTCTAGTGCCTACCACAGACGTGATCCTGGGCAAGTTACTTGACCTCTTCAAGTTTCAGTTTCCTCCCCAACAAAATGGAGTTAATAATAGTACTTACTTCATGGGTTTGTTATGAAGCTGAATGAGATAATCTTCTCTCTTATCTTAACACTATGCTTGGCTAATAGCACAAAATAAATTTGTTAATGTGCTTCCATTATAAAACAGGGTTGAGAATAGTAATAGGGAGGAAGTGGTTCTGCTACCACTCCCATTATTTACAAAATAAACCTGATCACATTTCAGATTCTAGGGAACATAAGCCTATAAAGATTTTTCAATCATATTGAAGAGTGCATATGAAAACTCTCAAAAGGGGGGATGGGTTAGTTTGTAGATCTCTATGACCCCTTGTCTCTTCTTCTGCATACTTATCTTTAAATAGTATACTTCTTGGGAGTGATTTTATTTATTTATTTATTAAAGATTTATTTATTTATTCATGAGAGACACACACAGAGAGAGAGAGAGAGAGAGAGAGGCAGAGACACAGGTGGAGGGAGAAGCAGGCTCCATGCAGGGAGCCCGTCGTGGGACTCAACCTCAGGTCTCCAGGATCACACCCTGGGCTGAAGGTAGCGCTAAACTGCTGAGCCACCCTGGCTGCCTGGGAGTTATTTTAACAGAAGAAAATTCCACAGTCCTTCATTCTCATGGATGAGCATGGTTGATGGTAAGCAATTTCAATTTGGCTAAAAAGACAGCAGATTCTCACCAGTGTGACTCATTTCAGTGCTTTCGTGTCTGTCATTTTTCATGTCCTCTTGTATGGTGGGCTGTGAGCTCCTGGGTAGTGGAAATGGCATATATGAAATTCACTAGTCCCTGTTGCAGTACCTGGAAGATGACTTATTATGTCCTCATTGTATTTACTAAGTGCCTGCTTTATTTCAGGCACTGAACTAGACACTGGTTGGGGACACAAGATGACTAAACATGGCTTCTGTCCTAAAAACACCTCATGGTTTAATGGAGAAGACACACTTATAAACAGACAATTTCAATATGATTCCACAGCTGAGGAGATAGAAGTATGCATAGGATGCTACAGAAACCCAAGAAGGGGCTTCAACTCAGCTTGGAGGATGAAATCTGAGCTGTCTTGAAGGATGACTATCCATAAAATAGATACAGGTGGGGAGCATGTGCTAGGGAAAGAGAAAAGCTTGAGCAAGGTCACAGTATCATGAACACTATGGCATGAACTTGAAAGAGCATGAAGTAGTTGTAAATTGCTAGAACATAAAATTTGATATTTTCTTTTACTAGGCGGTAAGAGAGGCAAGAGCTAAGTTGCAATGGGTCTTATATACCACACAAAAGGCATTTGGAATTTATTTGTAGGCACAAAGGAGAAGTAAATTATCAAATGGAAAAATCAGAGGAGTAGTTTGAAGTAGGCAAGTAACAACACTTTGTATGTTTGATGAATCACTATTGCTGCTTTGAGGAAAATGGTTTTAATGGGAGCAAGAATGGAGGGAGGCCCGCTCAGCAGAGTATTGCAGTAGTCCAGTTGAGTGCTTGCTGATGACTTAAGAAAAGAATGAATATGGTACATCATTATGCCCTTAAATATACTTCTTAATCTTTAGTAAAAGGAACTATAAAAAAAGGAACTATAGTTCCTTCATAATTGAACTATCACTTTCATTTTTCCTTCCAAAATCCAACAAAATAAAATTTTATTTGACACATCATTATCACCCAGAGTCCATTGTTTACAACATGGCTCACTCTTGGTGTTGTCCATTCTATGGGTTTTGACAAATATATGACATGTATCCACCATTGCACTACCATACAGAATAGTTTCACTATCCTAAAAATCTGGGCTCCTGCTATCCATCCCACTCTAACTTCTTGTTTAACTCTGATGCATCTGGCAATTGTAATATAAAGGTTAAAATATAGATCGAAGTCAGTTTCTCCTACCCTGATATCCAAATTTCACAACCACATTTGTCTCCATGGATCATTTTTTACCATCATGTTTCCCCTGGCTTGTCATATATTGAGCACTTGTAGTAAATAGGATAAATTTTTGGAATAAATGTTTTCTATCATTGATCATCTTTTCCATATGGAATGACATGTTTGCTGACAATTCTAGATTTCAGGGGCAGCTTTCAGTTCTGTATTGCAAATAGGGTTTCCCCAAGTGCAGGCTCTTATTGGCTGTATTTGATGAAGATATATTATCAATTCTTGTCTGTGTCCTAGTAAGGGCTCACTTAGTCTTTGAATGAATGAATAAACTTTATGAAAACATTCTCCATAACTGGTAGCAAGATATTCTCATAATTACTACTCAAATTTGGATCAACTAAGTTCACTAAAGTCTGAAAGCTTCTAAGAAATAATTATGTATCATCCAATTGTATCATCCAATCATCCAATAATTATGAATCATCCAAAATTATGACTCATCCAATTCCAATTATGTATCATCCAATTCCCTACAAAGTTTTTGCATAATAGTAACTTTTAAATTCAATCTATTTTATGTGACCCTGATCCAAAGAGGTAAATTCAACAATAATTCAAGTACTTTTTATGGAGCAGTGACTACATATGTAGGGCACACGTGGACACAAAGATGAAAAGCCAGTTTATCTTCTCCAGAATTCACAAGCTAGCAGGCCGACGCTGAGTTTTAACTAATGCACTGTTAGTTTCTTAATGCAGTCAAATTTCCTAAGTAACTAATGACATACTGAAATCACTATTTAAAAAAGGCTTTCTTTAATGATTAGAAACGTCACACTAATACATATAGTCACATATATTAAGATTTTATTTTGACTTTTTATTTTGTTCTATAGTCTGTCTTCTCAACATTACATATTTAAAATTTTTTAATGGCTGTATAATCTTACAATGTCCCACAGTTCATAATATTATTCTTTTAAAAATTTACTGAATATTTTAAAAAAGGATTTTATTTATTTGTGAGAGAGAGTAGGAGCAGGGAGAGGGATGGAAAGAAAGAGAAGGAGACTCCCCACTGAGCTGGGAGGCCCAACCAGCCTGATGGGGGGGGGCTCCATCTAGGACCCTGGGATCATGATCTGAATCAAAGTCAGATGCTTAACTGAGTCACCTAAGTGTTCCTTATTGAATATTCTTAACTATTCTTCTAGATCAGTTTTCAATGTAAGGCAGAGCCCTCTGATTTCAAAGAAGTGCCAGTTTTGGTGAAGAGAGGGGGCTTTGATCATGAGGGGAGACCAAGCAGGCAGGGTTCTGGGTCTACCATATACCACTCTTTTTCAAACAGAGTAGTTTAGCCTTCATCAGTTTCATCAATTTCATATACCCATAAGAAACAATTAAACCCCCATAATTTTCAGAAAAGGATGCCATTTGCATTATCAATAAACTATGTAGTTTCCAGACATAAGTCTATTGAATATAAATAAGCCAGACTTGTATGTATAAAATTATAAAACTATTGAACAGCATTAAAGGAGGCAGGTAAATGGAGAGAGATACATGATACATAGTCCTTTTTAGGAATACTTAATATTGTAATTATCTCTCTAGTTAGCCCTTGACACCTGTTGTTGACTATAGATTTAATGCATTGGTGACCTAAGCCCAAACAAGTTTTTTTGTATGGAATCTCTCAAGTTGATTTTAATATTTATGTGGAAGATAAAAAGACCAAGAATGTCTAAGACTTTCTTTTTCTTCCTTTCCTTCCTCGGGCCGGTTTTCGGGGTGGGGGGCGGGATGGGGGGAGTGCGGGCGGGAGGGATGGAGGGGGGGGCGGGAGGGAGGTGAGGAGGGAGTGGGAGGAAGGTGGGGAGGGGAGGGCGGGCGGGAGGGAGTGAGGGGAGGGAGGGAGGAGGGAGGGGGGAGAGGCGAGGGATGTATTTTGTATTGACTTTGGCGAGGCTTTTCGGGAGTTCTTTCTTTCTTTCTCTTTCTTTCTTTCTTTCTTTCTTTCTTTCTTTCTTTCTTTCTTTCTTTCTTTCTTTCTTTCTTTTTCTTTCTTTCTTTCTCTCTTTCTCTCTCTTCTTCCCTTTCTGTATAGAGCATGAGCAGGGGAAGGAGCATAGGGAGAGGGAGAGAGAGAGAATCTCAGCATGGAGCTGGATGCAGGGCTCAATCTCAAGACCCTGAGATCATGACCTGAGTTGAAATCTAGAGTCAGATGCTTTATGACTGAGCCACCCAGCCATCCCTAAGCTACTTCTGAAGAAAAATAAGGAGGAGATATTAAGACTTTATATTAATATTTATTATAGAGCTGTAGTAATTAAATCTGTTTTAGCAAGGCATAGACAAATTAACCAATATAACAGAATGAAGATCCTAGAAACAAAAGCCTGCATATGTGGAAATTTAATATATGATGGAAGTGGCATGGCAAATCAATGGAGAAATGGAGCTGGGACCGTTGATCATCTATATGGGGATGAAATTGGATCCCCACCTTGTATCATACATAAAAATTTCAATTTTACATGAAGTATTTAAACATCAAAACCAAAAACTTTACGTTTTCATATGAAAATATGGATATTTATTTTGACATCAGAGTACTAAAAGGTATTTCTAAAGCAAAGAGATAATCAGAAAAATAGTCATAATGATTAATCATAAAATGACAATAACAAGACAATTTTTTTTAAAGATTCCATCTATTCATTCAAGAGAGACACACAGAGAGAGGCAGAGACATAGGCAGAGAGAGAAGCAGGCTCCATGCAGGGAGCCCGATGTGGGACTCGATCCCAGGACCCTGGGACTACACCCTGAACCAAAGGCAGATGCTCAACCACCCAGGCGTCCCTAAGATAAATTTTGATAAATTCTACTCTATTAAAATCAACAACTTCTGCTCATTAAGAAGTTTAATGTGAAGAGACAAGATACAGTTTGGTACATGATACTTGTAAAATATCAACCAATAAAGGAAGAGCATCAAGAATATATAAAAACCTTCTGAAAATAAAGAAAAAGCCACGTCAATAGAAAAACATACACAAAATACAAATAGGTGCTTCACAAAGAAATTTATATAATAAACACACACAGAGATGCTTAACCTCACTTCTAAGTAGATAACTGCAAATTAAGACCACAGTGAGATAACACTGTATTGTAGTAAGATACACATAAAATTTATCATTTTAGCTGTTTTTTAAAAAAATATTTTATTTATTTATTCATGAGAGACACAGAGAGAGAGAGGCAGACACAGTCAAGGGAGAAGCAGGCCCCATGCAGGGAGCCTGACATGGGACTTGATCCCGGGTCTCCAGGATCAGGCCTTGGGCTGAAGGTGGCGCTAAACCCCTGAGCCTCCTGGGCCGCCCCATTCTAGCCATTTTAAAGTGTACAATTCAATGGCATTAAGTACTTTCACAATATTGTATAATGGTCATCACTATCTAGTTCCAGATCTCTTTCATCACCCCCCAAACCCCATAACCTTTAAGCATTCAATCTCCATTCCAACTTTCCCCCAGCTCCTGGTATCTACTAATCTCCTTTCTATCTCTATGCATTTGTCTATTCTGGATATTTCATATAAATGGAATCTGCAATATACAGTCTTTTGTGCCTGGTCTCTTTTATTCAGCATAACACTTTAAAGTTTTTTTTTAACATTTTATTTTATTTTTTAAAAGATTTTATTATTTATTTATTTATTTATTTATTTATTTTCATGAAAGACACGGAAAGGGAGAGGCAGAGACACAGGCAGAGGGAGAAGCAGGCTCCGTGCAGGGAGCCTGATGTGGGACTTGATTCCACGATCACACCCTGAGCTGGAAGCAGACTCTCAACCGCTGAGCCATCCAGCTGCCCCCACCCCCCCCCCTTTTTTTTTAACATTTTAATATTTACCTGTATGATAGCATTTATCAGTAATTCATTCCTTTTTATGGCTGAATAACATTCTATTATACAGATATACCGTATTTGTTTATTCATTCCTCAGATAATTGATGTTTGGGGTATTTCCATTTTTTAGCTATTGTGCATAATGTTTCTATGAACATTAGTGAGATAATATTTTATACTTATTTAACTGGCCAAAAATTAAGAAGTAGCTAATATCAAGTATTGGAAAGACCTCTTCAATGGTATGTTCCTGATGGGGATGTAAATTTGTTTAACCATGTTGGAAAACAACTTAGCATTATCTTGTGAAATTGAACTTTCATATCCTCTATGATCCAGCAATATCATTTCTAGATATATACCTAGAGAAACTTTAGCATGTAAGTACCAGGAGATTTATATAAGAAAGTTAATAGTAGTACTGTTTTTTTAATTTATATATTTTTTAAAAGATTTTATTTATTTATTCATGATAGAGAGAGAGAGGCAGAGACACAGGCAGAGAGAGATGCAGGCTTCATGAAGGGAGCCCGACGCGGGACTGGATCCCGGGTCTCCAGGACCGCGCCCTGGGCCAAAGGCAGGCGCCAAACCTCTGAGCCACCCAGGGATCCCCAGTAGAACTGGCTTATAAGAGCAAACAACTTGAACCACTCAGATGTCCATCGATAGCCATTTCTTTCAAGGAATCTGCTATAAAGAAAAGAAAAATAATGGAGCAGCAGTGGGTACAGGATAAAAGCTAGCATATTTGTATGCTAAAGAATGGACTCCATGGAAAGGAGGTGGGGGTGTTTGGAGAGTTACCAGAAAACTTCTTAGACTTTTAGCCTGGATTTGTCTATCTGGAGGGTGCTGTACATACCCTCCAGTTTTCAGCTTTACCTATTCTTCACTTTCCCTTCTTAAACTGCTGGGTCAAATAGAGCATATCAATTAAACACTCAAAGACTATTTGCTATACCTATTGTGACTTATATAGAGAATTTGATTGCTCTACTTTCCATATCACCAGAGAAATCAGATCCAACTTACCAAATACTTCCATTCATAGATGATTATTATTCAGTAGTCAGAATGAAGTAACTAGACTTACAGAAGGAAACATGGATGAATCTTAGTAACAAAATGTTGAGTGAAAATGGTTGGTGGAAGATCACATGTAGCAGGATATCCTTTTTTTAAACAATATGTTGCTTAGACATATATGTGATAACACAAATACAAAAAGTACAGAATTTAGGACAATGATGACCTCTAGAAGGTCTGCAAGGAGAAAAGGAGCCCAGGGCAGCCCGGGTGGCTCAGCAGTTTAGCGCCCCCTTCAGCCCAGGGCGTGACCCCGGAGCCTGCCCCTCTCTCTGTGTCTCGTGAATAAATAAATAAAATCTTTAAAAAAGAAAAGGAGCACATAGAGGGAAGTCACTGGTCATCTAGTTCATTGGTTCTCACACTTCTCGCCATCACCTGCAGAGCTCACTAAGACCTGGATCGCCGAGCCCCACCCTCAGCGTAGGTGGGGGCCTGAGGCCTAAGAATGTGCATCTCTAACAAGGTCCCAGGTGCTGCTAATGCTGCTCTCGTGGAATCACAGTTAGGGAACCACTTCTAGTTGTTAGGTCGGGTTGCAGGTTCACAGGTATCGCACTGCATTTTCATTATTAAGCGAACACAGTATTTCAATGAAAAAAAAAAAAAAAGGATGGGCGATCATAGACCAAACAGGAGAGTGTTTCCCGAACCTCAGATTAATAGTAATCCAATTCTGGGCTCCGGATGCATCCGCCCCGGCAGAGCCCGGGTTCCATCACTAAAAGCAAACGTGAGAAACCTGCAGGAGAACTGCGAGACCACCTTGGAGTCCTTGGGGCGGTGGGGTCGAAGGTGGGTTCCCCCTCGTCCGTGGCAGCACGCTGCGCTTCCCCTCTCGGGATCTGACTCGACACGGAACACATGCGCCTCCTTCCCCGAGTCACCAAGAACTGTATTCGGAGAGAACAACACCTCCCTTACTGGGCCGGTTCTGGGTCTGCCCTGGAGCGCCGTAGGTGATCACTTTTCCTCGCTCCCCCGCCCCCGGATCCACGGCTCCGACCCCCACGCCGACCGGGCGCCTGCACAGCGTATCCCTGCCTCACCCCTCACGCCAGTCGGCCGACGGGAGAAAACACAGACACAAGTGCCCACCGCAAAGCAGGGCGCAAAGGGCGCTGCGGAAGCCTCGGCGGCGCTCCCGACCCCCCCCCGGCTCCTGCGGCGCCCCCTCCCGGAGCCCTCCGGGACGCGCCCGCCCCCGCCCGCCCCCGCCCGCGCTCACACGCCGAACGCCCCGCCTCATTGGCTGGCCCGCCGACCGGAAGCGGCCGCGCGCCCCGGCTGCGCATGCGCCCCTCACACGTGCGCCCCCACGCCGCCTCCGCCGCCGCGGCCCCGCCGGCATCATGCTGCGCGTTCGTGCCCTGCGGCTGCTCGGCCGCCGGCGGGCGAGCGGGGTGTCGGTCCCGGGCTCCTGCGGCCCGCGCCACTGCAGCTCGGGCCCTCTCGGTGTGCGCGACGATGCCCCCGGCGCCCGCGCCTTCTTCACGACACCCATTTTCTACGTGAACGCGGCGCCACACATCGGACACCTGTACTCGGCGCTGCTGGCGGACGCCCTGTGCCGCCACCGTCGCCTGCGAGTCCCCAGCGCGGCCGCCACGCGATTCTCCACTGGCACCGACGAGCACGGCTTGAAGATTCAACAGGCAGCGGCCGCCGCGGGCCTGGCCCCCGCCGAGCTTTGCGACCGAGTGTCTGCCCAGTTCCAGCAGCTTTTCCGGGAGGCTGGCGTCTCCTCCACCGACTTCGTCCGCACCACCGAGGCCCGGCACCGGGTCGCCGTGCAGCACTTCTGGGGCTTGCTGGAGGCCCGGGGTCTGCTTTACAAGGGGCTCTATGAGGGCTGGTATTGCGCCTCCGAAGAGTGCTTCCTGCCCGAGGCCAAGGTCACCCGGCAGCCGGGCCCGTCGGGGGATGCGTGTCCTGTGTCTCTGGAGAGTGGGCATCCCGTATCCTGGACCAAGGAAGAAAACTACATTTTCAGGCTTTCCCAGTTCCGAGAGCCGCTTCGGCGGTGGCTGCGGGACGACCCGCAGGCAGTCACTCCCGAGCCGTTTCGTCTCGCAGTTCTCCAGTGGCTGGAGGAGGAGCTGCCGGACCTGTCGGTCTCTCGAAGGAGCAGCCACCTGCACTGGGGCATTCCCGTGCCCGGGGACGATTCGCAGACCATCTACGTGTGGCTGGATGCCCTGGTCAACTACCTTACCGTAATTGGCTACCCGAACGCGGAGTTCAGAGCTTGGTGGCCAGCCACCTCTCATATCATAGGTAAGGACATTCTCAAATTCCATGCTATCTATTGGCCTGCGCTCCTCCTAGGGGCCGGCATGAGCCCACCTCATCGCATCTACGTCCACTCCCACTGGACGGTCTGTGGCCAAAAGATGTCCAAAAGCTTGGGTAACGTGGTGGACCCCAAGACTTGCCTCGATCGCTATACTGTGGATGGCTTCCGATACTTTCTTCTTCGGCAGGGCGTCCCCAACTGGGACTGTGATTACTATGATGAAAAGGTGGTTAAGTTGCTAGATTCAGAGCTGGCAGATGCTCTGGGAGGCCTCCTGAACCGGTGCACTGCCAACAGAATAAATCCTTCCGGGACATACCCGGTTTTCTGCGCCAACTGCTTTCCCCCTGCGCCAGGGGTGGCGGGGCCATCGGCTCGCGCTCAGGCTGAGGACTACGCCTTGGTGAACGCAGTGGCCACCTTGCCCAGGCAGGTAGCCGAGCATTACGATAACTTCCAGATCTATAAGGCTCTGGAGGCCGTGTCCAGCTGTGTCCGGCAAACTAACGGCTTTGTCCAAAGGCACGCACCATGGAAGTTGAGCTGGGAGAGCCCAGTGGATGCCCCCTGGCTGGGTACCGTGCTTCATGTGGCCTTGGAATGTTTACGAGTCTTTGGAACTTTGCTCCAGCCTGTCACCCCAAGCCTAGCTGATAAGCTGCTATCCAGGTTGGGAGTCTCTGCCACAGAGAGGGGCCTTGGAGAGCTCTTTTTCTTGCCTCGATTCTATGGATATCCATGTCCTTTTGAAGGGAGGAGGCTGGGACCTGAAACTGGGCTCTTGTTTCCAAGACTAGACCAGTCCAGGGCCTGGCTAGTAAAAGCCCATCGGACCTAGAAACTTAGTTCTTAATTGGCTTCTGATAAAAAAGCAAATGTGTTTCTTATTTTGCATTTTCAGGAAAGTTATACTAATGTTTTCTAAAGTGTTGCATCATATGAGCACATAAACCATGTCCCTGTGAAAAGAGGTTTGTCACCTTTCAGGTGCCTACCCCCCTACTCTTCAGTTTTCTGTACCCATTAACCACTATCCTTTGCACACCAATGTCTCTAAGATGTCTCCAAGGTAAAGATGGGGAAGAGACAACTTTGCTGATACTATTCCTTCTCCTTGTGCCTCCTTCCAAGCCACAATTAATGTTATTTGCCCAGACTACCTCTTATGGCTTTTCATTGGCCTGGCCTCTGCTGGGCAAGTTAGTGGAGAGTGGGGGTTGGAGGCTCCCCTACCTCAGCTTTTACAGAATAGACCAATTTTGTTATGTATATTGGGTTTCCTATTAAAAAGATTTTTTTTAATTAAACCTTTAAAAGCCATTGTCCTCAACTAGATGGTTTTTGCCCATGTTCGTATTTTCAGTTCTTAAAACTGTAACTCTGTACTTTGTTAATAGTCTAATAGTTGTGCTTTGTAACATTATATGTCAACCAGTAGATGGCTCTAAAGTCTCAAATAATTACTTGACAATGACATTTCAGAATATTTAGAAGAAATTCAGTTTTCTGCTTTCTAATTATGCAGAATTTAAATTTAGAGAAAAATTTTTTATTGTTTTTCTTAAAATAAGGGATAACTGTAGCCACTGCAGTTTCACACAAAGCAATAAAAAGATCAGAATCCTGTTTTTTTCACTACTGAAAAAGGACATTTCCTTTATTAATATTTAGTAGTCTAATAAGTAAACTTACCAAATTTGTTTGGACCATCTGTGATAAATTATAAAGCTCTCGAGGTAGTTGGCATGTTAAAAATTTTAAACTTTAATAACATTAAGTTTACACATACGATTTAAGAAATCTGTAAATAGTTCAGAGTGGTTATATTTTTTTTATTTCTTAGTTATAATTATGTCACCACATACAGAATTTACTTTTTATAATTTCTTTTGGTCAATCAGAATCTATGATACAAGACAGACATTGTGTGAATAGTTATAAATGTTAATACATTTACTTTCAAGTACTTTTTACTTTTTTTTTTTGCTTTCTTAAGTTATTAAAGTTTAAAAGTTTTTGAGTACCTTATTTAGATCTGTTGAATTTGTTGAAGGTGATGGTGAAGGGAGGAAATGATCAATGCTCCAGGAATCTCAAACTGGATTTAGGGATCTCTCCAAGGCTCCATAAGAGAACATCACAGAGAGATGTTAAGGTATCAATTTATACAATGACTACAACACAGTAAGCCAGCATTATATGTCATAGGTAATTGGATAGGTAGGCCGGAGTTTAAAAGGAGAACTTGCCTTGAAATATCCACTTTAAGCATGGTAGCAAGCAGAGAGGGCTTATTATGAGGTAAACTATTGTGCTGGTAGTTCCCCCAGATTTATTCTAGGTGCTACTATTCAGCTCCGGTTTCTGTTCATTAATCAATGTGGTGAGAGCACAACCACATTGTTGCTTGGAAACACTGCTTGGGAACATTGCTTAGGAAAGAATCCTTGAAAGCATTCTATTTTTTTTTTTTTTTTTTTTTTTTTTTTTTTTTTTATTGGTGTTCAATTTACTAACATACAGAATAACACCCAGTGCCCGTCACCCATTCACTCCCACCCCCCGCCCTCCTCCCCTTCTACCACCCCTAGTTCGTTTCCCAGAGTTAGCAGTCTTTACGTTCTGTCTCCCTTTCTGATATTTCCCACACATTTCTTCTCCCTTCCCTTATTTTCCCCTTGAAAGCATTCTAAAGGGGAAGGACCATTTCAACAAATGTTCCTCCAGACCTTCCTTATTCTTCATAATGGAATCCTGGGCTTTCCACATGACATATTCTACTTATCTGCTGGGATTAGTAGGGCTGATTACTCAGGTCTAGAAGGGAGAATAGTATCTGCTAGGGCTGGATAGAGCAGAGTGGTGAAAGAGATCAGATGTGTTTATGCAAATGAACAAAAACAGACTTGGAAAACCAGTGGAATGATAATAACCTCTGCCTTTGAAGTGCTCTTATAGCAGTCTTACTGAACTTATCATGAAAGGAGAGACACTCTTCCACTTGAATGTTCTTTCCTATGGTCTAGTGCTGGTCAATACACTGGACCTTGGCTTGCTGGGTGTAATGGAGTTCCTTTGTGCAGACTGTCATTTGTACAGACATTTACCTGGCTACCAGAATATTTATGTTACCCAAGGGCACAAGAAAATAGACATATCAAAGAGGACAGGGCATAATTAACATAAAAGACCAGATACTTTGAGTGAGGAAGTGTGGATCTGAGTTACTCAGTAGAAGGTGAACCAGTTGGATTCTCTGTTGGAGGCAGGATAGGTAAAGCAAATAACCTTTGGCTACTTAGTTGATATGTTCAATTTGATCCAGCAGTTTAGGAATGGCAAGTGGAGGATAGATGAAACTTAAAACTGGAGTACACGTACTTCTCAGAGAGGACATCTTGTGGATCCTTTGACAGAAAGGTTAAGCGTCTGCCTTTGGCTCAGGTTGTGATCCCAGGGTCCTGGGATCGAGTCCTGCATGGGGTTCCCTGCTCCATGGGGAGCCTGCTTCTCCCTCTGTCTCTACCTCTCTCTCTCCCCCCGTCTCTTTAATGAATAAATATTAAAAAAAAAAAAAAAGAATAGCTATTGAGAATTTTAGCCATACTTAGACTGTCAAAGTAAGGTGAGACAGAAGTACAGAAGTTCTGTCCTTGGCTATTAATTGAATTTCACCATTTGGTTGATAGCACGGATTACTCACCATAGATTATTTAAAGTCTACAGCTCCTCACTTAACAGGAAGGTGTGAGATGTCAGGATGTTTCAGGAAACCAAGTGCACCATCTACAAGAAGAAAATTATAGCTCCAAGGAAAGGTGAGCCCTGTCTTCAAGTCATGAAGGATTTTTGGATGAAACATCTGCAGAGGACCTGGAAGATTCACTGGGTAAGCCGGAGGGACAGCTCTAGGAATAACTGAAGTGGATGATGCCACCTTTCTTAGTGTACAGTATGGGGAAAATGGTACTGTTCTCCTTATATACCATTCCTAAGGCCATGCCTTGTGCATGTACTCTTCATTAGTTGACATTCACTGGTTTGTGGGATTTAAGATGAAGATGAGCCTTCAAAAATTAGTTTATGATTGACTGTTAAAGATTAGAATTTGTTCTTAGTAGAGTCCATAAAAATATGACCAATTACACATTTTTTCGTGATTAAAATATTTTAAAAAGTGTAATAACTTTTAGTTTAGAAAACATTAATATAATTTCAGTAATTTGGCTTCCTTTGAACTAGCCTAGAAGAATCTTTTGGTTAAAAATTATAAATACTAAAAATATAAAGTTAATAAGAATGTTATACACTTTGGGTTAAATCACTAAAACAGTACAAATAGAATGTGTTTCTTTTAAGCCAGATAAAAAGAAATGTTAAAACTCAATCCAACATAAGACAGGAAGGAGAAAAAAGGGCAAAGAAAAATGAAAAATATGGTAAAAGAAAACCTATAATAAGACATAGAAATAAGTATAATTACAAATATTTCAGAATTGTAATAAACATAGAATGAACCTTCTGTCAAAAGACAGCAATGTTTATGCTTAGTTTTTTAATGCTTAAATAGTTATATGTACTTAGAAGGTATATACTTAGAAAATGAGACATGAAGAAACAACAGGCATATAAATAAATGAAAAGAAAGCTGGTATTGTAATATTAGTAGACAGTCTATATTGAGGGAAAACCATTACTAAAGATAAAGCGAGACTTAATATAAAAGTAGTAATGCACCAACAGGTTATAACACTTAGGAACTTGTATGATCTAACAACATATTCTCAAAAGGTAAAAGGGTAAAATTGAAAATAACAAGAAATGTTCAAGTCTGCAAAAAAATGAAATCGCCATTCATGAGTTCAGAGAAACCAGGCAATGAGAAAGTAAAAACTTACACTAGATGTTAGTACTTCAGTCTTTACTGTTCACTACCAAGTGTATCATTGATTACTGTTAAGTGTAGAAAAAAATAAAAATCTTATCGCAGGTATGGTTTTATGACTCTAAAACTTTGACTTTTTCCAAATATGCCTCTGTGAAAATAACGTGCTTTTTAAATAGAAATGCCAGCAAATATACCTATTCAGTAAATCTTCTCTCTTTGGATTATTAAAAGGGGAGAATCCCATGATCATTCTGCCAGATTTTTTCATTGTTCAGTAATAAAGGTGAAGGGAGAAAACCAGTGGTTCTATGTTCCTTGATTGTGTTCTCTCATCTTTTCCCATCAACTCTGAAGTATTTTTCTTTTTCTCCTTAGCTGATGAGAAGTTGGGGCACAGAGAGATTAAGTAATTTGGCTAAGGTTATAGCTTGTAAAATAGAAGAGCCTAGACTCAGACTTGTCTTGATGCCAGAGCTGCAGCACTAACACCACAATCAATCTCACTGAGTATACTAAGGGCACTGTATTATGGGGTTAGAGGAAGCAATATAATCAGAACCAAAGATCTGAAGACCTAAAGTGTAAGTAAGAACCCTTAATTGAAATAGAGCAATGAGTGTTTCAAAATGAGGAATTATTCTTGATCGCTAGATTATGAAATAGATGAGTGCCAAAACAGAAATTTAGAAAAAATACACCTTTATCATGAAATATGTTATATTTCTCAGTTGCTTTCAGTAGTTTCCTTTATATCCTAAGCCTACTTATGTGTGCTGGTATAAATTGTTAAAATTTTAATAACTCTATAGTCTCTCTTTCTTTTTCCTTAAGATTACTTTCTTATTTCAGAACACTGTTCCAAATTCTTGAATCCAACAATTCTCCTCTAAAGGGAAGTATACTATCGTAAATTTCTGAATCTAAGTATTTTGAAAATACTATTTTACTAATAATGTAAGTACACATTAATCTCTAAACATGAAAACATATCAATATTCAAAAGTTTTATTTCAATGGACTATTATAGTAACAAAGCCAGAGAATTTTATTAGAGCTCACAAACACTGAAACTTTTTCATTTCATACATACAGTTTTAGTTTTAATACAGATGAACTTACGAAAAGACTCATCTATTTAACAATTTTAAGTTCTATGAATTTACTGAACATTTATTACTGTATTCTTACAATGTCTTTCCTAATAAGCCTGCAGAAACCAGATTAAATGCCCTTTGACTCTAGTTATTACCAAAGCAAGTATCACCCCATTAGCTAATGGGCCACCTACTGAATAATTCCTGGTTAGTTATCTCATACACAAGTCAAGGCATGTTCTAATTCCCCCTAATTAGAGATTTTATTAGGAACCGCACAAAATGTCATATTTTACATTTTTAATGAAATGTAGGTATTAGGTTGGACATGGGCTACACCTTGAAGAAATGTGATAAAACCTATGTTTATATAGGTCTCTAAGCTATCATTTAAATTGTATTTTTAAAAATGTATAAAAAAGTATTAAAGTCCTTGCTAACTTGGGAGCCAAGAACACCTCCATCTTTTTTTTTTTTTTAAATAATTTCTTCAGAATTAGGTTTAAATCCAAGTTTTACAAAGTCCCAAGTTAGCAAGGCACGATGGGTGCCTTTTTGGTATTTTTTGCATGTAGAATATGACTTGTTAATATAATCACACTGGTGTGTTATAAAAAATATATAGCATTTTTTAGGTTGTCTTTAAAAAATTACTTACTAAAGCAGTTTACAAAGGCTTTCACATTAAGCAAAGAATCTTCAATCCTGAATTTACTGCATTAACTTTTTATATTTAAATTTCTATAAAACTTATTTGCTGGAAACTCCCTACATTTTTAAAAAGTAAACCTTTTATTCCTCAGTTCAGTTTCATTTTATAACTCATCCCTGGAATGTAACTAAATAAAAATCAAGTAACAATGTATAAGAAGCCCATTTTGGTATTTATAGAGAAGACTTTAAGCACAGAAATGAATTATTGATAGTATGTATGGTTCATTGCACGAAAACTGATGGTTAGATTTTCACACCATTTAAAATATGGAAGGAGTATTTTTGCTAAATATAAAGGAAAAAATGTTTATGTTCGTTATGACATTGTCTGACCTAGCTTTAAAAAATAATTATTAGTTAATAATCCTCAAACTAGAAAGATTTTTATTTAAATGTTGCCCACATAAAAATCAGCCTCTAGAAGGTAGTTAATTCATAACATTTTAAGTAAAATATTTTTGGATGTAACTGATGTCATAAAATTAGTTTTCTATCCTAAGGAGAAATATGGGACTTCTTCCCTTTTCCATAATCTATGGAGACCATCTAAAAGTAGAGCTATCCATTCTGGGGCACAAAACCCAATATAAATGTATAACTAACTGTGTATAGCTAAGTGTAAAAATTAGGAAATCAACCTGATCTCAGAAAAGCAAAGGAAAAGTAGCGAAAACTTACTGCCTAACATCAAGAGTGGTGAGAAGGAGACTACCAAGGTCAACCAAGTTATCAAAACCCATCGTTGGTAAGTCTGTAGAGGTAGCTGTTTTAAATATTCATATGTGAAGGTAGGTTAAGTTTGAGTTCAAGAGTTTTAAATAATTCTCTAAAGATAGACACACAGGGCACAGGCATGAAAATCTAACTGGTAAACATAGGATTGTTGAATTTATTTTCATTTTTCCTTTGTCACAGACATTAGGATGTATGTGTTATTTTAATTGAAAACTGTTCTCACAAACAGTTGTATATAGCCTAAATAAAATAATCCTAAGGTTAACCTTAATGGCCAGCATTTGGATAGTACAGGAACAATTTACTTTATATTAGTATCTTTTAAAAATAATTTGCATAATCAGATACTAATAAAGATTTTAGAAAGTTTATTTTATGTGTTGCTAAAAATATTTAAGTGGATATATTATATAATTTGCTTTGCTTTGATACCAAAGTTAGACATGTTAAAACAAAGATCTTAAATATGATTAGCAAGAAACACATTGAAATTATTAAAACCATCTCAAATTATTGATGTATACTTTAAAATTATTATCCTTTAGATGTTTTCTCCAAAACATCAAAGGAAAAAAATGCTTTTTTGGTAATACTTTTTGTGTTGATTAAGCATTTCCTTTATATATTATCATTGGTCATTTCAGAATCTATGAGGCTAAAGATGAGGGTTTAGTCTCCATATCTCTGTCCATTTTGATATCCTAACTTGCAGCAAAAAAAGGACCTTGGTAGTTAAAAGCTAGAACATTTACCTCTTAAAAGCTATTACAGCTGTTTTTGCTATTATTGGTATCTTAAGTTCCCTATAAAATAAGAGCCAAATATCACAATTTAAGCATAACAGGGTTTTGGGGGTTTGTTGCTGTTGTATATTAATGACTTTCATATTATCTCCATTTTTCTGTAATTTATATCTGGAGAGAAAAATAAAATAGTCTCATCTTTATAGAGTTGAATTAATGTACTGTGAAAGTGCATCATGACCTTTTGGTTAAGTGTAAAATTGCCTAAAATAAATTAGCTAAGAAAAACACTTCAAATAGAAATCTTTCTCTGAAGGAAAATGCAGTTACTCTTGGATTCTTGAAACTTACAAAAGTTTTAGAAAAAATAATGCCTTGGTATATACCAAATAAGCCTGAATATCAAATATGGGATTAAAATGAAAATGCCAGACAAGTGGAGTATTAAATAGAATGTTTCATGATACTTTTGCCTACAGCTCTAATTATAGAATACTAGACGTTAACACATAGCATGTTACTTTCATAATAAAGGTAGCAAAATAAAATATTCTCAATAGCTGGAGTGGTCTTAGGATGTGCCAGAATAATTTATATAACTATGTTATTACATTTTATTTCTTTACATAGATATTTTAGCCCAGAAACATTTTGGCAATATACCCAAAAAGAAGATACATCAATGGATAATTCATTATTCTTTATGAGGCAAGATAAAAAAATTGTTATAATTGGGTTACCTTCCTAACGTTATAGAAGGTTTTAATATATAATTCTTACTCTTTTCAACAGAAGTGCAAACTAGCTTTAGGTTTTGTAATAGACACGAAATCAAAATAGTGAGAAAAATAAGACTCTTTTCTAGTATTGTGCAATCAAATTTCAAGAAATACTAGATAAAATTACATGTAGTCAGTTTAAATGTTGCTTATTTATCTTACTTTTAATTGTTTTATTATTAATCCAGGCTTGTATATAAGGAATATAATGTTTTACAGAAGAAAGTTGGGACATACATTAAGCAGGCAGCATTTAAAGAAAAGTTGGCATGGCCATTTTTAAATTTTAACCAAGTGTTGCATTTCTTAATCATAAAAAACTTATGTAAGAGCAGCCATAGTGTCTTTGTATTTAAAAGGTGAAATACAATGTTATGGGTTAAGTTCATTGAAAGTTAACGTTTTGAAAGCCTAGAAAGCTCACAAACTAAGACCTGAATGAAAAGATAAAAAGGAAAAACGATATTGTCACAGTGTTAAAGGAAAAAAATATGTATTGAATCTGACATGATATATGCAGTGAATGCTTATACCCCTTGCTGAGATGCTATAAGAACCCTTACACTTTTGGTGTGAATGACAAAAGAGGGTCAGAATAGATATAGAGATCTATTTAAGCACGTTTAAGAACAGTGTCTACTCTGGTCATAGTAACTGGTATAAAATAAACGGTCATAATATGACAATTCCAGATATTATATATATAAATGATCTTCACATGTATTAATATCTGTCAAAATTTCTAATGTAAATCTAGAGTTTGTTTTATAAAAAAGTATTTTATGTAAGTAAAATATATACAAACTTAAATACAGCAAAGCCAAAATGATGTGGAAGCTAGAATCCCATTATCTCCCCAGCAAGATAGTGTTTTTTAAAATTTGCTATATTACAACAACGGCCTGTTGCTATGTATATTCTGTATATGCCATGGTTATGTCTACAAATAATGAAACATCT
The DNA here is from genome assembly GCF_011100685.1 of Canis lupus familiaris. Classification (NCBI taxonomy): domain Eukaryota; kingdom Metazoa; phylum Chordata; class Mammalia; order Carnivora; family Canidae; genus Canis; species Canis lupus. The sequence goes on from NC_049258.1 coordinate 7,040,073, forward strand.
GGAATAAATCTGAAAAATCCAAACACCAAAAATGTTTTTAAGTGCTTATTTACATTATCATGTTCATAAGATAGCCAGATAATGACAAAATTTTTCAAACTTTCTCAAGGTATTTGTTGCTTTATTTTTATTTTATTTTATTTTATTTTTTTGTATTTGTTGCTTTATAGAGTTATGACCTTTGTTCTCTTTGTTACAAGTTATAAGTCTGTTATTTAAATGTGTGTGAAATTAATAAAGGAAACCATGATTTTTATCCTGCACCTCCAATGTTCTGGCTACTAAGATTTCTTTAATGCCCTTAAGAAAGCTAAATCATCTTACATTAGGCACATCCAAACCCCTCATATTTGTTACCAGACCGCACGTGGGGTCAGTTGTTTTCTATTATTGGATAAAATAGTTATCTAAGACTCTACTTAACAGATTCAGTAGAGGAAGATGGAGTAAGAATTGAATCCTCTGCTCTGAAATCTTTTCTAGGATGAAAGTGGGCTTCGAGAATATCGAGGTTTCAAACCTACAGATGAAGGCTGAGAAAAGCTTCTTCTCACAGAATATAACCTTGGTTCCTATTAAGAGATTTAAAGAAAATTAGGGTTTTAATGCATTTTAAATGGCTCTTATTTTATAATTAAGGGAAAGTTTTAGAAAATATTAACTGGGCCTCTATTCTGAGGAGAGGTGTGCTTTAGGAAATTCCCACTATAAATAGTGGGCTACCTTAAAACCTGTTGTATCCTTGGGCTATAACAAAGACTAACTACAAAGGGTCTGAGAATGGCCATATCTAATGGTATTTCTAAATTATTAGGTTATACTTTGTCATCCCTGAACTTTGGTAAAGATATGTTTCAAAGAGATTTATGTACTTAAAACATCCAATGAATAGACTCTGTGTTCCAACAGATGATTTTTATTTGATCCACTGCTGAGCATAATGATAGAAGATACTGCTTTGCTCAAGGTAGTTAAGAATAGGAAACTTTCAGCTAAGATGTTTTTATAATGAGTAAATGCCTACTTCAGAGCCTCAGAGTTTAGCCAAATTCTTTCGCCTAAAAATCTCTTTTGTTCTATCTGCTTTAAATTGTCTGTGTCTGAATGTTGTGATTTGAGAATGCATTAATCAAGCTTGAGTTTATCTAATAAAGCTGATTAAAACTTTAGAAGTAGTATGAAGGCTAAATCAGTTGCCCAGCCTGAATCTGACTACAGAAATTTAATGCCAGTGTTCAAATACTTCTAAAAACTTAAAAAGCAACTTACATAGTTAGGGGAGATGAACTGAAAATTCTAAGATAAAAGGTAAAATTTCTCTAAAGAGGCATGGTTGATTATATATTGTGCTTTCTGTGACATGGGCACAGATGTCACTCCACTGACCTAGCAAGACTCGGAGCATGTCTCCTAACAATGTAACAACTTGCCAATGCTATAGAATAGGTTAATTATCAGGATTAAGTCATAAAAACAATAGGTAATTTTATGGCATATCAAACCTAAATGCTTCTAAGGTTAAAAGTGTTTTTAAATTGTGGGGTTACACAGAGAGTTTATTCACATCACTTCAGGATAATTTCGGAGGGTACAAAATAGTCTAACCAGAAAAGAAACATAAGATATAAGTTAAAAATAGTTAACAAAAACAGTGTTTGAGAAAATTCACTCCAGTGACATTAGGCTGTATGTAACCTTAGGCACTGTTAAAACTTTTAAGCTAAGGAGACTTTAGTAGGCAGTTATGATAATTATGCATTTATCTTAGACTCACACATTTTATCAGTATAAATAGTGGCATGAGTTTGGCCTCTGTATTAGGATGTAAAAAAAGAAAACTAGAATAGCCCTTTCTCTAAATAGCAAACAATACATGGAGGGTCTGTACAAAGACTGATAAATGCCTACACTGCAGTTACTAGCAAGAAGAATGGAAAGAAGAAGAAAAGCAGCAAAAGGTTTATTTTTGTTGGTGGGCTTTATGCTTCCAATAATACACAGAAATGTGTGATGTTCTCAAAATATAGAATTGATGACACCACCTCTAGGTATCTGTTGATATCAGAGGGTTTTAAGTTTTCAGAGATAACTTGAAAGGCCCTTCTCATCTTGGATTTCTAAGAATACTGAAGTACACAGCACTTTTAAAGAACATTTCTGATTAAGAAATTAAATTCTGTTCCCACTGTTTTGGTTAAGGAAATTGTTCATACTTCAGTTACTAGCTAAAAGCATGATTAAACAGTTTCATGTTTATCATAATTTACTTTAGAATTGAAATATTTTCTGATCCTGAGTCCCAGATGCTTAAGGGATTAGAATAGACATTTTGTGTCTAAGATGTAATTTGTATATGATTTTAGTGATTCAACAAAAAGTGGTCCATAACTCTTGGACAAAAATGATCTCCGAAAAGTTTTGTGTTCTTTAAGGATCTTCTCTCAGCTCCTCTACTCTCTAGAAATCACTTGCCTCCCTACTGGTGGAATTTATTAGTAATCAAAAGTCTGGGTTCTGCCACTTAATAGGAATGTCATTTTGGGCAATTATTCTTTCTAAGCCTCACTTCTCTTATAAAAAGTTGCCTGATTATTTCTCATATATATTAAGTGGGCAAAATGAGATAATATGTGTGAAGAGCTTGTAAATTTTAACGTGCTTTAAAAATGAGGTGTTATTTCTTGCTTTGAAATAATACAGTAAGCAAAAATGTGATAATTGAAGCAAGACTTTATAGCAAATTATCGACAGTTAATACAATTTTTATAAGGAATATTATGGACTTTAATCATTGAAGACAATGATCAAATCCAAGCTTTTCTTGAGAACTACTTAGTTATTATATAGCAAATTTAGTTACAAGGTTAAATTACCAATGTTTTAAGACTAATACTTTAATATAGTATTCCACAGTTGTACACTTTTTAGTTTTCAAGTTAATATGATTCTGTGATTTCATGTTTATAGCGTAGGGAAATAGGCTTAGACCTAAACACAATTCAATTTATATGTATATCAAAGTTTCAGTGGCTAAACCAGAAATAAAGCTTCAAGGAATAAAGTAATAGAGGAATTCAGGCCTATCCCTTAAAGTTTAATCCCTTAAAGTTTAAACCCTTTCAGACTATACTTTTTGATCCCAATTTAATGTTACATTCATTTTGTAAAATATTAATAGTGTTACCAACATTTCAATTTCCCATGGACAGTGTAGGTTTATGCCTTTATTAGAATTTTATTTTTGAAAAACAGTCTGAATAGAATGATTTTATAGGTCTATTTATATGATGAACTTCTTTATTAGTTAATAAGTGCATATTTCAAATATTATTTTAATTATTTTTAGTGCCCCCTTTCACTCTCAGGTATCCTGATTTAATGATGAATATATCATTCCTGCATATAGTAAAAACCTGGAGCAAAGATTAGAAGATCGAGAACTTTCTGACTTCTACAAAGAGCAGAAGTGAAAGCAGAACTTCGTATGATTGCTAAGATGTCAGAGGACCTTGCGCATAGGTAAACAGCCTTGATTTCTATAAAGGTAATCAAATCAAGTCTGTCTGCTGACCATCAGTGAAGTTAGGAGTGAGATTCAAGAGGAAATAAGTGCTGGAGAACAAGACTCCTTATTCTGATTCCAAATAATCGCATTTCAGAAAAGGTTAGGCTAATATTCATATTGGGAGTTGGCAAATGTCTGAGTATGTATTTATTTCCGAGAAAAAATGTAGTTACATTCTTACACATGACCCTATTCAGACAGACCCTAATTATAAGTTTGTTTTACTATAATAGAATGAGCTGTACTTTATTAACTATAGAGACAAGATTCTTTTGAAACTGCATGACCTGAGATTAAAGCATGTCAGTGAAAACTATATTGTTGGTTACTTTTACCTACAGAGTATGAATATATTTAATTTGAAAGATGTTTAATAAAGACCAAGTAGATGATTTATTTGAAGAAATGATCTTTAGAATGAATTTTAGATATTTTCCCAAATAATTTATCATTTAGAAGAAAATAGGAAAGCTGAATTTTTGTACTGGGTATACAACATTTAAGCAAAGGTGACAGTGATTTAGACAGTAGTTTTCAAGAAGCAAGTGATTAAATAAATGAGTTGTATAGTGTTAGGTTTATATCCTAAATCAGAGAATCTTTAAAGTAAGTTTTTAACTTCAAAAATACCAATCTGTTAAGTGCAATACAGAATGTATTTCGTAATAATCTAGGGTTGTACCTATGAAATCCTTTGAGGAAACAGGATAGCCTTTTTGAAATCAAGAATAAGACACAGATGTACAAAAAAGACGTGTCCTAGCTAAAATATTCTCTCTAGTTGTATCTTATCTTTAGCAATTAGACACAGAAGTAACTCTCTGGCTGATTATCATCTTTTAAAATTTCCTTTTATAATAATTATAATATATAAAGCAAAAGAAACTGAAGATTAAAAGGATATAACATTTCATGTTAAGCAAAAGCTATCTTGATTTTCTCTTTTTTCATACTTCCAAAATGCTCACTCTGTTATTGGAAATCACTGTGAGAAAAATGGAGCTTTAAGACTACCAATAAGCTCAGAAATGAAAGAAGGAAAAAGCTGTGAAAACCAAGGATGACACTCTCTTAAGCGTGAACTAGCTGCTTTTAAGCTGGATTCCTTAAGTCAAAACCTCTTTCCCCACATTGCCTGATTTTTTCTTTCAGGTTAGATTATACTGTTAGAAATTCTACCAAATTGGATTGTTTGGTTTAATGGGAATTCTTTTATCCTGTTCTTAGGCAAGTTGAAGCAAGGAAAGATCCTTTTTTTCTCTCTTGCTTTTATTTCCAAAATCTGGAACTCAAGTTAGTATTATTAGATTTTGTATTTAGCCCAGTGTAGATCTTTTGTAGGACTATCCTGTGAATTTCAACATCATTAAATATGGTTGGAATGGGGCAAACTCTCCAAAATTAAGTATACTTGATTGTATTTCTTTTCTTTTAGTTTAGAGCCACATTTGAAAATGAAACCAGAGATGACTGCATGATAACTACACAGTAAATACCTTTAAACCCTATCATTTTAAGTCCAAGAAAGTTAATTGAATTGGGTAGATAAGAAAAGAATCAGGGTCTCTAAAAATTTGGAGAAATTCTATTCAAAATAGAAAGTAGAAGTACCTCAGAATGCTAATAGCCAGAATGGGGAAAAATCAGATGGAGGTCTTTCTCATTGTTAGCACACTTTTGTTATTGTTGTTGTTTTTTAATTGATTCAAACATGAAGGAAATGGTAGTCAGAAAACAAGTTAGAAAGCAGATATTGAGATGAATAGACGGGATTCTTTCCAGATTGAAAGAGGACAACTAGTAGGCTTAAGGGAATTCATGGGACATGAAGAGTAACAGTTTTGATTTTTAGCCTGGAATTTTCCAAAAAGAACTTTTTATAGTACTGAAACCTATTATTGACAAAGATTTAGAGAAAATGCCACATAACTTGCTAATGGTAAGGGGAAGAAAATAAATCTTAAGAACTTTTGAGACATTTATTTTGAAGCTTAGATTTTAGAGCAGAAACTTGACTCTCCTTATAAAACAAAATAGCAAGAGAAAAAAAAATTACCATCTTCTCAAAAGTGTTACTTTCCCCAAGAAATAAAAATTCTCTTAGGTATATTTTATCCTTTCTACTCCTTGAAGGAAGAAATGAGGAAAATATAAGTCTAATCAAAGGACATTCTTTTTAGAAATTCTCTCTTTAGGTCTGGAGGTATACCGGAATCTTGTAGGTATATCTCAAAGTACCGTGAAGATCTAGAACTCCCAAATTTTCTCTGATGTGGAATAAACACCAATAAATAAGAGGGTTGAAGTGAGGGAAAAAACTCTTAGTAGGGAAGGAAGGGGAGTGATTTAGTTCCTAGTAGATAGAGAGGCAGCTCCTCAAATCCTTGTTTTCCAAAGGAAAGAAGTACATCAAGACTTTTATGACTCATCTTTAGAGAAATACTAAATGACATTTACTCATGGGGTACATAGCTTGACAGAAGTGCAAAACTGAGGTTAACAAATACTAACTTCATTAAGAAAATTATGTACCAAAATATTAGTAAAAAGTATTGGCTTCTTTTAACTAAGAAATACATATCAAATGTGGAAAACTGACAAATCAGTAGATGGAAAAATTTTTAATTACATGTCTTAAAAATACGTCAGATGTCAACATGGTATTACTAGCTTAAATAAAATTTTTAATGACTTCATGTTCAGTCTGGCTTGGTACTATCTTAGTTGATACTATTTTAAGCAGCATACCTAAAAAGAATGGTAAGACTAGAAAACCCTAATCTAATTTAAAATTGACGTCTGCTATTTTATTTTGCAGATCCTGACAGGTCAGAAAGTAGGTATCAAGATAACCGTATATAGAAAACTGAAGAAGGATTCTATCAAGTGGAAAGGCCAAAAATGACAATGTGTTTTGAATGACACTTGATTTCTGAGACTAATCATGAGAATGCAGGAAATATTAAAAACTTTATGAAATACATAAAGCAAAGAGACAAAAACACATATAGCAGGTCCAACAAATAGCAATAACTGTAGCTGGCTAACCAGAGTGGTACTCAACCTGGAAGGACAGAGCTGATAGTATATTTTTGGGAATTTATGCACAGGAATGAAAACACTGAAGAGAGTTGAAAGAAACAGCACCAATTCTGACGATTATGCCCATCATTTGGAAAATTTTGCTCCTTTCCCCAGAGTCTTTAGAGATTTCAGAATACATTTTAGTCAAAGTATAGATCTAGGGGCCAGCAATTTATTATTTTAACAATAGGGCATGTTGAAGCATGATATCAAGTTGGATTGGATGTCCCTGTAAAGTCTTTTCTAGTCTTTTGATTCTATATTTTAATACTATCTAAGCACTACTTCTGGAAAGATATAAAAATTTTTTATTCATTCATTATTTTAGTTAAATTCAATTCATTATTTTAGTTAAATATAGCATAAATCCATAAAACACTCCCTACACCTAGGAGTTATGTATAAATTTGTTTGAAAATATTGTACTGCCATTATTGGCAGAAATGTAAAAGCAGTTTTAGAAACGAAATCATACCTCTTTTTCCTAAGCTACCTTCTGAAATCAGCTGACAGGAAAGGAAGTTAAGGTCTTAGTTTTCCAAGATCCTTTATCTTTTGACATGCTACCATCTTTCTATCTTGATTGTATTAGAGATTTTGGGAAAACAGATTGCAAAGTTACTACTTTCTGATTGGTACATGTACTATTATATTATCCATTTCACTAACACAGTGAATTTCAGATATCTTCAGATTGGCCTTTCAAAATGGGAACTAGGTAAATAAAAACTTTTCAAATTTATTTATAGACGATATACTACAAAAAAGAAAAAATAAAATCGGCTTTACTTACTTTTTGTAAGAATTTTTACCCTTTCATTATGTTTTTAGAAGTAACATGTAACATGTCTGGTCTGTCAGGCTAGGCCATAAAGAAAGTTGATGACGTTCTCCATATATATAGGTTGACAATAAATTCTTCAGTTTTAATTAGCTTCTCAAAAAAAAGCTAAATTCTAAGAAAATGTATATGTATGAATTATATATATGTATGTGTATATATAATGTGAATATGTATATAATTTATACATTGCATATGTAAATATGTATAGTATATGTGTGTATGCATATAATCTATACAGCTCTGTGGAAGAAACACACTTGGGTATCAATTATTATCAAAATTCCTTATCTAATAATACATCATTAACTTTTATTAACAGTCCAGGATTTGTTTAGCATCATGTTTAACATTTTGAAAATCAAAACAGTAACTTTTTTTGTTCTCAAGGACAGTGCTATTGAAAGATCTCTAACATCAGTGGTTAATAATGTTTACTTACAGAACAAAAACTTGAAATTTCTTTGTGGGACTTATTTATTTATGTTTCTAAAAACTGAGAATAATTAATGTACATGGGATACTTGTATGCTAGTATATAATCATATAGTCCTGCTCTATTCATGAAACCACTTGGATGGCAAACATATTCATTATGGTTTCAAAAAAACCACTCTCTTTGACTCCCCAGGAGAATCTTTGGGATCTAAGTCCTCTTATTTCTGCTTTGCTGTTCAACATGTAATACATTTGGGGATGGAAAAGGGGAAAGGAAAGATAGATTTATTAGGGTAATGCCAATATTTATGGATTTTCCTCTTCTTTCCTAAAATTAGGAAGTCAGTAAAAGAACTGCAAATGAATGTACAATGGATTTTAAAATATTATTACAGTAACTTTAGTGATTAAAAACACTTAACCTCTGTTCTGTAACTTTTGAACAGTGGCTTTTCCTTCCCACCTGTTTTCCAATTTTCTAATAAGAATTAGCTTTAGAATCAGAATTTAAAGTTTTCTTTTGTTGTGAGAAATAATTTTGCTTTTTATGAAAATAATTATCTTTTTAAATATTAATAACATCTATAATTGAATATATTGGTAACTATAAGAAGAAAAGTTCAAAAGATTAAAGCATTCAGAGAACACCAAAATACAATGGAGTATCAGTCAGTGTTATGGAATCATGTCAGAGGTGAGCTCTTCTTTTATCAAAATAATTCTAGTAGGTGATCCATCTTATATAAATTTTGATATCAAATGGCTTATAGGAAGGCTGCAGTGTTATCACAAATATGAGAGAAAAAGTTTAATGTAGTCAAATTAATCACATGAAAAAGTAAGAACACTGATCATGTTGAATTGTTTCTAATATTTGGAAAATGTTATAAAAAAAGAAGTATAAACATTACTCAAAGTTTGAAATCCATGGCAGAAGCAGAATTAAATAAGGAGTATCAGTAACAAATAAATAAAAACTTAGACAAAAGCATATTAAATGACAAGAATAATAAGTAGTGGAATTGAATCATTAAGATCAAATGTACTTATCCTAAAACGCATGAAAGTATTAAAATTCTATTAGAAAGGCCTCTTATAAAAAAAAAAGGCCTCTCATCCCAAATATTAAAATAAATAGCAAATACTATTAAACATTACTTCTAAAGGACTGAAAGGAAAAGAAATAACACAAAGCAGAGAATATGAGACACCTCACTATTACCAATGTGGTTATTATTTATGGAATGGATAAAACATGTAGAAAATGTCACTACAGTTAGATTAACACATAAACAAACCAACATGCCACAACTACCTAAACAGTTTTGTAGAACAGCTGAAAAAGCAAATTTCATCAAATTTAGACAGCTTATAATGGAATAAATAAGTATGGCGAGGTATTAACTAACCCTAAGTGTCACAACGGGCAGCTTCTAGCCGGTTCGTTGGAAGCTGGATCTCGGCCACACAAGGATCATTGGACAAGAAATCAGTTGAGTTGGACTAGAGCTGCCCAATTGTCTTAATAATGAATGCTCCACACTGTCTGTTAAGCAAAGAGAAAGAAAATACAGATCAGGAAGACTGAACAGGTAAGAAAAAGAACAAGTTAGGGTAGATAAATATAGGACATTAATGAACATTTACTCAATATTTGCAGAACATGTACACTAATTAGAGTGTTAAGAAGTGAGACACTAGAGATTAAGGAGGGCTCCAGAACTCAGGAAAGATGTGCTTCCTGCTCTCTGAGAGCTTACAATCTATTTTAGACAACCTCTAATCTAGTGTCACAGTACAATGCTTAGTATATAAAAATAAGGAACAGGTTAACACAGAAACAAGTGAGTTAAAACATTTCTTCTATTTTTGAAAACATTATTAGGTGAGTTTTAAAAACATGCTTTTAAAAGGGAGTGGGTTTGGCAGAAGGCTATTTAGAAAGTCGTTCAAAATCCAAAGGGTACCTTCAACCTGGCAATGGTAGGGAAGCCATATAATAGAGTAATTCCATGTATCTGTGTCATCCTGAGATTTCTTTGTGTGTGTGTTAAGATTTAGTTTGGGTCAAAGAAACACCTGGTTGCTACTATCTTTTTGGCACTTTGAGTGTGGGCCAGCTACTAATTTAGGTAACCAAGCTGTCCCATGACATATTTTTAAATTTTAGATAGGTTCAAAATTTTCCATATTTGTTCCAGTATCTCTAGAGAGCAGTATTGTCTGATAGAACTTGTTGATGCAAAAGTTCTATATCGACACTGTCAAATATGGTAGCCACTAGCCACATGGGGCTATTTAGCACTTAAAATGTGGCTAGTTGCACTTGAGGAACAGAGTTTTAAATTTCATTTAATTTGAATAAATTTAAAATTGAAATTGGCCTTATGTGGCAAGTGGTTACTATATTGGGCACAGCGTGACTCTAAGGGTTCAAGATCATCTCGTTTGTTAAACTCTAAAGACTGGGCTGGTTTTCTCTGGCTTGTTCAATACTGTCCAATACCACTCAGTATTGTTCATTGCTTTATTCTCAATATCCAGAATACTGGCTAGCACATGGAGGTACTCAATAAATATCTGGTAAACGAATCAAATTTTTGGTAATATACAGCTATTCAAGCCTGGTTAGCTACTCACAGCTTATTGGCAATATGCTCTCGTACTCTCAGGAAAAATAGAGAAGTGAAGCCAAACTGTTCTATGTAAGTGGAATTGCTTGAAGACTTCATATGTCTAGAGAGAACAGGAGCAGTCTTGCTTCATTATAGCTCAAAGAAAAGAACTAGAAATAGTTGTATATAAATAATTAAGGTTGATAAATATGGGAATACTGAAGGAAGGATATAATATTTAATGGTAAGGAATTTGGAAAGGATGTGGATAACAGTTGATGAGAGTGATTAAGAAGGAAAAAGTTACTTCAGATTAAAAAAGACTAAATTCAGATTGTATTCATGACTGAAGGATGGAAACTGAGATAGAGAACTCTTGAAGAAATCCATAGTAATCTGGTTAGGATATAATACAGCTTAAAAAGGATTTGGTAATGGAAAGACAAATGATATACTATTTTTATGAAGTTAGTGAGCTGAAAAAGGGACATAAAATAAGTAGACCGGGGATCCCTGGGTGGCGCAGCGGTTTGGCGCCTGCCTTTGGCCCAGGGCGTGATCCTGGAGACCCGGGATCGAATCCCATATCAGGCTCCCGATGCATGGAGCCTGCTTCTCCCTCTGCCTGTGTCTCTGCCTCTCTCTCTCTCTCTCTCTCTGTGACTATCATAAGTACATAAATAAAAATTAAAAAAAAAAATAAGTAGACCATGTAGCATCAGAAAAATCATTGGTATTGTTTTGATTTTAGGAACATGAAGAGGTTTGGATTTTGAAAATAAAATGTAAAAAACTGTGTATTCCTGATTTTGAGTTAGAGGAGGGAGTGACCACTCATTCAGGTTTTTGTTGTTGGTTTTTGTTGTTGTTAAATTAGGAAGAGAATCAGAGCACTAAGGTCAGATTTCCTATTAAACACTATTAAAGTGCAGCAGAAAACAGGAAAACTCCCTTATAAAATAGTTTACAGGGCAAAGGGAATCATGCCAGGATTAGTAGTTGGTAAAAGAAAAATTATTATACTTTTAAAAGAGATACTGAAAACTCAAACTGAATGTAAGGAAAGAGAATGACGTGAGAATTAATAAAATTTGAGCATAGGCTGTTGACAGTATTAAATTAAAGAGAATCTAAGAGGACAAGAACTAGGACAAGACCCTTGGAATTTGGCCAAGTCATCAAATCTTGGCAATAAATCTTACATGAGTAGTCTGAATAGATCTCAATACTGAAGGTGAAGGAACAATAATTTCATATGGAATGAAAAAGACACCCCTATATTCTTCCTTCTTGCCTTTCCAAAACAGATACATTTAAAATATCATTAGTGAAGTATGTAACATAATGAGCTTGTTATCATATATCCTTAAAGTAGGGGATGATGTTATCCAAAAAAAGTTTAGGAAACAATTGTGTAAGGGATTAAGATTTGATGAGTTCTTATGTTGTGAAAAAGAAGATGCTCATCCAAGTAATCTGTGTGCTTAGGGGAAAGAAAGAAGATTGAGTAAAATGAGAAAAAATGTCCAATTAGAGGAAATTATAGACTCAGAATGCAAGGGAATTAAGTACTCAAACTCCGAATGGAAATGCATTAACTAGATATGCACATACAATGTGCCACACAATGAGATAGCTTTCCCCTCATAAAAGCAGCATACATTGGCTTAGAATACTGTATCATCTAATATCTGTCTTTGCACATTCATTAATAAATATCTCAAATTATCTTTATCCATACTTATCCCCTCAACGATTAACTGTTTTGGATGGTAAGAACTTATGCAAGACAAATTTAAATATTAAAGCAGTCCAGAGACCCAGGGTCAAAAACTCATGTTAGGTTAAAAATAGATTAAAAAGAAATAATTAAAAATGGAAACAGCAAAGCATTTGTACTATATTTTACATTATACTTTACAAGAATGCGTGGGCTCAGCAATGGGCTAACCCAAAAGTTGTGAAATTATGGCTTCAGGCCAAGTCTGGCCCATCTTTTGTTTCTGTAAATAAAGTTTTACTGGCACACAGTCAACTCATGGTTTATATTTTATCTGTGGTGGTTTTTATGCTACAAGTATCAAATAGTTGAGATAGAGACTGTGTACCCTCAAAGCTAAAAATATTTACTATTGGGCCCTTATATAAAGTTTGTTGACCTGACCCTGATTTAACCTGTTCAGGCTGCAAATAAATTTTCAGGCCAAGAACTTCTGATAATCTATGAAAGAAAACCTTAATAAGATGCCTTAAATTTAAAGAATGTATATACTCCATTTTATGGAAATAAATGATCACCAACCTCAAATATATTGGATTCACTTTGATTAAATGGAAGTCAAAATCAGACATTACAAGCTTAATAGAAACCTTGAGAGAAACCAAGCTAATGTTTTTGAGACTACAAAGAACAGGATTAACTAGGCACATGTTTAGATATATAAGATTAGGGAGTATCTGGGCACTAGTTCTAGTTACCAAAATGTTTAAGTTAAATCTTTAACTTACTCTATGTTTTACCATCAGAAATTGAGTTTTCTGTCTCTACGAAAGCACCAAAAACTATCCTGTAATATTGAAGTTTGTTTCTAGTATTTTCAAGGCCTTGACTTGTTAACAGAGACTATTAGTGATTTTTATTATTTATTTATTTATTTATTTATTTATTTATTTATTTATTTATTTATTTTAAATTTTTATTTATTTGTGATAGTCACAGAGAGAGAGAGAGAGAGAGGCAGAGACACAGGCAGAGGGAGAAGCAGGCTCCATGCACCGGGAGCCTGACGTCGGATTCGATCCCGGGTCTCCAGGATCGCGCCCTGGGCCAAAGGCAGGCGCTAAACCACTGCGCCACCCAGGGATCCCTATTAGTGATTTTTAAATAGAAAACTACATTCGTTAGGATACTTGTAGAAAATTGTGTTTATTTAATGTGGTAAACTGTATTTACAATGTCTGGTTGGTATTCCTTGTCAACCTTCTTCCTGTATGCTTATCTAGTTAGAATAGCCTCAACCAGTATAGAAGACTTAAAAGCTCTTAAAATTAGGGACATGTGGCTAAAGACATTCCTCCTTGCAAAAATTTATGTTAAAAATGAAATAAAGTGACTCTAACACAGAGGCAAACTTTTTGTTTTTTAATTTTTGTTTCTTCTCTCTCTAACATTATAGGTACAAGATAGATTTTCATAAATAGTTGCAAGAAGTTATTGTTTTTGTGTATGTGTGCCATGGACTCCTTTGGCAGTATACAGAGGTATATGGAACCCCATTTCAGAACCATGTTTTTAAATGTAAAATATATTGTATTATAAAGGAAACAAGTTATACTTTAATACATTTTTTCCACAGCCTTTTTAGGGGGGTATCTTTGGACCAGATTAACTTTAAAACTCAATGCAGAATCTTAGTAACTCTTTTCCTTGAACTCAAATATACAATGTGAATGGTTGGAGGTGATTATTCTATAATACCATTATGAAATCAGTATGTAACTTTTTTGCTACAAAAGTTCATGACAACATATAGACCCCGTATCTTGTACATAATCACCATTAACATTTCAAGTATAAAAAGTGACATTAATATTCAGTTTGGCTGTCTTAATGCAATATGAACTGCCATTTGTATAGAAAACACAAAACTTCACCAATTATACATTGTAATGAGTAAATATAATATGTAATATGTGTATTATGTATAATACACATTATTTTTTAAAGAAGGTGTAAGTACAAAAAAAAGAATGTCACAATTATTACAGTATAATTATGGACTAATAGGAAATAATTATTGACAGTATTTCGATGTTTATTTTTATATGGGGCACATCCACAACTGATTATACTACTGAACATAGCAAATCAATAATTAAAGAATAGGTTAGAACCTGAGTACCTTAATAATTTTAAAAACCCAGGCTTTATTTTTTAGAACAGCTTTAAGTTCATAGCAAAAATAGGTCAGAAAAGTACAGAGTTACCATACACTCCCTAACCCTCCCCCATACATGGGTAATCTCCTCCATTAATATCTGGCAGTCAGAATGGTGCATTTGTTACAACTGATGAACCTACACTGATACATCATAATTACCCAAGGTCCATAGTTTACATTAGGATTTTCTCATGGTGTTATACATTCTGTTCTATGGGTTTTGACAAATGTATAATGATGTGTATCCATCTTTATACTACCTAAAAATTCTCTACACTCTATTCACCCCTCTCTTCCTCACCCCCTAGCAACCACTCACTTTTTCACTGTATCCATAGTTTTACCTTTTTCTAAATGTTATATAGTTGAAATCATATAGTACATAGTGTTTTCAGACTGGCTTCTTTCACCTAATAATATGTATTTAAGGTTCCTCCATGTCTTTCATGGCTTTATAGCATATTTCTTTTTATTGCTACATATTATTCCATTGTTTGGATGTACCACAATCTATTTATCCCATTCATTTACCAAAGGACATCTTGGTTGCTTCCAAGTTTTGACAATTATGAATTAAGCTGCTATAAACATGTTTGCAGGTTTTTGCATGCACACTTGTTTTCATCTCATTGGGTGAATGTATGAAAGTGTGGTTAGATTCCATGGTAAGTATATGGTTAGTTTCATAATGAACTTCCATACTGGTTGTACCATTTTGAATTCTACCAGCAATGAATGAGAATTCCCATTGCTCTACATCCCTGTCAGCATTTGGTACTGTCAATGTTCTGGATTTTTGACATTGTAATACGTGTGTAGTGGTATCTTGTTTTAATTTGCAATTCCCAGGATGCCTCTGTGGCTCAGTGGTTGAATGTCTGCCTTTGGCTCAGGTTGTGATCCTGGAGTTCCAGGATCGAGTCCTGCATCAGGTTTTCTGTGGAGAGCCTGCCTCTCCCTCTGCCTGTGTCTCTGCCTCTGTCTCTCATGAATAAATAAAATCTTTATAAAAAAAATTTGCAATTCCCTAATGACATACAATGTTAAGTATCTTTTCATATGCTTATTTGCCATTCGTGTATCTTCTTTGATGAGGTGTCTATTAAGGCCTTAGCCCCATTTTTAAATCAGTTCATTATTCAGTTTTAAGAATTTTCTGTATATTTTGTTTAACATTTATCAGATATATTTTTGTTTTCTCTCAATCTATGGCTTGTCTTTTCATTTTCTTGACACTGTCTTTCACAGAGTTGGAAGTTTTTAATTGTAATGAAGCCCGACTTATCAATTATTTCTCTCATAAATCATGCCTTTGGTGTTGTATATGAAAAAGCCATTGGTGGGCTGCCTGGGTGGCTCAGTAGGTTAAGCGTCTGCCTTCAGGTCAGGTCATGATCCCAGAGTCTTGGGATCAAGCCCTGCATGGGGTACCTTGCTCAGTGGGGAGTCTGCTTCTCCCTCTACTTCTGCCCCTCCCCGCTGCTCATGCATGCACATACACTCACTCTTTCTCTCTCTCTCTCAAATGAATAAATAAAATCTTTAAAAAGTCATTGTCAAACTCATGGTCATTTAGGTTTTTCCCTATGTTATTTTCTGGGGTTTTACAGTTCTATGTTTTACATTTAGATCTGTGATCACCTTTGAACTAATTTTTGTGAGAAGTGTAACACCTGTGTCTAGATTTACTTTTTTATATGTGGAAGTCTGGTTGTTCCAGCATAATTTGTTGAAAATATTATCTTTTCTCCATTGTACTGCATTTGATTTTCTGTCAAATATTAGTTGACTACCTATGGGTCTATTTCTGGGCTCTCTATTCTATTACATTGATTTATTTGTCTGTTCTTTTACTAATATAACATTGTCTTACTATAGCTTTATAGTGTCTTGAAGTTGAGTAGTATCAGTTCTTGGACTTTTTTCTTTTCCTTTAATACTGTGTTAGCTATTCTGGATCTTTTGCCTTTCCATATAAACTTTAAAATCTGTTTTTCAATATCCACAAAATAACATGCTGAAATTTTGACTGGGATTGTTTTGAACCTGTAGATAAAGTTGGGAAGAATGGACATCTTGACAATATGGTGTCTTCCTATCCATGTACATGGAATATTTCTCCATTTATTTAGTTCTTTTTTGATTTCATCAGAGTTTTATAATTTTTGTCATCTAGACCTTGTACATATTTTGTTAGATTTATACCTAAATATTTCATTTTTTTTATTAATTGCTGGTAAGCAGAAAAGCAGTTGACTTTTGCATATTAACCTTATATCCTGCAGTCTTGTTATAAGTTGCTTTTACTTCCAGGAGTTTTTTTGTCAGTTCTTTTGGATTTTCTACGTAGATGATCATGTCATCTGCAAACAAAGGCAGTTTTATTTTTTCCTTCCCAATCTGTTGTACTTTTGTTTCCTTTTCTTGTCTTTCCGCATTAGCTACAACTTCTAGTACAATGTTGAAATGGAGAGATGCCTTGCCTTGTTCCCCATTAATAATTTTACTACATTTAAAAATGTATAAAAAAATGAAAATGTAGAAGTGGTACCTTTGAGTCCACTAAATGTTCACACATGAAAAGTTTTTAAAAGATTTATTTTTCACGAGAGACATGGAGAGAGTGGCAGAGACATGGGCAGAGGGAGAAGCAGGCTCCTCACAGGGAGATCCTCATGGGGATCTGAGCCGAAGTCAGATTCTTGGCTGAGCCACCCAGGCATCCCCAATTTTTTTAAATATAACATTACAAGTAACAGTTAAAATTAGGAAAAAATTAGGGGCTCAGGGCATGAGCAGAGCTGAATGTAACCTTGAGGGTGAAATATATTCATAGCACTTCAAATATTTTCAAATGTAATGTTTAATAAATGCTGATAAATTGAACTACTGAGAATGAAGTGTTACTTAAGGCTTGTCATATGGTAGAGTCCACATGACATGTCTATGCAAGGAGCAACTTATTTGATTTATTAATTAACTTATGGCCGGCCCATAATTTGTTTTAATTCTGTCAGATTTGACAGTACATAGTAGTATGAGTCAGAACAGTAATGAATAATTTTAATCCATTATAATTTAAAGTTTTTTATTTTAGGTATATTTCAATTTAATCTTCTAATTTGTCAGATTAGAAGGATAAACAAACTGATTTGATTTTGACTCCCTGCTTATTAAAGAAACTTTCTTAAAGAGCATTCAAGAAAGATTAAAAAATATATCAAAAGTCAAGACAGAAAGTGAAAATAAAGGAGTTGAGGTAATCTCCAGGTAGGATAAGCATTATGAAATAATGTAAAATGGTATTTATGAAAAAGTCAAAATTGATAGTATAAAATAGAAAATATAACCTATAAATATTTTTCAGGTAAAAATCATTTTGGCCAATTTTTAAAGTCGAGAGAGAAGGGATTTAAATAAACCTTGGTTAAAATTTCCTGAATGACATAAAAGTCTCTTCCTTAAAGGTTTACAAGATTAAATAGGAGGCCTTTTCCACATTGCAATGAAGAGCTATAGAGTTTAGGTTAAGAACATTTTGCTGCAGAAAGAATGAAGGAAGATAGGGAATTTTGCAATTTACAAATACTTTAAATGTCACTAATGTGTTCATTCTAAGTTTTAAAGATAAGCAACAGATACACACTCTGTTGGGTGTTGTATGAAACATCACTGTTTCATGAGAGGTGTAACTAAAGTCTGAAGTACTCAAGAAAGAATGGCTAAAAAATTTCAATATATTTTATCTGATTTAGTTGTGTAACTCAAATTGATAGAATCTTAAGTCTGACTAATGGAAAAGTAAGCAAAAATAACTGCTTTAATATACAAAGATATAGAAGACATTTCTAAGTGGACCACTAATGTACAGCATGGTGACTATAATTAATAATACCGTACTACATATTTGAAAGTTGCTAAGAGAGTTGATCTTAAAAGTTCTCATTATAAGAAAGAAAATTTTAAGTATGTGAGGTTTTGGATGTTAACTAGACTTACTGTGATGATATTTCATAATACATACATATGTTTTACAACTGAAACTAATATGTTATATGTTGATTATATCTCATTGCTATTCCTCTCACATATTACTTATCGTGTTGTTGTTCTCTGATGTTTTGTGGTTTTTGCCTTGAGAAGATTTTCTCCCAAGGGTATCATCAGCTGAAGATGGTTGGTAATATTTAGATGGATGGAAAAAAAAAACAGAGGAATGGAGAGTGGTTGTAGCTCACTCATGCTGTGGTTTGAGAAGGGGTGGGGACTGCTATGCCCAGGATATAGATCCCTTAAGGCATCATCATCTAGGCTGTAACAACTCTTTGTTGCCGTTTCAGTAGGCAACCTTGCTGAACGGGGTCAATCTCTCAATACTTCTGCCTTGCACAATGCTCTCCTTTCATACACGTAACTCATCATAGTCAGTGAAAATGGCCAGTATATTTTATTGAATTTATAGAAATTTGTGTCTTAATTATTATCAACTTTTGTAAGTGTTAGAAAACATGTAGCTTTCTCTTTGTAAGGCATGAAATTCCTATGTGTTATTCATTTATAGTGTTTTTAGGTCTTATGCAGATCTGAGTTATGATTATGATATTAAAATCTCATCACAGCTGTGTTTCTTTCTCTTGGTTAATTTTCAGCAGTGTTTATATATATATTTTTAAGTTTTTTATTTTTATTAAGTAATCTCTACACCCCAAGATGGGGCTCAAATTCATGACCCTGAGATCAAGAGTTGCACACTCTTTCAAATGAGCCAGCCAAGTGCCCCTACTTTATACTTTTGATGTTACTTTATTACACTGACTTACTCATGTAACTAATGAAATGATTTTTAAAGAGATTTAGAGTGAGTGAGAGCTGGGAGATTGGGCAGAGGGAGAGTGAAAGAGAATCTTGAGCAGACTCCCCACTGAGTGGATAGCCTGACACAGGGCTCAATCTCACAAACCTGAGATCCTGACCTGAGCTGAAATCAAGAGTCATTCAACTGACTGAGCCATCCAGGTGCTCCTATTTTATTTTTTAAAGTTTTATTTAAGTAATCTCTATACCGCCTGGAGGGATCATACTCACAACTCCGAGATCAAGAGTGGCAGCTCCTCCAACTGAGCCAGCCAGGCGCCCCTACTTTATGTGTGTGTGTGTGTGTGTATGTATACACATGTATGTATACATATATACACACACACAAAAAAGATTTTACTTAATTATTCATGAGAGACACACAAAAAGAGAGGAAGAGACACAGGCAGAGGGAGAAGCAGGCTCCACACAGGAAGCCTGATGCGGCACTCGATCCCAGGACTATGGGATCACGCCCCGAGCCTCAACTGCTGAGCCACCCAGGTGTCCCATCCTACTTTATATTTCTGATGTCACATTATTAGACTTACTTATTCATATTATATTTAACCTTTTTTCACAATCAACTGGACTTCTCTGTCTTGTTTAATGCTTTTTACTTTGAAATTTATTTTCTTATTAATATCATCCTGGTTTTTTTTCCCTATGCTGGTCACATTTGCCTGGTATATCTTGGCTGGAAACAGTCTGGTGTTCATTGCATTTTTGAAGTTAATTTTTATTTTTATTATAGTATTTATATACCTAGTTTAAAAAATCGAATTGTGGTTAAAGGGTAAGGAAAAGAGGGCTTCAACACAGTCCTCCTCCCCTGCCACTCCACTCCTATTTCACTTTACTTTTTCAGAAATGGTCACATTCATTTGTATGAGTTGTTTCTTCTAGCATTTATTTCTGTATTTCTATCGTTATTAACTCAAAATTTCATTATCTAATGACTTCTTTATGATAGATAAGGACTTGACCTCTTATATTTCTTTTATTTCCTTGCCTATCCTCTTTATATCATAAGCTTTGCTTAAATTTATGTTAATTATTTTAATTATTATGCTTATGTAAATACTGTTCACTAATGAGCCAAGTGGTATATTATAATTATGTTTTCTTTTTTTAAACACTGTTTTGTTTTTTACTAATTGCTTCATGTCCCCTATTCATTCAATTTTCTTCAAATTTATGTTTGTCTCCCCATATCTTTCAGTAGTTCTATAAGATACTTAATACAACTTACTACACAAATAAAAATTACTACTTCTACAAGGAATAATCCTGAATCTTACTCTAATTCTAGACTGATTGTTTTCTTCATGCCGAAACTTCTTTCTGTTGTTATCCTCAGAATTCCTATAGACTTTTTTTTAAAGATTTTATTTTATTTTTTTAAAGATTTTATTTACTTATTCATGACACACAGACAGGGAGAGAGAGAGGCAGAGACACCAGCAGAGGGAGAAGTAGGCTCCATGCAGGCAGCCCGACGTGGGACTCGATCCCGGGTCTCCAGGATCAGGCCCTGGGCTGACGGCAGTCACTAAACTGCTGAACTACCCGGGCTGCCCAAAGATTTATTTATTCATGAGAGACACAGAGAGAGGCAGAGACATAGGCAGAGGGAGAAGCAGGCGCCATGCAGGAAGCCCAATGTGGGGCTCACTGGACCCCATCCCAGGACCCCAGGATCATAACCTGAGCCAAAGGCAGATGCTCAACCACTGAGCCACACAGGTGCCCCAGAATTCCTATAGCCTTTGCACTGTATTAGATGCCTGTCTTTTTGTTTTCTGTTTTTTTTTTTCCTAGTTTATTCTCTTGTTTTGGTGAAATACATGTTTAGCAGCATCCTGAAAAAGGATGCATGGGAAGTAAATTTTTTGAGACTCTACTGTATGAGACTATATTTTTTTATTTATACTTGTCTATTATAGTATCCTAGATTAAAATTTGCTTTTTTTTCCTTTTTTTAAAAAATATTTATTTACTCATGAGAGACACAGAGAAAGAGAGAGAGAGAGAGAGAGAGAGAGAGAGAGAGAGAGAGAGAGAGAGAGGCAGAGACAAGGCAGAGGGAGAAGCAGGCTCCATGCAGGGAGCCCAATGTAGGATTCAATCCAGGGACTGCAGGATCATGCTCTAAGCCAGGCATCCCAAGATTAGAATTTTCATTAAATATTTTTAAAGCTTTGCCTCAGTGTTTTCTAGCTTCCAGTGTTGCTGATTCTTTGTATGTGACCTATTTTCTTGTTTTAGGTTTTTTTTTAATCTTTGCTATTCTGAAATTTCACAATAATGTCTGACTGTGAGTCTTTTGTGGCAAATGTGCCAAGTAATTGGTAGGCTCTTATCCTTAACTTTCTAGGGGATTTTCTTGTGTTAACCTTTTGCTAATTTCCTCCAAACCATTTTCTTTTTCTGGAATTAATATTTAACTTCTTGAATTAATCTAATTAAAAAATTTTTTGATTAATCTTCTAATTTTATCTTTTTCTCTATTATTTACCTCTGTCTTTTTTTGTTCTATTTTCTCAAAAACTTCTGCCTATTATGTTTAACCCTTTCACATTTATTTCAGCTATCACATTAGTGGAAAAACTAGTAGAATTTGACTAATGTATACAGTTGAATTAAGAGGATCATATTAATGCTCATTTCCTGTACCAGTGTCCTCCAGTCAAAGAACAGTAAGTAGGGTGAAAGATACACAGAAACTCTATTATTTTTTTACAAATTTTCTGTAAACCTGAAATTACTTTAAAATACAAAAGTTAAAGAAAGTTAAAGGGACCAATATGAGAAAAAATGAAGTGTTTGCCAGGATGTCTATGCATGGAACACTTCACATTAATTTTCTCTTATCTCTAAGAGGATATTAATTATAGTATCTTTGATATTTTCTTCTGTTCCTGCATTAGATGTTTCTTTCTGTTTGTTATAGTTTCTTATTACGGAAGCTTTCTTCTAATGTGATTCCATGTCCATATTTAAGAGGGAAGCTCTAAAATCCTAATGGGAAGTTCTTTGTGCATGGATAGGTTTGTCAATGAACTTTACTGTTAGGGATTTCAGAAGACCAGCTAGGTTTTTCTTTTGGTAGAAAGTGTGCTTAGGTTAGAATCCTGGATCTGCCACTTATCAATTTACTTTTTATGCTTAAAGTGATCAAGGTTAATATTCCCAGCAATCAGATATACTGGCATCTTGTATCCCTTGAAATGATACACTGAGAAGGGTGCATCACTTATGTGACATTCTTGCCCCAAATGCATTAACTTCTATTTTTTTTAAAAAAGATTTTATTCTTTTTAAAGTAATCTCTACACCAAATTTGGGGCTTAAACTTACAACTCTGACATCAAGAGTCGCGTGCTCTACTGACTGAACCAGCTAGGTACCCCTGCATAACTTCTATTTAATCAAGAGAAAATACCAAACTCATATTGATGGATAGTCAACAAAAAATAATTGACCAGCACTTTTTAAAAGTTTCAGAGTCATGAAAGACAAAGAAAGACTGTAAATTTCATGGATTGGAGGAGAGTAAGGAGAGATCACAAACTAATATAACAGAAAAAGAACTGTTGTAGAAAAACTCATGAAATTGAATAGATTTGTAGTTTAGTTAATATTATCAATGCTAACTTTTGTTTGCTCTATAATTATATAAGTTGTTAAAATGAGGAGAAGGTGGGTGAAGGGATACATAAATTATGTATTATTTTTTGCAACTTTTAAGTCTAAAATTATTTGAAAACAAATTATTGGGAAAAAAGTTTAAAACAAAAAAGACCAGGATATATGAAGAAGGGTAATGGATATTTACCAGAATATTTATACATGGATTGCCTCTCATTAATTTTGCTTGAAGGATGGTGAATCCTTTTTGACTTGTAAATTCAAAACAAATCAAGGGTGTTTTTGTTTTACTATTAAAATTTCTGGGCAGCCCTGGTGGCTTAGCGGTTTGGCGCCGCCTTCAGCCTGGGGTGTGATCCTGGGGACCTGGGATCGGGTCCCACATCGGGCTCCCTCCAGGGAGCCTGCTTCTCCCTCTGCCTGTGTCTCTGCCTCTCTCTCTCTGTGTGTCTCTCATTAATAAATAAAAAAATAAACTTAAAAAAAATAAAATTTCTGCTCATTCTTTTTCAGTTTTTTTCTGTATTCTTTTTGAGAATTACTCTATTTTTGGTTGGACTTGTCTCCTCTCTAGTGTAGCATTTTATCTCTTAGCACTTCATCTTTCATGTTTTCTTCTGTATTCTGGAAGAATTTTTAAAAATTGTTTCTAGCTGAGTGAAGTAAGTCAGTCGGAGAAGGACAAACATTATATGTTCTCATTCATTTGGGGAATATAAATAATAGTGAAAGGGAATATAAGGGAAGGGAGAAGAAATGTGTGGGAAATATCAGAAAGGGAGACAGAACGTAAAAACTGCTAACTCTGGGAAACGAACTAGGGGTGGTAGAAGGGGAGGAGGGCGGGGGGTGGGAGTGAATGGGTGACGGGCACTGGGGGTTATTCTGTATGTTAGTAAATTGAACACCAATAAAAAATTAAAAAAAAATAAAAAAAAGGAAAAAAATTGTTTCTACATCAAGGATTTGTTTTTATGTAGTAACTACTGGTCCTTTATAGCAAAAACAAATTTAATTTTTTTCATCATATCAACAGTTTCACAGTGTTTTCTTACACTGGCCACCAACCATTTCATCTTTCCTGTTTTTCAGTCTGTAATTACTGGAAATACAGGATGTGTTTTCACAGGTTTAAGTTTCGTCTTAAATACATGTTCTTAATACAAATATCCATATGTATGCTATTTATCCTTGTCTTTGATGTAGTGCCATATGCAAAAATATTTTCATGGGACCTATACAGTGTAACACTTTTCTGTTTAGCTTGTCCTTGAATGGAGATCTGTCCATGACCATTCTGAAAGATTCATTTCATGAGTTCTTGATTCCTCTTCCTGTCCTCCATCCCTGTTAGGTTTATAGCAAGAAAGGGGCTTGATACACACAGAACCTATGCAATTTCTAGTGCCTCACTTGGTGAGTTTTTTTGCTCCTGCTGCCAAGTTCCTTATTGAGTAAAATAATTTATTCTGCAAAATCTGAGACTACCTATAGTTTGACTATGTACAGTGCATGAAAATTTATATCCTCCTGTATGCCTAGAGCTGCAAAGTACAGACTTCCTGTTTCTGCCCTCTAGAATACAGTGCTTTACAATTGTTGTCCTTTACTCTGAAGAGTTGCAGAATATGTGGGAATTTTAGTTTCTAAATTGCTTTATAAGAAGTGTTAATGATAGTGAAATGAGATGGTTAGGAAGAAGACAGTAGTAGAATGTTTTTGTAAAGATAGTGCCAATTTTTAGTTTAAGTGTATAGGTCAAATCCTTTTTAATTTACTTTTGAATCACAGTGTTTTTCTAAAGGGTAAGATATAATAGGTAAATAGCTGTGTTTTTCATTCAAGTCAAATTGGTGCTTTAATTAGAAGAAATTCCTAAAAAAAAAAAAAAAAAATAGAAGAAATTCCTGGCAAGAAGTTAAATATTATCCTTAATATCAAATATTTTCATGAATAGGCTATTATACATTGGAGTTAAATAAACATTTAACTTAAAGGTTAACTTCAAATTATAATTTCCCCAGTTTCCAGTATCTCAATTAATCCTAAGAACAAATTTAGTAGATACATTAATAGAAAAATGGAAAAACACTATAAAACAGAAATACTATAATTTTCCACTTATACCATTTCTTTTAAAGATTTTATTTATTTATTCATGAGAGACCCAGAGAAAGGCAGAGATAGAAGCAGGTTCCACGCAGGAAGCCCAATGTGGGACTCGATGCTGGGACTCTGGGATCATGCCCTGAGCTAAAGGCAGATGCTCAACAACTGAGCCACCCAGGCATCCCCACTTATACCATTCTTACCTAGGGATTTGATACTGATCTTAAAAGCGTGATAGTTCAAATGTCCAGATCTACAAAGATTTTCCTTTTGTTCCTTCCTGTAGTCTAACTCAATGGGCTTTACTTCGATATTCTGTGATTTGCTTTATTGACTTTTAAACTTAATTCTATATAAGATGTGACTCTACTGAATTAAAAAAAAATGATACTCTAACTAATACCATATTTCATCCAGTAGTTTCTTTTTTTTTTTTTTTCATCCAGTAGTTTCTATATTGGTCAACTTTACAATAGATGTAGCTGATTTAACAGTATAGTAGTATGCCTTACAGCTGATAAATAGTTTGTGACAGTCTTTTACAGCAGTTAGACTTGTGCTCTGAGCTCTGAATAAGGTCTCTATTTTATTGATTAGATTTGATGCTCAAGATAATTTGGACATCTGAAATTGCTACTTTGGAATATATCCAATTAACACCCTTAAAATTATAATCATTAGAGTTTAAAAATGACATATACTTATAAAAACAATATGTTCAAATTATTTTAAGGATTATTTCCACCTTTCAATTTTAACTCACCAAGGTATTTGGTATACCATGGAAAATCTGCATAGGAAAAACAAAGGCTAATATTTCGAATGTCAATATTTTAATATTAGTCTACTTCAATATGTTTTAAGGAAAAGATCATCTCCTGAAGATGTAACAGTTATATATTAAGACTTCTATAATACACATGTACTATAAACAAAAGTAGATAATTTTCCACACAATAAAACTTGGTATATTAAAGCATTTCTATAGGGTTATATAGTTTTAGTAAACTATAGAAGTGGTTTTGGAGTTTCTGTCCCTGAGTGGGGTAGCATTTTCTGTTGAGAGCCATCAAATCATCTAAAAAAATTACTGAGTATAAAATACATAGGGCATTAGATCTTAAAATATAAAAACAGGAAATCTAAAACTTTATGCAATAGCCCCGTGTTCCAGTTTTGACTTTGAAAGTTTACTGAATTTTTTTCTCATCTCTAACAAAAGAGGACTTGTTTTTTTCCCCTGCTCCTCTCAACATGACATCTCTACATTAAAAATAAAACGCTAGGGATGCCTGGGTGACTCAGTGGTTGAGTGTCTTGCCTTTGGCTCAGGGCGTGATCCTGCAGTCCTGGGATCAAGTCCCACATCGGGCTTCCTGCATGGAGCCTGCTTCTCCCTCTGTCTATGTCTCTGCCTCTCTCTCTCTGTGTCTCTCATGAATAAATAAATAAAATCTTTAAAATAAATAAAATGTTAAATTCCACTGATACTGAGACATATATTTTTTCATATTTGAAAACCTCTGAATAGGGATACGTTTACAATTGATGGCAATATTTTTCTTTTATAGTGATAAATAATGGTGTGTCTTATAATCCATGATGTTGCAGATTCAATGAAATCTGATATTATGGTTGTGAGAGACGTGATGGGCTAGTTTAGCACAGTTCATAGCTCTTCAACTCTTCCCTATTCTTTAAATCTTCCCTATTATTTAAATCTTCAACTCTTCCCTATTCTTTAAATCTTAACTCAGCTAGGACTAAAATATTCCCTATGATGTATCCCATAGGATAACCAGGATTATTATAACCCTTCCCTTAATGAGACAGATTAAGTTCCAAATTGAAATAAGTCAGTAATTTTGTTCCCTTTTGGTTTGCAGCATGGTAGAGCAAAGATTTGTGTTAGGACAGAAGGGGCATTTCTCTAGATTTGAAGACAGAGGTTAATGGTTCCAGTTGTAAGCTTATATGCACAAAGAAAGATATCTATTTATACCTCTGTTATGATTGGTATTCAACGTAATGTGTATTTTCTATATGACTAAATTAAAGAGTAAGATAGCAATTTCATTGTATAATTTCTGTCATTTCCTACTCATAGATTTAAGAAAATGTAGGAAGTGTTTGTTCTTAACTACAGGAATTAAACTTTACATTAAGAATGTGTAGCATTTGGGTGCAGTGGCGGCAGTCAGTTAAGTGATCTAGGGATCAAGCCCTGCACTGGGCTCCCTGCTCAATGGGGAGCCTGCTCCTCCCTCCCGCTTGTGCTCTCTCTCTGATAAATAAAATCGTAGAAAAAAAGGAACATGCAACATTAACATTTTTTGAAAATTTGTCCTATCCTAGTACCACTCCATCCTCTATTGGAATCATTCAAGTACTACAACTGCAATCATTTATATTTATATATTTGATCTATATAATTAGTACTTATTTAATATGGCAAAGCTCTTTCAACTATTCCTAGAGAAGTATATTTGGAGAAAATGTTAACATCAGAGAAAGTTTGTTTTAGAAGATTTTGATACTATAATAATTCTCTATACATAACATTAGGAACACTCTAGGCTGTGATACTAGGTCAAATTATGGTTTTATTTCATGTGTGCAGTACAGTGGTAATAGCAGTGAAGGAATTCAGTGAATAGTGATGGGATGAGGACATATGAGAGAGTGGGGAGGCTCCTTAAAGTAGACTGTCTTAGTATTGAGTTATTGAGTTCCAATACATGGGACGGGTCAGAATAAATATGAGTGTGAAATGGCTCATCTCCCTCATTTTATTATAGAGTATGCCTACTTTCCTTACCAAAGTACGCAGAAGCAAGATTCATATTACCATTGCAATAGTTAATCAATCTGTGGTTTTTACAGATATAGTCCCATTTCCCCCAAGTAATGATGAAGAGCTTCACTATGAAACTAGGTCATAAGGGAATAAGCAGAATTCCCTGCTACAGAGTAGAGAGCTGAAATATATTGAATATATACATGGATCTAATTAGATTCCCACTCTGGCTGCATCTGATTTAAGATGCACAAACACAATTCCCAAACTGGAAGAATAGAATGTTAACTCTTTTCATCTCCCCATAAATGCTATATGCCATTAACACAACCAAAATCTAAGTATATGAAATATCTAGGCAAATTCAATGAGAACAAAAGTTGAGTAGAGGGTACCAGGGACTGGTGGGAGAAAAGAATGGGAAGTTATTGCTTAATGGTACAGATTTTCTATTTGGGGCAATGAAAAAGTGTGGAAATATAGTGGTAATGGTTTCACAGCATTGTGGATGTAATTAATTGGGTATACAATTAAAACTGGCAAATTATAAATTACATATATTTTATACTAAATAAAACATTTTTGACAATGTGTGGTTTATAACTTATTCAAAACTAATTGTAGAAATTATAGTTAATTTAGAATTGTACATTCTTCACATGAAAGAGTTCACTAATTCTGTTCTTCTGATCACAAATGTGATATATTGAAAATTATTTCTCTTCAGAAAAGAAATTTGAAAAGCTTGAAATATGACTGAAAAAATAATGAAAAATCAAAACAAACTTCTTACTTTAATTGGTTCAGGCTGCATCACAGGTGCAGGCATAGCGATGGCACTTGGAGCATAAACTTGGTGATATGTTGCTTGAACTCCATGATCAGAATAAGGCTGTTAGAAAAAAAGGGAAAAAACTTTCATTTATTAGTTCAAAATATTTATTCAGCTTTGCAATGTACTAGGCATTCTGCTACACAATGGAGGAACACAAATGAAAAACATGTTCCCTATCTTTAATTAATTTACAGACTTATAAGGGACAGTTGAGTGGTCAAAATTACCATTAGTCTTCTGAAACATATATAGAAGAAAAGATTTGAAGAATTAGGAAAAGAAGGTGGAAATAGTATGTGCAAAGACAACAAGAACACACCTCACAGGGCCCCTGGGAGGCTCAGTGGGGTAGGCACCTGACTCTTTTTTTTTTTTTTAAAGATTTATTTATTTATGATAGACATAGAGAGAAAGAGAGGCAGAGACACAGGAGGAGGGAGAAGCAGGCTCCATGCTGGGAGCCCGACGCGGGACTCGATCCCGGGACTCCAGGATCGCGCCCTGGGCCAAAGGCAGGCGACAAACCACTGAGCCACCCAGGGATCCCCAGGCACCTGACTCTTGATTTCAGTTCAGGTCATGATCTCAAGATTGTGAGATCAAGCCCCAAGTTGGGCTTTGAGCTCAGTGCGGAGTTTGCTTGTCCCTCTCCCTCTGCTCCTCCTCCCAAACTCATTCTCTCTCTTTCTCTCTCTCTCACTCTCAAGTAAGTAAGTACAATCTTTGGAAAAAAAAAAACACACATCTCATATCACAAGGCATGCAGGATTATGTTCAAGGGGGAAAATCAGGTTGGCTTCAGAATTCATTATGGCTTACACTTAACACCAGAAAAGAGTAGACTAGAAGTTCTATAAGAAAATAGTTAAGAGTTGAATTTGGTTCCCTCAAAATATATGTTAAAGTCTAACCTCTGGTATATCAGAGTGTGACCTGATTTGTAGACATGATATTTACAGAGGTAATCAAGTTAAAGTATGGTCATTATGGTAGAACTTTATTTATTCATGAGAGACACAGAGAGAGAGGCAGAGACACAGGCAGAGGGAGAAGCAGGCTCCATGAAGGGAGCCCGACGTGGGACTCAACCCCGGGTTTCCAGGATCACAACCTGGGCTGAAAGCAGCGCTAAACCGCTGAGCCACCTGGGCTGCCCATTATGCCAATCCAGTATGATTGCTATTCTTACAAAATTGAGAAATTTGGACAGCCACAGAGATAGAAAAGATAATGTGATGACAGAGGGAGAAGATGGCCACCTGCAAGCTAAGAAAAGAAGCCTGAAACAGATGCTTCCCTCATTGGTCCAGAACCAATCCTGCCAGCACCTTGATCTTCAACTCTGGTCTCTACAACTGGGAGACATAAATGTTTGTTGTTTACCTGTATACAGTTAGTGGTACTTTGTTCTGGCAGTATGATGCTGCTATTTTATAGCTAGTGTAACTGTCTTTCAGATGTATAGACAACAATGTTGAACAAACAGGCATGTAAGAACTCAGAGAATATAGCACCTGCAAGCTTTCTTTAACAGAGAGTACTTTGCAGATTCAGTTAAGCAAGTAATGAATGGAGGGTGCGATGAAACAGAGAAATCTTGGCTTTCCAACTGTGGAAATTAATATTCAAGGACAACATCATAATGTTATAAACCTAGCAATGTAAAAAAATAATATACTTTAATTGGGAGGTGGATGCTAATTTTCTAAATTTTTACAATACTGATTAAAAACATACCTGTACAGATTCTGGCATATAGATGCTAAGGTAAGTAAGGGTTTGGGAGCGTAATTTAAAGACACTAAAGATGACATTTGTAATTTGTAGTTATGAAGTATTTTTTAAAAAGAATTATTTATTTGAAGGAGGGAAGGGCAGAAAGAAACTCCAAAAGACTCCCAACTGTGTGCCAAGCATGACAGCGGCCTGATCCCATGACCTTGAGATCATGACCTAGCTGAAATCAAGAGTTGGATGCTTAACCAACTGAGCCACGCAGGCACTCCATAAAGTATTTTTGATTTACATATTTGAAGGGAGAAGTTTTTAGTATTTTTTTGAATTTTTATATGCTTTTGACAGAATGTTAGTAATAATAGAGATTGATAGGCAAAGGAGAAGAAAGAGAAGTTATTTGGTATCTTTTGGTATCTTATTCTTTCAAGGAAATCAAGTCAGAGATTAGCCTAGTATAGTGAACAGTTGGTTTTAGAAATGTTCAGAACTAGGGCACCTGGGTGGGCTCAGTAGTTGAGCATCTGCCTCTGGCTCAGGGCATGATCCTGGGGTCCTGGGATCAAGTCTTGTATCAGGCTTTCGCACGGGGCCTGCTTCTCCCTCTGCCTGTGTCTCTGCCTCTCTCTGTGTGTCTCTCATGAATAAATAAATAAATAAAATCTTTTAAAAAAATGTTCAGAACTACTTAATAAAGAAGTCCAAGATGAAGCATTCTTAGATACTATAAAAATGGGAAGAAGTGTGAAAAAAAATCAAAGAAAAAGCGTGCAGCTTCCATGAGGATCTTAAATATTCTTAGAAAAAGAAAAAGAAGGGATGACTGGGTGGCTCAGCAGTTGGGCATCTGCCTTCAGCTCAGGGCGTGGTCTGGGGATTGAGTCCCAATTGGGCTCCCTGTGAGGAGCCTGCTTCTCCTTCTATGTCTCTGCCATTCTCTCTCTCTCACTCATGACTAAATAAAATCTTTATTTTTTTTTAAATAAAATCTTTTTAAAAAAAGAAAGAAAGAAATGTTAAGATGAGATAGTTACAGATAAATTACCCTGAGACTAATACATACCTCTGGAACTGAAGCTTCCATCAGAGACAGTGGAGGAGGGACACATCCACCATCTTGTGCAATTTCCACTGGTTGATAGATAACCTCAGAAGGTTGCAGGTATAAGAATGGAGCAGTAGAGGCAGGAGACTAGAACACAGAACCATATTTCTAATTAAAATATGATTAGTTATTTCAATTAAACCAAATGTGACTTACCCAACAGATGACAAAAAATATTTGTTTCATATTTTGCTGGAAGTTCTTTTCCAGGAATAGCATAGAAGTGTCTTAGCAACAAACAAGGAACTCTTGGTTGTTATAAATCCCAATTGTGTAGATGTAATTAAAGAACTTTGTCACTGGTAAATATTAAAAAGTTCTTAGTGCTTCAGAATTTTTTATAAATTCAGAAAATAGTTACATTAAGATCATTATTACAAAAAAAAAAAAAAAAAAAAGATCATTATTACAGGTTATAATAATGTAACTTACAGTATTTGAGTTGTCATAAACATCTATTCTCAGCTTTGTGACTTCACATGGAAGTTGGAAATGTCATTAAATAGTCTTTTTGGTGGTATACTCTTTGTATCAAAAGTTGAGAGATGGGATATTCACTGAGGAGCACAAGTCAATCTGAAGCAAAATCTGAAGTACAACTGGAAAAATGCTACATTTTCCCATAATAGTAAAAAGTAATTTTTCATGTTTATGTAAGTACTCACTTTTTAATAAAATGCTTTCACTTACATGATCTCATGTGATCTTCACCAAGATCAGGTAAAGAAATTTACAAAGGTATGGTATTATCACTTCCATTTTACAAATGAGGAAGCTAAGAAATAGAGTGATTAAATGAACTGCTAAAGGTATCACAGTTACTAAATAGAAAAGGAATATCTCAAATCTAGTTCTCCTGACTTTAATATTCATACAGTCTTCACAAAAATACAATGAAAAAAAGTTAATATTTACCTGAGGAACACCCCACTGCCACTGTCCTGGTAGATACTGTGCAGGGGCCTAAAATGGAAAACAAAAACAAAAACCCCACCCAAATTATAAACAAGGGTAAAAAGTGGATATCTATATGCAAAAGAGTGAAGCTAGATCCTTAAACCTCAAATTATATACAAAAAGTAACTCAAATTGGGTTAAAGACCTAAAGAGCTAAAACTATAAAACTCTTATAAGAAAGTATGTGTAAATCTTTGTGGGTTTGAATTAGGCAATTAAAAAAATTATGACATGAAAAGCACAAACAACAAAGCAACAAAAGAAAAGAGATTAATTGAACTTGATCAAAATGAAAAGCTTTTGTGCTACAAATACCATCAAAGAAGTGAAAATAAACTCAAAGAATGGGAGAAAACATTTATAAATTATTTATCTGATAAGTAACTTTTATCTACAATATGTAAAGAACTGTTATAACTCAATAATAAAAAGACAAGTAATCCAAATTTAAAAATGGGTAAAGGATATGAATAGATATTTCTCAAGATATATAAAAGAGGCTAATAAGCATACATAAAGATGATCAACATCATTAGCCTCAGCTTATGGAAATCAGTGTGATACCACTTTTATCCACTGTATCCACTAGGACAGCTAGTCAAAAAGGTAGATGATAAGTGTTGATAAGGTTGTGGAGAAATTAGAATCCTCATATACTGCTGGAGTGAGTATATAATGGTGCAGCCTTTTCAGAAAACAGTATGACACTTCTTGAAAACTTTAAATATTATAGATACCATATGACTCAGTGATTCTACTCCCAGGTAATAAGGCCTAAAATAAATGAAAACTTATGTCCACATAAAAATTTGTACAGGAATGATCACAGCAGTATTATTTATAACAGACAAAAAGTGGAAACATCCCAAATGTCTGTCATCTGATGAAAATATAAAATGTGTTATATCCATACAATGGAATGTTATTCAGCTATACAAAGGAATGAAATATGATATATGCCACCATGGATAAATCATGAAAGCATTATGCTAAGTGAAAGAATCCAGTCACAACCACTTATGGTAGATTACATTTATATGAAATGTTCAGAATAAGCAAACCTGCAAAGACAGAAAGTAGACTACTACTTTCTAAAAGAGGAGTGACTACTAATGGGTGAGTTTTTGGTGGGAGGAGGGGTTAATTAAAATATTCTAATATTGGTCAGCCCCAGTGGCTCAGCAGTTTAGCGCCACCTTCAGCCCAGTGTGTGATCCTGGAGACCTGGGATCGAGTCCCATGTCAGGCTCCCTGTGTAAAGCCTGCTTCTCCCTCTGCCTCTCTCTCTTTCTGTGTCTCTCATGAATAAATAAAATCTTTAAAAAAAAGTTCTAATATTAATGTAATATGGTTGTAAAACTTTGAATTTAGTAAAAAACACTATTGCACATTTTAAAAAGCTGAATTGAATGCTACATAAATCATGTATAAAAAGCTATTATTTAAATAAAAGGTCAAATTTTTAAAAACTTATTGTAAGATGACAATATATCAAACTTTTTTTTAAAGGATTTATTTATTTATTTATTTATTTATTTATTTATTTATTTATTTATTTATGAGAGATATAGAAAGAGAGACAGAGACACAGGCAGAGGGAGAAGCAGGTTCCCTGTGGGGAGCCCAATGTGGGACTCAACCTCCCAGGACTCCAGGATCAAGTCCTGAGCCAAAGGCAGATGCTCAACTACTGAGTCACCCAGGTGTCCCTCAAACTTTTGTTTCTTAAACTAGTTGTATTATTTTAAATAACAAATGCTTTATTCTTTAGTTATTTTCCATTTTTAATAGTCTTTTTTCATTATAAAGTCAAACAGAAAAAAGTAAGAAGATGCCATGGACTTATCATCTAAACCAAATCCCTGTTAATTTACTGCTTACTATTTAAGTTGTTAATGGATAACATCACTGTATTTTATGACCAAGATAATGTGAAGTCTAACCTTCAAAAAGGCAAGATAATAATCAATCTCTTAATATTATAATAAATATTATAAAATAAAATGATTTAAATATAGTTTTTAGATAAATGAGATCTCTCCTTAGTAAGTGAGAAATATGGAGATAAATACTAATTAGACCATGCCATTACCTGATTTGACTAATAAAAACTGATAAAGCTATACAACCTTAGAATTTGTAAAAAGAAAGAGCAAGGGAAGATTCTTATCCAAGAGGCAGAATGATGAATATATACCTGAAAAGAAATATGTGAAATGAAATGATTTTTTATATTACAAAATATTATTATATTATAAATTGGTACCAAAATCTTTCCTGAGTAATATCTAGGTAACATACTTCCAATTTAAAAATTTGTGTTAAGCAGAACACCAGAGTCAAAGTATAAAATTAAACTGTATTAAAAACTTTTAAGAATGTATTTGGTATGTCAAGTGAGCTATAGCTGTATGTAATCAATTAATGATTGATGAAGGAGGAGTTGGACTCAATGGGGCAAGGGCAGAAAGCAACTCTATATTCTTTCTCACCCCTTGATACTTTAAAAGCACTGTGTTGAGCTGTTCTTCCTTGTCCTGGGATAAAAAGTAGGACAGATCACTTTTTGGGGTGTGGCAGTTTCCCAATGATGACTCTCTAGATAGGTAGTTTACTGGATTCTTTGGTGATCTCCCTGCTGAGAACTTTTAGCTGCAGTTCTAGTCCTTGATTCTAGAAGTTTACTTTACTCAGGTTCTTTCTTTATTGGGATCACCCTAAAGTTTTTTGAAAAGGGTCTCTTCTGTGAAGTTCACATCTTGCTCTTGGGACACATAAACCTTCGCTTGTTTTGAGTAGAAATTCAGCACATTCTGACTGTAGTCTTCTCGCTAGTCTGCCTCCAGAGACTAGTCCAGTTTCTTCTTTGGAATTTTAAAATAATTAATTTGTTCCCCCTGCCAACCCTCCACCTGTCTCTTTGGACTTTTTTAGGAGAGGTCAGGTCTAAGAGTACCATCTCACAAATTTCAGGGGACAAACATTAAGCTTTCTTAGTCATTCTCTGATGTATTCTTTACCTGGCTGAGAAGAAGGGCACATACCATAACATTCTACTCTCTTGCAATCTCATCCTCCCCTCATGTGTGCCCAAGGTAGGCAATAAGCTAAGGGTCCCCCAACTGGTTTCACAATATTTGGCTCATCTTATTAAAAAGGTCTGGTATCTAACATTCCATCTTTGGAGCTTCTGCTGAATTTGGAGGCAGCTTAGGGAAAGTGATACCACATATATATTTTAAATATATATCATTAAGTTATTTTCATCTTTAATAAGT
Organism: Canis lupus familiaris; assembly: GCF_011100685.1. Taxonomy (NCBI): domain Eukaryota; kingdom Metazoa; phylum Chordata; class Mammalia; order Carnivora; family Canidae; genus Canis; species Canis lupus. The sequence goes on from NC_049258.1 coordinate 7,075,877, forward strand.
GAAGGAAAAACTTTAGATAGCTTTATATTTAGCCTGGTAATAAGATTTACAAATTTATTTACAAATAATATAATAATAATAATATAGAATATACATTAATATATAATCATATAATAAACTTAAATTCTGTTTAGAGTTTAAATACCACCATACCCCCAAAACCCAGTCTAATACTCAAAAGAAGTCCAGTAAACTTCATATTCCATGTGGGTCTATTTTAAAAGTTCAAAAAGAAAAAAAGGAAACAAATAAATTATCTTCCACTATTCAGGGGTAGGAAAGAATGTGAATGCTATAGATCAGAGGTTGGCAAACTTCTTCTATAAAGGGCCAGTGTAAATATTTTAAGCTTTGGAGATCATAATATCTTTGTTTCAACTACTGAACCATTGTAGTATAAAAGCAGCGTAGACAGTATGTAGACAGATGTTCTTTATTTACAAAACACCAAAGTGGCCTGGCATTATGGCTCATTTATCCCTAGTCACCCACAAGAATTAATGAAGAATGCTGGTTATCTAAACAGGCTGTCATAATATAAACCCCTAATATATTACTTATTTTAATATAGATTATGTTAAATATAATAGCAAGAAAGTGACATAATGTTAACAATAACATTAAAAAATCAGCCTGTGATTTTTTATGTGTTATCTGTATGTTGCTTTGGGAATTATTTCTAAAAACTTTTAGATTAAACCTTAGCCAGGGGAACAAAACTGACATTACATTTGATTAAACAGAATCAAACATTCCATCTTCTTGTATGGTATTGTTTAGTTCCCCATAATAAAAGGAAAAAAAAAAAAACCCACCACTATCAGGTCTTATCTATCTCTTTTTAATTACCAGAGCATTTGCATGAGAAAGAATACAATGAAATTTACTTGAAAAGACTGATGGTATTAAAGAGAATTTTCATTATAATTTTTTTTTCATTATAATTTCATGTTTACCTGGTAGTGATATGCAGGTTGCTGATAAACTGGCTGAGCTACCATCACAGGAGAACTAGATATAGAACGTGACTAGAAGAGGAAAAAAAAATTGAAAAATTATTTTAGGCCTAGGAAAATTATTTAAAATAGTTTATTATGAAATTTATCTCAAATTGTTACCTAAACTCAGTCGAGTCATGGTCTCTAATTGGAAATATCATTTTTCTATCTCTTAATTGATATTATTACCAATTCCACTTACATGTACTAAAATCATCACAGTATTGTACTTTTTTTTGGTTTCATATCCATGGTAATGCTAAAACAATACCAGAAAAGTTGCTTATAGTCCAAAGATTATGAAAACATAGTTCTAAGAGAATATTTAAAAGATAAGGCAGGTGGACTTAAGCTGACACTACCTATTTCCATCATGAGACCAGTAGTAGAAAATGTTTACATAACACAGAACTAAATAATCATATCTGATTTTGCCACTGATTTCTCACTGCTTACAAAAAATTAAATCCTACTCCTTGTTATAATTTAATTAAGGCAAATACATTACTTATTGAAACATTTATCAAATTCCATTTTATTAATTTGACATTTAAATGAGTTAAACACCCAATAAACTCCAAGTGATTTCTCTATGTTTGAAGTACATATGACACTTTATTATTCAGAGTACTAGAGTAAACCCCAAAATAGATTATTTAAAACCAAACCATTAATAAAGCAAGCAAATTGTATTATAGGATAAGTAAAATGAACTTTAATGATAGCTATTAAAATTCAATTTCTAATTTTTAAAAAGATTTTATTTATCTGAGAGAGAGAGTAAGTGAGAGAGAGCATGAGAAGAGGGAGGGGCAAAAGGGGAGGGAGAAGCAGACTGCCTGCTCAGCAGGACCATCCCAGGACCTTGTGGGGCTTGATCCCAGGACTCTGGGATCATGACCCGAGCAGAAGGCAGATGCTTAACTGACTGAGCCACAGAGGCTCCCCTAAAATTCAATTTCTAACATGGAATCTACTTTACATTATTTTGTTTTAATGTTCACTCCCTCTCCACCCCCTCGAAAAATGAAGTATCATAGTTTTCTGTACAATTTTCAGATTATCAAATGCTAATAAATTTATACCACAGATTAATATTGGAAAAGAATAATGTAATTTACTATATTAATTATTTGATTTCTATTGATAGATTAAAGGAGGAAAAAAATCTCAGCAGAAAAAGATTGGGATGCTAGATGGCTCAGCGGTTGAGCGTCTGCCTTTGGTTCAGGGCCTGATCCTGGAGTCCCGGGATTGAGTCCCGCATTGGGCTCCCTGCATGGAGCCTGCTTCTCCCTCTGCCTGTGTCTCTGCCTCTCTCTCTCATGAAGAAATAAATAAAATTAAAAAAAGATATAGGAAAATATTTATTAAAATTCAATACCTTTTCATGATAAATTCAATAGTCTTACTGTTAGCAAACAGAATATGAAATAACTTCCTTAATTGATTAGGGGCAGTAATTCTCAATCAGGTGTGACTTTGCCCCCCTAGGGAATATCTGGCAATAGTTTAGGTTTTTATAGATATAGGGAGGCTAGGACATGCTAACATCCTACCATGTATGTACAGGGCTGCCTCCAAAAAAACAGTATCATCTGGCTCAAAATGCCAGTAGTACTGAGGTTGAGAAACCCTGGTTAAGTCTAAGATTACCTTCCAAAACCTAAAGTGTATGTATGTATAGGTATATATGTGTATATATACATAAAGCTTATGTGAATCAGTGAACTTGTTTCCTTTTTCAAGAACAAGATCATGTTATTGTATAAATACTACAGCAGAGACAATGCTAGTGTAATAACTCAATGGGGAAAAATGAGAAAAGAGCAGAAAAAAACAGAACTATACTGAATCATAAAAGATTATCTAGATGAAGGTTACTGATAGAATGTTAACACTTAAAAAAGCATTATTACATACCGGTCACAATCTATTAGGAAGTATGATTAAAAAAAACACCATTCATAAAAGCAACAAAAACCACAGAGTACCTAAGAATAAATCCAATAAAAGACATGCTAAGCTATTTTATGGAGAAAGAAAATTTTATTGACAGATTGAAATAAAAGACCTAAATAAATGTTTGTGGATGGTAAAATTCAGTATCATACCCAAATTAATCTACATACTTAATGCAATTCTAATAAAAACCCAACAAAAGATTTTCACAGAACTGAACAAGCTGGATTATAAAATTTATATTTATAAAAGTAAAGACTTAAGGATAGATGAAAGACTCCTGAAGAAAAAAGTGACAGGGCTGCCCTATCAGATTTTAGCATTCGTTCTAAAGCAACAGGAATTAAAACAGAACTGGCAGGGCAAACAAATACACCAACAGACAGAATAAAGAGCCCATAAGACACCCTCCCCCCAGTGTGGAATTACACAGAGGATTCATCAAAACAGTGAAAGAGGACGGATTAGTCAATACATAAGCTTCAGATTTAAACTCTAGATGTGAAAAACTGAAACACTACAGTATTTTAAAGATAAAATATATGGGATGCCTGGTGGCTCAGTGGCTGGGCGCCTGCCTTTGGCTCAGGTCATGATCCCGGGATCTGGGATCAAGTTCTGCATCAGGCTCCCTGCCTGTGTCTCTGCCTCTCTCTCTCTCTCAGGAATAAATAAATAAATCTTTAACAAAATATAGGATATCCTTCTGCCTGTGTCTCTGCCTCTCTCTCTCTCTCTCTCTCTCTCTCTCTGTCTCTCAGGAATAAATAAATAAATCTTTAACAAAATATAGGATATCTATAATAAGGGAGTGGTTTTTTTAAATTTAATTTTTAAATCTTTTTTTGGAAGTGTTTTGTTTTAAAAACAAGAGACCAAGGGACGCCTGAGTGGCTCAGTGGTTGACCGTCTGCCTTCAGCTCAGAGCATGATCCTGGAGTCTGGGGATTGAGCCTGGGATCAAGTCACGCATCCAGCTCCCTGAAGGAAGCCGGCTTCTCCCTCTGCCTATGTCTCTGCCTCTCTCTCTGTGTCTCTCATGAATAAATAAAATCTAAAAAAAACCAAAAACAAAACAAGAGACCAAAAGATGAAACCATAAAGGGAAAACATTAATACATTTGTTAACATTAGAACAAAGAAAAAGTATATGACAAAAAAATCCTGTAAAGTAACAGACAAGCCACATACCAGAAGAACTCACAAAATTCATATAATTACTTCAAGAGAAAGACAATTCCAATAAAAAAAGATAAAGGATATGAAAAGGCCCCTCACAGAAGAAAGTGGAATGGTCAATAAATACATGAAATATGTTCAATCTTAACCAATGACTAAAAAATTAAAAAATACTATTTCATAATAATATTGGTAAAAATTTAAAATTAAAGGGTTGGCAGATTATGGGGAAATTGGAGCTCTCATAAACTGTTAGCTAAAGTATAAACTGGTATACTTTGGAAAGCCATTTGGAAAATTTAATCAAAGATGTATATATTTTATATGTGAAATTCTACTTCAATGCATATATTGAAGCCCTAGATCAAGATAGGGGAATAGAAAAATTTTCCAGTGGTACATGGGCATGAATAGGTTTAGAAGTATGAATTTTTAGATCCTAAATTTCAACATGTACTCCTACTTGATTTGATCTGTCTGTGAATGTATCTGTGTATCATGTGTCTGTGCTTTTATTACTCCCCTTTCACAATTGCCCTTCTCCTTCATGATGAAAGGCACATTTATCACTCATTTTGGATCTGTTATAATACTTTATTTGGGAATATAAATGCCAATAGAGCATCAAACAAATAGACAATTCAAGAAGACAATGCCCTTGAGATGTGAGAGAAGCAATGCAAAAAGAGCTTGTATAAGAAATACTAAAGGGGAGGGGTGCCTGGGTGGCTCAGTGGTTGAGTGTCTGCCTTTGGCTCAGGGCATGATCCTGGTCCTGGGATTGAGTCCCGCATCAGGCTCCCTGTTAGGAGCCTGCTTCTCCCTCTGCCTGTGTTTCTGCTTCTCTCTCTGTGACTCTCTCATGAATAAATAAATAAAATCTTAAAAAAAGAAATATCAAAGGGGAGATGGTCCCTTATTTCACTAACATGATGGTTACAGGAATACATAACTCATTTAACTGAACTTAAATGTAATTAATTAAAATTAAAAGTCAAAATTTTCTAATAGATTCTAATAGAAATGAAAACTTTGATTAATTTTATTTGGCTGACTTACTTTTGTTAATAGAGTTCTAGAGCAGACATTTTCCATCCTTTTATTTGAGGTATAACTGACATATAACATTATATTAATTTTAGGTAAACATGCAGAGTATATAATATTCCTAAGTTATTTAAAATTATGATAAATTTCAGATATCAACTTAAAAATGAGTATTTATAATTTTTCAGAAAGTTTTTAGAGGATATACAAGTAAAAAACTTTGAAGACTACCTTCCTAGATAAATTCTCACATAATACATACAAGATCTGGATTCACTGTAGTCTTGATTACAGAAAAAACTTAAAATGTCCATCAATAGAGGAATATACACTCATACAGAAGAATATTGTAAAATATTAAAATAAGTGAGTTAGATATACTAGGATCAATGTGGTTTAATCTCAAAAACATAATGTTGAATAGAAAAACTAGATTTACATTGTGTTTAAAAATCACCAAAAGTAACGCATTTGTAGTAAAAACATAAAATGATAGGAAAGATATTCTGGCTATTTCTGAGGAGAAAAAGAGGGTAAGAAAATGGGGGCAAGGAGACTTTACCTGAATTTCTCACATTTCACTTAAGTAAACATGGTAAAATGTTAACATTTATTAAATTTAAGTGGCAGCTACACGACTATTATATTATTATTTGTGCTGGTCTGTGATTGAAATATTTCAGAAATAAATATTTTTTAAAAACCGACAGAATAGATGGAGACCCTGTTAAGATGAAAATTACTTACAGGCCAAGGTGGTGGGACAGAAGTTACCTCTGGAGTATGAAAATAAGCAACACCATTATGATAAGTGTAAGGATATCCAGTTGAAGTTGTTAGATACATTGTTCCAGCTGCTGGCATTATACTGGAACCTAAAGCAAAGATTAATAATAATTAAAATGCTCAATTTAACTTTTATTTTATTTTTTTAAAATTTTTATTTATTTATGATAGTCACAGAGAGAGAGAGAGAGAGAGAGAGGCAGAGACACAGGCAGAGGGAGAAGCAGGCTCCATGCACCGGGAGCCCGACGTGGGATTCGATCCTGGGTCTCCAGGATCACACCCTGGGCCAAAGGCAGGTGCCAAACCGCTGCGCCACCCAGGGATCCCTCAATTTAACTTTTAAAAAGGTAATTTCTGAACCGTTAAAAATGTTTATCTTAGCACACCTCTACAGTTACAGTAAAAATTGAATGTTGCAAATTAAAAAATTCTATGTTAAAGTATTTACAAAGTATCTTTTTAAACTCACTTAGAGCTTTTATTAGCTTAAAATGAATTTAAAAAAGTTCAATAAAGAATACTAAAAATTCACCAATTTAGATTTTAATAGCAATGTAATCAAACACCAGGCTTAACAATTTAAATTATCACCAAGATCATTATTTTTACAAATATAAACTATATATAAGGCTAACTGAAGACTATACACAATGTAATGAAGTTCCTAAGATCCTAGTAAGACTTTTTATTTGTAAAAGGCCAAAGATGATGAAGGCAGTGAAGTTGGAAAAGATTACACACTTTCCTGAATACATTTTGGTTCCATCCTACAAATTCTTTGGATCCTACTATCACAAGCATTCATTGATGCTATGACTCTTTTATTCTGTAGCCTCCCTTTGCTACAACTGCCGCTATTGCAAACATGACCACAAATCTTGTGGCTAGTTCTGGGTCCTCAACTCTTCTCTCAGATCAAGTTATATATATATATCCTTTCTTCCCCCCAAATTAAAAAAAATATTTTTTTGTTAGTGGAACACTTGAAAATTTTATATAAGCCAAATCAAATTAAGTACTTGACCAGCAAGTTTATATAAACCACTGGAACTGGCAATCCTCTTTCCACTATACCAATAATTCTCAAATTTTAACATACACTAGAATCATCTAGATAGTTTATTAGGATACAAATTCCAAGGCCACATTCAGGAAGTCTGGAATAGGACCCGAGGATCTGCATTTTGACAGATTCTAAGTGAACTCTTACTGTCTGCAAACCACACTCTGAGTAGCACTGGCCTACCACTTTAAGCAGCACTACTGCATCTGAGCTTTTATATTTTCACTATATTTCATCTAGTATTGTTACTGCTTATGTTTGTGATTCTTAATTCCATCCTTTTGAGAACGTGATGAAAGCCATGGAGCCTTTTCTCAGAGATATATACATTCAAACAAAATTCTGCACACAATTCAGGAGGTTCATAGATTTTCTTCCAAAGATAATCAAGGAACCAAAGGTTTATTTAAATAAATAGATTTTGAGTCAGTACTATTACAAAGCATTGAACTTGGCTGGTGATACAGCCAAAAAGAAAAAAAGAAAAAAACTGAACATGCCATGTGGAAGATAGGTTCTGGTGGAGAGAATAGTTATTAGCTAATTACATACAATTTTGATAAATACATTAAGAGAGCAGATTATTACACTGGGTAGTATGTACATTCCCACTGTGTTTAATTTGTGAAGAAATGATGTTTGGACTGAGCTTTAAAAAATGATTGAGGGGCTGAGTCAGTTAAGTGTCTGACTCTTGATCTCAGCTCAACTCCTGATCTCAGGGTTGTGAGTTCAACCTCACATTGGGCTCCACGGAGGGTGTTAGGCTTATTGAAAATAAAAACGATTGGGATGGAAATGTGATGGCAAAGAGCGTTCTAGGTAAAGAAAAATAATACATATCAAGAGTATGGCATACTGTGAACTGAGAGAAGGCTAAAGTATGTGAAGAAAAGGAAAGAGCAGGGGTGCTTGAGTGGCTCAGTCGGTTAACTATCTGCCTTAGGCTCAGGTCATGATCTCTGGGTCCTGGGATCAAACACTTATCGGGCTCCCTGCTCCATGGGCATCCTTCTCTTTGTTCCTCTGCCTGCTGCTCCCCCTGCTTGTGCTCTGTCAGATAAATAAATAAAATCTTAAAAAAAGAAAAAAGAAAAAGGGCAGCTCTGGTGGCCCAGAGGTTTAGTGCCACCTTCAGTCCAGGGCGTGATTCTGGAGACCCGGGATCGAGTCCCACGTCAGGCACCTTGCATGGAGCCTGCTTCTCCCTCTGCCTGTGTCTCTGCCTCTCTCTGTGTCTCTCATGAAAAAAATAAAATCTTAAAAAAAAAAAAGAAAAGGAAAGAACAGCTCAAAATTAGCAGAGAATAATATAAAATGTACACTTCTGAAAGATCACTCCGGCTGCCTTGATGGGTGAGGGGTTACCAAGAACGGATTCAGAAAGACCAGTTAGGAGGCTCTTCCAAGTAATCAAGGCAAGCAAAATGGGTAGCTAGGATTAGAATGTTGGTAATGGAGATGGAAAAAGTAATAGATTTGAGAAAAAATTGAGATAAAAATTCCCCATATTTTGTTTCTTTTTTTTAAAAAAATATTTATTTATTCATGACAGAGAGAGAGAGAGAGAGAGAGAGAGAGAGAGGAGGAGGGAGGAGCAGGCTCCATGCTGGGAGCCCAACACGGAACTCGATCCCGGGACTCCAGGATCGCATCCTGGGCCAAAGGCAGGTGCCAAACCGCTGAGCCACCCAGGGATCCCATTCCCCATATTTTGTAAATCTACTTTTATACCTAATATTTATTTGCAGAAAAGTATAAAGAGCTTTGTAATCAACGTATCCTGGATTTGAAGGCTAACGTTACCATTTGGTTAAGTTATTTAACCCTATACTTCTCAAATTTATTCTTTGTTTGCTTTTACCCAAAGCAACTTGTAGGTTGTAGTATGAACATTACTACTTATATCTACTGCTGGTAAAACAGAACTGTTATTACATGTTACACTTAACCCTTGGAACTAAAAAGAAGTCTTAACCTGCTGAGGATACTTCAGCTATCTTCTAAATTAACAAATAACTAAGTCAGAATTAAACTTGACTGTTAACCTCTAAGTCAAAAATAGAACAGTCTAAATGAATATAACTATCAATTTGTTAATATACAATAACCACCTTATGTTTTAAGCATCCCAGTAGACACTAGGACAGTTAGAAATAAGAAAATTTAGTTACTAATTTAATGTATCTCCTTCTGCCAAAGACTATTATAGAATTTGGTAAATATTTAGGTAATAAGCTAACTCTAAAGATGCCTAATATAATAAATAGGAAGAGTGAGAAAAAAAAGTAGAGTTGAAAGCATTACAGAAGTTTGAAGAAGACACATAACTCTGACAATTCTTAAAGCTTTAGGAATTGTTCCCTCTGATAATTATGACACAACTATTTGGGCTACAGTACCTACCATGCAACTAGGGTTTCTGATTTCGGTTCTATATTTTTACTTTCAGTATTTTACATTTAATCATCTTTGCAATTTTAAATTTATTTTTATTGTAGAAGAGTTTTCCTTTAAAGATGTAACTATATGATATATATATAAACACCATTATTTATGTAAGATTTTCTCTGCCCCCCAAAAATCTAACATATATTTATTTGTGGTAAGAAATATTCATTTGATCACCAATTTTGCTAAAATAACTTTGTTAAATGAAAGAAGCCTGATATTTTAATGAAGATCTAGAAAAAGTCTAATATTTCAAAAAAGAACCATGCGAAAACATTGAAAAATACATTAGTTATCAATACATACGAGGGATTCCTACTTGTTGCTTTCTTATTGCTGGACCAATGTTCAATTTCTTATCCTTATAATTAAGTTTTTCAGCCTAAAATAAGAAAAAAAATTATTATCTCAGTATTACTGTTTTATAAAATCAATAATGAAAAACTAGTGAGAAATGATTTTTAAAATTCAGATTATAATAGTTTTTGAAAGCATCTAGGAATATTGGAAAGGGCAAAGTCTTTGGCTATTAAAAGATCTGGATTTGAATCTTGGTTCCAAAGCTCTGACCCTAGTTCTTTAATTGGAATACAGTCAATCCTCTATTCATAGATCCCATATTTGGGAATTCATCTATTCACTAAAATATTTGTAATCCCAAAACCAACACTTGTAGCAATTTAGTGGTTATTGGTGGACATGAGCAGAGAGGTGAGAGGTTGAATTGCCTGACATACATAGTCCCAGGCTGAGGTCAAATAAGGCAATGCTATGCTATGTCTTCGTGTTTCAGCTCTTAAACAAGAGTTTGTTTCATGTTCTGTTTAGTACGTGTTTTTTTTGCGTTTTATATTGGTGTGTTATTTTTGTGTTTTATGTTGATTTTGTTACTTTTTTAAAAACTGGGCTATTTAAAATGGCCCTCAAGTGTAGTGTTGAAGTGCTGTCTAGTGTTTATAAGCACAAGAAGATTGTCATTTGCCTTATGGAGAAGATGTGTTTTAGATGGGCTTCATTCAAGCTCGAGTTATAGCGGTGTTGGCCAGGAGTTCAAAGTTAATAAATCAACAATATAAATTTAACAATGTCCTTAAACAGAAAAACACATAAGAAAAGTCATGTACTGATTGGTTGATAAAAATAATGTAACCAGAAACTTGTGGGAACCTAGTCTTGTACTTTTCTAGGAGCAATAGTCCAATATTTGCAATTAAGTGTTCATGGTGACTTTATAGAACATAACTACTAGGAATAATGAGGATCAGCTGCATGTGATTTAATAGTGTACAATTCAAACTCTATATTTTCCTAAAAAAATTAAATGTAACATTTGTCAAATATAAAGTTATTACACAGAACTGCAGGCTATAGACTTTTTCTATGAATGTTGTTAGTTTATATAAAGTTTTTCAGAGGAGGAAAATAATCTCAGATAATTTCACTCTAGGAATCCATATTTGTAGTGTTTTTAGGAATTCCAAGTACTGTTAACACTTCAGAAAAGATATTCCCAACTTCTTAGTTTAAACAAATAAAGGAAAAAAACATATTACAACTTTACAAATATAATTATGTAATGATTTGGAATTTTTTTTTGTAGATAAAATTTAACCTTTTTTTTTTAAATCTTTTTTTTTAAAGATTTATTTATTTGTTCATGATAGACACACAGATAGAGAGAGAGAGAGAGAGAGAGAGAGAGATAGGCAGAGACACAGGCAGAGCAAGAAGCAGGCTCCATGCTGGGAGCCTGACATGGAACTCAGTCCCGGGTCTCCAGGATCAGGCCCTGGGCCTAAGGCAAGTGCTAAACCGCTGAGCCACCCAGGGATCCCCCTTTTTAAAATTTTTTAAGTAATCTCTATACCCAGTGTGGAGCTCAAACCTCAAGATCAAGAGTCACACACTCTACCAACTGAGCTAGCCAGGAGCCCCTGTTTAATCCTTTTTTAATTCAATTTTTTTGGAGACCAATGTCAATCTTGAGATGCAAATAAGTTAAAATTTTTTTCCTAAGGACACCTGGGTAGCTTATGGTTGAGGGTCTGCCTTTGGCTCAGGGTGTGATCCCAGGATCTGGGGATTGAGTCCTGCATTGGGCTCCCTGCAGGGACTCTGCTTCTCCCTCTGCCTGTGTGTCTCTGCCTTTCTCTCTGTGTCTCTCATGAATAAATAAATAAATAAAATCTTAATCTTTTTTTTTGGTAATCGATCATTGTACTAGAACACTAACAATAAAAAAAAAAAATCCTAAAGGATTAGTTTCAAAGAAGTTCCAAAGAATGGAGTTAAATACATTAAGAGATCTTACCTCTTGTAAAATTTTTTGTGCATCTTCTTGTGTTTCAAAAGTGACAAAACCATACCTAAATAAATATATTAATTATTTTCTTAGAACATTACATTAGAGTTATATTAAGATTAAATTTCTTTTTCTTTTAAGGATGGGCCACTGTAGGAATAAGCAGTTTTCTCTGGTGTACTAGCATGCAAAATTTAAGAGAATCATTCAGGGCTTAACACTGTCACCTCCTCTCAGAGACACTAAAATTAAAAAAAAAAAAAAAAAACAACTCAAGATATCTTGAAACAGTTTCAGATCTGAGCTATAAAGGCAGGAAAACATGAAGGATTCATGTTCTACCTACAAATTAGGATGCAATAAATTTTAGTACAGAGCAATAATCACCTTTTAAAATAATAGAAATTTAGCTTAAATAGGAATGAGAGTAAGAAAAAAACTTAAAAATTTCAACACAATGCAATTTTTTATATTGGTAAATGAATGACAGATATATTATTTATTATTAGCACATATAAACTGATAATGCAATTACTAATATTTCTCAAATATAAATCAATTAAAAATATGTACATACCAGATTTCATATCTACTTCTCGTGTATAATTATTACCTTCAGAGTACAATTCATATGATGTTCAAGATACAAATACACTGTGTATGCAACATCCAAAAAGCCAACATAGACAAAAAGATATGAAAGAAATAAAAAGAATATCCCCCACCCCCCACAGCATAATTTCTACTTAGACGATTTAAGGAAACTATAGTAGTGTTAAATATCTTGACTGCTATTTTGATTTTTAATTATTATATAAAAAGTTTACTTTTTTAACAAAGGAATTTCTTATTTTTTCTATTTGCCCAAACATTAAACAAGGGATAAGGAAATATTTTTACGTAATTTTTTTGGTAGAACACATACACCACCCAGTGGAAAAGGCATAAAATACAGTTTACATGTCAATGTGTTTTTCAATGGTTAAAAAATGGAGATTACCAAAATATTGCAAATTCTATTAACCTAATACAAAAGGTACAATCTCACTTCATCCTATTTGTCAGTCTGAGGAAGTATCTCAATTGTTTAAAAATAAACTTTCTGCAGGATCTCATCTCTTCCAAAGTGCTTATCTGACATACTTAAATGTTGTTTCCCACTAGTATAATTTTCTATCCACCTCACTGATCCTTTCTCTTATGTCTATAAATATGTATGTCCTGCCTCTCTCTCAAGAAATCAAACACAATCCTTCACTGATCTCTACTATCTTACCCATTTTCTTTAACTTTGCTGTCAAACTTCTTAAGTGAGTAGACTATGTATTCTCTGAAATTTGGCTTTTGTATGTACCAATCCACTGAAACAGCTCTAAGGTCTTTAGTGACTTGTAGACAAATACTACCAATTTATTCTCAATTTTCATTTGAAACCTAACTAGGTATCTGAACCAAAACCTACAGACATTTTTTGTGTCCATTTTTTTTTTCAAATAAAGCTCTCTCTAGGCTAAAGCAAGCATACAAATCCAAAAGTATTTGATTTCTTTAGCTTCTGATTCCTTAGCTACCCAATATTACTCAACATTAATAGCTTGCTACCTAACACTGAATGGTCCCTCAGCCCATGCAAGAAAAACTTCCTAACAAATTAAGGATTATTATAGTGTTCCCCTCCTCCTTCAAAATACACACACACACACATACGAAATGGGAGATCAAACGTAGGAGGAAAAGAAGAGGGCATGAAATTCTCTTTTGAAAAAATGGAATCAAAGTAAGTTATCGTGCAAAACCTAGTAATCCAATAAAAATACAATTGTTAATTCTATGTACTTTCTATAGTGATACTAACCCTTTGGACACTCCAGCTCTGTCATTTACAATCTTCACTTCTTTTACAGACCCATACTGGGAAAAAAATTTTCTTAAATCATTTTCATTTGTCTAATGGCATAAAAGGAAAACACAAAAAATATTTTTAATTGCTAAAAAATGAAACAAGTCTTATGCTTGTTTTGGAGACAGAAAAGATTATAAGCAATAGTAATGTGAATATAAGAATGCCTCAGCATAAAAACAGTACATAAACCACTAAATTATTAAAATCAATGTAAATATATTGCTTTATGCAGTAACTATGTTGTTAAACTATTACAATAAATAAAAAACTTTTCAGTTGAATTACTTTAGAGCCACAAAGAAAGTCCACTAATATTTAAAGAAATTCTTGTTGGTTAGTTTTTAAAAAATAATTTGAATTGGGCATGGCTGTAACTATAGTAAGGGCATATTGCTATTGGTTCTTAAGGCTCAGAGAGCCCATGATTGTGGCAGTGGAACTAGGATGTTCCATATATCCTAGTTGAGGCATATATCAGTCCCTCTATTTTAATCAGCAGTCTCCAGAAAGAGTAAGGTCTAAGGAAAGGAATATATTTCCAAAAGTACTTGAACTAAGTTTGTGATACCAATAAAGTGGTTACACGATTTAAAGGTTTTAAGATAGTTTATGTACTCAATATACATTTCAGCTAAATAATGACGTTATGATATTCAAAATAAAAATCTGAGTCATTATTAAACTATAATGTACAAGATATCTACAAAGATGGCTTTAATTGAAATAGTCTCTCAATAGACTCATATCATCTTTTCCTAGAGTATTCACACTAAATTCATTGCTATTTCATTTTCTAGCACATGTATAATTACTTCATGGGGGACTTTAAATGTCTTTAGAAAAAAAATTTCTTTATATACTCAGAAAAAGACATGCCCAATGGCAGGAGGCTATGCCTCCTGAGTTCCACTGTTCCCTTACTACTTACATCATCGGCTATTAGTTGGTAATGTAAAGCTGCTAAACTGACTGATGACAAATACTAAGTTAATCTCCTGAGTTCCACTGTTCCCTTACTACTTACATACATCATCAGCTATTAGTTGGTAATGTAAAGCTGCTAAACTGACTGTTGACAAATACTAAGTTAATCTCAGAATAACTAAATACCTCTTATTTCAATAAACTTAAAATGGAATCAATGCCAGAATAAGAATTTCTATTAAATATTTAAAAACAAATTAATTCGGGACACCTGAGTGGCTCAGCGGTTGAGCGCCTGCCTTCGGCTCAGGGCGTGATCCTGGAGTCCCAGGATCAAGTCCTGCATCAGGTTCCCTGCATGGAGCCTGTTTTTCTCTCTGCCTATGTTTCTGCCTCTCTCTCTCTCTGTGCCTCTCATGAATAAATAAAATCTTAAAAAATAAAATAAAAACAAATTAATTCAAACTATTCTCTGATAGAAGAATCACTAGTTCAGTTTTGTAGCTCTACTTCTTAGTTGAAAAGTAAGGAGACAGAAAGGCAAGATGATTAAGTATTATAAGAAGGATGTACAGTAAGCTTCTAAAAAGTTTTAAAGTTTTAAAAAGTTTGACACAGCTTGTTACTACAGTAAACTATTTCCTTGTTGTCATTTGTTTATGGTTTTGGAAAACATCTAAGTATTAGGGAGGGAACCCTAGCAAATACCTGAAATCTGTCACTGCATTTTTAACAATGGCCTCCAAAGTTCATAATGTAGCTGATAGAATTCAGTAACCTAGAATAACCTAGCCATACAAATGTTTTGATTTAATGAGGATTTATTTTAAAAATATACTGTTTGTAATATAAATTCTGAACAAGAATACTAGAATATTTTCCATAGAAACAAAATCTTTTTTAAAATAAACATTTCATTAGAAATCATTTTTATTTTTAGTGAACCAATCACACACTTAAGAACCATTATTCTGACAAATACAGTGAGTGTAACATTTCTCTTGAACAGAAAAAAAGTAATTTCACCCTAATCTTGGAAGACTGATTACAGACAGGGAAATAGTAATAAATTTTGTACCCTAATGGCAAAAGGATATTTTTAAATTAAAAAAGATAACTATCCCTGTAATTTCCAGTACATAAAATGGAAGCTTGGAAATCCTATAGATCCACTTGGAAGTAAGGATATTCTACTTAAAATAGCCATGCAGGCCTTTCCTCTAAGTGTTTACTTCCACCTCTGAAATGGTGCTGCAAAACATCTAACAACAACAAACTAAGCCTCTCTGAAAGAATGAAATGGCTGATTACATAATTAAAATACATTAATGTTAAGATGCTTTATTCTGATAAGGTTACAGGCCTTTTTTTGGTGACCAAATTCTAAATTAGGTGGCAGAAAGCGATCTGTGAAAGATGGAAGTTAAGGAGATCACTCAGTAGGAACCTGAGTAGAGTAGAGTAGAGCTCAGTACCTCACTGAGTAGAGCTGGGATAAACAAACAGGATTTCATAGGACTAAGTTTTGTGTTTTTTTTAATATTGAGTCTTTTTTGAAAATTATAAACATGATTATTTGATCTATTGGAATACTATGTAATAAAGTATAATTAATGTGGTATGGTGAAGAATATGAAACTATGAGTCAGAATACTGAAGTTCTAGTCTTCACTGTCACTAATAAGCTAGGAGCCTACAGATATGTCAATGAGCCTCAATTTCCTTGTATGTGAAACTGGACAATTACATATGTTCTATTTAACCTACATTGTTATTGAAAAGATTTTTTATAGTAAGACAATGTGAAACGTACTAATAATTATGCAATTAGTAAATATTTTTGTAGTTGTACAAAGTATTTCTGAGAAATAAAATAACTTCTATTGCAAAAAATACACTACGTTGCATGCATAAATAGGTACCTTAAAGTCAATTCCTCCTACAAAGATGCGATTAGGGATCACTGTTCCATATCTTGGGGCACTTGTTGGGTTATTCAAAGGCACAGGTGACACAGGATTAGGGGATGGAGATAATGAATCTGTTTGCGTCTGATTTGATGTTTGCTGTAAAATAAAATTCTTTTAAATTTTTAGCATTGGGTATAAGTTTTGATGCAGGCTGAAAACATGTATCTCTCAAAAAGATGAGTCACTTAGGCAAAATGTGATATTTTAGACTTTAATTTTATTCTAATATGAAAATTATAGTTAGAACTAATAACCCTTTGGAGCAACAAAAATATGGGAAATATAGAATCTATTCCACTACAGAGAAAATCTTAAATATATTATTTAAATATACTTATGTTAATTGTTTATTAAATATATTATTTAAATAGTATAAATACTAAGGACATTAAACTCAAAAAAGAAGTTTGAGAAAGAGAAAAGCAGACTCAGACAGCTGGGAACTGGCTTGGTTCTGGTGTTGTTAGGAGTTGGCCTGGAACTCACAGTAAGATTGTGGTGTTCTCTTGTTAACAGACTCGAGGCAAAGTTACTCTGTGATTGTGATGGATCACAATAAAAACAAGATCACTCCATGGTCATGGCTGAACCCTGCATTGTCCAAACCACAAGCATGACTAAACACCCCTCTATCCTGGCTGATATATGTTACTACTCCTTCTTTATCAATCACAGGTTTGGCCTCAATCTATTTTTCTTACCTTCTAAATAAGAATTAACAGACCCAAACCTAGAATTACTCCCACTTTCTGACGATATGAATTTCAGAGTAAAGCCCTTCTTCCCTAAATGCTAAGAAGAGCTTAATACAAGCCTAAATCCCATAGTGAGTTCTTTTCTAACACCCTCTTATGGAGAGGCTCCAGGGTATATAGCTCTTCCTTGTGGCAACAATTCAATAGACTCAACTTTACTTAACTACAGGTATGCTCCTGGTAGTCTTTGGTCAAGGGCACTGACAAATTAATACATTCTGACATTCAAGTTCACCATTATCTAGCTCTAAAGTCAAAGTTTTAAATGCACTTGTCAATTTGAACTGACTTCGTAAAAAAAGAAATGTATATACCTGTAACTCATAGGTATAAATCTGTATACCAAAGAACTGAGCTCAGTACATATATGTTCACAATTCTAAGTTGGGGGCCTAATTTAGATTTTAATAAATATATATTAACATATAAGCCTTTGTACAATGGCAAGATGGTAGACTCATAACATATATCTGAAAAAAACAAGACTTGAGAATAGAATTTTGAAGAGAAACCAATTAAAGCGCTTGCTAATTACTTTCCTTCTGGGCACACTTAAAAAAGACTTCTGAGACAGTCTAATATACTAAATGAGTGCTTCAAAAAGCTTGAAGTCCATAATTTCAATTCTCTGAGAAACAAATACATGAAAATGAATCTCTAACTTAGATAATGGACTTCTTTTTCATATTTGCTCTCCTCTCTCACTTCATTGGCCAATAAAAAAAAACCCTAATCCCCAAATTAGCCTCTGTAAGATATACAGAGAAACGACTGAGCCAGTAGTGACTACGGGGCTGTACGCTGAACTTTACTGGGCTCTATCTTGCATCTAGTATTAAGGGGGGACAAACAACACATATTCCCTAATAAGGGAGTTCATAAAAACACCTATTAAGCCACAGAAAAGTTATTACATTTAATAATTGCTATGCTGCAGTTTCCAACTAAAGAAACTGGGAATCCAATCTTAACAGCATCCTCTCTAGGCATTTGGAGGTTATTTGTAACTTCAGTCACAAATAGTGACTCTGTGGTGCAGAGAATGGATAATTTGATGCTTACGTTTATTTTTCAAGTGGGATTTGCATTGCTAGATGTAATAGTACAGCTCTAGTAGTTGTACTTGTCCGTTTAGAGAGTGTAGAAATTATGTATTTGCAAAATTAAAAAAATCAGCCTCTATGAAATTTTCCTCTTAAAAACAAAACAAGTTCAACAGATGAACTTGTTTGTCCTCCAATTTGTTTAAATAAAAGTTAATTCCATTATGATAGATGACATGAACAGAAATGAACAGAGTGCTTTATTTCCAATCTTGAGAAACTAGTTCAATGATACCGAGAAAGGAAAAACATCAACTTTTGTTTTTCAACCCATTCACTTCATTTTCCAGTTTCTAAGGCTCCTGCTGTACTGTGGGTTCCAACTGCCTTATTTTTCTCCTTACCACCTATCACTTTCCAATATGCTATATTATTTACTTGTGTTTATACTGTCTATCCCCTTCCACTACAGTCCAACGTTTTACACGGGAAGGGATTTTTTGCCTGCGGTGTTCCCTGCGCATCTGAAGTAGAGCCTTCTTAGCAGGTGTTCAAGAAATATTCGTTGAACACGTGGATAAATGGATGAATCATTTACTCCTGCTCATATCACAACCATTAGGCTTAAGAAAACGATATGAAAACAGCCTAGGACGTGTTTCAAGGTTAGCAGTGACAAGGCTCAAGCAGAAGCAACATCTTAATTCCTTAGAGAAGCTGAGCGATGAAAAGCGCATAGTGAAATAAGTCAATCGGAGAAGGACAAACATTATATGGTCTCATTCATTTGGGGAATATAAAAAATAGTGAAAGGGAATAAAGGGGAAAGGAGAAAAAAATGAGTGGGAAATATCAGAAAGTGAGACAGACCATGAGAGACTCCTAACTCTGGGAAACAAACAAGGGGTGATGGAAGGGGAGGTGGGCGTGGAGTGGGGGTGACTGGGTGACGGGCACTGAGGGGGGCACTTGACGGGATGAGCCCTGGGTGTTATTCTGTATGTTGGCAAATTGAGCTCCAATAAAAAACAAATTAAAAAAAAATAAAGAAAGAAAAGCGCTTAGGTAGGTGCTGTTATTTGGTCAGGAATGGGTAGGAAGTCTAGCGAAACTCCCAGCACCAGTTTATTAACAATTTCCTCTCGGGGCGCCCGGGTGGCTCAGGGGTTGAGCGTCTGCCTTTGGCTCAGGTCGTGACACCCTGGGGCCCCGGGATCGAGTCCCCCATCGGGCTTTCCACAGGGAGCCTGCTTCTCCCTCGGCCTGTGTCTCTCATGAATAATAATAATTAGTAATAATAATAATAATAATTATTATTCCTGTGAGGCGATGTGCCCTCACGGACTTCTTCCCCTGAGGGTGAACCTCGCAGCCCGTCGTCCACTGTGCCGACGAGGACGACAGGAAGAGGGCAGGCTAACCGTCGCGGTCACGGCCTCGGCGCTCCTTCCCCTCCGAGGCCAGCAGGCTGAGGCGCTGGGGCATACGGCCGCGGCGACAACTTCCTCGGGCTCTCTGGGGTCATCGTGGGCTTGGGCACCGACGCGAGGGTCCCCCCCCTCCCCACCAAAGTGCGGGAGGGAAAAGAAGGCCAGCCAGCGAGAAATTTTGCCCCGCAATCCCGCCAGCAGCGGTGGCGGGAACCCTCAACGGCACCGACCCGACGTCGGCCTCGAGCGCCGGCAGCGCCCCCGGCCCGCACGTGGCGCGCGCTGATTGGCTGCCAGCGGGGCGCGGGGCGGGGCTCCGCGGCGCCTGCGCGCGCCAACCCCCCCGCCCCCCAGCGCCTCGGCTCCTCAGGCCTCGGCCGGCGCCCGCTCCTACCCCGCCGGGCCCTGAGGGTCCCCGGGCCGTCGCGGGCCACGGTGCCCCCCTTCCCCCGGGCCTCTCAGGCCTTCCGGTCCCCACCGGCCCGTCGGGGAGGCGCGGCGTCGGCCGCCCTGACGACCCCTCGCGGTCGGCGGCGGGGCGGAGTCCGGCGGAGCGAGCGTCGAGGACGCCGCGGAGCCCGGTTTCGGCGGGAAAGCTGTTTCTCCGCGCAGCCCGGCCTGGCGCACCGGCCGCGCCCCCCGCCGCCTCCCGAGGCCCCCGGGCCGCGCGGTCCCGCCTCCCCGACGCCGCGCACGGCCGGCCGGGCCTGCAGGCGGCGTGCGCTCCGGGTGGCCGACGGGGCGTCCCGGCCGCGTTCCTCGTCGACACGCCCGCGGGCGCTCGGCCGCGCCGCCCGGCCCCTCGGGAAGGGCGTCCACGCCGCCGCTGCCCCTGCGGCCCGGGGGCGGGAGCGCGGGCGGGGGCGCGGGCCGCCGTACTCACCGCTCCGCGCTCGGTCTCCATCTTCCTCCGCGCGCTTCAAAGCCGCGGCAGAGGCCCGGGGACCCGAAGTTTGAAAGCGTCTTCACACCGAGGAAGCAGCCCCGCGCTTCCCGACGGACGCTCCCCCTGGCGGCGACGGCGGCCGCGGCAGCTGCAGGGGCGCAGGCTCGGACCCGGGGCCTGAACCCGCCACCCGGGGGGGTGGGGAGGGGCAGGCGACGTCGCCGCGGGCGGCGGGGCGGCGGGGCGGCGGGGCGGGCGGGCGCCGCAGGCCGGGGAGCGGCGCGGGCGGGCGGCTTCGGCCGCGGCCCGGGGTCGCCGAGCGGGGCCGTCGGGGGGGCGGGCGTGTGGGGTGCGGACGAGGGCTTGGCCCTGCCTTCGGGCGGCCGCGCAGGGCACCATGCGCCGCCCGCCTGGCCGTGCTCTCCGCGGCGGGGCAGAGCGGGCTGTGGCCGGGCGCCTGCGAGAGGCGGACGTGCCCTCGGGCTTTGCTGAGGAGCAGGAGGCCGGCGGGGGGCGGGCGCCCGGAGACGAGGGCGGCTTCCACAGCCCGGCCCCGACCCCTCGGCCCGGCGCGCCGCCCGCGGGGACTCCGCGCTGCACCTGCTGTCGCCGTCAGTCATCGCGGGCGGGCGGGGCGGCGGGCGGCCTGGCGGGGCCCCGGGCGGTGAGCGGTGACGGGGAGAGCGCCCCGGGGAGGACCTGGACGGCCGCGGAGACGCACTGACCTGGCGGACCGCGCGTCCTGGCGGGGGCTGGTCCGCGCCCGAGCCCGCTGCTCGGCCGCCGCCGCGTGGGCAGCGCAGGCCCCGACGCCTCACGGGGTCGCCCTGGCCGCAGTTCCGGGGCTTAGCCGTTCGGACACGTTCTCCTTAAAAAGCAGCAGCAACTGTCGGGACTTCTGTCCTCTCAGAGCACTTGGACGGCGGCTGATTTTACTTCAGAGATGAGGACTTAAGACGATGCAGTGTCTTTTAATCTTCTCAGAGATGAGATCTTTATATCATTTACCAAAAGTAAAAATAGGAAATGTAATTTTTATTTTTCTTTCTTTTTTTGGGGGGGGGGAGGGCACGGTTCAGCTAAAGCCCCCTAAAAGTCCTTATACATTTGTACGTGCACTTTAAGCTCACTTCCGGCTTTGGTTTCTGTGAAAACAATACAGACCTAATCAGATCAATACATTCCAGAGCGGAATGATTTCACCGTTCGGTAACATTAGAACTGAACTTAGAGTGGTTTGTGTTTTGTTGTGTTTTTTTTTTTTTTTTGGTACGAGTAAGGGTGGATTTGAATAGCTATTAACCATCTTCTCTTTTGTTCAAGTCTTTTTTGACTGCAAACCTTTATTTTTAAAGACTGTCTTCACCATCGTAGGTGTTCAGCCTGTGACACACAAATTGATCAACCCGATTTAGGGAACATTGACTATATTTCAAGACCCATAATGGTAATTCTCTGTTTAGCTTTTAACTCTTTTAATTCCTTTTTTTTTTTTTTTTTTTAAGATTTTACTTATTCATGAGAGACAGAGAGTCAGAGACACAGGCAGAGGGAGAAGCAGGCTCCATGCAGGGAGCCCGAAGGGGGACTTGATTCCAAGTCTCCAGGATCAATCAGGCCCTAGACTAAAGGGAGGCGCTAAACCACTGAGCCACCCGGGCTGCCCAACTCTTTTAATTCTTAAAGCAAAAAGCATTTTTGGTTTTAAAACTTGGTTTAAAACACATGAAAGTATACGAGTCAACTTCTAGACATTTGTAGTGTTCCTATTATGTGTAGTACCTAATGCTGTATGTTATGGGAGGTAAAGAAGATGAACAAGATCAAATCCTCATCTTGAGTTTTTTTTTTTTTTTCCAACCTAGAAGGGAAGAAAGGACTAATGGCTCAAAATAATTACAGCTAGCTATAATTCGTAAGACACAAGCAGAATAGGTTTAATGATATATGAACTGTGATCAAAGATCTGTAGGAGCACAGAGGACAGCATCGTGGAGTACAACGTCCAGGGCTGGGTAAGGGCACCACCAGGCTGAAATTCTGATCTGGATGGGAAGGTGAGAGGAAAGATATTGAGCCCTTCTCATCTACCCAGGCGCTAGACTAGGCACAGTCTTTTTTAGTCTCCTTAGTTACCATTCTTTCTCTCCGAAAGTCTGAGCCTTAGAGAGGTAAGAGGGACTCGTGTAGTTCCATTGCTAGTAACTGGGAGATGCAGTTTTCAAAACCTTATTCTATTGGGCTCCATTGCCCTGGCATGTGCCTTCTGCCATGTTATTTATACTGTGGTAATAATGACTTACGAGTTTTATTCTAGGGCAGCCCAGGTGGCTCAGCAGGTTAGCGCCGCCCTCTGCCCAGGGCGTGATCCTGGAAACCTGAGATCAAGTCCCACGTTGGGCTCCCTGCATGGAGCCTGCTTCTTCCTCTGCCTGTGTCTCTGCCCCCCCCCCCCCCCCCCCGTCTCTCATGAATAAATAAATACAATATTTTTTTTAAAGAAAAACCATTTGCAAAAAAAAAAGTTTTATTCTAGAGACCTTTGCAAATAGATGACCACTGATGGCTATTGAGTCACAAAGTTAAATAATCAGAGCCAAATTTTAGGAAGATGTCCTCAGACCAGAGAACAGTTTTTAAAAGACAGGAAACAGAAAACTGAATTAGGAGCATACTGCTCTAGTGAAAAATAACAGAGGACCTAAACAGAAGTGGCAGCTGTAAGAATAAAATACTGGGAAAGGGTTAAGGAGAAACCAGAGAACTGAGACTCTTGGACATAGTGATGACGGGGAGGGATTGGCGAGGATGGTTTTAGAAGTCTCAAGTTTCAAATCCTGGAGATGTCATTGACAAAGATAAATATAAAAGTGCAACACATAACAAATTGCAAACCTAATATCCCGTTTGTTTATATTTTGTGCTGGTATCCCAACGTCTCTCATCTTTTTCCTTCACAAGTCTGTTAAGAGCATAGTTCTTGTTTCAGGGATTTACGGAACCCTGCCCTCCTTCTTGCTTGCGTTCCCTTACTGGCAGTTCTTCCATTGCTGCCCCTTGAGTTTTCCAGCCACAGATTCTAACTCCTGATATCTATTTTAGGCAGTCCTTTTCTCAATAATCCTTTGGATGTGTTCTCTAGATAACCATTTGTGGGCCTCCTGTGAACCAGGCTTTACTTTAAGGGAGGGGATATGGCAGTGATTAAGACCTGGTTCTTGCTCTCCAGTAACCTGTGGTCTAGTGCAAGAAGGAGCTAAGTAAATAGAAAGTTTATACGCTCAATGTGCTAAGTGTAGCAGTAGAAGAGTTGCCAGGTGCAGAGACAGCTCGGATCAGGGAGTGACTTGGTAGATAAAGCAACAAGAAAAGACATGTTTAAAAGATGCCTCTGTTCCCATTTTATTTCTCTTGTGTCTATGTCTATTAACGTATTGTATTTTGGAGGATGATCAGATGCTTTCTTTTTCTCTATGATGGTTGGATATTTGAAATAGAAGAGGTGAGGGATTAGACTTTTAAAAATCTGTCTTAAGGAAGCAGAGTCCAGTTTAGATCTCCGTTTCCTTTACAGAATGTAATACATTTAGAGAGGATGTTACAGAGATGGTCTAGACTGGAACCATAACTGATTTATTAGAAAATTCATTATAAAATTGTTTTACTTGGTTATGCTGTTTATTCTGAGCAACTACTTAGATGCAGGAGTATGCAATATAGAACCAACTATGCAGCATAAAGTAGGACCTCAGTAAATGTTTATAGAATAGAGACTAAATGAACAGGCAACTCTCACCCCACCCTTCATTTTATCCCCATCCCTTACCATTTTGCTCTTACTTCTGGAATAAGAATGAAAAACAGTCATCATCAGAGAATCTTTTTCTTGATTCACTCACACAAATATGGTTTAATAATTATACATGTTTTCAGTTGCTTTTCAGGGGAAGACCTTTTGTTTGGAACATCCCACCTGCAAAGTCCTTTGAACATTCTCAGATATTGCCTTAAGAGCAAACAGTAGCACCATATATATACAAAAATAAGATGTGCAGCAAGACTTCAAGAGTGATTGCTCAGAATATATTGTCCACTTGTGGACTCGGTCCTGCAGTGTTTGCCTTGGCTTGCCCCTTTATTTTACCCTTACCTGCTGTTACCTTCAAACTACCAACGGCTGTTTTTGTTTTTTTGTTTTTTAAGATTTATTTGAGAGGGAGAGAGGGGGAGCATGAGCAAGGGGAGGAGCAAACAGAGAAGCAGGCTCCCTGCTGAGCAGGGAGCCCAACACAGGGCTCCATCTCAGGACCAAGGGATCATGACTTGAGCTGAAGGCAGACACTTAACCAGCTAAGCCACCCAGGTACTCACCCCCGACTTTTTAAAGATGTTTTAATTGATGTACTGCTGTTTTTTTTTTTTTTTTAGCTTCTTTCCATTCTTACTCATTTTTAGATGTTATCTTTCTGGGAGGAAAACGTTTTCTTTGACCTTCTTAGAGTTCCTGGCTGGGTCTGAAAATTAAACTGGCAAAGAGAGGGATCCCTGGGTGGCGCAGCGGTTTGGCGCCTGCCTTTGGCCCAGGGCGCGATCCTGGAGACCCGGGATTGAATCCCACGTCGGGCTCCCGGTGCATGGAGCCTGCTTCTCCCTCTGCCTATGTCTCTACCTCTCTCTCTCTCTCTCACTGTGTGCCTATCATGAATTAAAAAATAAAAAAATAAAAAAAAATAAACTGGCAAAGAGAGAAAAGCATACAAATTTTACTGTATTTTTACATGTACATGAGGACCTTCCTAAGGAAATGAAGACCTCAGAACTGACCAGAGCAGGAAGCTTTTATACCTTTTAGACAAAGAAACAATACATTTATGAGTAATTGCTAAGATGAAGGACTTTAAGCTAGAGATAGTAAATGGTAAAGAAGTAACTAGGAAGATAAGGGTTAATTTAACAAAAGGTAAGTTTGCAGATTCCTTTGGTGCCCTGTCTTGGGGCTGGTAAGAGTCTGTATCCAGTAAAAGAATTTATTTCCTGCCTTTAGGCACAAAAGGGGGAACTTTTTCTGTATTCACTGCTTCTTAATTGCCTTCAACTGAAAATCATTAGTATGTCAAAGAGGCATATTTTGGGGTGACATATCCTGGTTTCCTTCAGATGCATGAGGTATTTTTGGGTACTATCATGACACCTCTTAATTCATTTTTCTCCCACCCATAGGCATCTTGGCAATGCTTCATGTTCTTAGTGCCCTCCTATCTATGATGTTTTAAACATCTTTGTGTAAATATTCTTTTAATTGTCACTTGTCCACTCCTCCAGCAACTATGTTGTTTTTGAGTAGTGGGCAATTATTGCCTTGGTACACTCTGATCTTTTGAATCTAAGAAAGGCTGCATGTAGTGTTACATGGATTACTCAATACATAAGGGTGTAGGGCCAAAGGAGCTAGCTGGGATGAAATCCAGCCCTTGCTGCTCCACTCATAGAACCATGTAGCCACAGGCCCCTCCATTCAAAGGGAGTGCTTTTTTTCTAATTCATAGAAAGATGCCGAATGGGCCAGTAGCAGCCCTGCCTAAACATAGCTCCTGTACTGTAAGATGGTGTCAAGAAACCCTGGTTTATATTCATCATGTTTTACTATCATATTCTCAGATATCACTAAC
Organism: Canis lupus familiaris; assembly: GCF_011100685.1. Taxonomy (NCBI): domain Eukaryota; kingdom Metazoa; phylum Chordata; class Mammalia; order Carnivora; family Canidae; genus Canis; species Canis lupus. The sequence continues at coordinate 7,102,248 of NC_049258.1, forward strand.
TGCTTGACATTTGGAAAAATATTCACCTTGGTGAATTTTGGAAGTGGGTACCTTGGGAAACAGACTCTGAGATTTGCATGCAGAAATTTTGGGGAATCTGAGCTTGGGAAGAGTACCTGAGAAGAGTGAGGGAAGCAAGACTGGGCAGAAGAAATTGAATTGTGATTTTTGCAACAGAGTCTCAAAGTCTAGGATGACCTTCAGAGTTGTCCCTAGAGACCAGGGTCCCTTCCTCCAGCCATACCTGCTCCTTCCCCCATACTTTCTATCCTCATCCACCTATCTATAGACTTTGGGTGCAGGCTGCTCCCAGACAGGAGTCTGGACTTCGGACAAGATGACTCTCTTTGGTTGAGGCCAATTTCTGGAGAGGAACTTAGCTGAGAACAGCCCACACTCCCAGCATCTGGTGAAACAATGGCTTGGTCTTGAAAGGGGAATTGGGCCAACCACAGCATCTACAAAAGTGAGTTCATAACCATCAAATGACTTTTTCTCTACAATAGGATTAATTATTGAATTCAAATTAATTGAATTTAGTTTGCTTTTGATTGAAGGAAAACATGACAAAAACAGAACAACTCCAGGAAAAATTCAAACTTGTTTTTTTTTCTTAAAGAAGGCATCTCAGATTGCAGGAAGGGTGATCTCAGGAGCACAGATCTGGTAACTAAGATTGTGACACTAAAAGTTTAGGTTGCATGTTGTGTTTAATGATTGCAGGCTAGAGAACAACTTTCTTTTTTTCTTTTTTAAAGATTTTATTTATTTATTCATGAGACACACACACACACAGAGGCAGAGACATAGGCAGAGGGAGAAGCAGGCTCCATGCAGGGAGCCCGATGGGGGAGTTGATCCCAGGTCTCCAGGATCAGGCCCTGGGCTGAAGGCGGTGCTAAACCACTGAGCCACCTGGGCTGCCCAGAAAACAAATTTCTATGAGTTTGCCCTCTTTTGGTGCTATGCTCAAGAAAATATGCATATTGGTCATTATGGAGGAAATATAATTAAAATGCAAAATCTTTTCCCAACTCAGGAAACCTCTCCATGAGGGTAATAAAGACAGAAACCAGTTTCATCATTGAATAAGCATGGACTCTGTGGTGCACGTCACAGGCATTCCACTAAAATATTGCAAAGACAAAACAAAGAAAGGAGTCTCACCCACTTATATTGCCAAGTAGACACAACCTGTTACATCACACATAGATTAGTTCATTCTAATCTCACCTGGTGATTGTGGAGTCACCATCTTATTGGCTTTATAGAGAGGAAAAATAAATCTCATATCTTTATAAAAGGAGGTCGTTTTTCAAACTGGAGTAAGGCAAACATCAAAGTTAGGCTCTTCTTACTGAAACCAGGAAATAGGGGAACTATCTCCCTTGACGCTTTCATTTCAAAAAATGATTTTTTCCCCAAAATTTTATTTAAATTGTTAGTTAACATATAGTATAATATTCAGGAGTAGAATTTAGTGGTTCATCACTTACATATAACACCAAGTGCTCATCATAACAAGTGCCCTCCTTAACACCCATCACCCATTTAGCCCATCCCCTGCCCACCTCCCTCCATCAATCCTATTTGTTCACTATCATTAAGAGTCTCTTATGGTTTGCTTCCCCCCCCCTCTCTTTTTTTCCCTTCCCATATGTTCATCTGTTTTGTTTCCTAAATTCCACATAGGAGTGAAATCATACGGTATTTGTCTTTCTCTGACTGACTTATTTTGCTTAGCATAATACAGTCTAGCTCCATCCATGTGGTTGCAAATGGCAAGATTTCATTCATTTTTTTAAGGTTTTATTTATTTGACAGAGAGAGCAGAGCAGGGGGGAGGGACAGAGAGAGAGGGAGAAGCAGACTCCCCACTAAGCAGCGAACCCAACTTGAGGCTCCATCCCAGGACCCTGGGATCATGACCTGAGTGGGAGACAGAAGCTTAACTGGCTGAGCCACTCAGGCACCCCAGTTTCATTCTTTATGATGGTCAAGTAATATTCCATTCCATTCCAAGTAATATTGGGCACTTGGGCTCTTTCCATAGTTTGTCTATTGTTTTGTTTGTTTTTATTTATTTATTTTAAAGATTTTATTTATTCATGAGAGACAGAGAGAGAGAGAGAGGGAGAGACACAGGCAGAGGAAGATGAAGGCTCCCTGCGGGGAGCCCGACATGGGACTCAATCCTGGGACCCTGGGGTCACGCCCTGAGCCCAAGGCAGATGCTCAACCACTGAGCCACCCAGGCATCCCTGTTTGTTTGTTTTTAAAGTAGGTTCCATACCCAGTGTGGAGCCCAATATGGAGCTTGAACTCATGACCTTGAGATTGAGACCTGAGCTGAGATCAAGAGTTAGACTTAAAAAATTTTTTTTTAAATTTATTTGAGAGAGAGAGTGTGTGCACAAGCACATGAGAACATAGGAGCAAGGAGTGGGCTACAGGGAGGGGGAGAATCTCAAGCCAACTCCAAGCACAGCATGGAGCCTAACCTAGGTCATGATCTCACAACCCTGAGCTGAAATCAATTCTTAGGCACTTAGCCTACTGAACCACCTAGCTGTTCCTGGTTTGGCTGTTGTTGATAATGTTGCTATAAACATCAGAGTGCATGTACCCCTTCAAATCTGTATATTTGTATCCTTTGGGTAAATACCTAGTAGTACAATTGCTGGATTGTAGCTAAGTTCTATTTTTAACTTTTTGAGGAACCTCCATACTGTTTTCCCGAGTGGCTTCACTGGTTTGCATTCCCACCAACAGTGTAAGAGCATTTCCCTTTCACCATATCCTTGTGAACACCTCTTGTCTCCTTGTTAATTTTAGCCATTTTGACAGGTGTGAGGTGGTATGTCATTGTGGTTTTGATTTGTATTTCCCTGATGATGACTGATGTTGAGCCATCTGGATGTCTTATTTAGAAAAATGTCTGTTGATATCTTCTGCCCATTTCTTAACTGGATTATTTGATTTTTTGGGTGTTGGGTTTGATAAGGAAAAAGCTAGTTTTTGAAGAGACATTCCTAAGTTGTGAGACTGGCAAAGAGACCTACTTAGCCCTAAAGACTTATTTACATTTGAAAAGAACAGAGAAAGAAATTCTGGGGGTGGTCTGTTTAAGGTTGGATCTCCTTGAAGCACTGAAAAATTTGAGAAGCAACCAAAATTCAAAGTTATTATTTAAACATCTGGAGTAGGAAGAGAAGTGGAATAGCCAGAAAGGAAGCCAGGGATGTAAACAAGAGCCATGGCCACATGTGCCAAAAAGCCTAGACCCTATTCAGCTGGTACTGGGAAGCCAATAAAGCTTCATAGTGGGGAGTCAGACTTGTATTTTAGGTAAATCCTTCTAGCTATGATGTGAAGGGAGTATGAATATTAGAACATAATATGGTATCAGATCAGAAGAGATAACCCAGAAGTAGACTGAAATACATGTGAGAATTTAACATATGACAAGAGGGATAATTCAGTTCGGTAAGAAAAGATTAATGAAGAAAATAAAAGCGGCCCACCATCTTATTTTTTTAAAAATTTATATAAATGTATACACATATAAACTAAATTCAAAAATAAAGTATAGAAAGGCCAAATACTTTAATGTTAAAAAAAAGTCTTGCAAGAAAAGGTAGGAGATTACATGTAAAACCTAGAGGTCGGAAAGTATTCCTTTTCTTTTTTTTTTTTTTTTTTAAGGATTTTATCTATTTATCTAACAGAGAGAGGGAGAGAGAGAGCGTGAGTACACAAGCAGCAGAGTGGCAGGCAAAGAGACAGGGAGCAGCAGGCTGATATGGGCTCCATCCCAAGATTCTGGGATCGCCACCTGAGCCAAAGGCAGACGCCCAACCAACTGAGCTACCTAGGCGCCCCTTGGAAAGTAGAATAGATACCATAATGTCCATAAACAATAGTTTGGAAAAAATATTAAGGCTGATGACATAATAAGGATAACATCTATAATGTACTGGTTGGGTTCTCTTGAGAAGCATGTGGAATTAGAGGTGAAAGATTTATTGGAAGTAACACTAATGGAGGGAAAAGGGAGAAGCAGGATTGGGCAGGAGGAGTTCAGATACAGACTTGACAAAAACAGCAGGTGTAAAATATGTCTCCCCACCTCTTCTTTTTTAGTAAATCAAACAAAGACACACACACTTTCTCTACACATGTGCATGAACACACACATGATTGTACACTGAAGCTGAAGAACTGCTTTAACCTGGCAACTTAGGTTGTTAATTTGAGTTACCTTGAAAGGAGTGGGAGGGTTAATGTGGGTGGAGGAGGAAAGAAGTGTTCAAGACAAGTAAAAGAAAAAATTATACCAAAAGAAGCATGCATTGATCACATTTATGGTGTCATTTCTAAACCTAGCAAGAAAGGCAGAATCAGAGCCTTACATAAGCTTATAGGAAAGAAATAAATGAGAAACATATATCACAGAAATAGAAATAACTATACATAGTTTTTGAATATCCAAAAACATTTTTAGCTTTTACTAGTTTAGTAGATGCCAGGAATGTTTATTTGCTATATAAATCAAGTAGTATCTGGCCATATGGACCAACAACATGCTTGTAGAAAGCATAGAGCTTTCAGTAAACTTATGTATCTGTATCTGTTAGGAGAGGCTCGGTTATACTATAGTAACAGATGATCCCCAATCTGAGGGGTTTACCACAGAGGTTGCTTTTTTGCTCATGTTACACATCCATTGTAGATTGACTTGAGCTCTGCCTATGCCATTTTCACTTAGGATCTAGCTTCTATCTGATGACCAATTAATCCTGTGGCAGAGGAAAATGAGATCATGGCTAAGCATACACTGGCTCTTGAAGCTTCTGTTCATCTTTCATTGGATAAAGCAAATCACATGACTGACGCTGCTGTCAACCGATTGAGGCATAAACCCTTCCGCAGGGAGGATTAGTAAGCATCCCTTTGAGTATGAAGGTTGTCTTTAAAACAAAGAGTGTTAATGAAATATTTCCATGTGAGTCATACCTAATGGATATCATTAATGACTGGTGAGTAAGGAGAATTAATAAATAAGAGGAGTGCCTGGGTGGCTCAGTCAGTTGAGTGGCTCTTCATTTTGGCTGAGGTCATGGTCTCAGCATCCTGGGATTGAGCCCTGAGTTGGGCTCTGCTCTCAGTGGGGAATCTGCTGGAGGATTCTCCCTTTCCCTCTGCCCCTTCCCCGACTTGCCCACATGCTCACCCTCTCTCTTTCTAAAATGGATAAATCTTTAAAAGGGAGGGAGTCACCTGGGTGGCTCAGTTAAGTGTCTGCCTTCAGCTCAGGTCATGATCCTAGGGTCCTGGGATCACGTCCCAAATGGGGCTCCTTGCTCAGCAGGGAGTCTGCTTCTCCCTCTATCTCTGCCTGCCCCCCCCCCCATGCTCTCTCTCTCTCTCAAATAAATCTTTAAAAAAAAGATGAGAAGTAAGAAGAGTGCTTGGTTGGCTCAGTTGGAAGAGCATGCCACTCTTGATTTCAGGGTTGTAAATTCAAGCTCTACCTTTGGTGTAGAAATGATGCAAGAAAGAAAGAAAAGAAAAGAAAGAAATTTTAAGATGAGAAGTAAGAGAAAATACTTTTTCTAATGCTATTTTTTTCTCATCTACTGAGTGTACAGATAAGAAGTACTCCTTTTGATTTTAGTTTCAATTACAGATCACACATCATTCTTTACATTTTCAGTGAACAACAAAAACCTCTTTATTTTTAAAGATTTTATTTATTTATTTATTTATTTATTTATTTATTTATTTATTTATTTATGAGAGAGAAAGAGAGAGAGAAGGGAGGAACACAGGCAGAGGGAGAAGCAGGCTCCATGCAAGGATCCTGATGTGGGACTCAATCCTAGGTCTCCAGGATCACCCCCTGAGCCAAAGGCAGACGCCCAACCGCTGAGCCACCCAGGCATCCCAACAAAAACCTGTTTAATCCATATTTTGAAGATAGGAAAAATTATATGGAAAAGATAAGATTCTATTATATTCACATATTTTATTTTTCTGATGTTTAAAATTATAGCTGTATGTTTATGAGAAATATAACATCTATCAAAAATCAGAAAAACAGCCTTTCCTTTAGGTAGTTCAAAAATAATGATGTTTAGTTTTTTTCCCTAGAGTTTAAGTATAGCTCATAGTTTTTTTCCCTAGAGTTTAAGTATAGCTCATATATATCTTCCAAATAAACTCTATATGCAGTTATCAGTTTAGTTACTAAAATTTCATTTGGTTAGGAAAAAAATTTAAAGAAAGCTCTGTAACCTCTCATTACACTAAATGTAGTATTGTATAATATTTGTTGCTTATTTTCCTACTTCACAGTTTCAGTTAAATTTCAGTTCTTTGCTGCTGCTTAATATTTTAGGTGATTCCTGAAACATGCCTTTCTCCTCTCTAATCTTTCAAAAACAATTGTGACATCATCTGAACAGTTTCACCAGTACATTTTATATAGAGCAGAGAATGGCAAACATCCCAAGTACAGTTCAGCAGCTGTTGTTCCTCTACTATGGGTAAGGGAAGAAGCAGTCATATCCATGGTGACCTATATGAGTCAGTGAGGGTGGGAATGGGGGGATTCTCACAGGGGTTAATGACCAAGGAAATGCTAGAGATCCAGTTTTCACAAGACATTTGGCCTCAAATGGATTTTTTTAAAAGGATTCACTTTTATGGTTTTTCATTTTGTAAAGCTGACAAACTTGCATTGTGCTTAATGAAGGAGCTATGTCCCTGAAAACTTACTGGGAACTAAAAACACCTTGCAGAAGAGACCATACTTTATTCTCATGTTGTACTTTAATTTAGATTATGCATTACAATATTGTGTTTATTTAAATATTACACTCTGCTTCTTCCTCCCAAAAGATTTGAGGTAGAATGCAACACAAGCCTATCAGTAAGGTTAACAAACTAGATATAAGGCAGATACATCACAACCAAAGGGAATGCAGTAGGGAAAGAAATATGACTCATTTTCTTCCATGGGTCCTAAGAGGTTAAAAAAGCATTAATAAGCCTATGTCTTGGTATAAATTGGAGGAAAATTCCTACCACATGCAGATGAATTAGATTATATTTACTTCTGCATTGTAAATGTCAGGCATTGGGAATATGTTTCATTTGATGAGGTTGCTACTATAACTTCATACCTGGAAGAGATCCAAGTTGCCAAATAAAATAGAGAAAGAAGAGAAACAAGTTTTCATGTGGGTCTCACTGGTGCCATTCCAGTGGTAGGTTTCATAAATGCCTCTGTGGTTTTCTGCATTAGTGTGGACCATAATGATGCCATGAACTCCATCTTCCCAATCTATGTCAAAGTCCCTTAATACATAGAAAATAAATCAACACTGACTGCCTGTTTTATTTTATTATTATTATTATTTTTAACACTGCTTATTTTAGGGGTACCTGGGTGGCTCAGTTGGTTGAGTGTCTGCCTTTAGCCCAGGTCATGATCTCAGGTCCTGGGATCAGGCCCCGCATCAGGCTCTCTGCTTAGCAGGGAGTCTGCTGCTTCTTCTCCCTCTGTGATATCTCTTGCTCTCTCTTAAATTAATAAAAACAAAATCTTAGAAAAAACCTGCCTATTTAAAAAAGACATTTGCCTTGCACATACAGACTGTTCTTGAATGATTAGCCTGGGACTCCCAATCCTGTATCTTAGACTTAGAGTCCCAAGGGGGTAGTGTTAATGGACAGACACCCAGGTATCCTGCTCTCCTGCAGGTAGTAGAGGATTTACAACATGGGAAAGAAGCAGAAGTCTTCAGACACTGAAGAACATTGGCTGTAATTAAAGATTTCTTAAATGTATTCTCTTTCAGTACTTTGAAGATTTTTTTGACCTGGAGTTCTAGATCTGTTCTAAACAATTTGTAACTTCTCATTTTATAGGACCACTATCATGGTATGGATTACTTGTACTTTTAAATAAAATTAGTTGACTTTTGTGTTTTACTGAAACTTCCTACTTAATTGCTAACATAAGGGACAAAAGAATACCTTTGAAGAAAAAAAACTTGAATTTTAAGAGGGCATATTTAATTTTGCTTATTTTTTATTGAAGTCATTTTTTTAAAGGTTTTATTTATTCATTCATGAAAGACACACACACACACACACACAGAGAGAGAGAGAGAGAGAGAGAGGCAGAAACACAGGCAGAGGGAGAAGCAGGCTCCATGCAGGGAGCCCGATGTGGGACTCGATCTCGGGACTCCAGGATCACACCCTGGGCCAAAGGCAGGTGCTAAACCACTAAGCCACACAGGGACCCCTCCTGAATTCTTACATATTTATTCTACTCTAATATTTATACCACAAATTATCCTACAAATTGTTTTCCTGAACTAGCAATTGAAATGATTACAATGTGTATTGAGAGTGTTATGACTGAATGTAAGGATATATATGACTGAGTTGAAAACTGCCATACTCATGTTCAATGCATCTTTGAACTTATCAGGAGAACAGGCTTTTAACATCAAAATATTCTTTCTTACACATATGTGAACACAGGGATAAATCCATCAGCTCTACACTCCATCAAGATGACATAGAGGTAATGCGGATGTTAAAAGGAGAGGTGTTTATGCAGAATGTGGTCCTAGATCTGCAGGAGTGGCTCTTCAGAATAGGTGAAGTCTCCAGGACTTCATTGGACTTCCACCATAGGAGAGCCTCATGTGGCAGGAAGAGCACAAACTTTGAAGTCACTGACTGGGATATTCAGTCCTGGTGCCATCACTTCCTTTTGACTCTAACTCTAAGCAAGCTAATTGACCCTTTTGGTCCTTAGTTTCCTTATCTGTAAAGTGGAGAACAGAATACTTCATAGAGGATTATCTGGTATATAGAAAGCAGTTATCAGTTCTCTACCCTAACTCTGATTTTCTGGTAGTGAATGGAAAGTCTTAATATTTTCACAGATTCTTCTTAGGCCCAGGGTTCTAGGGTGACTTCCATGGGCTGGAAGAACTACATTGACATATCTGGCCATTGATTCTGGGCTAGGTATTTTCAGGTTTGCTGGACCTGGTTAGGTTCCCATCAGTTGTCTTTCAGTGTAATTCTCAATTTCAAGTTACTCCAATATATAGGCGTCCTTCTACTTTTGCAGTTGCTTGCTTTGGGTCTGCTCTGATTTCTGCCCTAGGAAAGAATTCTAGAATCCCAGAAGATGAGAAGTCCTATAGTGTAGGCAGTGACAGAGTCACTTAAAAAAAAATCAGTTTTAGGGGATCCCTGGGTGGCGCAGCGGTTTAGCGCCTGCCTTTGGCCCAGGGCGCGATCCTGGAGACCCGGGATTGAGTCCCACATCGGACTCCCGGTGCATGGAGCCTGCTTCTCCCTCCTCCTGTGTCTCTGCCTCTCTCTCATCTCTCTCTGTGTGACTATCATAAAAAAAAAAATCAGTTTAAAAAAAATTTAGTCAGGGGATTACAAAGGTGAATACTCTGTTCCTAAGTATTTATCGAGCACCTACTTTGTGCCAGGCATGCCTCTGGAAGCTGGAGATAAAGCAATGAACAGGTTTTTGCACATGGAGATTACATTCTCCATTTTAGTGAAGCAGAGATAGGAGGTCAGTATGATAGAATATATAAGTTAAACAATTCCATGGGGAGGATAGTTTATTCATGGGGATAAAATCCTATGAGAAAGCAAAACAATAACATGAATAAAATGGTATGGTTGAAGGAGCAACTTGAGATTTGTGGTAGTGACATTTGAACTAGTAATTCATTACTCTTATTCACATCCCTTCCCCTTCTTCCTACTGCAGCTTCCAATTTGTCAGTCAAGTATTGCTGCCTTATTTGGTGAGAGGTTGAGAGGCAAGAATTGGGGTGATATTAATTTAGAAAGGGGGGATTATTAATGGAGGGGTAGGAATGTGCCTATGGCTGCTGACTTAACCAAATCTGGTTAAACCTTTATGTCCTGGGCGTGGGGCCAGAGTAGAATCTGTCCCCAGTTAGGAGCAGATTCAATGGGTGGCTCTTTTTTCTTTTTAACTGCAAATATGAATATCAGGAAAAGCCTACTGAGCTTATGCTAGAAGACAATAGTATGAAAGACTTGTTAGATTAGGACCCAACTATTTTCTCAAAGCAGAATGAATTATATAATAGCCTTTATGAACAGATGCTCACAACAAAGGATTTAGTACGAGGTGTGTGTGTGTGTGTGTGTGTGTGTGTGTGTGTGAGAGAGAGAGAGAGAGAGAGAGAGAGAAGCTAAGACTGTGTGTGTGTGTGTGTGTTTGCCTTCACACGAGGGGGAGAGAAAAGCCTGCCAAGGGACAGAAGAGATAAAAGTTCAACTGGATAGCATCTAGTTGAAACAAAAAATTTTGTGCACTTACATGCTATATTTTTTTGGCAGCTTCTTCCTCTTCTTTTTGCTTCTTCTTTTTTGAAGATCACTTACCTTAAATGTTAGTAAGGTGACACTAATTTTAATACTTTAAAAAATTATCAGAATTGTATATACAAACCTGTAAGATGGGATGTCTTTGTAGATGATATTAACAATATTCTAGAACACGATAATGAGTAAGATAACTGCCATTTACATTTCTTGGAGGACAACCCAAGGATGGAATTTTTATGAGGGTAACAAAGAAAAATGAAGCTCTGAAAGTAAACATATAAAGACAAAAGTAAAATATAGAAATAGTTGAATATTAAAGAAAAAATGATAGCCTACAATAGGTTATATTTGTGAGGATAGCAAGTAAAGATATTTCCTGTAGGGATCCCTGGGTGGCGCAGCGGTTTGGCGCCTGCCTTTGGCCCAGGGCGCGATCCTGGAGACCTGGGATCGAATCCCACGTCGGGCTCCCGGTGCATGGAGCCTGTTTCTCCCTCTGCCTGTGTCTCTGCCTCTCTCTGTCTCTGTGTCTGTCATGAATAAATAAATAAAACCTTTAAAAAAAAAAAAAAGATATTTCCTGTACAAGAGGTAAAGATTCCCTGAACTAATGGAAATGAAGGACATGTATGGTTGTTTTAAGTCTGGGGGCCCTTTTACTTTCTTCTGCGAGTAATAAAGGCAGATCACTTGAAAAGGAAACTTTGAGTTTCCCTTCCTGTCTTTTACCTATGAGAGAAGAGAGCATTTATTATTACAGATGCAGTTCTTAGAATCTCACTAGAGGGTGGTGTTGGTTCTAAAACCAGAGGTTGCTAATCTACAGTACATTCATTACAGGGCTGCATTCAATAACAAAAGGTAAACTTGAGCTTTCTGAGTTTTACCTACAGGTAACATCAAGGCCGAAACCCCCCCAAGGGCCTTATCCTTTCTTCCATGCTTGCCACCTCAGAGGAGAGAGATAAAGTAGCTGAGATTACAGGAGGAGTTAGTGGCGGGTTCTAATTTGAGCTCCTGCACTAAGTAGTAGACAAGAAACCAAAGCTTCCCAGGCCTTTCTCTCATTTGTAAATGATGCCCTAGATGCCCTAGATGATCCCTAAATCTTTTTGCGTCTCTGAAATTAAAACAAATTCTGAGTTTAAAAGGCTGAAGATTTCTGATGTTCTTGGCCCAAAGGAGCAGGTATCATCTCAAATTATCAAATTATTACTAATTAAAATATAATTTAATCTTATAAGTAAGGTTTAATATAGATTCGGGTATTAAAAAGCCTTTAAACTCAGTCATCATCCTCTGTCCTCCTAGAGAACCCCAGAGCCATCCTTTTTTTTAATATCTACCTGAGTACGCTGTGATACTGCATTATCCAAAGATCTCCCTCTTCTTGGTTTAGTAACTTGCTGGAATGGAGCAAAATACGTTTACATAGGATTATCTAGAGAAAGGGGGTTGAACCATTATCACATAGGGATGTTTTAGGATAGAAACTAACTTCTCCGCCTCATCCTGTACTTAACCAACTTCCATCATATGTTTGCTCTGCTAGGAGTCACTCTCCAGAGGGATTTATTTTAAGTTGGTTTAGTTGTCTGTTACCCTCGCCTCTTTTATCTGATTCCCTTTCCTTGTTCCGTTCATTCACACTGCAGAGTGAACCGAAGATGGTCATTTTATGAAACCCGACTCGAAATGATTCGACTCCATGGCCCCAGGAAGCCCTGGATTATCTCTACATGGACTTGACCTCAAAGGGTAGGCGCGAGAGCCTGCAAACCCCCGATGGTGCGAAGCTGCGCCCTGTGGCCTCAGACACGTTGACAGTTGGGGCTCGACACCCCGTCCCTCCAAATTGCTTTGCCTGGCCCACGGTTTCCCGCCCCCGCCCCCGGATTTGGGTGCCCCCTCGGGCTCCTCCCGAACAGCCGGACTTCCCCGAGTGCGCACGGAGCGCCGCGCGCGCTCGCCCCTCCGCTCGGTCCACGAGCCGCGCTGGGCCGGCTCCCGCCCGCGGAGCACATCCTTCCCTGCCCCGCGCCCGGGCACACCCCTTGGCGGTGGGGATTGGTCGGGCCGACCCCTCCTCGGCGGCGCCGGGCTCCTAAGAGGCTCAGACGCCTGCCAATCCCCACGGGCTGTCAAAACAAGTCTAGCCCCCGCCCCCCGTCACAACAGAGCGGAGCGGAGGCCGCCGCACTTCCTGGGGCCGCGGCTCCCGTCCGCGGGCAGGTGGCGGGGCGCGGGGCGCGGGGCGCGGGGCGCGGGGCGCGGGGGGCCGGCCTCCGAGGCCGCGGGGCCGGGCGCCGGTGCCTTTTGTCTGGCGCAGAGCGGGCGCTCGCCCCGCGCGCCCGCCCCTCCCTCTCCTTTCCGCTGCCGCCCGCCGGCGCTCGCGTCTCCTTCCCGGTTCCCGCCGCCGCGCCCCCGCGCCCCCGCGCCCCCGCGCCCCCGCGCCCCCGCGGACCGCCGGCCTCCCGGCCCCGAGCGATGCCGCCTCTGCGCAAAGTTGCCGCCGCCGCCGCCGCCGCCGCCGCGGGGCGCTGAGCGGAGTCCGGCGGGGCCGCCTGCGGGCGAGGAGCGCGGGGCGCCCGGGGCTGGACTCCGCGGCGGGGCGTGTGCCGCCCGCCCCGGAGAGCGCGGCCGCCGGCCATGGCCCAGGGCGCGGCGGGCAGGGAGGGTCCCGCGCCGCCCGACGCGGCCGGGGGCGAAGACGACCCCCGAGGGGGCCCGGACGCCGCCTGCGGGGAAGGCGTGGCTGCGGCCGCCGGGGGCCGCTGGAGGGACCGCCGCAGCGGGGTCGCCCTGCCCGGCGCTGCGGGGGCCGCGGCTGACAGCGAGGCGGGCCTCCTGGAGGCGGCGCGCGCGACCCCCCGGCGCAGCAGCATCATCAAGGTGAGTGAGGCCGAGCCGCGGGAGCCGGGCTGCGGGGGCCCACGGCGCGGGGACCGGCGCGGGATGCGCGGGGCCCGGGGGCATCCATCGCCGGCTCCGCAGTGTCCCCCCCGCCCCCCGCTCTCGCCAAACCTTCCTTCCTTCCCCGCCCGGAGGTTCCCAGACCCAGCTCTGGGCCGGGAGAAGCAGAAGTCACTTTTTCTCCCCCGCCCCTGACAGCAGAGGAAAAGTTCCGCTCTGCGTCTTCGCGTTTTGATGGATGCTTTCCCTCATTTTCTCTGAAAGCTTCACTAAGCCGTTGGCGGAAGGAGGAAGGAAGGATTCAGTGTAAATGCTGACCACGGGGTGATTGTGCCCCGCTCCCCAGAGGAAGGGTAGCTGCCCCCCACCGCCGGGCCCCTCCCCCCAGCGCAGTCAAGGAAATGCACGGTTTACCCGCAGACCGACCCACCCGAACAGCCCCCTCCCCAAGCCAGAATAACCCTCTAGACGCAGAAGGTCCCGAAATCCGGAGAAGTGTGAACTTTCCCGGCAGACAGTTTTCAGGGGACCCTCCGGCCCGGTGAAGAGCGACGGTGGAGGATAGTTTCTGCAGCGCAGAAGGCGCCGGCGGAAAGCAGTCGGTGCCCCAAGCAGCATCCCAGGTCTTTGTGGTTGCCATGCATGCGGGGAGAATGCTTCCCCACCCCTCAACCACCGGACAAGATTTCTCCTCGTCTGCTTGGCGAGAAACTTGTAAGCCTTTTCTTTCCCTTATCTCTTTCTGCCTTCCTTCCACTTGGGGCTTGCTTCCTGTTTGAGATCTCATCTTTGGGGTGCATGACATGTGGTAAGGTATCCTGGAAGTCAGAACTCGCCCACAGGCGTTGGAAAAGGGCCTCTTAACATAAACGAATGTGAGTAATCATGTGCATATGAGATTAAAGTTGACTTGGGTAGTCAGCATGAAACTGTATATATGGGTGTGTGTGTATGTATGCGTGTGTGTATCTAGACAGCCAAAGATGATACTGAAAGATGGGCTTGAAACTACTTACTACTTTCAATTTACTTGGTGTGCCTATACATTCAAGACCCTTGCTCAAGGTGAAGCTGTGTAACAAGCCTCATAATGCATGTCTCTTTCTCAAGCTCAAACTCCCCTTGGCAGTGTGGGAAGACTGTGCCCACAGTACATCCACCCAGCTCCAAGTACTGTCTAGGCTTTTCCCCAACACTGACACATGGAAGTTTAAAACCAACAGGAAGATTTCTATATAAAAAGAAGAGTGGGTGGTAGTTGCAAATGACTTGTAGTAGTTTTTGTTATTTTGTGCCTTTAGATGATGTGAAAAGGAGTGTGCTATTCTGGGTGTGAATTTGGATAAAAAGGAAATGATCATTTTTTCTTCTTTTAACCCACAGGTCAGAAAGCATATTATTTTGAAACTTAAAAAAACAGCACAATTAAGAAACAATTATATTTTGGACTCTAAGATATTGATACTACCTGAGGTCCTGTGTGCGTGAAAACAAACACAGCAAGATAATTTAAAATATACCATCATAAAAAGCAGTGGGCTCTATACTGTTGTAAAAAATAAAAGTAACAGAGTGTAAGGAATATACAAATTCTTGCAACTAACTTTGCAATTTTTATTTATTTATTATTTTTTAAAGATTTTATTTATTTTTTCATTCATGAGAAACACACACACACACACACACACACACACACACACCCACAGAGGCAGAGACACAGGCAGAGGGTGAAGCAGGCTCCATGCAGGGAGCCCGATGCAGGATTTGATCCCAGGTCTCCAGGGCAGCGCTAACCGGCTGAGCCACGGGGGGCTGTCCTAAATTTGCAATTTTTAAATTGCATTATGTGCTGGTTTATATTCTCGAAAGGGCCCTTGCTGAGTAATTGTGCCTCTATTGTTTTAAAGTTTATTTTTGTGGCAAAAAAGGAGGCAACAGATTATCAGCTTGATCTCTCCCCATCTGATAGTAAAATAAGCATGTAATAAATGGCCTTTATAATGAAAGGTACTAGAAAATGACCAAATTGTTATTATTTTAAATTAGATTTTATTGAAAAAGTAATATAAGCAAATGATAAAAAAACTGTCGCAAGGGAGCATGAAAGGAAGACTCCCAGCTACTCCACACTCCCACTTACATAGTCCACCCCCATAGCTGTTAACACTTTAAGTATCCCTCCAGAAATATTCCATGCATATGAAAGCATATATATCTGTATATATATCTATGGTGAGCTATTGATGTTCTTGATTTATTTATTTATTTATTTTTGTTCTTGATTTATATAATAAAATTTTAACTTAAGTTTACAGGCCTCATATTTTCAAATTTGTTCCAAATGTTTTTTGATTCCTAGTGGGTTGTTCAAATCATTGTGATATGTCAGCTAATCTTTAGGAATAACCTGGAAGGTCATTGATGGGCATGGGTCCTTAGGGTCTGTTTTTAGAGGCCTTCATTCCCTTCCAGTGAGGAAAGAAGCAGGAGATGGGGTTCTGTTCCACACCACCTCTGACATCAAGGACCTTTCTGTGGACATCTTCAATCTGCTGCCCCATGGTTAGTCTACTCTAGCAAAATAAAAAGGAGAGTCTCTAAAAAGGTGTAGATCATATAAGAAATATGTAGCACCTGTTCTATATTGAAAGAAAAATGCCTTCTTCCGAGTTTGGCCAAAGATTCTTTTTATTTGCATTAAAACATACACAGAAAAGAAAGGCTTTAGTACATTTTATGTTAATCAAACTATTAAATGCTGTTCCAAATAGCCTTAGTATAGTGATAATTCATATTCATGATCATAACTGTGAGCCACTGAAAGATTGTGAAATCATCAAATATTATTTTCAGCTCAATTTAAGGTATTACTTCTATTCTAATTATTTTACTGCTAATTCTCTATTAACTTGAATATTAGACAAATCAGAATAGTCCATTCCTCTATCATGCCAGGAAACATATCTTGTATATTAATAAAAGAAATGTCTTATATATTAATAAAAAGGATGTTTTCAGTAAATTTGCCCTCTAATTTGTGAAAACATGATTTTAGTTGAGAAAACAATTTTCTTCTGAGCTAATGAAAACAATAACAATGTTTATCTTTACACATCTTTGTAAGGTCTTCTTTCTACTATAGTTGTGTTTCTTCCCTTATATGCCAGGTCCTAGGTTTTAAAAAATTTAATAGGAGACTTCAACTAGCTTTTCTGGGGATCCCTGGGTGGCTTAGCGGTTTGGCGCCTGCCTTTGGCCCAGGGCGCGATGCTGGAGTCCCGGGATCGAGTCCCACATCGGGCTCTCAGCGTGGAGCCTGCTTCTCCCTCCTGTGTCTCTGCCTCTGTCTCTCTCTCTATGTCTATCATAAATAAATAAATAAATCTTCAAAAAAAATAAACTAGGATTTCTTTAATCCATCATTTTTTTTCCCTGTGTTTTTCCATGTGATTATTTTTGATAGCGTTGACACTGATAAATGCTGCATATTTTTGGTAAGTGCATTGTTGTATACCACAATATTGCAATAGACTGCATCTTAATTGCTTCTTGATGACTTGTGGTTTAAAATGACAAGTTACTTACATGCAAGACTGATAACATCTAACAATTATGTACTATTCTGCATATGAATATATTTCTGTTTAAGAGATTAGACCATTTTTCTACCTAATATTTGGTGTCAACCTTATAGGTTTAAAATATTTAACACTTTAGATTGTAGTTTATGGCTTTTTAACTCTGTAATGTTTTGGAAATTGGAAGCAGTGTAGCTCATTCCATATACTAGATAATGGGAACTGGGGTACAAACATGTTTTCAGAATAGCAGTTGATTTTTCCTCCATTATATGCAACATATTGAAGGGTTCTACTTTTTGCTTTCAATTCTACTTAAGTATGAATTCTCTAGAAGAAATCATCATTTGGGTCTCATGGACATAAGTGTGTGGGATAAAGATGGGAGCTGGGAACGAGGTGCCAATACCTGCACTGAAGCAGCTAAAGTAATCGTTTTGGGGTGTTTTTTTCTGTCATTATTTTATGTCATGGGCAATTCTCAAAACAACACTTTGTCATGTTTGTTATGGGGCTGGTGGAGTGTGTTTCTGAGCCAAAACTTCGAAGATATGTCTTGAGTACCTGTTGACACATGTCAACATTATGATTGTCTTCAGCAGGCAAGATGAATTGTATTCATATTTATCAAGTACCATTTACTATGAGTCAGGCGCTAAACTAGGAGTTTTTATACATTATGTCACTTAATCCTCACAGTAAACCCTCTATAGGATTCATACCCACGTTGCTTAACGCCAGAACTTGTGCTCTTATGCTCTCAGAGGAAGGAAGTCCACAATCCGTGAATACTTTCAATTCACAATCTATGAATACAGTATGAACATTTAAGAGAGTGATGGAAGAGTCTGATTCTTGGGCCCTATGGCTTGGGGGAGAAATTATCCTTTCTTTGCTACCATACTTCCCAACCCAGAACACCTCAAAAAAGATGGCTCCAGGAATGGATGGCAAACCTTTCTGTCTTTGGTCATTTTGTGAGGCCAGCACTGTATTTTAAAAGGCAGAGCAATTTGGCAGATGTCCTATTTGTCATCAATAAATGGAGGCCACATCTGTTGTTTTACGCCAGACCACTTCTCCCATGCCCCTATATATAGTCAGGTTTGTGAGGGAGTGTATTCTCTTTTAGACTGATAGAGAAAGGGAAAAAATACCTGGGGCATAGGAATCTGTAGTATTCTAGGAGAGTGATGAAATGGGGAGTTGGAGCTCTGAAAGTATTTTGTATGACAGTTGTGAAGGGTAACTAAGTATGATTGAAAAATAAAAATTTTAGACACACTTTAAGTTAAATAGGCTTCTGTAAATTGGCTTGGGAATTAATCAACATTGATAGACTTTTTTTTTTCTTTTTTTTTTTTTTTTGCCTGTAGAAATATGTGTTAAAAGTTCCAAGTAGCCAAATTATGGAAATGTGTGTTAAAAGTTCTCAAATAACCAAATTATGGATAAATTTTGGAAAAACATCCTGATTGCACAGTGGAGCTGGCCAGCCTTTACAATGAATATGCCCTGGTGCCTTCAGTTGGGGGTGTTCCTAAGGTATGATTCAGCTATATAAATAGCGTTGAACTTCTTAGTTTGATCTGGTTTATTATCCCAGCAACTTCAGTCACAGTGTTTACTTTCTCTGAAATTGCCATAGAAACATGGACACATTTCACTTTAGAAGTGGTTGCCTTTCATTGTGGTGCCTTTCTGATCTGATTTCTTATAATACCTCTTAAGAGCATTAGGAATAAATTTTAGATAAAGAGCTTTGTCCTATTTTGATGAAAGATTTTAGAAGCACCTGCCAGTTAGTGTTTGCTATTGCTATCAGAATTTACACTATTTGTTTTCTTTCTTGGAAAATGTTTTAAGTTTCAAAAAGTGTAAGCTAATGACATAGGCATTGAGAAGTGACGTATACATTGCAATTTAGACTAAATAGTTTTTTTCTCAGCCTTTTTCATTTTATAGTAAAGAAATTAGTAATTAAATTTTGTACTGTAAAATGTCAATTGAACACAATTGCCAGATAACACTTCAGGCACAGCAGGGTGTTATGAAAAAACATTCAGAAAACCCAACCTTACCTTTAGTGCGAATGAACAAATAATCCATTATTGCTTCTAGGTGGTGCTGGAGCAAGTGGTCAGGCAGTGGAACAGGGAGTAGCTCAGTCTGCTCTGCTCCTCCATCACTTTTGTTCAGCTTGAATAACTGTGAACATTAAACATAATTCATTTTCAGGAGCAATGTCCAAACTGATATATATCAGTTTCAAGTATTATATATATATATATATATATATATATATATATATATATATATGATTGTACATTAAAACATGCCAACTTAAAATGACTAAACAGGGGATCCTTGAGTGGCTCAGTGGTTTAGTGCCTGCCTTTGGCCCAGGGCGTGATCCTGGATTCCCGGGATCGAGTGCCACGTGGGGATCGGCATGGAGTCTGCTTCTCCCTCTGCCTGTGTCTCTGCCCCTCTCTCTCTCTCTCTCTCCCTCTCTCTCTGTGTCTATCATGAATGAATAAATAAATAAAATCTTTAAAAATAAATAAATAAGATGACTAAACAGCAGTAAGAGGCAGGAGAAACTTTGTGTTTGTCGATGGGGTCTCAGCACCAGTAAATGAACCATTGGTAATTAGATGGGAAAGGAGAAAAATTTGAACTTTCTATCTAAATTGAAAATAGGAAATCAGTAAACCTTATTATAGTGAAACCCATAAGTTCTATAAAATCTTATATTTTGATAAGTGTTTTTAATAATGTCAAAATGGTTTATTTGTAGTTTTATTGAATCTTATTTATCTCTGTATCCCAGTTCCTATAATAGAGTATAATAGACAAAATTTATTGTGATTATTGAGTATGCTAAAGTGATAATGAAAATTAGCACTAGTCAACTTCTATAACAATAATTTTTTGTCTTATTTTTAGTTGTCACCAACCGTACTGTGTATTTCAGCTAACACTTGATGACAATAAAATCATAGTATGGCAAAATATTGGAATAGTTTCTTGGATTTAAAATCAAATTTGATTTGTCATTTTATTTGTAACATCTTATGTGGGTGGGTTTAAGAGAGATATAATCTAGTTTATTTTCAACCATACCATTTTAACTCACTTCATTAATAATTAATCTAGCATTACTTTGAGAAAAGTGAGATTATACATGGTGAATAGAAAGGAATCATTATATTATCATTAACACTACAGGAAGAAGAAAGGCAGTTTAAATTTGAAGACAGTACAGTCCCTCTAAAGCAAAACAAAACAACCTAAAAATCAAAGTATTTTAGAAAGTATGCTTAGTTTCCAAAGATCTCTTAATTCATATTTGTAAATTTACAAGAGTGTATAGCGATTACAGGCAAGGATGTTGTGTTTTTCCTTAACAATACAACTTTGTATTCGAAGTATTAAAACATCCTTGAAAGATGATATCTGCTTTGTTAATTTCTTTCATACAGACCTGTTCAAGAGCCCTTTAAAGGATGCTGTCTGTATTAAACTAAGCATGGGCAATATGCATAAGTTGGCGAACTTGTATTATTGTGTGGTACAATGCAATGGTTAGAAATGATTGTGAGATTGTACACAGAACACCTTCTCTGTGAGGTGTTGAGGGAGATAAATGCACAAAGAAGGCAAAAGAGACAATACCAAGATTTCAAGGCAGAACTCTAAGACATTGAACCGGATCATCTTGTCGGGGCTTGCCCCTAAGATACAAGTGATTTCAGATAGCCTGTGTGCTGAAAATCCACACCCCACATCCCAGATCTGACAGTCAATGATGAGGTTGGGCTGCTCAGGAGCACAACTCTTAGGGCCAGAGTCAGCAGTGGGAGAATGTGTTCCCTCTGAAGCCTCACTTGAGTCAGGCTGGGTTAGGGTTGCGCTCAGAAATAGGGCATCAGTGTTGGAAGAACAAGTGCAAACTGCACTGTTCTGATCCCCTTCGTGTCAGTCCTTGTTGTTGGATTCAGGGCAGAGACAGGACACCACGGTATGTACACTCTGACCTTTCTCTCCTTTGAAAGCTTCACTTCCATAAAACATAGTCTGTCATAGTCCTGGGACTTGCAGTTTTCTTAATTATCACGACTAATTTTTGGAGGAGGAGGTAAGGGAGGAGGGCATAGGAGTTCGTGCTCCCCCTAGGGGTTGACGGGTAAGATGCAAAGACCTCTTCAGCATTTGGTGAGCTGTTTTGAAATATTTTATTTTTTAAAGATTTTATTTATTTATTCATGAGGAACACACACACAGAGAGAGGCAGAGCTACAGGCAGAGAGAGAGAGAGGGAGAACCAGGCTCCATGCAGGGAGCCCGACGTGGGACTCGATCCTGGGTCTCCAGGATCAGGCCCTGGGCTGAAGGTGGCGCTAAACCGCTGAGCCACTTGGGCTGCCCTTGAAATATTTTGGAATGATCGACTCTATGCTATAATTAACTATTACGTATTTAGAAATTTTATTAATAATTAAATATATTTGCTTTTACATTTAATCTAATAGATAAAACATCTTGAAGAGATTTTCCTATAGAGATATTTTCTTTATAATATTAGCAAAAGCTTTTATAACTTCTATTATAGTCTGACATTCTAAGCACTTAATGTGTGTTAAACTTAGTCAAACCTCACAATAACGATGAGAGGGGTGTTTTTTATTATTATCTCCATTTTTATAGATGGAGAGATAAGTGACATGCCCAAGGTCACATAGTTAGCAAATGGCCAAGCTAAGAAATAGACTCAAATAGTCTAGCTCTAAAGGTTGCTTTAATCTTTATGTTATTCATCCTCTTAAATAATACTGATTTAATCCTCAGCCACTGGGGATGGAATGGGAGACATTTTATGCTTACCTTGAAAACTAAGTTTAGCTGGCAAATCTAAAGAAGTGATTCTGAAGATAGTTTTGGGAGGCTCTTAAGGATTATTTGAATCATTTTTTTGAGTACCTTTTTAAACTTCCGTAACCTTTCATGTGAAATACCTTTACTTGACTTTACATTAGTATTGTGCTCCACCTTACCTTGAGAGGAGTGGAATTCCTATTAGCATTTTACTCTTTGACCAGAATTAGCATCTTTATCACGAGACAGAGTTTATGATCCAACTTTGTTATGAATTACACAGGCTAAGGATGGATTGTTACTTAATCACTGCAACTTGATATCATTTATTTTATAGTTTGATAGTTTTGTCTTCTAGCATCAATAAATCAATAAGGAATATTTGAGTTTCTAACTCAAAGAAGTTGCAATTTTGTTAAGTGGTAGTGTATATGATGTTGTATGATTGAGATTTCCTTCCAATTACATTTGAAGTAAGTATAGTTCCTCACACATAGGAGAAGCTTGGCAAATATTTGTGGAATTCCATTAAACTGAAAGTCTGTGTAATCATGTAATTTGGGGGAGGGTTTAGAAATTCCAAAGTCAATATGTGGGAAATTCAAATACATGATTATGTCAAGAAATTACTGTGCTTATGGCTGCTTATTGTGTTAAAGGTAATGAGTCTATTTTGCTGTTTAGAGATCTAGTACAATGACCAGTTGGTACCCAGAGGTTTGTCCCCATCACTTGGAAACTGGCTAGATATTAAAAGCATAGTCAGCTCTTTTGTTGAAGCACTCATATGTTAGCGTTTATTATTTATCCACAGTTAAATTATTATTTTTAAAGGTTTCATTTATTTATTTATTTATTTGAGAGAGAGAGAGAAAGCACAAAGTGGGAGGAAGGAGCAGAGGGAGAAGGACAAGCAGACTCCACACTGAATGTGGAGCCCAATGTAGGGCTCAATCCCAAGACCCTAAAATCATGACCTGAGCTGAAATCAAGATTTGGCTGCTTAACAGACTGAGCCACCCAGGTGCCCTGGTGTCTTTTATTGAAAAGACATTGGCCTTTGGCTTTTTCTTTCTCTTTCTTTCTCTTTCTTTTTCAGTTGCAGCATTTGCACTGTAAGATAATTTGTCATGCTCTCTTAAAGTGAATTTTTTTTGTAAGAAAAAAATTAGGCTTTCCCCAAACACCTGAAACTTAAAAGAAATATTTTTCCTATACTTTCTCTTGTTCAGTAAGTATAGGATCAAGCTAGTTGTGTGATAAATGCAGTGGAGTGCACATGATGTGTATATGTGTGTACACACTTGTGTTAGATACAGTGAAAGTCCGAAGCTTCAATAGCAGATGACCTTTTGATCCTATAGCTGTCTGTCCTACTTCTGGAGTGATCCAGAGATGTGTGTCACAAAAGTAGCTGCAAGGGCTATGAGAAGTCATACTCAGAAGTGTTAGCAGTTAAGCTTGACCAGACGTTGAGATTTCTGGAGTTTGCCAGAAAAGAGAAAACTAAGGATCAGGGTGTGTTAGAGGGGAATAGAGTCAGATGGACCATATTTATAACTGGACAGGGTAAATGGCTTAAAAAAAATGTCTCTTTACCTGGATCACTCTGCCATAAGTTGTACATTTGGGAATTCAGGTTTTTTTGGATTTTGATGCTTTCTGGAGAGCCTTTTAACTAATTAACACCTCATACCTCAACACACCTAACAGTAATTGGTGGGCACAAAGCACTTTGAGCTGAGAGATTCCTGGGAAGGATCTAGGAAGGATTGATCTGGGTTTTTGATCAAAATACTTGGCATTAAGGATAAGTTTTGTCTACTTTGCTGATTTTCTAGCCTCAGCCCCAGGAAAGTCCGAGGAAATTCTTCATTGTTGCACCCTCAGCATGACAGTTTCACCACTACAGAGAAATGGCTTCTGATGAAAAGGCCTAATATAGAAGTTAGTGTAACCAGATAGAAGTAGCGGGGAGTGCTGGAATGAACTATTATAGCTTAAGACAAAAGGTTTGATGTTTTACAGCTTCAGGGGACCACAAACTGTTGTGTTCAGCCATCAGCCCTGTTCTTATAGAGAAGTGGCTTTCACTACTGCCCTTGCCCCAGGATAAATGGGGGGACAACTGAGAGGGAGGAAGTAATCTTAGAGCTGAGTTATGGTTCCTGAAGAGCCTCTTCCTTTCACCTTCCTCATTGTTAGGGGTAAGAGCTCATGACCTTTGCTGAGGCTGAGAAAGGACTGGAGAGAATGTGTAATGGTGGTAGCATCCAACAGTCTCCCTCTCTACCAAGTCTACAAATAAGTTGGGACTGGTGCTCATCTCCTCTCTAGAAGGTACTGAGTCCCTCTTTGGAAGGGACTATCAGAGCCCCTAATGCTGTTCTGGGTGTGAAGAAAGGGGACACTATAGAAGATGGCCAGGCCTCTTGCTGGTGCCCCACCCAAAGAAGCCATTTGGGTAGAGGGACTTTTAACAAAATGCTGGGACAGAGGCTGGGTGAGGGGTAAGAGGAAGAGGTCAGTATCTAAGCCAGACCTCTAATGCCAGGATAATGAATATGCAGGAAAGAAGGAGACTGTGGAGAACAAGGAACTCTGTGGAGAGTCTGCATTTGGATGCCTGCCTCACAGAGAGAGCCAGAGGTCAGTTTAGTATTAACCTGAGGAGCAGAGAAAACCCAGTGAGGCCTGCAACATCCTTCTGGGACTATTTCTGGGAAGACCTGGACCTCTCCTATCCCTCTTCCGCTGAGCTCTAGGAGGGAAGTGCAGAGAGGAAGAGAAATGGAGAAGTGGGTAGAGTAGACCAACCCCCAGGTCCAGTCACTATAACCACCATTCTAGCTTGCCTTGTGGGTAATAGGGCAAGGAAGAGACTTTGAATTGAACATGAAATTGACGTTTTAAAATGAATAGGACTGAGTTTTTAAGAACTTGAAAGAACCCTTCTAATAATTGAGAGAGACTGAAACAATATGGAGTCTGAGTGAGCTATTGGTAATAATCAGAGTATCCAGAGGAAAAGAAGACCCAAGATGGTATAGTTGGGAGAAACCAGTTGTGGGAAAAAGAACTCACATTTAAAGTCTAAGAATTTGAGACTGCTTAATTATCAATGACATCATTATAGAGTTGGAGACCTTAGAGATCATTCTCTAAATTTACCCCTTCATTTACTAAGCATGGCTGTCCACCAACTCCCCCATTTATCCAGGGCACCATTATAGAGAACAGTTTGTGATACCATGTATACGGAATGGAGGATTCTTTAAAGATTTCATGGTATAGAACGATAACAGGTACTAATATTGTCAAGATCTTACATAACCTTTAATTCTTACCTTTAATTCTTCTGATAGCCTGATAAGACACAGCTATCATTATAATTTTAACCTTAGAGATGAGGAAGCTGAGGCTCTGAGAGGTGTGAAAACTTGTTTTAGGTCTCAAGCTATTAAGGTGGGTGGGAGGACAGATTTTTTTTTGTCCCTATTTTCTTTTATTCAACAAACCTGCAACTCCAATACTCCAAATTTCAAAAAAAAAACAAAAAACAAAAAACAAAACAAAACAAAAAACACCAGTGATTTAAGAACATATTGATCTGGTTGGAATGGGGCCAGGCAGAAAACAAAGTTAAGGCGGTTCAACCTTGCATTGTTCTGCAATAAAAGCAACCACCATTTATTGAGCTAGGTGCACATACATCATTTCATTTAAGTTGGAATTCAGAGGGATCTAAAAAAACAGTAATAAATCAAAGGTGATTGTTTTGGCACACGTCCTAGATTGAGAGTTTGGGGTTCTTACTGATCCAAATGTACATTTTAGAAACCTTAAATATATAGCTGCTGTAAGAAATTACCACAAGCTTAGCGGCTTCAAACAACACCAATTTATTATCGTGTAGTTCTAGAGGTCTGAATTCTGAAATGTGCCTCACTTGGTTAATATTGAGGTATCGTCAGGGCTATGTTCCTTTTTGGAAATTCTTGGGAAAATCTGTTTTCTTGATCTTTGTAGGTGTCTAGAATCTGCCTCCTTTTTTTGGGATCATGGACTCTTCTATCTTCAAAACTAGTGCTGGCTGGTGGAGGCTTTCTCACAGCATCTACCTTAATTTTGATTTTCTACCTGTCCCCATCTAATTCTTGTGCCTCCCTTTTCCACATTAGAGGATCCTTGGGATTATATTAGGCTGGCTAACCCAGATAATCCATGGTAATCTTCCTCTTTTAAAGTTGGTTGATGAGCAACCTTAATTCCATCTGTAGTGTTAATTCCCCTTTGCCATAGAAACAAATGTATTCACAGGTTCTGGAGAATAGAACATGGAAATCTTTGGGGGCCAGGATTCTATCACATTCTAGTTTCATAACTAGGTAATGGCTATAGTGACGATTTTCTCCAATTTCAGATGAATTCTATGATTCCTTAAACAAAATGACAATTTGTTAACAAATATGAATTGTCCATTGTGTTGAGTCCGGATTTTGATTGTTTATTTTATTTTAAAAATATTTTATTTATTTGAGAGAGATAGAGAGATCTCACACGTGTGGTCAGGCACACGAGCAGTGGGGAGGGGCAGGGTGAGGAGAAGGAGAAGCAGACTCCCCATTCAGCAGGGAACCAGATGCTCAGGGCTCAATCCCAGGACCCATAAACCCCCAGGGATTATGACCTGAGCCAAAGGCAGATGCTTAACCAACTGAGTTACCCAGGTGCCCCTTGATATCAGTTTTAAAGAAAAACAACTAGTTTATGGATTTTAGGAACATTTCATTTCTAAATGCATCTGTAGTTTTACATGATCTATGTTTTTATGCCTTAATATAGAACTTTAATAGAAAATCAAACTGAAAGAATCCTTAGAGTTTACTTAGTTGAATCCACCTCTTTGCAGATTTGGAAACTGAGACTTAGGTTACATACTTCCTCGAATCATAAAATAAATTGATAGAGAACTGCTTTTTATGATCTTACAAGATTTAAAAAAAAAAGAGGATTCACATTTCTGAGTTTATTCTGAATATATCCTTCACAACAGGGGCACCTGGGTGGCTCAGTCTATTAAGCATCTGACTTCAGCTCAGGTTATGATCTCAGGGTCCTGAGACTGAGCTCTGTGTTCAGCTTCCTGCTCAGTGGGAAGTCTACTTGTCCCTCTGCCCCTCCTCCCACTTGGGCTTACTCTCTCTCCCAAATAAATAAATAAAATCTTTAAAAAAAATTTATATCCTTCATAACAATTGAAGGACAATTTCCAGGTTCTCACAACATTCTTGCATGTTTGATTTGATTCTGAGTAGAATGTAGCTCTGAAACTCTCTGAGGAAAATAGATACCACTGATCTCTATGTTTGGGCAAATGTTCACCTCTACCCTCACTGTTAAAAGTATAAAACTTCCCAAATCATAGTTGGTGAAAAAGGGATGATGTTGCAGGCAGAGGAAGATTTTCTTTGGTGAAGATGGGGGTAGTTTTGTTAGGGAATGAGACTTTATTTAATTTTCCTTTAAGAGGATGTTGATGAGTCCTGGTGGCTAGTTTGTAAAATCAACTATTTATTTTACCTTTTTCAACTTTAGTGAGTTCCACTAGAAGAATTACACTGTGGGCAGCCCGGGTGGCTCAGCGGTTTAGCGCCGACTTCAGCCCAGGGCCTGATCCTGGAGACCCGGGATCATGTCCCATGTCGGGCTCCCTGCGTGGAGCCTGCTTCTCCCTCTGCCTGTGTCTCTGTGCCTCTCTCTTTTCTGTGTCTCTCATGAATAAATAAATAAATAATCCTAAAAAAAAAAAAAAAAAGAATAACATTGTAGAAGTTACTTGTAAGACCTATACAAAACACATACTTACCTGAGCCTTGGGTCATTATTTTCTGTAGATTGTCAGTGTAAGTACTGCCCATGTGGTAATGTAAAGTGTTAAAATAAGAATAAAGTTTGCAGTCTCTTTAGTGCTGCATATATTAAAGTGTAATTTCCATGTAAGCTTACAACATAGAGAACCAATTGCTATCTGGTTTTATGGATAATAAGATCAACTGATGGAATGTTTTCTATTGTATAAAGCCTGTTAAAAGCCAGAAGAGAGAAGGGTACTCTCCTTTGACTTTGGGATCAATTGAGGACAGAAAATGTTTATGTAGTGGATATGGTGGCATTAAACAAGATTTAAAAAGTTGGAATTATAATTTAAGAAATTCCTGGATGTAGATATTAGATATTTACTTACATAAAACAAAAACACTGCACAGGATATTTTTGTTGTTCTGAACTCCTTCAAGAAAAGTCTGGAGGAAACCAAACTGTGGCTTAAGTCCTTTAATAATTATGACTAATATCTTGCTATCTTTAAAACATTTTTTTAACAAAGTACAAAACATTGCTCTGAGGCTTCTTATGGACATAAAAGCTTAACTTTGTGTTTATCTGATTATGTCTTAGATCTTTCTGAACTCGAATTCATGGTTTTGATTTTGATTTTTAATTTTTGGAAAACAGTTGGAAATGGTTTGAATATTGCAAAGATCAAGTAGATGACTAAGGTAGATTATTTGTTTTATTCTTATAGGGATCTCGGTGCTATGACCTTCAAGGGACTGTCTTTGTAATTTTTTTTCAAGTGTTTTTTTCTTCTATCACTTGGGTTTTTTCCTTCCTAAACTATTCTGTTTCCAGCTTTCAAAAAGTGTACCATTGGTGGTGGTACCCAGCCCTTGAAAGTACTGCTTACTTTAGATGGTTGGCTTGATATACACCAGAATTTAAAATTTCACTCTAAAAAGCTTTATTAAAGGTAGAATTTAGCTGAGAATATTGTATTGAGAATATTGTACACAGATCTCTGAGCCTTTGAAATTAAGGAGTTCACTCTCCATATTTATAAATAGTTTTTCATTTCATTTCATTTATTTTCGTTTAGGAAGCTCAGTTGCTCTAACAAAGAGATCCAAACATATAGTGGCTTAAACAAGATGGTAGTTTATTTCTCTAATAGGTAACATTCCACCAGTAGGCAGACTATAAATCAGGTAAGCAGCTGTGCTCCATAAAGGAATTTAGGAATCCAGATTCTTTTGTCTTCTTTTTGGGCCATCCCCTTGGCATGTTTGTTTTCTTGTACCTTTGATTAAACTGTCTCACCACCACCATATCCCCCTTCTAGCCCATAGGAAGGAGGAAAACAAAGATGGAGGGCAAGTAGCTTTTCTAAAGGAAGTGATCTGTAAGCTGCACATGTCACTTCTACTCATATCCCATTGGCCCATTATTGATATGACCATAACCAGCTACAAAAGACTGGGAAATGTAGTCTCTACCTAGGTGGCTATGTGTCTCCGCTTAAAGTTTAGCAGATTTTTATTAGTAAAATAAAGAAGTTTTGTTAAGGTTAAAAGAATTAGTTATATATATATTATATATATATATTATATATATATATATTATATATATATGTATATATAAAATAAATATATATATATTTATTCCAGTCGTGGAATATATATGTATATTTTAATGCTTTCTTTTTTTTTCCTTAAAGGTTTTATTTAATTGTTCATCTCACACACACACACACACACACACACACACACAGAGGCAGAGACAGGCAGAGGGAGAAGCAGGCTCCCTGTGGGGAACCCGATGTGGGACTCGATACCAGGACCCTGGAATCACGCCCTGAGCTGAAGGCAGATGCTCAACCACTGAGCCACCTAGGCATCCCAGTCATGGAATATATTTTTAACTTGGAGAAGGAATCATAGTGTTTTGTAATATGAGGGAGTTCAACATTTCTGTAATATGTTTTTGGATTCACATTGTTTGATTTGGTTAGGGCAACTGCTGAGAACATAACTCATGTGCATAACACCCCATTTCCATACCTGTATGAACCAGTTAACTTCAAAATTGTGTCTCACAGAGGTGGACTGCACTTTTTATTGACTCACAAATGTATACCATATGTGAATCATAGAGAAACTCCAAACAAGAGCAGTACAGTATGTCTTGAAAAACTACTATGTGCTCCACACTGTGGGAAAGAATCTAATGGAGTATCTTCAGTGAGCCTTTGGAGGTTGTCATGTGCAGTTAACCATAGTAGAGCTGGAACCTCTGTAGATGGGTAGATATTGGCCTCCAGGCAGTAGGGAGCTCCCTCACTCGCAGGGGAGCCAATTTCATTTTCAGGTGACTGTCGTTTGAAAATATTCATATGTTGAGCCCAAATAAAATTCCTCTCTGATGCATTTCCTTGTCAGTATGATTTCTATCTCAGTAGCTAGATTAATTTTAATTAATTAATTTTAATTTAATTAATTTAACTAATCTCAGTAGCTAGATTAAGTTTAATCTATCTCAATAGCTAGATTAAGTTTAATTACTTGTGTGACAACTTTTGACATATTTGAAAGGAGTATCCCATACTCCCACCATAATATAATCCCTGACATTTATCGAGTTCTTGACAGGTCTTAGTGTTCTAAGCATTTTACATGTATTAACTGACTTAAGTCTCACTGGGGTTATGAATTAGGGACTGTCTACTCCATTTCATTGATGAGGAATTTGAGGTATAGAAAAGTTAAATAACTTGCCCAGATTAACACAGCAAGTAAGTGATGTACTCTTCTTTATCAGTATTTTAAAACTTTGTTTGTAGACCCCAACGCTGGTTGCTATGCCAGTTGCACTGTGGTCAACTGTATTAGACTGTTTAACCTCCCTTCTTCTGGATGCTGTATTTCTTTTTTTTTTTTTTTTAAGATTTTATTTATTTATTCATAGGGACAGAGAGAGAGAGAGGCAGAGACACAGGCAGAGCAAGAAGCAGGAAGCAGGCATCATACAGAGAGCCTGACGTGGGATTCAATCCAGGGTCTCCAGGATCACGCCCTGGGCTGCAGGCGGCGCTAAACCGCTGCACCACCGGGGCTGCCCTGGATGCTGTATTTCTATGAATGCAGCCATCAGGATAATTTTCCTTCTGAGGAAAAAAACCCACCCATATTTCATTGATATAAGTTCAGCAAGTTGTCTTTGTATTCTAGAGGCTTTGCTCCTGAATTTGAGAGGATCTGATGGGTTGACTAAACACAGGCTGGATATGGCAGCTCCATTAAATTTAATATGCTGTGGAAAGCCATTGTAATTTTCTTAAGTGGGGGGAAGAGTAATTGGTTAAAAAAAAGTAGTTAAGGAAGATTTCCTTAATAGCTATGTGAAACAATGGAGATGAATTATGGATTAAGAGAGTGGCTAAAAGTTTCCAGAATTAGGTGCTAAGTCCAGGAGGTAATGTAGCACTACCTTTAAAGGGGTAGATTCTAGAATTAGACTACTAGAATTGGAATCCTGATTCTTTGTTTATGAACTATGTGATGTCAGGCAGGTTACCTAATCTCTTTGACCCTCAGCTTTACAACTGTAATAGAACCTACCTTGTAGGGTGGTTGGGCAGATGAAGTGAGAGAATTTATATAGAGTGCTTAGCTAAGTAGTTGGCACATGGTAGATAGTCAACAAATGTTAGTTATCATTTAGAAATGGAAAAGAAAATCTGAGACTAGTATTGAAGTAGGAATTGTCATGAATTTTCAGAGATATAAAGGAATCAGTAAGTAAAAATAATTCCTAAGATTCTGATCATGGAAGTCTTTGAATAGAGTGTTTTTTTTTTTTTAACTATATATTTCTTTTTTTTTTTTTAAGATTTTATTTATTTGAGGGACAGAGAGAGCAAGGCAGGGGGAGTGGCAGAGGGAGACGGAAATGAGGCTCCTCACTGCGTTGGGAGCCCGACGTGAGGCTCGATCTCAGGACCCTGGGATCACGACCTGAACCAAATGCAGATGCTCAACTGACTGAGCCACCCAGCTGCCCTGAGAGTGGTATTTTTGAGTTATGGAGCAAAACTTGTCTTTAGCTGTTGTATATAATCTAATCTAATTTGGGATGATCTCCTTTCTAAAGTGTTGGGGACTCCAGTGTCTCTGCTCATGGTCTTTGATGTTGTAGAGATTGGTTGTCATTGATTTTTCTCTGATTTCTTGCAGCATTACAAAGAGAGTGCACAGAAACTTTGATTTTGGTTTATGTAGTTGTTAAAGAAAATAAAGTTTCCCATCCCTACCAAAAAAATTCTGTAAACCAACCAGCAGTATTTGTAATTGTTATTTTCTTTGCTCCTTCTGATAAACAATTGTGCAGTTTTTGCTAGAGGGTCAGGTTTGTGCAAAGATGGGTTTCAACTTCCACAAATTCTAGAGTGAAAGAATGAGCATTTGTGAGTTTAGCGTAGCTCTGTTTATTTCAGCAAATGATTTTTTAAGTGCCTGCTGCATTTGACACACTGCTGTGTGCTCAGTTTTGATCATTCTCTTAGCTAAAATCTCATCTTAAGAACCGTATATAATAGAGCTTTTTTTTCTTGCTTCAAGTTGATTTAAAATTTAGAAAAAGCCCCCATAACCCCCACCTTGGCACTAACTCAGCCTTAAGGGACACCTAAAACTTAGTAAAGGTATGCATTAGAAATAGCTTCCTATTAATTTAGCTGAACTGGTTTTACCTTATGATTCAACTAAATCTGCTTTATATTGAACAAAAGACCTCTCATGGATAATTACTTCGAGTCTTTTTATTCTCTTGGAATGAGGCACATTTTGGGAAAGTTTGTGAATACATACAAAATGTGAATGAAAACTTGACTACGTATTAAGAAAATCATGTCTGACTCAGACTCAGGTTTTCTGTTCTGTTTTTCATGTTTGACTGTGAATTCCTTAAAAGCAAGAACTCTTCCAAACTGTTTGGTTTGTGGTCCTTAGAAGGGACCACAAAGGGAGAGAGTATAATGCTTTGTAAAGATGGAGACTATAAATAAATAATGACCAATCTTTAAATAAATCCTTAAAATTAAGGAAAGGAGTGAACTATAACATTGGCAGCTATTGCTCAATTTATTATGAGTAATAGTATGGTTAGGGGCAGTGCTGTTTGTTTTTGTTTCTGAAGCCTTTTCAAGCAAGGCTGCTCAGAATCCACAGGACTTTCCCCTCATCTTCTGTCTTAGGTGTTGCCACCTGCCAGGTTCTTATAGGTGAGGTGCAAGTTAGATTAGAAGAGGATATATAACATTTCCTGTCTCTCTCCTTATACTTATTAGATTTAAACCATAGCTTATTTTATAATTATTGTCTTTTTGGTATCATGTTTTTTATTTTTATTGAGATACAACTGACATGTAATATATTAGTTTCAGGTATACAACATAATGATTTGATATTTGGGTATAGTGTGAAATGATCACCACAATAAAGTTTGACTAACATCCAGTTACAATTTTTTTTCTTCTGATGAGAACTTTTAAGTTCTACTTTCTTAGCAACTTTCCAATATACAATACAATGTTATTAACTATAGTCACTATGCTGGAAAGTATATCCCCAGCACTTACTTATTTTATAACTGGAAGTTTGTATCTTTTGACCACCTTTACCCATTTATTTAACCTACCCTCAACACTGTACCTCTGGCAACCAACAATCTGTTTTCTGTATCTCTGACTTTGATATTTTTTAAGATTCCATATATAAGTGAGAGATTTTTCTTTCTCTATCTGACTTGATTTACTTTACATAATGCCCTCAGGGTCTCCATCCATGTTATTAAAAATGACATGGCTTCCTTTTTTAACAATGGCTGAATGAGATATATTTATATTTTATTTATATCTATATATCTATATATATCTATATATCACTTTTTTTTATCCATTCATCCATTGATGGGCACTTAGGTTGTTTCCATGTCTTACCTGCTGTAAATAATGCTTCAAAAAACATGGAGGTGCATGTATCTCTTTGAGTTAGTGTTTTCATTTCTTTTAGATAAATACCCAGAAATGAATTGCTGGATCCACTGCATCCTTTATTAAGGCATCCTGGGTATTTGGAATTTTGGCTAGAATCCATGTACAAACCAATGAATTCAATCTGGAAGCTTGTAGTAAGAACTAAAGATAATATATTGCTGCTGAATGACCTTGGGCTCAAAGTAGACCTATCAGTAAACTTAATTGAGGAGCCAGTGTTTCTGGAAATTTAAAGGCTGTAAACTCTTTTAGTAGAACATATAAGCACTATTATTTAAGCTTATCAGCTATTACCTTGATTTTGGCAGAAGGAAATCAATTAGAACCTTATTATAAACACTGGGAAATTATAGCATCCTTAGTTTATTCTTATTATTAGTCTCATCTTGCCAACTTTGACAAGAGGGATCACGTTAGATTTTTTTTTCTTGTGTCCTCTATAGCTCCTACTAAGCATTAGGCACAGTCTTGGTTTATTTCTCTCCCAGACTGAATCAAGATCACTTACTCTATTCTATATTCCCGAAAGAATTCTTTACCTGAGTTACACAGTCTACTATTGCTGGATTCACTTTATTTAATAGGAACTTAAATCTTTGGGAGTCAGCTTGGGTGGGGAAGGGGACAGAGACTTGAGAATTTGATCTGGGATCCTGGAATCTCAGCTTTGCTACTTAAAAATTGTGTGTTCATGAGCAAGTTTTAAAACTTTTTCTAAAAAAATAAAAAATAAAAATAAAACTTTTTCTAAGCCTCAGTTTCTTCTTTGTTAAAATGGGAGTTATGAAGTGAAATAAGTCAATCAGAGTAAGACAGTTATGATATGATCTCATTCATATGTAGAGTTTAAGAAACAAAACAGTATCAGAGGGGAAGTGAGGAAAAAATAAAACAAGATGAAATCAGAGAGGGAGACAAACCATAAGAAATTCTTAATCGTAGGAAACAAACAGGGTTGCTGGAAGGGAGAGAGATGGGGATATGTGGTAACTGAATGATGAACATTAAGGAGGGCACGTGATGTAATGAGCACTGGCTGTTATATAAGACTGATGAACGACTGACCTCTACTACCTCTGAAACCAATAATATATTATATGTTAATTAATTGAATTTAAACAAAATTTAAAGAAAAGAAAAAAATGGGAGTTATGACGCCTGTTTTTCAAGTTTGCTATAAGCCCTATAGATGAGGGATGCAAAGTCTATATAGATATATTTAAGATATATTTTAGGCTGTGCTTAAAAAAAGGAGGACTTGACAAGACATTTAACTAGCAGCTTCTTTAAGAAAAATATGACCATTGGGTAGTAATGAAAAGTCTATAATTCTTTTTTTTTAAGATTTTATTTGTTTATTCATGAGAGATACAGAGAGAAGCAGAGACATAAGCAGAGGGAGAAGCAGGCTCCCTGCAGAGAGCCCATTGTGGGACTTGATTCCAGGACCCTGGGATCATAACCTGAGCCAAAGGCAGATGCTCAACCACTGAGCCACCCAGGCACCCGAAAAGTCTATAATTCTATAAACTTTACAGCACATTTTATATGCTTTCCTGGCAGCTGTGGTCAGTATTTCTTCTGAGTGTGTTTTCACTCACAATAGCAGTGTGCTAGTGTTCTAAGAAGCAATCCTATGCAATCTGATGGTCTGCCACCATCTCTTGATCAAACCATGTATGACATTTATTCAGTCAAATTATCCTTCTGTTATCATTAGATGCTTTCCCCACAATCATTTAAATTAATGTGTGCGAATATGGGCCATGTCTGACATCTGAGCTCTGACACCTACACCTCATTCTGTGAGTTACAACTAAAATAAAAACGAAAGTAATTCTTTTGGTAATTATGTATAAAGAGATTTCTTGGTTGTGACAAATTTTGTCTTTTTTGTTCAAATATTGAAAATTAATTTGATATATAATACTACATATGCCAGGGTGGGGGATGTGGGTCTAGTGTCTCATTATTCAATGTTTTATGTTATTGTATCTTTAAATATATAATTAATATCTCTGCTATGGTGCCAAGGCCACCGAAATTTGACTCTTCTAACAGCCTTTTTGGCAATGCCCATCATTTTTTTTTCATGCTATGATACATTTGGCAAAGTTACTTTTAATGATTGATTCATTCAACTGTTCATTGATACTTCTGCTATTTGTGATAAGAATATACTTTGTAATGGAAATTCAGAGGTGATGATGGGAGACATGCTTTGTACCCAATTTATTAAAACTAGATCTCATATAGGAAATAAGTGCTTTGAAAGGGGTTTAGATCTGAACTCCAAGCTATGTACTTAAAAATGCTTATTGAACAAATGAATGTATTAGCCCCATATATCAGTTTGCTGGATATTTCCACAATCTCCAGATTTCCCCTTTTCTGTGTTCCGCATATACCCAGGTGCCCTTCTAGCAATCTGGACATGATCTTTGTTTCCTTCTTCTCTCTCCTCTAACATCCAATTTGTTATCATGTTTCTTTGGTTCTACCTCCTGAATGGTTCTCACTGCTACTCCAGTTTCAGCTTCTTCCACACTTGGCTTCACTACAGCATCTTTTTAGCTAGCTTTTTTGCCCCACCCACCTTCTTTTCCCTGATCCATTCATCATAATAGTGGTAGAGTCTCATTTCTAAAAGGCAGATCTCGTTGTATCATATTCCTGCTGAAACTTTTTGTTAACTTCCCACTGCCCTCAGAATAGAGTACAAATTTCTTTATACGGTTCAGGAGGCCAGGTACAATGTGGATCCTGTTAATCTTTCCACTCTATCTCCTACTATGTCCTACCTTTCACATTCTACTCTATGAGATGACGATATATTAGAGACCACAGTGCCCAGCTCATAGCGGCTCAATATACATTAGATATTCTTTGCCTTCTCTGAGAGTGGCACAACTGGGAAAAAAATGATTTTAGGAGCATTAAACCAGGGAGATTGGGAGGGACAGAAGCTCAGAATTGAGAAGAGGGTTTAATCAAATAGGCTAGGTGCTGGCCACTAAATGGATAATGGATACTGTGATAGAGATTAAGAAATTATTAAATCCATTAAACTTTTGAAAAGCATTTTTGGGGTTGATTTTGAAAAATAATTTAGTATAGCATATAAAAAGGACTTTGTTGGATCTTACAATTTATTGTTTCCTGAGATTATAATCTAGTTTAGCAAAGTTGCCAGGTATTCACTCTTCAAGATTTACATTGTTTTCCAGTGTCCCCAAATGGTTACAGTTCTGTTTGTTAAGTGTTTAGTTGGCTACAGAATTTCCTTAAATTGTGATTTTTAGTCAATGGAATATGATGACTCACAGGGAATGTAACTGTTTTCTTAGTTTACTGATCTTTATCTTTATGTGGTCAAAAGTCTATGTTTCTATTAGTCTCACAGATTACCAAATGTGTTTGTGTGTAAGGGAGGAAATAAAGTGTAATTTGGTTAACATTCTGTGTCTAGCATGACAAATATTAATAACATGAGGTTGAATCATGATTTAGAGATAGAGACAAGTTTTTCACTACTGTTATTCTGTAGTACTGCTATACTTTGGATTGAATGTGTCTTAATGATAAATTACCTTTGAGTTCAAAACTTAAGACAATTTTCAGTAAAACAACCCATTTTATTTAATATCTTTGAATTTTTAAATTAGATTCAAAGTTTTAATTTTTTGCTAATTCAATATCTTTGACTAAGTAGAATTGTTTATCTAGCAAGAGATTTAAAAATTCTTATGATTAGATGACTGTCATTTAACAATTGAGTATGGATCTTTTTCTTTTTTTGAGTATGGATTTTTGTAAAACATTTAGTAATGGTAATTTGGAAGTTTATAAAAAATCTTTTAAAACTTCTCATAACTTTACAATGTCAGGGCCCTTTGTAAAATTATCTATATAGTGATGTGAAATGCACTTGTATGGACAGAAAATTGATTGCCAAGATCAATTTTATAATTATGTACATAAATCCATAATTGAATATTCCAGTCTTTGCTATTTGGGTAAAAGCTATTATGCTGTTTTAAGAAGTGTATCAAGAGTAGATGGAAATAGAGTGTCTTTAACTGTCCTAAAACAATTCTATAAATGATTACTACTTTCTTTCAAAAGTTAGGAATCCTATTGAATTCATTTCAGTTCTTTACAGTCTGCCAGCTGATTGTATAATTACATGCCATATAGCACAAAGCATGATTTATGAGACTATTTTTTTAGTGTACTTACTAAATAGTAGAATAAAAAATAGAAAGCATAGTATTAGTAGAAATACGATAGGTAGGGTTGTGAGACAAAATTTAGGAGGGTCAGTTAAGTTTGAGTTTCAGGTAAATAACAAATAATTTTTCAGGATAAGCTTGTTCTTTGCAAAAATTACTCATTATTTATCGAAAATTCAAATTTAGTTGGATGTCCTGCATTTTTATTTGTTAAAACTGGCAACTCTAGCTGTAGGTGATTAGGTAAAATATAGGTAATGGTAAAAGAACAGCTTTTCTAATGGAACAGAATTTTTCCTTAAAGTTCCTCCAAAATCAAATAAAGACAATTTGATCACCCAACTGGTAAGTCAATTTAGAGCTGGGATTTGAACCCAGGGACTTAGCAAGAGCCATGCTCTATCGCTGCCTTTCATATAGTACTGTTTATATTAGTGAAATTAAAAATAATTCTGATATTCCACTTCATTTTATCCTTTATTATTTTGAAGTTTAGCATCATTAAGGACATTAAAATACATATTTTATTTTATATTGAGAAATTAATTTAGTTAATAAATTGAATTATTTTCTTTTCTAAAGTATTTTTGACTTGAGAATTTCCAAGAAACATGTAGATTGTTGCTATTCTAAGTGGTGTTCATTAGTTTAACCAAATGTTTTTGTTTGCTGTATGATTAATAGTGCTTTGCTTTTAATTTTCGTGTTAAGACTGAATTATTGTGTTAAGACTGAATTACTATATTTGCACCAAGCAACTGGGAAGCAGCCATGATTTGGAGCTGCACACTGTTTTGCTTGTTTCTTTAGCTTGGCTGGCCTCTGCCTCTTCTGCTGTAGCCATCAATCATCCAGTTCTCCTTCCATGCTATAGGACATGTTTGTTTTTTTCCCGTGAGTGACAGTGGTTGCCTTTTATGACTTAGTGCTCATTAATAATTAGGTAGGTACCACATATGAGATCTCAGAATAATTCATGATCTACATTCATTCATTTATAAATATAAATGCATAAAATCTAACAGTCATAAAATTTTGAAACTTGAAATTCTTAAATACAGAGATGAAAACATTGCAAGCTGTGTTAGTTAAAAATAAGTTCTTGAGGAGTGCCTGGGTGGCACAGTCAGTTAAGCAACCGATTCTTGCTTTTGGCTTGGATCATGATCTCAGGGTCTTGATATCAAGCCTCAGGTTAGGTTCCGTGCTCAGTATGAAGTCTACCTAAGACTCTCTCTCTCCCTCTGCCCCCACTACCACCTGCTCTCTCTTTCTAAAATAAATAAATAAATCTTCAAAAAATAAGCTCTTGAGAATGATCGAAATGATTTAGTTCTAATTTTCATTTTTTAACTTTTTTCTTTTTGACTGCCAGAGAATCTTTCCTCATAAGGACATTCAACAGGAATGCTGATTTAGGATATTTAAATGTAGAGAAGGAGACACTTTGATTAGTTAATAGAAAAACAAACTAGGAACTGTTTAGAAAGATAATAGTGGGCTTTCTTACTAATTAAGTTAACACACTGATACTAGACTACAGCAATAAATGGACTCTTTTTCCAAGTTTTCCTTCTTAGTCTACATTTTATATTTTAAAAACAAACCTTATGAAAGAACTTAACAAATTTTATTTTAATTAATTAATTAATTAATTAATTAATTTGTATATATATATTTTGGAGTTCAATTTGCCAACATATAGTATAACACCCACTGCTCATTACATCAAGTGCCCCCCTCAGTGTCTGAGAACTTAACAGATTTCAACCAGTGGTATAAAAAGCCTCAGTGACAGTGATAACAATATTTGCATTTAAAAATGTTTATCATTATTTTGATCTGCAGCTTCAAATTATTTTTAAATATACCATTATAACAATCATATAATGGAAACATCTGTGATTTTAAAGTTTTTTTGGACTCTGATTTAAAATTATAAAATTCTAGGAAATCAACAAAATGTATATGATGTTGAATGCTACATTTTTTATGGTGATAAGATATACATAACGTTAATTCACCATTTTAGCCATTTTGAAATTCACAGTTCAATAGCATTAAGTGCATTCACATTATTGTGCAACCATCACCACTGTCCATCTTCTGAATTTTCTCATCATTCCAGATGGAAACTCTTCACCCATTAATTGATAACTCCCCATTCCCTTCTGCCTCCAGCCCCTGACCACCACCCTTCTGCTTTCTTTCTTCTTCTTCTTTTTTTCTTTTATATTTTATTTAAATTCAATTTGCCAACAACTCTTCTACCTTCTGTCTCTATGATTTTGTGAAGGTCATTCTTAATAGTGTTAAAAATCGATACCCACTATTAAGAGGAGGTGCATAAGAAGATGGGAAAAATCTGGGACTGGAGTCAAACCCTTTCTGCCATTTTTCCAGTTTGTCATCTGGATCAAATTATCTGACTTCTCTGAGGATCAGCTTCCTCACCTCTAAAATGGAACTAGTGGGGCACCTGGGTGGCTCAGTCAGTTGAGCTTCTGACTCTTGATTTTGGCTCAGGTCATGATCTTGGGGTTCTGGGATTAAAGTCTGCATTGGCCTTCATGCTCAGTGTGGAGTCCACTCCACACTGTCTCCTCTCCCTCTGCTCCTCCTCCCACTTGTGCTCTCTCTCTTAAATAGAAATCTAAAAAAAAAAAAAAAAAAAAAGAACTAGTAATTTATTATGCTGTTGAGGGGGCAAAGATGAGGTAATGTATGTAAAGCATTTGGCTCATAATAGGCATTTAATAAATAGTATTATCACATATATAGCATGCTCTTAAAATATTAAATTCATTTCATTTACTAGCTTTCTGCAAGAGCTAGTAAAAAATAGTTTAATGTTAGGGTATGATGAATTCAAATCCATCTGGTTTCTATATGTTAGAAATGACTTTTTTTTTTTTTTTTTTTTACCTTGGAAAGTAGAAATTGCAGATGATTGCATTTCACAAATTTAGGTCTTATTTTTTATTTTTAAAGATTTTATTTATTTATTTATTTATTTAAAATTTTTTTAAAGATTTATTTATTTATGATAGACATAGAGAGAGAGAGAGAGAGAGAGGCAGAGACACAGGAGGAGGGAGAAGCAGGCTCCATGCCGGGAGCCCGACACCAGACTCGATCCCAGGACTCCAGTATCGCGCCCTGGGCCAAAAGCAGGAGCTAAACCGCTGAGCCATCCAGGGATCCCCAAGATTTTATTTATTTATTCATGAGAGACACACAGAGAGAGAAGCGCAGAGACACAGGCAGAGGGAGAAGCAGGCTCCATGCAGGGAGCCCGGTGGGACTTGATCCCGGGTCTCTAGGATTAGGCCCTGGGCTGAAGTCTGCGCTAAACCCCTGAGCTACCCAGGTTCCCACGAATTTAAGTTTTAAACAGTGTTTTGATTTATCTATAGAAATAAAATTTTTTATTTATTGCTAGTAGAGAAGTGATTCAGATAAAAATCAGTGGTGGGTATTGACTCTTGGTTTGCATAGTGATTTAACTTAGGAATTCTCACCAGTGTTTTTTTTTTTTTTTTTAAATCATTCTCTATTTTTCCTATTCAAATTATTCTGTTTGAAAACAGAAAGAAAACAGTCTATGTTCTTTTGTCCTGTTTACTACTTGTCATTTCTTAGAGCATACAGAGGAAATAAGAGGTTTAACTTCAGTTTGCCAAATTTTGTTAGCTCTGGTAAAGATTTATAAAATAGTTCCTTTGTATTGCAGGAATCAAAGAATATGTTAAACTCCCCAAATAATCAAGTTATATATACTAGGCAAATTTTTATATTGTTAAGTTACATATTTAACCATTTTTGATTTGACCATTGACAAGTATTTACTTAACACCTTTAAAAAAAAAAACTATTTATTTATTTTAGAGGGGTGAGGAGGGGCAAAGGGAGGGGGAGAGAGAAAATCTCCCTCCTAGGGAGGAACCCTACATGGGGCTTGATCCCACCACCTTGAGACCATGATGCAAACCAAAACCAAGAGTCAATGCCCACCACTGATTTTTATCTGAATCACCACTGAATTACCCAGGCGCCCCTACTTAGCATCTTTTTGTGAAAGAGTTAGGGAGTGGTTTCTTTTAAAAAAATTGATTTTTAAAAAAAATATAAATTCAATTTGCTAACATATAGTATAACAACCAGTGCTCATCATACCACATTCCCTCCTTAGTGCTGATAACCCAGTTACCTCATCCTCCACCCACTTCCTCTTCTGCAACCCTTTGTTTCCCAGAGTCAGTAGTCTCTAATGGTTTGTCTTTCTCACTAATTTTTTCCCCACTCAGTTTCTCCCCCGCCCTTCCTTTATGTTTCCTTTCACTGTTTCTTGTATTCCTCATATGTGGACATTGCTGCTATGAACATTGGAGTGCAGGTGTCCCACCATTTCACTACATCTGTATCTTTGGGGTAAATACCTAGTAGTATAACCCCTGGGTCATAGGTTAGCTCAATTTTTAACTTCTTGAGGAACCTCCATACTGTTTTCCAGAGTGGCTGCACCAGCTTGCATTCCCACCAACAGTGCAAGAGGATTCCCCTTTCTCCACATCTTTGCCAACATTTGTTGTTTCTTGTCTTGTTAATTTTA
The DNA here is from genome assembly GCF_011100685.1 of Canis lupus familiaris. NCBI lineage: Eukaryota > Metazoa > Chordata > Mammalia > Carnivora > Canidae > Canis > Canis lupus. The sequence continues at coordinate 7,144,767 of NC_049258.1, forward strand.
GCTATTTTCACTGGTGTAAAGTGGTATCATTGTGGTTTTGATTTATATTTCTTGATGACAAGTGATGTGGACCATTTTTTCATATGCTTGTTGGTCATGTGTAGGTCTTCTTTGGAGAAATATTTGTTCATGTCTTCTGCCCATTTATTGACTGAATTATTTGTTTTTTGGGTGTTGACTTTGATAAATTCTTTATAGATCTTGGATGCTAGCTCTTTATCAGATATGTCATTTACAAATATCTTTTCTCATTCTGTAGGTTGCCTTTTAGTTTTGTTGACTATTTCCTTTGCTGTGTGAAAGCTTTTTATCTTGATGAAGTCCTAATAATTCACTTTTGCTTCCCTTGCCTTTAGAGACGTGTCTTGTAAGAAGTTGCTCTGGCTGAGGTCAAAAAGGTTGCTGCTCGTGTTCTCTAGGATTTTGATGGATTCCTGTCTCACATTTAGATTTTTCATGCATTTGAGTTTATCTTTGTGTACGGTTTAAGAGAAAGGTCCAGTTTCATTCTTCTGCATATGGCTGTGCAATTTTAGGGAGTGGTTTCTATGAAAGACTTAAAAAAAGTTTAAATTATGATCTCTTCCATCAAAGAGTTTACAATCTCCTTGGAAGGGGAGGCTGCCCGTGCATTAAAGTTTAAGGTGTAGTTCAATAATAAGTTCAGGACCATGAGTTTTGAGAGAAAGATGACAATTTAGGGTGTACTCACGTTGCATCTGCATTGAAGATAGAATATCCTAATTTAAATGAGGCCCTGGGCCTCATGACAGAAGATGGGAGAGGTAGCTACCTAAAGGGTTTATACACATTAATGAAAGAAATGCAACATTGACACAATTTGCAAATCTCACTCCCTAAATAATAAGTGTATTTTAAATCTTCAACAAATTGATCCAGTTTAAGCTTTACTTCTCTCTGTGGTCTCCACTTGCTTTTTTTTTTTTTTTTTTAAATCACTGGCTTCTTAAAGGTAGAAGAATCTTTGTTTGAAAGGCATCAGGAATATATTAAGATTGCACCCCAAACTCAGCCCACTTCAGGCCACATATCTTCATCACTTCCTCTGGACAGATGGATGCCAAAAATCCAATTTGGCTGCATTAAGGGGGGAATATAAGTATGGGAAATGGAGAGACAGAATTGACTCAGGTGGATGGAAAGGCTTTCAGTAGTGTCCAGGGGATGAACCATTGAATCAACTAAGTGAGTGGAGAATTTCAATACACAAAGTTAGAGGGTGGCATAGTCAGTTAAAATTAGACGGCTGGAAAATTTTAGGGATTTTATTTCAAAAGTTTGTATCATTTAGTCCATATTGAAAATGGAAGAAAACAGGCATCCTATGTATGTGTGTATGTATTATTTAATTTTTTTTTCTTTTTTTTTTAGGTAGACTCTGTACCTAATTTGGGGTTTGAACTCATGACCCTGAAATTGAGAGTTGCATGCATGCTCTACAGATGGAGCCAGCCAGGCACCCTCATCCTAATTAGAATATTATGCAATTTAGCATCACCAGGGAAGGGAAAGAGTAGCAATATTTCTGTTTGAAATTGAGGGCTTCTTTATCCAATTACATTTTTCAAAGATTGTTATAATCTGTGACTTTTTCAAAGAACAAAATGTCATTAGTAAATTGAATAGCCATGGAATTAGCAATTCTTGTATTCTTAAATTTGTATATGATGCATAAGGTTTCTTTCCTCAGTGGCTTAAACTGGCAGGTTAAGTTAAAGATGAAAACACCTAATATGGAAACTAGTGTTAGAGGAGGCAGCTTATTTCTGAAGAAGCCCACCCCAGGGTCTGTGAATTTTTAAGTTCTATTGTTACTTGCAATGCTGGCCAGCCATGTTTCAGGATTTTAGTTTCCTGTGGCTATCTCAAGAGACAGTTTGATAAACTGCCTTTCGCTTTCCTCACTTAGATGGGAGGGCCTGTGTGATTGGATATTTGAAGAGCTTTTAGCTTCTCAGAAGAAAAGCACTTAAGCAACTAATGAATCATAGGAGTCCTAATGTTTTCATTGTTAATATTTAAATTTTACTTCCTAGAGGCAGGAAAATCTAGATAGTTATATTCTCAGTTTTAGTCTTGGGAAAGGAGGAAGTTGAAATTTTCAGGAATTGAATGACTTTGTAACTTGAGAAGTATTGGATCACAAAGAACATGAACATGTTCTCAGTTTCTTTAAGAAAAAAATTCATGAATTGAAAAACTCTTAAGAAGCCTTCTGTTTATACCAAATACTTCTATACCATTAGAACCTACATCTGGGGACACTGTTCATGGAAATATAAACATGGACATCACAGAATGATTGAAATTTGACTTTAATGGATGAGAAGCAGTGGAGTTTCTATTAGATACCCTTTCCATTTTATAGGGTAGGTTGGAGTTGGTAGCCTAAGAACTGACTTGGTTCTACATGGATATGTCAGTAACATGAGCCAGAATGGGTCACATCCTAGTCCACAGTAAAAACAATGGTTCAGTTGTAATTGACCCAAGAATAGTTTTTTTCTCTGATTCATCTAAAAAGGCCACTTTGAGAATTAATTGTCTTAGGAACCTACTTTATCTCAGAAATATGACAACTAATAAAATTGTAAAAAGGAACAATTCACTGTTTTAGTTCATATACATTTAAGTAGAAAACTATTCAGTGTTAAAAGTATTGCCTTATATATCGACTCTATTCAATTTGAATCCTTAATGTTGTCAATTTTTATAAAAGATATGTTGAATACCACATTATTTCTTCTTATATCTATTTTTGAAGACAGTCTTTTTCAACACTACACCTAAATACTTAAAAATAAAAAACATTTCTAACACAGATTTTTTATTTATTATCTACCTGTCAGTAGTGTACAGGGTAATTTTATTAAAAACTTTGAAAACAACCATGAGAAATAGTCCAGACTCAGAGTTCATGTCAAACAAATTTACACTCTAAATAATAATTTTAACAAGCTACATTAATATTACATGCAAGAATATAGTGCATTATGGAGTAAAATGTTGTTTAAAGAAACAGGTTTTGTATTTCATATCTTTAGGGAATCCTTTAAGCCAGTTAGACTATTCAGAAAAATTACCCATCTATTATTTAAAAAAAAATTGCATTAGTATGTTCCAAAGCTGCATTTATTTTCCTTTTTTTGTTTTAACTTTTGTAAAGTACAGCTAGAAATACCTATTAGAGATGAATCCTAGGAAAATAAATGTAAACAGAAATACAGCCTGAATTTATTTTTGTTCTTTATAAGAACTGTTTAAAGCCTGGCAGCAGAAGACTGTTGTCTATATAAAGCATTATAGTAAAAATGCATGGTTATCTCTAAATACAAAAGACGCTAGTTTTTTTGTTTTGTTTTGTTTTTTTTTTTTTTTTGAGAGGGAAAGAAGGGGTAGAGGGAGAAAGAGGGAATCTTAAGTAGGTTCCAGGCCCAGTGTGGAGCCCAACATAGGGCCCAATCTCACTACTCTGAGATCATGACCTGAACAGAAATCAAGAGTCTGACCCTTAACTGACTGAGCCACCAAGGTGCCCCAGGAAAGAATGTATCTTATGAAGGGTAAATGAAGTAGTTAGCTAAGAAAGGAAGGGAAATTTCCTTATTTCACTCTGAAACTTGGCAGCATTTGAAGAACAGAGCTTGAAATTTTGGGATGTTTTAAAGACCGTTTGGTTCACTGTCTTTGGAAACTGTTCTGCAATTTACTATCCACATATCACATCAGTAAGGTACTTCACCTTCAGAGATTTTACAAAACCTCACTGCTTGATTAAAATGCAGATAGCAACATTTTGGTGAGAAAATATTTTCAATTTTGTCAGCTTTGAAGATCTGTCCATATACAGCATAGGTGAGATAAAATGTTTTCTAATCTCAATTTTTATATAGTCTTGTTCATGAACTTCTGTTTGCCAACTGAAGCCCACTCTTTTAAGCTACTTTGCTTTGTGTGTTATGGGAAGACTTAGAGTGGGTAAGTAAGAGATAGGCATGGCTCAAGCTTCTCAAACTTGTCTTGATGAAATGGAGAGTCCCACTCTTAGCCATCTTCTAGCAGGATGAAGAAACTTTCCTAAAATGTATGCAAAGTAAGGAAGGATAGGATAGGCCACATGTATATATCTGAGTCCAAAGACCATTTATAGATAGGTAGGTTGGTAGCTAGCTAACTACAAAATGTATAGATCTTTGGATCTATATGGATGGATATAGAGCTAGAGATATATAGATGTATAGATGTAGATATACATATAGATACATAACTCTGTTCAGCTCAAGACAGATGAGTGTTTAGGTGCTGCATATATAGGTTATAAGAGATTAAAAAGCTAGTCAATTTTATGGGTTTGCTTTCAGATTTGAACCATTTAATATTTGCAGAAATTTCATAAGATAAAAAAAAATCAAGATATAGGAAAAAATAACATAGGAGCTCTAAATTCCTTCCTTTGAGTATATAATTTTGTCAGGAGAATGACAAATATGAATAAGATGGTATCCCCTAGGCCTCAAGAAGCTGACAAATCCAGTAAAGAAGTCAGGATAATTGGGATAAAAGATAAGATTTTGTGATGCATGAGTGCCTCACAATTTAGAACATAATTGTCTCTGAATTTAATTTGACATTGGTAAGAAAGAAGTAGTGTAAATGTTTAGGGTAAAAAAGAAAAATTGTACAAATGTAGTGGTTGGATGATAATTATAGAAGGCAGACCCATATATAGATGATAGACCCTCAAAGATGTTTTATGAGTTTAATATATTGATGATGAAAAATGAACCCTGTTCTTTAGGGAAGGATTTGGGGAATTGTGCAGTTGTACTGCTGGTATAAGACTTGTGGCTTCTTTTCCACATTTTATAACTATGAAGTAGAGGGTTGGGTCATTGAGCAAATGTGTGTTCTTTGGTTTGCATGAATGGTATGTACTTTGAATTCTCAAAATAGAACTCCAGTTTATTTTCTCAGTAGTCCCAATGAGAAAAGCTATATTTCTTAAATATGGTCAGAAAGCACTTGGGGAGGAATGTTTACTGTAGGAACCTGTGATTGTCTGCAGGCACCAGCATAAATATGTTTCCATTCCTGAGCCCAGGGGGATAATCTCATTACTAAGCCTGTGCAACATTCAAGTCAGTTTATTTCCTAATGCTTGTTTTAATATTGTAAAAGCAACAAGTGAACATGAAAAAAAAGTTACATAATATAATAGAGTATATAAGGAATAGTGAGCCCCCAGATCCCCAACATCCTGGAGGCAATCACTGTTACCAGCTTCTAATGGTCTTTCACATAACGGATGTTTTATTTTCAGAGTGAGAATGGTTTTTCTCTTACCTTGGGACAGCATGAAGGTAACTATAGTTCCCCAGCAATGCAGTCAGTAAATGATCTTTAACTTTTCTTTCCAAGGCAACTTTGAAACCTGAGTTTTGAGGAGCAGGATTAAGCACTCTGATCAAAGCAAGAGATACTTGAAGTTTTGTGAAGACACATCTCCACTGATACTGACATTTGGAAGAACTAAACCTAATAGTCATTTTTCTCCTCCCATCAAAACATGGGCATTTAATGGTTTGGTTCTAATTATATTTTTTCATTTTAAAATAAAAATTTTAGACCACATCTCCCTACTCACAAGCCTCTCTCTCCATTGTACTTGTGCTGAAATGACAAGCTGCGTTTAAGACAGTAGAAAGGTTGGCAGTGTCTGTCTTAGAATAAGCTTTCACATGCAGCTTCAAACACCTTTGTGGTTAGGGTTGTATTTTGACAGTTGCTAGGTAGCTTGAATCAGAGAGTGCAGCTGTGCAATTTAGGATGATTTTTCTTATTCCAGCCTCTAAAGAGAGCTAAATGAAATGAAACTATAATCAGACTTCTAAAGTGTTGAGGTTAGCCAAATATTTGGAACCCACATGATAGAATGAAATGGATGAGTTCTACTAAAGCACACACATATATTAAAGTATACCAGGGAATTTAAGTCAGATCAATGTAGGTGGGCTCAGTGTACACAGATGAATTTCTGAACTGTTTCATTGAAAAGAAAACACTGGGTTTGGGAGGTGCAGACCTCTTGGCCCAGGTGAGGGCTTGGCATTCATTCATTAACCACAAAATTCTACACGAACATGCTGTTTATGATGAAGAGTTGCAGAGAGAGACTAAGATTTCTGAAGAGTAGAAGAAAATGTAGAAATCCAACTTACCTGGTAAAATGTGAACAATATAGAATTTGAAACTTAGATATGGATTCCTGGGAAAGAGGTAAAAGAGAGCTTGTTGAAACTTTCCTGTTCTGAGGGTTTTCTTATGTTGGCAAGAAGGAGGCTGAGGTATGTGTGATGTAAAGAGGGACAAGCATTTGTTACAAACTGTAATAAACTGCTTTTGGAGAACAGTGTTCACAAAAGAAACAGAGAAGGAAAATAAACAAAAACTTTGTGGAAAGTTATCCAAGGCAGATCCTGGAGAAGGGCAGATGGAGAAAATAAACCAGAACACATGGCTATGGAAACAGACAAGGTCAAGACTTGTCAAGGCAAGTGGCACTGTCAAGCCAGCTAGCAGGTGTTGTGTTGCTGTGTGGAAATTGCTTTAGGACTGATTCTTGTGATGGTGTTTGGAAAGCCAGACCCTTTACCTGGAGAAATATAAGGCCATGAAGATAGTAGAAATACTGCTTGCCCTGGAGATAGAGCAGGAAATCAAGAGAAGAAACATTCCCTTTTTTAACTAGAGGGAATGGTCCTTGCAGCCAACCTAAATACTTGCAGATCTGTACGTCTCTGATAGACTTCACAAAGTATCCTTTATGTCATAGGTGCTTGACTAAGTTGATGCTAAAGATTTGGTATTGAGGGAATTGAAGGGTAGGCCAGGCTCTGTTCCCAAGGCCACAGTCCACAGAGTATAACTCTCCTCCCTGCTGCCTTTAATCCCTGGATGATAGTAGCAGGCAAGAGAGTAGCAAATGCAGGGAACAGTAGGTTTGCAGTACTGTTGGCATTCTGGCATTAGCATCGTTTAAAATCTACAAGGAAACAATAATAGAAAATAAAATAGCTCTTCTGAGGGGGAGGGTCTTTCTTAAACTTTGCCTTGAATTTTAAAGGGACATTTACTGATCTCGATCAAGATAATTATGGGATGCCTAGTTGATACAGAGTAATGGAATTTTAAAAATATGTCAGTATGCTTCCCTCCTCCCCCAGTTATAAGAATGATTAATGCTTAATGCATGAGATTTAGAGAAACTTGATAGTCACAAGTGGCATTTTAAAGTAAAATATTCTTTTCTTAAAATATTCCATAGTGGGGGCGGGGAATGGGTTGAGGGGAAGATGCTTCACATTGAGGGGTTCAAGAGGGTTCAAAGAGTAATAAAGGAGATCAGACACATTTTAGGATGTGTAGAACTGGCCTTAAGTTAGGTCCACCAAATGTTGAAATATCTACCAAAGAAAGATCTCTCTGGGGAGGTCATTAAAATGAGAGTTAGATAATCATTTGAGAAGCTGGTTCAAGTTTGCTCACTGCTCCCGAAGTGCCACTGACTGTTTAATAAGCACAGATCCGACATTACCTTCTCATCCAAATTTTCATTGCTTCCATTAAACACAAATGTGCATGAGCATATTGGCCACCAGGAAACCTGGCCCACTTATCTGGTAGTGGCATTCCCTTGGGCAGGTAATTTAACTTTTCTGAGGCTTAGCAGTTTCTTTATTAGCAGTGTGACAGCATAGAATCAGATTTTCTCCAAGGTCCCATTCAGCTCTAAGCCTTTTGTTCTAAGGTATTGATCTCATTCTCTCTCTGTTTCACCCCATCATTTCCCTTGCCTTTAATGTAATTAAACTATTCTCAGTTCACATGGTGAGTCAAGTGCTTTTCTGAACATATGAACTTAAGGAGTGCAGGAATGATTTGAGAAAGTGTAAATCTGGCCTGGAATCTGGAACAGGCAACTGTCAAGTTGTCTTAATGCATATGTGTACGTTTGTGTGACATAGAGAATGCATACAGAAGATGTGAACTGATGAGCCAGCTTACAATTTTTAGTGATATTTGGAATGAGAAAGATTAAGATTGTGTAGTACTTGATGTGAATATGGGTCTTATAAAGAGAATAAACCAGAAAGCCGTACGTACTTCAGAATAGCTACTTTATTGCTTATACTTTTCTCTCCCATCTGATCCTGAAGAAGATAAATCATACTGTCTATACAACAGCCATACCTAGCCACTCAAGGTCTTTGTCTTCTGTTCCATATGACTATAACTTTTGTTATATGGAGATAGGGTTTCTGGGAACTTCAGACTTTGGGGCGGGGCAGTTCTTAACATAGAAATAAAACAAAAAATTCAGTACATACATTTTTGGTAATGAAGTGGCTTATGAATATCATGGAATAACCAGCCTACAACCTGAAGAGTTTTTTCTACTGGACACTAATGGAAGTATTGTTTAACGAGTTGCAAAGGAAAATGATGTTATGCTTGGCTGCAGGGGTCTTTATTTGAAGACATATATGAAACAATTGGTGTTTATGAGAAAATGTGGTGCCTGAACCACCATGTTTAATGTCGTTGCTCTGGGAAATGTTTTCCATGATCCAAGTAATAACAAGAAAGCCTTTTCCAATGATATCTAAAACATGGGTACAACTGAGAGGAGGAAGAGGAGACAAGAATGGAGGAAAGTGGTGCAAAGCAGCAGAGACAGTGGGGGAGAAAACACGGTGGCTTCAGGGGGAGCCACTTTATGTCTTTCACCCCTCACCTCGTGGGCCTGATACAGAAAAAGGCCTCTCAGGGGAAGCCAGAGAAGTAGGAAGGTACACCTTTGGATGAAGTTCAAGGGACCTTTAAATCTACACAAGGTGAAAAAGGAGAACTGGCACTTGGCTCTTTCACCTGACTCCCTTTCCCCAAGTTCTGATGATTACACATTAAGAGAATTTCTGCTCTAATTTGAGGCCATGTGAAAAATCGCTCATGGGCTGGCAGTTGGATTTGCCATTAATAGTGAAAGGTGAATGTAGAACAACTTCCAAATGACTCTTCTCTCATGTGTAAATAAGGATAGTTGGCATTTGATTTTGCTGTGTATTCGAATCTGTAGCAAATGCAGTGAATGAATTCAGTGATGGCTTTGGTCATGTTTTTGATGTATTGGGTGGTGAAAGTTGGAGGTAAGAGAGACATAACTGCATGCAGAATGAGGGCAACAGTGTCATTCAAGGGAGTGTACCTCTCAATTCCTGGCAACCTCTGCTGCATAGCTGCAATGTGGGAAGGTAAGGGAGCAGAGAGGATGACAGGGAGATGGCACCACAGAGTACACAAGCCTACCTTGCTCAACAAACTGACACATCAGTTGGAGACTACATAGTTCTGGCTCTAGATTGTCATGGGATTATATATTGTTTTACCACCTTTCTAACTATTGTCTGTTTATTATACCTTTTGAATAAATCTTCATACATGTAGGGATTAAAATATATGTAGCCCTTAATATGCTCATTCATCTGCATTGATGGTAGATTAAAAGAGATGAAAGTCTGTAATATGTTTTTTAAAAAAAGATTTTTAATTATTTATTTGAGAGAAAGAGCACTAGAGAGAGAGAGAGCAAGCCCGAGTGGGGGGCAGAGGAAGAGGGAGAAGCAGGCTCCCTGCTCAGATCTCAAGACCCTGACTTGAGCCAAACAGACACTTAACCCACTGAGCCACCCAGGTGTCCCTGTAACTATCCTTTTAAAACAGTTTGCTTTCAGGATTAATGCGTCCCATTGCTTCTTTTCATTTATAAATTTTATCTTTGCATTGACTGATTTTTCTTCAATATTCAGATACATGCAGAGATGTTGTAAGTGTAAGTCACTGATAGTGTTATGATTCTAAGGTAGTGGGATTGTTGGTAGCTTTGGCTCAAACTCTTTAAAAGTCTTTTATTTTGGCCTTGAGGATGAAACTAGTTAGCCTCTCTAGGAAACAGAGCTATGCTTGAGTTCCAGTGCAACCACTAGGAGAAATGCTTAAAAAAAATCCTTTAAAAAAGTTGTGGTAATGGAATATTACTCAGCCATTAGAAATGACAAATACCCACCATTTGCTTCGACGTGGATGGAACTGGAGGGTATTATGCTGAGTGAAATAAGTCAATTGGAGAAGGACAAATATTATATGGTCTCATTCATTTGGGGAATATAAAAAATAGTGAAAGGGAATAAAGGGGAAAGGAGAAAAAATAAGTGGGAAATATCAGAAAGGGAGACAGAACATGAAAGACTCCTAACTCTGGGAAACGAATTAGGGGTGGTGGAAGGGGAGGTGGGCGGGGGGCGGGGGTGACTGGGTGACGGGCACTGAGGTGGGCACTTGACGGGATGAGCACTGGGTATTATTCTATATGCTGGCAAATTGAACACCAATAAAAAATAAATTTATATAAAAAATAAAAAAGTTGTAAAATATGTGTAACAAAATTTGCAATTTTTTTTACTATTTTTAATGTATAATTCTATAACATTAAGTGTATTCATATTGTGGCATAACCATTAACACCATCCATCTCTAAAACTTTTTCATCTTCCCTACCTAAACTTCTGTGCCCATTAAACAGTAGCTCCCCATCTCCTCCAGTCACTGGCAACCACCATTCTGTTTTCATTCTTAATGAATTTAACTACTCTACATACTTCATATAAGTAGAATCATAAAATATTTGTCCTTTTGTGACTGGCTCATTTCACTTAGCAAAATGTCTTCAGGGTTCATCCATGTTATAGCATATATCAGAATTTCCTTCTTTCTTAAGGATGAATGAATTCCATTCTAGGTAGGTATCACATTTTGTTTATCCATTCATCTGCTGATAGGCATGGGTTGTTGTTTTCCATCTTTCGGCTATTGTGAACAATGCTGTTGTGGACATGGATTTATCAGTATCTTTTCAGGTCTTTGCTTTCAATTATTTTGCATATCTATACTCAGAAGTGAAATTCCTGGATCATATGGAAATTCCATATCTAATTTTCTTTTTTTTTTTTTTTTTCATATCTAATTTTCTGAGGCACTGCCTGTCTTTGCTTGGGCTGCTATACAGAATGTTATAGGCTGGGTAGCTTACAAACAATAGAAGTTCATTTCTCACCATTCTAGCAGCTGGGAGTCTGAGATAATGGTGCTAGCTAGTTTGAGATCATGGTTGGACTCTCATGAGAGCCCTCTTCCTAGTTGCAGACACCCATCTTCTTACTGTATTCTCACATGGTGGAAGGGGAGAGAGAGAGAGTTCTCTGGTTCTCTTTTATAAAGGGCCTTGTCCTCATCCATAAGGTCTCTACTTCATTACATAATTACTTCCCAAAGGCTCACCTCCAAATACCATTAGGGGTGAGGATTTCAACATATGGACTTTGGAGAAACACAAGCATTCAGTTCATGACACAGTCTTACTATTTCCTAAGACCAATTTTAATTTCTCCAAGCCTCACTTTCTCATTTGTAAAATAGGAATAATAATAATCCCTTCTCTGAAGTAGAATAAGAAGATTAGAGACAATGTAGATGAAATTTAAGCACCATTTCTTGCCTCAGGAGACTAGAGCAACAAAACATGTATCTTCTGCCCAAACTTTGCTGTTTCTCACCTGTCTTTGTTCTTGCTGCCCCTCTATGGATACCCTCTCTTGATGACTCCCTCCCACTTACCCATAAGACTAGCTCAGGGACTGCCTTGTCCAGAAAGTTGCCCTGCTTCTCCTGGAGCTATATTGTACGCCCCCTTTCATGCTTTTATACTCTATAATAATGTAAAACTCTACTTACTTTTTTGTGTAAGGATTGTCTCTTCCTTCTTCCATCTCCTGTTTGTAGGTTCATTTAATGCATATGGAAATATTTACTATGTGCTCAGTGGTAGGGATCTAGAAGTGATGAACACATATAGAATCTTTCTGCAGGGAGCTCCATCTGGTTTCTCAAGGTGTGGTCTAAAAGACTACCTGCATCAGAATCACTTGGAAATTTGGGTGACCTACTCTGGGCCCTGGTATCTGAAATGTTAACATTTGTCTTGGATGGCTTCTGTGAACATTGGCCTGTAAGCTGGGAGATTGCATTAGTGTAGGCATCGTTAGCTCATCGTTATCTCTGAGCACAAAAAATATTTGTTGCAGAAGTAGGGTATTCTGAACTGAAATGAAGTTGTAGCAACATGGGCTCCTTATGTGTCCTGCAATAGGCATGGCTAACCGCAGTATGGGGTGGGGGTGAACTCTACTTTTTTCCCAGCAATGAAGTATCAAGTCAGTCCAGGAGTTCTAAACAGTTATTGATTTCTTGCTGAGTGGGGCTTCTCTCTGCCTCAGCTTAGTCTCTAGGAGACTTCCTCAAGGAAGGAGATGGGTCATGTTTACCTTAAATTACCTCAGTTTCATGCCAGTTTTTTAAATGCTAATGTTTCTTTAGCTCCCAGGAAAAAAAATCTTTTCAAATTAGCTTTTATTAAGGGTTACAGTGCTTGAAAGGGTGTATTGTGCAAGAGTTTGAAATTAAGTTCTCTGAATGTCATAATTTATGTTAACATTTATATATGCAGAAGTAGTTTATATGCACAGAATATAAAAACTTGTATACTGGGATGACACTTGTATACTAGGACTTGTAGACTATACTTTTTTTGCTGAAGTGTAGAAGAGATAGATTTATTTTTGAACATAAGTGTGAAGGAGAAAAGGTGGGTAGATATGAATTATTTAAGGACCTGAAATTACTAGCAGTCAAGATCTACTTGAGTAAATTATGGAGTGGCTCAATTGGATGGCTTGACACTTCTTTTGGTATTAATAAAATGCTATGCTTTCCTCCTTCTTTGGTTTCTTGGTTTAGAGCTTAAGTTAAATACCATCCCGAAAATTACTTGTGTTTGAGATAAAGACAGAATTTTTGCAGCCAGTCTTCTGGTCATTGTGAAATATTCTTTTGAATAACAGAATTGGTCAGGCACTAGGATAAATATCCCTATGGTAGCCAAGGCCCTCTTTCAGCTAATATCCTGGGAGCAAATAACTTAATAAAGACTCATAACTATTCAGGTCAGTAAACTGATTTCCTCATTTAGTTTAAGGAAAATACGGAAAGAATTTTGATAAACTGAGCATTGGACTAAGAGAATAAGCTCTTTCCTTGCATCAGTGCTTCTGATTGGCGCCTGGCATTAGTTTCCTCTCATCTGAAATGCTTACCCTTTCTTCTCTAACTAAATCTACTCTTCACATTAGCTTTGCCTTCTTTCCCAACGTGGCTTTTTTTTTTTTTTTTTTTTTTCAGAGCTGAAGCCACTTAATCTATACATGTCAGTTCTGCCATATTTTAGGTTTTAGTAACGGTCCTGTTCTTAATCAGGGATTTAGTTTGCTTGTTTACAAGAAATCAACCTTCCATTGGCTTTGCTATGATTTTATCTGATTCTGATAATAGACATTTTTCTTATTCTTTGTGATAAAAAAATTCTCTGTTATTGCTTTCCCTCCACCTTATCTGGTAGCCTAGTTATGCTGGGCCTGGATTCCTACTTGTTTTCTCTGGAACTGCCTAGTTGGCTGGTTTTAATTTACCTGCTAACACATCTTGCTAATGCCAAGAGCTTTCGTTACTCAGACCTTATTTAACTCTACTGGTTGCCTACATAGGCTTGGCCACTTGATGTCCTTCATCCAAGGACAAAATATCTTCCTACCTGGGTGAGTCTACTTAGTCTTTGTGTCCTAGCCTTCCTTAATATGGCCCATTCTGCTTGTGCTGAGTCCTGATTTGGAGAACCATTCAGTGGTGAAATTATCAACATCTGTGCTTTTGATTACTGGACTGTAAATGTCCTGGTTAACCTCTGTGTCTCAGCCAGTTGTTCAAATGTGCCATTTGAGCCCAATAAAATAATGTCATTTTAGAATGTTCATCAAGGGTATCTGTTTTAGCCTGCCTACCTCTTTTTGACCTAAAATAGAATTCAGCCACATCTGAGCAAGGGTCACCAATAATTATCTCCCATTGCATAAGCCTTACCTTCTAATGTGATTCTGAACTCACCTTTAAAAGCACAGCAGGAAATTTTGATTTGTTTGTTTAGCAGATCATATCGATCCTAGAGAAAATATACATATGCATAGCATTTTGTATATATTAGGAGTTCACGGACCCCTTAGAGGTTAATAGGTGCTGCCCCATAGGACACAGTAATGCTGTGATGTAACTTTCCCTTACTCTCATGGTGGTCGTATAAACCATGTAAAGGCAATCTATAAATGAGATGAAAATGGATTTTCCTGATTAAAGGCCTCTCTTGGGTGAAAAAAAAATGAGATAAAGTTGAAATAACTTAGAGGAGAATGATGCTAACATTTCTGTAGCATTATGGGTTCTTGGATTTATGCCGTTTGGCTTGTTTTACTACAGTGATAGTTTTATGAATGTTACTTTTTAAGTAACAATCTCTCAAAACAATCTCTCAAAAGCTACATATGCATGGAAGGAATGTGAAAAAATAAGGAAAGCATTTATTGTGAACAGAATGTTATTGTCAAAACATTTTTCATTTATTGTATGTATGCAGTTACAAATTATATAAAAATGAATTTTGGCTAGGAACCAAAGACCATATTTTATTTAAATCATTTGGAATTTTATTAAAATTTAGATCTGAAATATTTTAATTGGAAGTTGAAGAATTACGGCTAGCCCAGTGGTTTATATAATGCATTAGATACGAAAACCTCTTTAAAGGACATTTCACTGATTTGTTACCAAGTTTCTATAACCAACCTATAGATAAAGGTAAAATGAGCTCTTATTTCACCTTTATTTGCAGTATTTGTGACTTAGCATTTATTATCTACATTATTCTGTTCTTTAAACTACTTATTGAAATACATTTTGTTAAGGCTGTTTGAAGTTTTTTTCAAAGTGGTTCAACTTGGAGAAGATTGTATATTTAGAATCCTCATACTTTAAAAATATTTATTGAGGATTGAACACTTTTTAAAAAAGATCACACTGATAAGGATAAAGGAGAAAGTCAGAGTAGATTCATAGAATTTTACAGCTGAGGGGACCAGAAAGGTCACCTGGACCAACTGTTTCAGGTGGAGACTCAGAGATGGCTTGTGGCTAGTTGAAGTCTCTGATTCCACCTTGCATTCTTTGTGCTACACCAGGCTGCCTGGCACTCTCACTCTTCACTTACCACCAGTACAACCTCTGTGGATAACTTCAGCTATTTTCCTCAGAAGCTTCATTTTTCTCCCAAGGTTAAACCTTACACAGAGAGTATGTTCTCTGATACGAATAGGTACATTGAATAAACTACTGCATAACTGGCAATCAGGACTTCTGACCTTGACACCAAGGTGCAAAACAAATGATCAGCTGATTGGATTAGCTTAGTGAGGTTAAAAGCTAGGAATTCTGCACAAACAGCCTATGTAAATGTTAGAGGAGAAGAGATCTGGTTTCCAGGTTGTAGTAATGATTCACCAGTTTCCTAGTGGAGGTCATTTGAAAGGAAGGGGAGCAGTGATGGCTATAGCTGGACAAAGAAAGATTAGAAGTTATTAAAAGCTGGCTTCACTTAGGGCTTATACTACATAGGCAAGTTTAGATATATTCTTGTAGGAACCTGATATAAATAGACCAGGCATGATGAGACCATGCTAGGAAATGAATAAAAAAAGTACAGTGGCAAGGGTTTATACCTGATAGGAGAGCGAGATAGCTGTACTTAATGTTTTTGGCATTATATAATCTTGCCTATGAGGAAGTTGGCATATAGTAAAAGAGATCCTGAAAGAAAGGGAGTTAAAAGTGTCCCTGATTTAGGGCATTCATTCTGCAGTTGATTCATCTAATCAGAGAAGTAGGTAGAAGCCAGGTCCTCCTGCCCCTGCTTCATAGGGCTGTTGAGCATACTTCATGGGATGAGAAATACTTAGATGAGCTCTTTCAGAGAACTTCCATTTCCATGGGGATACACTTGGGGATACTGAAGTAGAAGTGTTTTCAATTGATATAGAACTTGGTGTGGAGTAGACCACAAGGTAAAAATGAAAACATATAGTACAAAGAGCTCATGTTTTGGAAACAGGAATCTGAGCTCAGATCCTGGTTCTTTAGCTCACCATCTGTGGGCCCTAAGACAAGTGACAGCCACTCAGAGTCGTAGCTCTTCTTTTGTAAAATGGATTAGTAACCTTAACTATTGAAGTGAATTTCCTATGAAATTACTGAAGCTTAGTTTATGAAGTCACCCGGAAAGAGCACTAGCCATGTGTTCCCTTGCCATATGTTTTTATTAAGCCCCTTTCCATTCTGATTTCTTCCCTATCACACTTCCTCTTGTGTGAGGTGGCATTGAAATGCCATGGACATTTTTGGATTTAGTGCTACATGTTTATATCCTTTGTATTTATAATTTTGTATTATTTTCTTATTTTTGTATCGTGTGTACTATTTTTCTTAAGGAGAACATTCCAAATTGGATAGACTTTATGCCTCACAAAACGTGGGTCTGCTCTGGTTCACATCATAGGATTCATACTAAGATTAAATGAAATAAGCATGTAAAGCACCGTATCAGTTATTTCTTGTTAAAAACAACCCACCTCCCAAATTTAGTGGCTTATAACAACAACAGTTTGCCACAATTCTGTTGCTCAGCACTTTGACTTGGGCTTCAGTTTGGTGGTTCTTCTGCTGGTCTTTCCTGGGCTCAATGCTGTGGTAGCAGTCATTGGTAGCTTGGTAGCGACTGGATGACCTAAGATGGCTTCACTCAAATGTCTGGTGGTTGTCTGGCTGACAGTTGAATTATCTTGTTTCTCCCCTGGGGCCCTGCTAGCTCAGAGGTGTTCACTGGCATAGCATTCCAAGGGAGAAAGAGTCAATGCTGCAAGGTCTACAGCTATTGCAGAGCTCCTTGTGCTGCATTTGGCTTGTGAAAGCAAGTCACAAGGTCATCCAGATTTAAGGGGTGGAGAAATAGACTCTACTTTTTGATAGAAGGAGTGCAAAGAATATGTGGCCATTTTTAATCTACCACAAACTTTGTGCCTCAAATAGAAGGTGTTGATTTATTTAGCTTTCTTTTTTTCTTCTCTTCCAACATCACTTCTTATTTCTGCTAAAGTAAATAAACATGAATTCGAGAGAGGCTTCCAGGGAAGAAGAGAAAAATAAATAAAGCTCCCACCAAAAGGAGAAAAAATGAGTGGGAAATATCAGAAAGGGAGACAGAACATGAGAGACTCCTAACTCTGGGAAACGAACTAGGGATGGTGGAAGGGGAGGAGGGCGGGGGGTGGGGGTGACTGGGTGATGGACACTGAGGGGGGCACTTGATGGGATGAGCACTGGGTGTTATTCTATATGTTGGTAAATTGAACACCAATAAAAAATAAATTAAAAAAATAAAGCTTCCACCAATGTGTCTGAGATTTAATTTTATGTATTCTTTTCCCCCCAGTTTTATTGAGATATAATTGATATGCAGCACAGTTAAGTTTAGAGTAAACAGCATAATGGTTCGACTTACATATATCATCATGAAATGAATACCAATAAGTTTAGTTAATATCCATCATCTCATATGAGATATATATGTGTGTATATTAAAAAATATATATTTTTCCCCTTGTGATAAGAACTCTTAGAGTTTCTTTTCTTTTAAGATTTTATTTATTTTTTTCAAAGAGAGAGAGAGTGTGTGTGTGAATGGGGGGGAAGGGCAGAGGAGGAGGGAGAGGAAGAAGGAAAGAATCCCAAGCAGACTTAGCACTGAGCACGGAGCGCAGAGCCTGATGCCGCATTTAACTTCATGACCCTAAGATCATGTTGGCCAAAACCAACAGCTGGATGCTTAACCAAATGAGCCAACCACATACCCCTAGAATTTATTTTCTTAATAACTTTCCTATGTATCACATAGCAGTGTTAACTATAGTCATCATGTTGCACATTAGATCCCTAGTACTTATTTTTCATATAACTGGAAGTTTGTGCTTTTGACCATCTTCATTCAATTCCCCCTCCCTGTAAATTTGTAATATGCTATTTAAATTAAATAGAATTTTAATCTATTCATGCCTTTTAAAAAATAAAATGCTTAGAATTTTTTTTTTTTAAATTTTTATTTATTTATTTATGATAGTCACAGAGAGAGAGAGAGAGGCAGAGACATAGGCAGAGGGAGAAGCAGGCTCCATGCACCGGGAGCCCGACGTGGGATTCGATCCCGGGTCTCCAGGATCACGCCCTGGGCCAAAGGCAGGCGCCAAACCACTGCGCCACCCAGGGATCCCAAATGCTTAGAATTTTTATGGTATTTTAATAACATTTATATAGGACATTAAATGTCTTGCCTTTTTTCAGTGTATATAAAAGAATTTTCTAAAGAAAGCTTAGTTTTGTAATGAAAGTGTATTAATAATTGAAAATACAGAAAAAGAGATGTATTCATCAGTTTATTAATAAAAGCTTATGACACTCTTCTAATTTGGTGGAATTGTATACCTGGCATTAAAATAATCCAATAAAGCATGGCACCTGGGTGGCTCAAGTCAGTTAAGTGGCTGAATTTTGATTTTGGCTCAGGTTGTGATCTTATGGTCCTGGGATCAAGTCCCAAGTCGGGCTCCATGCTCAGCAGGAAGTCTGTTTGAGAGTCTCTCTCTCCTTTTTCCTCTACCTCTCCACCCTGCTCTCTCTCCATGTAAAATAAATCAACCAACAGTCAATCTTAAAAAAAGAGCAATCCGGTAAAGCTAAATTCTGGGATTTTCCTCTGTAAAGGATAATTATCTGCTTATCGAGTAATTAAACCAATTGGTCTAATGATAGATGAGTTACATGCTGTGTTAAATGATTAAGCAGCATCTACAACTTTTAAAAGCCTGTTAAATGGTTATGAGAGTCAACCAGGGCCTCCTGATGATGTATGATCATAATAATTATCATCACAACTAAAAACAATAATTTGGAGAATGAGTTTGAAGCACTTGTTCTTTATATAGTTGAAAATAATAAATGTTTCTCTTATGAATACTAACTTGACTTTATGACTAATGAAGAGATAGTAATGAGTGAAAAGAGATACAGAAATGAAAGGAAAAGGAGGTATAATCTATTAGTTGTCTTTAGTTTCTTAAATTGCAAAGGACAGAAAATGAAAAAGGGAAATGGCTTATTCAGGTGAGTCAAGAAGATGTTTAGGTGGAGCTGGGTGCAGGGGACCTCATAGGAAATCAGGACCCAGTTTTTCTCCATGATTTGTGTCTCCTTCATCTGTGTTGGTGTCATCGCAGGCTTGATGTGGGAACAATTTGGCTATAGTAGTTTAAATCCCTGTATCCTTTTAGGTTTAAGTACAGTGGAAAAGAGTGGGTTGTTTAAGAAAAGTCCCTGAGATGAGCTCTGATGAGTTGCGCTGGGTTTGGCATGAGTCACACATCTGTCCATCCCCAGACAAACTTGTATGGCTGGGAGGATGGAATATATTAATTATTTCAGGCCTCTCATGCTTCACATGCTTTGCTTTTGGGACTCATTCCAACAGCACAGACTGAGGCTGAGAAAGAGTAGATCCTAAACAACAACTGGGGGCTGTTGCTAGAACTAAGATGAAACTATGATGGCAAGCCAACCATAGCTAAAATCTATTATAAATGCTATGCACATATTCCCGGCAAATAGTAGAAGCTCCATAATATGTTTTGAATTAGAGATAGCTGTAAGCAAAGGATATTTTAGGTACTTTTTTTGTGTAGTTATTTTGCTTTCATACCTCTGCTAAGTAGATACAGATAAAAATTTGCACTTTTTTCACCAAGCATTTATTATGACTATGTTCCTTCCACCTGATTATTTAGCAATAATAGTGTTCCTATTTGATGGATAGAAGACACTGTGCATGATAAAGAGGCTTGATACAATTTCTAAAATGCAGTATTGGACAAATTGAGACGAAAATGTTTTCTCCATCAGGAAATTTTATAAACTG
This sequence comes from Canis lupus familiaris, assembly GCF_011100685.1. Classification (NCBI taxonomy): domain Eukaryota; kingdom Metazoa; phylum Chordata; class Mammalia; order Carnivora; family Canidae; genus Canis; species Canis lupus. Next base: position 7,164,856 of record NC_049258.1, read on the forward strand.
TTTAGAAAATACTCAAAATAGATAACTATGTTTATATTATTGGCACAAATAAATTTTTAAGGATTGTGACAGTTTAGTCTGATACCAGATAGATATATGGGATATGTTATCGAATGCCTTTGGGAAGCTTGTCATATGATACAATTTATAGAAGTTTTGGACACAATTTATTAGAATAGTTATTATAATTTATTTTAGCTATTGGTAAAATTCAAGTCAGACATGAATTAGCTTCTGCCAGCTTGGCTTATTTAAAATGTTTAGAACTTTATATCATAAGGTATCATGATTTTGCCTCTTATATTGTCACAGATTAGTGTGTAAATAGGTGATCATATGCTTATCACCTAAGCCAGGAGATTGTTGTGAATGAAAGGAGAAAATTTCACAGGGAGGCCAAGTAAAATCTAGACAAACCAGGGCATATAGTTATCTTATGTATAACCAATATGATTTTTATTAACTATAAACTGAATATTAAATTCTATATTCAGGGCACAGCAAGAGGAAAAGAACTTGTTATGTACAAAGGAACCCCCATAAAACTATCAGCAGATTTTTCAGCAGAAACTTTTTTTACAAAAGATTTTATTTATTTATGATAGACACACACAGAAAGAGAGAGAGAGGCAGAGAAACAGGCAGAGGGAGAAGCAGGCTCCATGCCAGGAGCCGGATGTGGGATTCCAACCTGGGTCTCTAGGATCATGTCCTGGGCAGAAGGCAGGCGCTTAACTGCTGAGCCACCCAGGGATCCCGAAGTATTCAGCAGAAACTTTGTATGGCAGAAAGAAGTGGCATGATATATTCAAAGCGCTGAAAGAAAAAAACAGCCAACCAAGAACACTCTACTTGGCAAGGTTATCATTCAGAAATGAAAGAGGGAGAAAGAGGGGCAGCCCGGGGTGGCTCAGCAATTTAGCTCCGTCTTCAGTCCAGGGCCTGATCTTGGAGATCCGGGATCAAGTCCCATGTCAGGCTCCCTGCCTGGAGCCTGTTTCTCTCTCTGCCTCTGTCTCTGCCTCTCTCCCTCTCATGAATAAATAAGTAAAATCTTAAAAAAAAAAAGAGGGAGAAAGAGTATTCTCGACAAGCAAAAATTAAGAAAGTTTATCACCACTAAACCGGCCTTACAAAAAATGTTAAAGGGACTTTTTTAAGTTGAAAAGAAAGGGTGGTAATTAGTAACAAGAATACATATGAAAGAATAAATCTCACTGTAAAGGGTTGAAAGACAAAAGTAATAAAAATAACTATAATTACAGTAATTAGTTAAGGGGTGCACAGGATAAAAAGATTTGATACGTGACATTAAAAATATAAAACATAGAGGGGGTGATAATAATGTTGACTTTACAGTGGGATCAAACTTAAGTTGTTATCAACTTAAACTGTTATAGATATAAGCTGTTATATGTAAGCCTCATAGTAACCACAAAGCAAAAACCCATAATAAATACACAAAAGCCAAAGAGAAAGGAAGATAAGCATAAAGAAAGTTATTAAACTGCAAAGGAAGAAAGCAAGAGAAGACAAAAGGAACACAGAGGAACTACAAAAACAACCAAAAAATTTTAACAAAATAACAAAAATACATACCCATCAATAATTACTTTAAATGCAAATGGACTAAATTCTCCAATCAAAAGGCATAGTAGCTGAATGTATAAAAAACAAGACCTATCAATATGCTGCCTACAAGAGACTCACTTTATTTTTATTTTATTTTTTTAAAGGTTTTATTTATTTATTCATGAGAGACAGAGAGAGAGAGAGAGAGGCAGAGACATAGGCAGAGGGAGAAGCAGGCTCTCCATGGTGAGCCCAATGTGGGACTTGATCCTGGGATCATGGATCATGCCCTGAGCTAAAGGCAGGTGCTCAACTGCTGAGCCACCCAGCATCTCAAGAGACTCACTTTAGAATGTAAGTACAAACACAGAATGAAAGTGAAGGGATGGAAAAAGATACTCCATGCAAATGTCAACAAAAAGAAAATTGGAGTAGCTATACTTATACCAGACAAGATAGATTTTCAGACAAAGACAATAATAGACAAAGATCATTACATAATGATAAAGTGGTCATTCCAATAAGAAGATATAGCATTCGTAAATATTTGCACACATCATATATAAAACAAAAGTTAACAGATCTGAAGGGAGAAATAGCAATATACTACTAGGGGACTTTAATATCCCACTTCCATCAATGGATAGATCATCCAGACAGAAGATCAATAAGGAAACATCAGCCTTAAATGATACATTAGACCTGATGGCCTTAGCAGATATTTACAGAATATTACCTCCAAAGCAGCCAAATGAATATTCTTCTCAAGTGCAGCATATAGAACATTTTTCCAAGATAGATCATATGGTAGGCCATAAAACAAACTTTAATAAAATTTAAAAGGATTGAAATCATATCAAATATCTTTTCTGACTACACTGGTATAAAATAGAAATTAATGACATGAAGAAAACTGGAAAATTCACAAATATGTGAAGATTAAACAATGTGCCATGAAACAACCAAAAGATCAAAGAAGAAATCAAAAGGGAAATAAAAACGTATCTTGAGAAAATGAAAATGGGAATGTAGTGTACTAAAATTTATGGGGTGAAGGAAAAGCAGTTCTGAGAGGCAAATTCATAGCATCTATGCTTACCTCAAGAAACAAGAAAAGTCTCAAATTAACAAGCTAACTTTACAAGGCACTAGAAAAAGACTAAAAATGCTCAAAGTTAGTAGAAGGAAGGAAATAAAGATTAGAGCAGAGATAAATGAAATAGAGACTAAAAAGACAATAGAAAAGAAAATGAAAGTAAAAGCTTTAAAAAGATAAACAATTATTTTTTGTTTAAAAATTATGTATAAATAAACCTTTAAGTAGACACTCATCAAGAAAAAAAAAGAAGACTCAGATAAAAAAAGTCAAATACAAGAGATGTTACAACTGATACAAAGGATCATGAGATTACCATGAACAATTGTATGCTAACAAATTGGACAACTTAGAAGAAATGGATAAATTCCTAGGAACATACAACCTATGAAGACCAGATCATGATGAAATATCAAATCTGAACAGACCAATTACTAAATAAATTATTAAATAAGCAAACCAATTACTTAATGAGGAGAGTGAACCAGTAATCAAAAACTTTTCAATAAATAGAAGTCCAGGACTAGATTATTTTGCTGGTGAATTCTACCAAACATTCAAAGAGTTAATACCAATTCTTCTCAAACTCTCATAAATATTAGAAAAACAGAGAACTCTTCCAAACTCAGTTTTTGAGGCCAGTATTACCCCAATATCAGAACCAGACAACGATGATACAAGAAAATAATATTATAAGCCAATATCCCTGATGAACATAGATGCAAAAAACCCTCAACAGAATATTAGCAAACTGAATTTGCTTATACATTAAAAGGATCATATACAATTATCAAGTGGGATTTATTCCAGGGACGCAAGGATGGTTCAGCATTTGCAAATTAGTCAATATGATACATCCCATTAACAAAATGAAGGCTAATAATCATATGATCATTTTGATAGACACAAAAAAGCTTTTGTTAAGATCAACACCTATTAATGATAAAAAATTTTCATAAAATTTTCAACAAACTGTGTATATAGGGGATGTACTTCAGTGTAATATAAAGGTTATATATAACAAGACTACTGCTAGCATCATACTCACTGATGAAAAGGCGAAAGCTTTTCCTATATGATCAGGAATAAGACAAAGATGCCCACTCTTCCCACTTTATCCAACATAGTTTTGGAAGTCCTAGCTAGAGCAATTAGGCAAGCAAAAGAAATAAAAGCATTCAAATTGAAAAGGAAAAAGTAAACGTGCCACTACTTGCAGATGATATGATATTGTATGTGGAAAACCCTAAAAACTCCATCAGAAAGCCATCAGAACTAATAAATTCAGTAAAGTTGAAGGTACAAAATTAATACCTCCAAAGTTGGTAGCATTTTTATTAAATAATAATGAACTGTCAGAGAAATTAAGAAAATAATCACATCAAAAAGAGTAAAATACCTAGGAATACATTTAACCAAGGAGGCGAAAGACCTGTATATTGAAAACTACAAGACACCAATGAAAGAAATGGAAGGGGCACTTGGATGGCTCAGTTGGTTAAGCATCTACCTTCAGCTCAGGTATTGATCTTAGGGTTTTGGGATTAAGCCTCTGCTGAGCAGGGAGTCCACTTCACCCTCTCCCTCTGCCCCTCCCCACTGCTCATACCCTCTCCTCTCTCTCTCTCAAATAAATAAATAAAATCTTTAAAAAAGAAAAAAAATTGAAGAAGACATAAAAAAATGAAACATTCTGTGTTTATGGATTAGAGGAATAAATATTATCAAAATTCCCATACTACCCTGAGCAATCAAATTCCAATAGTATTTTTCACAGAAATAGAACAAATAGTCCTAGAATTTTTTTGGAACCATAAAAGTTCTTGAATAGTGAAAGGAATCTTGAAAAAGAACATCATGCTCAGTGATTTCAAACTATATTACAAAGCTATGGTAATTAAAATAGTGTGGTATTGGCATAAAAGGATGGTCTCTTCAATAAGTAAAGCTGAGAAACATGCAAAAGAATGAAACTAAATCACTATCTCACACCATACACAAAAATGAACTCAAAATGGATTAAAGACTTGAATGTAAGACCTGAAACCATGAAACTCCTAAAAGAAAACATAGGTGGTATGCTCCTTGACATAAGTCTTGGTGGGCTTTTTGAATCTGATATAAAAAGGAATGCAAAAATAAACAAGCAGGGTTATATCAAACTAAAAAGCTTTAGCACAGCCAAAGAAAGAATCAATGGAATGAGAAGGCAACCTATTGGTTGGGAGAAAATATTTGGAAATTGTATATCTAATAAGGGGCTAATAACCAAAATATATAAAGAACTCATACCAAACAATCTGATTAAAAAATTAGCAGAGAATAGACTTTTTCCCAAAGAAAATATGCAGTTGGCCAACAGGTACGTGATAAGGTATTTTGAATCATTAATCACCAGGAAAAATTAAATCAAAACCACAATGAAATATCACCTCATACCTGTTAGAATGGTTAGACAAGAAATAACAAAGTTTGGCAAGGATGTGGAGAAAATTAAACCCATGCAGGTGGGAATGTAAAATTGGTGCATCTTCTTATGGGAAATAGTATGTAGGTTCCTTAAAAAATAAATTTGAACTGCAGTATGATCCAGAAATTCCACTTCTAGTATTTATCTGAAGAAAATGAAAACACTACTTCAAGAAGATATATGCTCATTGTTCATTTTATCTCCCATGTTCACTGCAGCATTATTTCTAAAACCAAGTTATGGAAATAATCTAAGGGTCCATTGATAGATGAGTGGATAAAGACATCAAATCTTGCCATTTGTGATAACATGGATGGACCTTGAGGGCATTATGCTAAGTAAAATAAGTCATACAGAGAAAGATGAATTGATTTATATATATATATACACACATGACTGTCAGAGTTGACAGGTGTTGGTGGGTGGGAGAAATGGGTTAATTTTTTTTTTTTTTTTAGTTTTTAAAACTTTTTTAAAAAGGAAGAAGGGCACTTGATGCAATGAGCACTGGGTTTTATACTACATGTTGGCAAATTGAATTTAAATTAAAAAATATTTAAAAAAATAAAAAATAAAAACTGATAAATTGGACTTCATCAAAATGGATAAATTTGTGCATCAAAAGATACCATTAGGAAAATGAAAAGAGAAGTCATTGGCTTAGAGAAAATATTGGCAAATCACATTTTTTATAAAGGATTTGTATCCATAATATACAGAGAACTAATTAAATGGATCAATTTTATGATCTGTAAATTACATCTTAATAGTTTAAAAATAGTGCACTCAAAATATCCATATGAGAGACAGTGTCAGAGTACTTTTTTATTCCACAAAGCACTCCAATAAGTGAGCTGTTAGTCATGTGACATTTTGGCATGGACTGTTTTTCCTTTAAGAAATATTGATATTTTACACTTACAGATTGTGATAATGTTGGAAGTCCCACTGCTTCTTTCTGCATTTTCTGGTGGAATACTTAGTAAGATGAAGAATTTGTTTTTTGAGTGACAGATTTAGTTCTCCAACTATGTCCCTGGTCACTTACTACATTAACTTGAATTGCACTAGGTAAACGATGAGAGTAATGCCTGATAAACACCTCTTGATAACCTAATTGATGATACCTCAGTAAGGCAGTGGAGGTTGGTAGAACACTGAGAGGTCTGCTACTGCTGTCCCCTTGGCCCTGCCAATATCAATGTTACACAGAAATTGTCTTTCCTACAATCTTGTCTCTCTGGGTGGCATTTGATTTTTGAGTATCTTGGTAATGGCCAAAGAATGAAGACAACAAATCTCATATTAACTTTTTCCTTTTTTTGTTGCTCTATTTCTGTTGTTTCTGTGGTTTTTTTTTTTAAAGAATGGAGTGTCTTTGTTATATATGATCTGTTCTACTATATTAATTGAGTAATATTTAGTAGTGTGAATTCTTATGTCAATAACATTTTTAAAAGCCATAAAAGCATGTTAAAACCTAGCAATTACAGAAATAGTTGGGATCTTCCTTGTGAAAGTACAGCGCCCATAGTACTTATCTTCTAAGTCAGTTGTGTGCTCTTAACACTAATTGCACCTTGATCTGGGCCGCTTTACATTAAGCCATTTTATTTAAAGTTAGTTGGATCTTGAGCCCACTGCACAGAGACCCTTTAATTCTGTATAATGACTTGCACTTTAGTGCTCAATCAGTGCTAGATTCAAGGTAATAAGCAGTATGCTTTTTTTTTTTTTAATTGAGAATCTAAGGTAGAGCAAGATAAGAGGTTTATTGAAGGGTAGGATTCATAATAAAATCCAAGGTTGCTGTTACCCATCGCAATGCTCTGCTGGGAGACCTCTTCTAGGCCTGTTGTCTTCAGGGAAACTGGAGAAACTAGCATGGGAGATAGGTCAAACATTTATAAAGGTGAGTTACAGGTAGATTATTTTAAGCGGCATTTCTTAGCACAAGAGAAATTCCAACTAGATTCTGATTTTCCTTTTTAAACTATCAAAAAAAAAAAAAAAAAACCCCAAACAAACCCCATCACCAAGACTAGCTTTAAAAAATTAAAAAGCAAACCTAACTTCTTGTGAAACGTTTGACAAGATATATACCTACCCATATCTTTTCTAGCTTTAAACACACACACACACACACACACACACACACACATTTTACATTTATCTCATGAATCCATATGGAATTTACTTTGTAGTGTAATATGAATTAGTTATATAAATTAACCTTCCTCCAAATAGTTAAATGTTAGCCACATACTATAAGGAAGGATCCATCCTTCTGTACTGATTTGAAAAAGCAAGAGCTATTGTATGTTAATTTTTTATGTGTAGTAAATGTACTACTACTTGTTGCTAGGGTTCCATTGATTTTCCCACCTTTTCTACTATCTAAAAATTGACTATTATCCCAGTTTTGAAAAGGAGGTCTTTTCTATTGTGGTATGGTTGGTGGGGAGAGTGAGGGTTTTAGGGTGATCAAAGGTTGAACCCCAGTTATTCCCTCTGATGAGTGAGGGAGGTTCCCCATCTGTAAAATGGGAATAATAGTTATCTGTCTACCTTGCAGGATACTTGAAAATCAAGGACGATTTTGTTAAATGCTTAGTATGTAGGTATTATTCTTATACTACTTTTCCTAAGATACTGCTCAGACACCTCCAGGAGATTCCTTTTTGTCTTCTGTTTGGCTTACAAGGATCCATCAGTCTGGCCCTCCTCTATGCCTATGACTCTCCATCGTTTATTTAGCACATTATCTTGCCATGTGGCAGGCATGTGCCAGGCACCATAAGTGACAAAAGAAGGCAAATGAGACCTCTACTTTTGTGGAACTTAGCTTTTAGTAGTGTAGTTGATTTAGCTTAATTAAGAATATTTCCAATTGGGCTGAATACCACAGAGAGACAAAACAGCGTTTTATGCTAGGGGTGGTTGACATCTGAGCTAAGATCTGAATGAAGGGAAGAGGGAGACTTGCCAAGTTCAGGAAAGAGTAGTCCAGGCAGACAAACAGGAGGCACAAAGGACTGAGGCAGGAACAAAAATCAGTCCAGAGGGACTGGAACAGAGGCAGTGATAGGAAAAAGCAAGCAAACAAACAACATAGAGATGGGACTCACAGAAACAGAGGGGCCAGATCATGTAACTTCCCGATCTGTATCCCAGTCCCCTTTCAGAGAATCTCCTGGCAGACCTCTACCCTGTCATGCCCCCTAGAGGCCTTTGCTCATGCTGCTTTCCCTTTTACTGAAATGTTTTCTATTTTGTTTCCAAATTCTATCCATTCTTAAAAGCCTGGCTTAGGTCTCATCTTCTCTCATTTTGAATGAACATAGCCCAGCTGGCCTCTTTTCTCTGAGTTCCTCTTGCTCTTTTGGCTGTATTCATAGTTTTTTTTTTTTTTTTTTAAGATTTTATTTATTTATTCATGAGAGACACACAGAGAGAGGCAGGGACACAGGCAGAGGGAGAAGCAGCCTCCATGCAGGGAGCCCGACGTGGGACTTGATCCCGAGTCCCGTCCCCAGTATCACACCCTGGGCTGAAGGCGGCGCTAAACCACTGAGCCACTGGGGCTGCCCTGTATTCATAGTTTTTTATGTGGTTTTCCCCTTCCTCCCTCACCCTCACCCCCACCTGCTAAATTGTGATCTCTCTTAGGGTAGAGAGAGTCATCTAATCCTTCTTTTGTGTTCCTCTGTAAATGTTTGATGAAATATTGGGAATCCATTGGACACATCACTGATATTCTAAATAGAAACAGGATCAGTGAACACTTCTTGAATTTACCCTACTTAAATCTTCAAAAACAATTTTGACAAAAAACCCCTCCAAATATAGATGGAAAGCTCTAATGAGCACATTAAAATAAATGAATCATATCAATGGAACCAAACTTCATGCTTCAAATGATATATTTTAATATTTAAAATATTTATTGTAGATTAACATGAGCAAAATTGAATAGCTAGGCAGAAATTTAGGATAGCTTTTCTTAGATTCAACACTAAAAATATCTTGTACATTTGCGTTGGCTGAAAATGTTCTGAAAAAAGCTTCAGTTTTCATTACTTTTTTAAAAAAAGGATTAGTTCTATTTCCCAGTCCTTTCACATTGAATTAATTTGTCACTCATTCTAGTGGACAAATAAACATAGCTAATTTACAGGAGTGTTGTTGTGACAGATGCTGCTGGCCTCTACACTTATCTCTGGGCTCTTTCGCTCTGCTGTGGTGGGCTACCAGCTGTCAGGATCTGCTTCTCTGGGTCTGAGAGTTGCCCTCCCCCCCATCCGGAAGGACAGTTTGTCCATGGTCAGCAGGTTGGTTCTGAGGAATTAATACTCCCTCTTCCTCAGCAGGCCTCATCCTGTAACTCTCCAGGGCTAGCATATAAAATACCCCAGCTCTCTTGCCCTCAAATGAGATAAGCCTGAGACTGTGTTTTGCACCATTTCCCCAGGGAATTCACCTCCAGGCACCCACCATCATAGCTGATTTGAAAGCTCACCCTTTATTGAGTGCCTTTTCTTCCTTTTCTCTCTTCCCACTTCCCTGTCATTGTTCCCTACACCTCCAAATAAATAATTTGCACTTGAACCCTTGTCTTGTGGTCTGCTTCTGGAGAAACTAAACTAAATCACAACATTATACATCACTGTGATCACACTTCCAAGCGCCTTCTAGATTAACCCTGTGGAGTGCATGGTTCGTGAGTTCTCAAGTGTTTTACATAAAAGCCATTGTTCTTAAAGCAAAAGAAGGCCTTGAAGGATCAATAGTTCACACTAATGGATTGGAGGAGTTATCTAGTGTGACCCAAGATGCATTAGCAAACACAGGAAATCTGATATTTGGAAGAAGCCTCTGCCCTGACCCTGGAGAGTAAGTCCAGTTAGAGTGATGAACCTTCCTTACACTGTCAACATTGCTTTGGATTTGTCATGGAGCTAGTAGTCCAGGAAGGAGGATTTTTGCAATGACTTCTTTCACTCTTGTTATTTCCCTCCTTGCCTGACTGATGTTGGCAACAATCTCATCTTATTATTTATTCCTAAATTCTTCTTAGTGCTAAATACATACATAGTGGATACTTGTTGATCAACGGGCTGCTACATGCTGAACACTGTGCCTTCAGGAACTATATCAAATTCTGTTATGTCAGTTACTCTTAGCATCTGTGGTTCTCTTTTGGATGATAAAGCTGCTGGTCTTTGTTGCTATTACATTATAGAACATTGTCAGATATTCCATTTTTTCTTCAAAGAGTCCTGGCAAGATTAGCTTCTAATTATTTTTGAAAACTAGAGATGAAATAGTAGTGAAATAAGTACTACTTCTGACATTTTGTTTCAACTCTCATTAGTTCTATGCAAAGTCTTTTGAGTGGGAACCTATATATGCTAAGGGAATCTTCCAGCTTTCCATGGCAGCAGCCTGGCCAGCTGGTCCTGACACACCCCAGTCTGCACCTTGCTGTTCTGACCCTGGTTTGCTGGAATGCCTGGGGCAGTAGTTAGGTGAAAACTATCATACTCTCCTCTGCTCTGCTTCGGGATTTCCGGCATGGCTCACCATCCCCAACCAGACATCCTTATCACCAATTCTTTAGAGATGTCACTGTCAGACTGATCTCACAGAAATATTCACTGAGTATTTGAGAATTACTATATGCCGTAAATTGCTTTTCTCAGTTTGGAGTCATACCTCTTTAACTGCTCTTAATCGTCTTAGTGACAACTGGATGAGTGTACTGTATACTTTAAACATGACAATGATTGATCCTATAAGTAAAATACCAAATGACAGTTGAAAAAGGGGCAAGGAATTTTATAATTGAGAAGCCTCTCCACCTCATTACCACTGCATTATTCATTAGAAATGAGTATAGTCTTAGTTATTATAACTCCTTCTGGAAGTTCTGTGAACCTTTTGTGTCCAGTCAAAACTCTATACTCTCATATGCTTATGGATATTGCTTCAAGCTAAACAATGTTCATATATATATATTTCCACTTAAATACGTTGTTAGGCATTTACTGGCAAGTAAGCTGATTATGGCAGCATCTGTCTTATCAGCTGTTGCTTATCCAGCAACCTCAACTAGATGGAATGTAGCCAAGGAACAGGTAGGAAGCTGAATTTGTCTTGTGAGATGACCTAAGAGGTATCTTAGGTCTATGGACTCTTAGGTCTATGCAATGCCTATTCTTGTATACTTTATTTGCTAAAAAGCCCTTTGAAGACCTCCATGCAAAGTCTGTTCTTTTGTATTTTTTGTGTTTTTAATTTTAAAATTTTAAGTCTAGTAAACATACAGAATTATATTAGTTTTAGGTATACAATATAGTGATTTGACAATTCTGTAGATTACTCAGTACTCATTAAGATTTGTACTCTTATTTCCTTCCCTTATTCACCCAACCCCCTCACCTATCTCCATTCTAGTAACCATGAGTTTGTTCTCTATAGTTGGTTTGTCTCTTTTTTTCTTTGTTCATTTATTTTGTTTCTTAAATTCTACCTATGAATGAAATCATATGGTGCTTGTCTTTCTCTGACTGACTTATTTCACTTAGCATAATACCCTCTAGATCCACCTGTGTTATGGCAAATGGCAAGCTTTCATTTTTTTAATGGCTAAGTAATATTCTATTGTATGCTTACACCACATATTCCTTATCCATTGATCTATCGATGGACATTTGGATTGCTTCCATAATTTGGCTGTTGTAAATAATGCTGCAATAAACATAGGGGTGCATGTATCTTTTCAAATTAGTGTTTTCATTTTCTTTGGGCAACTGCCCAGTAGTGGAATTACTGGATCATGGGTTAGTTCCATTTTTAACTTTTTGTGGAACCTCCCTACTGTTTTCCACAGTGGCTGCATCAGTTTACATTCCCACCAACAGTACATAATGGTTCCTTTTTCTCTACAAGCTCACCAACATTTGTTGTTTCTTAGGTTTTTGATTTTAGGTATTCTGACAGGTGTGAGGTAATAGCTCATTGTGGTTTTGATTTGCATTTCCCTGATGATGAGTGATATTGAGCATCCTTTCATGTGTCTGTTGGTCTTCAGTATGTCTTCTTTGGAGAAATGTCTGTTTATGTCTTCTGCCCATTTAAAAATTGGATTATTTGTTTTTTGGGTGTTGAGTTGTATAGGTTCTTTATATATTTTGGATACTAACCGTTTATCAGATACATCATTTGCAGATTTCTCCCATTCAGTTGGCTGGCTTTTAGTTTTGTTGATTGTTTCCTTTGCTGTGCAGAAGTTTTTTATTTTGATGTACTAATAGTTTATTTTTGCTTTTGTTTCACTTACCTCAGGAGGTATATCTAGAAAAACGTTGTTATGGCCAATGTTAGAGAAATTGCTGCATGTGCTGTCTTCTAGGATATTTATGGTTTCAGGTCTCACATTTAGATCCTTGATCCATTTCGAGTTTATTTTTGTGTATGCTGTACAAAAGTCTTATTTTTTATTTTATATATTATTTTAACAGGTGTGGCTTAATTAAAACATTTTCAGGTTAGTAGCAAATGAGAAGAGGGTGAAGAGACTACCAGAGAAAAACACTAAGAAATTATACTTTGTTAATATTTAAACTAGCTTGTTAAATTTAGTGGAAGAAGGCATTTTAGTTGAATGTAATTGTAAAACTGGTAACAATTGTGTTAGAAAGCTTTTAACTGACCATTTATTGCATGCCTGTTAATGTGCCAAGCAATGCCATGCACTCTTTTTTTTTTTTTTGGGGGGGGGGAATGCAACAAATCAACCCCAGGCCGCAGGCGGCGCTAAACCGCTGCGCCACTGGGGCTGCCCCCGCCATGCACTCTTTACTAATCTTTTCTCTTTGTCTTTGAGATAGACATTATTACCATTTAAAAAAAGAAGAAAACTGAGGCTCTTAGGAGTGATATGATTTGCTCAAAGCCAAGGAGTAAGTGACTAAGCCAGAATTAAACCTAGAACTGTCTGATTTAAAATCCTCAATTGCTTCTGTCATACCAGGTTGCTTCCATATGGAACATTTCCCTGCTGTACTTAATGGAATTATTGTTTTAAGAGAAATATACTCCTTAGAGGGACTTAATAGTAACCTCCTGTGAGCCTCCTGAATTTACATCTTGTCTTTTCGGCCCCTGAACGGATATGTAGAAATCTTGATTATTTTGGTTTATATTGGTATAAACAACTTTCCTAGTGTGTGTAGATTTAATTAGCGACTTTAATAATACTGTTTCTGGCCTGAGACCTGATGCTTTTTTGACTCATGGAGGCATATACTTGCTCTTTCAATGTTTGTTGTGGGGGATCCTGTGAAGGAAGGAGCATCCAGAAAAGCATCAGAACCCTTTTCAAGATAATTGGGCCATGGGGGCTGGTTGTATGGTGATTAAAGATAACCGATAGTGATGTAAATGTAATTTCTTTGCTGAGCCATCACTGTCACTGACGCAGAGAGCAAAGTAACGGAGACAGGTGTGACTGATAGAAGTTTTGATGTTACCCTAACGTTTGGTTTTAATCCCTCCCCAGCTCTTAATACTACTGATTTTTATCTGTCATGTGAAAACAGTGGTGACAACCTATAGTACAAGGTATGCTGCAACAGTAAGTTTCATGGTGCGGCTTACATAATTCAGAGATCACATGAAAGAAAACCACATTATTTTCTAGCTCTTATCTGATTTAGTATAAAGATTGGGAACGTACATCTTTTTCATGGTGTTATTTATCAGAAATCATAAGTGGTAGAAACCAAACTTTGTCAAACATGAAAGGTAATAACAATTACTGTGTGGCTGGGAGGCTAAGTGCTATAGAGCTTTTGTTTCGTTTCTCTCTGGAGTTAACTGGTTTTAATACTTCTAGTGAACTTCAGCTACAAATGAGTTTTTTTTTTTTTTTTTTAAAGCTAATTAGAGTTGGTTTTTGCCAGAATTAGAATCAGTAAAGCATGAAGAAAATGAAGAAATTGAAGTAAACCTAAGAGGATGTCTTCCTGTTTCTGGAATCTTTGATCTGCTGTGAATTCTGATGTGGTCACTTACTACCATCAATCCATTTGATTCCAGAGGGATTCCATGCAAGAAGCAGCCAAGCACACACAGGCTCCAAACCTCTATCATGAGCCAGATTGACCTTGTGTTTTGATTTTAGCATAAAAGTGTAGGCTAGAGTTCTATTTCAGTTATTTATCTTGTTTTTCCTTTTTCTGGAGTTACAGCCCCACCTTTGACCTGTTGAATCAGAATCTCTTGGTTTAGTGCCTAGAAATGTCCATATTAAATATAATCCCCAGGTGAGTCTCATGGATGTTTGAGAACTGCTGCATAGGCCTCCTAAGTATGAGAGCACCTCCCAAATATGCGGCACACTTTTAAGCTTCAGAGAATGTTACTCTATTGTTGGGAGGGAGGAATGAGAGAAAAGTGTCAACCTGAAACATGGAGCACTTTGAACTTCTCTATTTTATTTCCAAATAGAATATTTCCAAATATTTAAGCCCAGCTACCTTGGCCTAATTGTGTGTTGTTAAGATTCATATTTTCCTTGTGCTGATAGAGTTCTTTCTCTTCAGGTATGGGATTGAGATGGGGTGGATGGGAGTGATACTTCCTAGAACAGAGATTCCTAAACACTATTAAAAAAAGAAAAAGACCAGCTGCCCCTATGCCCTTCCCCCTTTCTCATTCTGATCATTCTGATTCATTATATCCAGTAACTGATTCAAATGCTTCCCCTTGGTTAAGACCTTAGTCTATTTGAGCTGCTATAACAAAGTACCACGCACTAGGTGGCTTATAAACAACAGAAATTTATTTCTCACAGTTTTGGAGGCTCAGAAGCCCAAGATTGAGTTGTTAGCAGATTTTGGGTCTGTTGAGAGCCCTTTTCCTGATTTTCAGATAGCCATCTTCTCTCTGTACCTCACATGGCAGATAGAAAGCAAGAGAGCTCTCTGGGGTCCTTTTTATAAGGTCACTAATCCCATTCCTGAAGGATTCACCTTTATGACTCATATAATCTTAATTACATCTCAAAGGTCCCATCTCCTAACTCCATCATGTTGGTGGGGAGGCTTTTAACATATGAATTTGTGGGGAGCACATTCAGTCCATAGTAGAGCTGTTTTTCTAGAGATTGGAGTGTGTGACCAAGAGTGAACATGTTGTATTTGCATAAAATTCCATGTTTGGGGGCACCAGGGTGGCTCAGTTGATTAAGCGTCTGACTCTTGATTTTGGCTCAGGTCATGATCTCAGGGTTCTGGGATCAAGCCCCAAGTGGAGCTCCATGCTCAGGTGGGAATCTGCTTGAGATTCTTCTCCTCTGTCTCCCCTCTCTGGGGCATTCTCTCTCTTCCTCAAATAAATCTTAAAAAAAAAAAAATTCCGTGTTTGGGCTTGTGCTGGAGTTGGGAGTACTTTCCTGGATCTACCATAAAACAAAGAGGTTTGGTACTTATCCTCAAGTAGGACTGAGGAGATGCATTCAAACTTCTGGATTCTAATTTAGACTTATTCTGGAGACTTAGTTTGAGGGATGTAAATGGACTTTGGTGCTACAAACTCACTGGCTTAACCCCAAGCAGATCTCATGTTCAAGCTGCGAAAAAAAATTCCTGGCCTTCGCCATAGCCCTGGCTTCAGATGTCTCTTGGACTCATTCTCAGAAAGATGGTAATAAAAAGAGGGGGCAATGTAGCCTCCTGAGGCCAGAGGGAATAGGATAGGGCAGAGGTTCTCCTATGCTTATGGGTACGAGAATCACCTGGGCAGCTTGGTAAAATGGATTCCCAGACACCAACTTTTATCTCCTGAAGGTAGTGTGTTATTTTCCCAGGGCTGCCATAACATATTAACTGCAAACTTGGTGGCTTAAAACAGAAGTTTATTCTTTTACAGTTTTGGAGGCTGAAATCAAGATGTTAGCAGGGTTGGTTCCTTCTGAAGGCTCTGAGAGAATCTGTCCTGTGCCTTTCTCTTAGCTTCTGGTGGCACCTGGCAATCCTTCATGTTCTTTGGCTTGTAGATGCATCACTCCAATCTCTGCCTCTAACTTCACATTCCTTCTCTGTTGTGTGTCTTCTGTGCTTTTCTTCGAAGGACCATAGTCCTTGAATTTACATCCCCCCACTTACCTCAACCCAGGATAGTCTCATTTTGAGATCCTTAAATAATTCTTTCTGCAAAAACCCTTTTCCCAATTAAGGTCACATCATATCTTCTGGGTAGACATATCTTTTGGTAGACATATCTTTTGGTAGACATTATTATTCAACCCACTATAGGTAATGTCTAGGAACCTGCATTTAAACAAATCTCTTATTTTTTTTAAGATTTATTTATTCATGAGAGACACAGAGAGGAAGAATCAGAGACAGAGGCAGAGGGAGAAGCAGATTCCCTGTGGGGAACCCAATGTGGGACCTGATCCTGGGACCCCGGGATCATGACCTGAACCGAAGGCAGACTCAACCACTGAGCCACCCAGGCATCCCTACACAAATTTCTTAGTGATTCTGACACAGATGGTTTGAAGAGTACATTTTGAGAAACAATGGGGTGGGCATGCCAGTCTCTGGGGTTGCCCACAATGGATTCTTTTGCACCATAAACCCTTGAAAGAGCAAATCGTTTTTATAATTTTCTATGATAGTAGCTGCCAGTTATTATTATTAAAAGATTTTATTTATGTATTTATGTATTTATTTATTTTAGAGATTATGAGCTGGGGGAGGGGCAAAGGGAGAGAGAGAGAGAGAATCTCAAGCAGATTCCCAGCTGATCTCAGAGCCTGACATGGGGCTAGATCTCAGGACCCTGAGATCATGACCTGAGCTGAAACCAAGAGTCAGTTGCTCATCTGAGCCACCCATGTGCCACAGTAGCTGCTGATCATTGAGTACTGTTAATTACTTCAATGTACATGATTTTGTTTAATATTCATAATACCCTGAGAGAGATATTATGGTCTCATTTCAAATGGTTAAGGAACTGGCAGCCATTTACAATAGTAAGTGACAGTGTGAGGATTTGAACCCAGTTTTTTTTTTTTTCTGATAGCTAAGCTAGAACACTGAACTACTTTGCTATGCAATTTCTAAACACTATTCATTTTAGGGATAATCCCCCCAGGAAACCTTTGGACTCTTCACACCCTCTGATCCCAAACAGCATAAAACAGAAACAACAAAATCTACAACCTAAATTAAGTTAGGTGATCTCCTTAGTGGCTCCCTCCTCCAGTGCTCTGCAGAAGACTCTGATCAGTCTGGTTGTAACCACTCAGCTGATAAGACAACTGGGACTGCAATGCAGATGTGTGTGATGATGAAATCTGTGCTCTCCCCTCTGTACAACATCACCCACCACCCCACAAAGGCCTGAGAAGCTCTTTAGCCAATCAACCCAGTGACCTTTCTAAGTACTTGCCTTCGATAGGTGACAGGCTGGGACTGATACTTAGCTTCTCTGACTTCTTGTTTGCTCAGCTGTGGTTGCAGATTTATTGCTGTCAGTACTAAATTCCAGTCTGGGTTAAAAAGATTTTGTGAACAACTCTTTGACTAATATTTACAATGCAAGAAGACATAAAATTAAAAAAAAAAAGTCAGTTGACTTGAAATAATTTGTTAGGTTTTTCCACCTGGCCCAATCCAAGAACTTTCTGCTTAGTTCATCTGGTTCTTTGGTGACCTTAGTTTAGTTTAGGTAGCAGATTTCCTGCTCCGTGCAAATAGAGGAAGTTCTTTGAGTTAAATAGAGCAAAATCAGCATAATGCCAATCACCTATCTAATTAATTCCTTTATGCTGAGTCTGGAAGGCATTTGGGATCTCAAATCTCTTTGCCTGACTATTTCCTCCTACCTTCCCCATTTATATTCTCCATCTCAGTCTTTCTCTGTTTTACCTCTTCAAACTGTTCTAGGCATCAATGTCAACCATATGTTTATATCAAACATATGATTGGCGTCCCTTGTTAGAGGAGGTATTGCAGCCTACTGGTTAAGGGCCATGGCACAAATCCAGGTTTGTATTCTAGCTTTACCATTTACTAGCTTGTGACCTTGGGCAGGTGATTGAACCTCTTTAAGCTTTAGGTTTCCCATCTGAGAAATAGGGACAATGATAATGATGGTGATAGTGTTAATACCTACCTCACAGGATGATTGAGAAGATTAGATGAGGTAATCCTTATAGAGTTCTTGGCACATAATAAGCTCTCAAGTGTTAGATACTTTTGTAATGACAAGTATTATAATAATTGTTATTTTGTTGTTGCTTGTGGTCCAAACTCTGCTTTCTCTATTCTGGTTAAAACATATATAAAATGAACTTGAAAAAATATTTCTCATAATAGGAAAGAAGTCAATGACTGTAGGATGATAGACTGGGTACAGTTATTTGGAAATAATGAACAGGCTCTTAATAGGTGGCAGCACAATTCTAGTGGACCTCACATGTGTAAACTCATTTAATTATCATAGTATGGTAAGAAATGTTATTATTACTCCTTTTTCCTAATGAGGAAACAAGCACAGAGAGATCATATAACTTGTTTAAAACTTCTACAATGTACCATGTTACTGTAACTCCATTGGTTCAACAGAATAATAGAGGGGGCACTTCCAAATCAGTCATTTTTGTTATAGAATTGTTCAGTGTGGAGCTATGTTTATTCAATAAAAATTATTCACAACAAAATTATTCAAAAAACTTTTCTGTTAATACACACATGACACACATCACAAACACATGTCCTTTGGGAGTATGGGTAATAAGCTTTGATATCTTAACCTCTAGGTAGGAACCTACAGGCACAGAGTGATCTTTTCTCTCTGGTGGCTGTTGAGGGCACATAACCACCATGGACTCCATGTGCCTGTGGTCAGTGGGCAGTATGGACCCTGTAGTAAAACTGTGTCGTCAAGCTTTGGTGGTCAAGTTCCTAAATTGTGGTGGAGAACTCCCTTGCTTGGAGAGGCTCTTTTGGGCTGTTGCTGCTCACAACCAGGCTATAATTGGCCTCTGCAAAGTAGCAAGCATGTGGGCTCTGCTACCCCCCCACCCATCTGCCTGTGAGGTTTACGCATATGCAAATAATGGAACCCTTATTTGTGGCTATCCCTGGGACTTATGAGTCACAACTCATGCTTCCATATGGTCTACGATGTCACACAGCCAGGGGTGGGGATGGGGGAGTAGAGCATTCAGATTCAGGCAGTTTCTCTTCATTACGTCTGCACCTTACCACTGTATCAGACCACCTTCCTTGAAAGGGAAAATCTGAAAAAAGTAAAACAAATTAAAGGCCTGAAATTGGTGTTTCAATCTTTGCTAGATTCTTGGCACATCACAATCAAGGCTTAAGTTGTGATGCAAAACATTCTGGACAAGACTTCCCTAGATTGAAAAAAATAAAAATGTATCTTTGAAGTTCAATGGCTTAGCATTTCTAGCTGTTTACTTATTTATTTCTCGTTGCTCTCCCACCCTAGTTCATTTTCATACTCAATTGTTAACTGATAACACTTTCTTCTTATAGGAAACAATATTTGTATTTTCTAGCATTGACGTGAGTAACACGTTACAGTTAATGGTATCTAGAATGAGGTTCTGTAATCAAAACATAAGCATAATTTCAAAGCAGGCTTTTGAAATTTCACTTAAAATTTTTTTTGACCTCCTCAAAGATGAAAATAAATGGATAAACCATGTATTTGTTGATTTATCCAATCATACTTCATTCAGTGGGGAAAGGAAACTAGGTTTCTGAATATTGCAATTTGAAGACTGAAAAAATAACTTATGAAAATACATCAAAGAAAAAAGTAACATAATAGTTAAAGTTTAGAATTTTTAGGATATATAGTTAATAAAAGAAGAAAATAAAATAATACTCTCTTTACCCAGAGAAAACCATTGTTAACCTTGGTTTTTAAAATGAAATGATTTTTTAAAATTACTATTTATTACAAGAAAATGTATTAACAGAAAATGAGATTATCTGTTTAGGTTAACCATGATAAAATTTTCAAAAGAGGTCTGAGTCCTACAAATCACTAAAACATTTAAGAAAAATCTTATCTGAAATTTTATTTTATTTTATTTTTATTTTAAAAAAGATTTTATTTATTTATTTATTCATGAGAGACACAGAGACACAGGCAGAGGGAGAAGCAGGCTCCATGCAGGGAGCCTGACATGGGACTCCATCCGGGGTCTACAGGATCAGGCCCTGGACTGAAGGCGGCGCTAAACCGTTGAGCCACTTGGGCTGCCCCTTATCTGAAATTTTAAAAAACAAAAGCAAAGCAAATTAAATATTAAATGTTTCTTACAGACTGTGTTAGACTTAGATTAAGTTAATGATTCAATAATTATATTTTTATGTTATGTAGCATAATTTTGTGTTGGGATAATTTGCATATGATATGCTGAAGTTTCCTATACATTTATAGTACATGGTGTATTTGTGCCTACTTTCTAAGATTTGGAATATAATTTTATTTATTGAAATTTATAACAGTCAAAATGGTAGTCTTTAACAGTAGAATAAATAAATAATGGCTTGTATTATTATATGGAATGTTATGCAGCAATGAGAATAAGTAAACTGTTGCCTTGCAGAACAACATGGATAAATCTCACAAATATAATGTTGTCTGAAAGAAGCCAAATGTACTGTGTGATTATATATATGTAAAGTTCAAAAAAAGGTATAACTAAACTACAGTTGGGATAATCAGGATAGTTAGGAAGTCAAGTATAGTTAGGAAATCAGTATATTTGCTATTTTGGGGGAGGCAGAAGGGGTTTAGTGATTTGGAAAGGCAGAGGGGAACATCAAAATGATTAATTTGTTGACCTAGGTGATGCTCACCTAAGTATATTTACTTTTAAAAATAATTCATTAAATTTCATTTACATTTTGTGTACTTTGCTTATGTATGATATACTTCAATATAAAAATGTAAATAATTATTAAAGAAGTCATATTTATTTTGTGTCTTCTCTTTGCTAGCTATATAACATTTAATCTTCATATCATTTCCTCAGGGAAACTGATCTACTTTATTGTTATTCATTTGTGGTTTCCAAGAATGCTTGGAGTTAAAAAAAAAAAAAAAAAGCAGAGCTGCTATTTGTTTTTTCTCTATTGTGATAAAATTTCCAACTTATTTAAATATTTTCAGATAGTTGATAAATTTTATTAATTCCTTTGCACAGCAGATGTGTGAGATAGGCTGGTATTGCTGTCTCCATTGTTCAGATAAGGAAACTAGACACAGGGAGGATGAATGTTTGGCCAAAGCCTGGAGTTGGAATGCAGTTCTTTTGACATTTCTCTGTGCTGTCTGATTATAGAGCTCTGCTACAGTCATAGATATCTCAGAATTTCAAAAAACCTTGGACTCTCAGGAAAAAAAGATTTCCATGAGCATGTACAAGCACTAACTCTAAAAATAATTTTGCAGATTAAATTTACATTTGTGTTGAAGGATAATGCCTAAGCACACTGCAGGTGTGGGGAAGGTACTGACTGATTCAGCAAACATTTCTGAGCACACGGGGATTGTGCCCACCTTTGAGAGGAACAGACCCAGGGGTATGACCATAATACAATGTGATAAGTGAAATGCACAGGACTTTGGGGACCTAGGAGGAAGGGCCAGTAACCAGCTTCATATGAAGAGTATCTGGGGAGTTTTTTGAAGGAGAGGATGCTTGAATCTAATCTTAAATATATGAAGTTATATTTAAAACTAGCTAGATCAATTAGATTTCCTACATTTCTGCCTTGTGATATTTCCAGTTCTCAATTTTAGGAAACTTTAGATTCTCAGAGTACATACATATTTCTGAATTTGAAACACCAGATTGAATTTTCAAAAATGGCAGCTGGAAGGTAAGCTCCTTGTTAACACTTTATCTCATAGGATCCGGCAACATTAAGACTGTTGTGAAGCTGGTTTTTTAGACTTAATTTTTTAAAGCAGTTTTAGGTTCATAGCACAAGTGAGAGGAAGATACAGAGTTCCCATTTATCCCCTTCCCCAAGACTTGCACAGCCTCCCCTGTGATCAAAATCCCCCACCAGAGTAATATATTTGTTAAAATTGAAGAGTCTATATTGACACATCATAATCATCCAAAGTTCATAGTTAACATTAGGGTTCACTCTTGGTGTTGTATGTTCTATGGGTTTGTACAAATCTGTAATGACATGTATCCATCATTATAGTATCATGTGTTTTCACTGCCCTAAAAATCCTGTGTCCTGTGAGAGGGGCTATTTTTGGTAGGAGTAATTTCTTTAGTTTTATACCATATTTGCTTTATTTGTCAGCAAATCTAAAGTGCTGAGCTGTTAGGTTCAATGTTATTCAGATGTTTTATTTCAGCCAAATTCTAATACCATCAAATCATACATATTAAAATTTAACTGCAAATAAATTCAGTTGAACTGCATAGTGCCTTTATGGTAATAATTTTTAAAAATAAGCTATGCCATGGATTTCATTTATAGGCATTTAAATGAGCTTAAAGTTCCCAGGTGAGGGGAGGGAAATTTGTGTATATAACATATTGCCAAAACAGGCAAGTTTGACATTTTTGTTTTTCAAATCTGATGTCTATATCTTCTTGTTGTTTTTATTAGATTCAGTATTTGATCTCTTGTTTGTAAACTAAGGTCAGACCTAACCAAATCTCAGCAATGAGATTCAGTTACAGAAGGAAAATATAATAGCATCAAAACTTTTATTCAGAAGTATTATTTTGCATTTCCCAATAGACATATTAATATATTGCTAATGTTATTAACTAAGGTGTCTTTCTAAAATATTTTGTAATTGTTGCTAGTGAGATAATAAACAGGTAATTCCTTAAATCCTGTTTCTTTTTTAGTAGAAGTGCCTTAAAAGTTCAGGTGGGAAGCAGGAGGGTATTTGTGATAAAGCAGAAGAGGACTTTTGAGGACTGTGTTTATTCATGGATTTTGAAAGTTGATTATACCATTTAAAAAAGAATGGAAAATATTGCCCCATCTTACATGGTAGATGAGGGAAATATCTTTTGACAGTGATATTCTTACACTTTGTACCTTTCCACATCACTTATATATTTGTAACAATCTACTAATGGAAAAGGAAAAGCACTTATTATTTAATAGATTCCAGGTTGTCTCTTTAATTCCTGAGTCTGCAAATAAAAAAAGTATACATTTAGCAAGTGAATGGTAACCTATTCTTAGCTAATACAATAGCCTAATTTATCTGCTTAGGCCTGACTGGTTTAAAAATGTAATTCTCATACATGAAATATATATAAACAAGAGAAAAATGCATGCAAATACACTGCCTTAATTTCTTAGAGCATATCTTGAAGCAAATGTTCTTGGGAGGCAAATGTAAGTTAAACAGAAATGAAATTACAGTGATTTTACGGTGGAGTTCTTAAATGAGGGCCTTTGGGTGGATTTCGTCAAGGGATCCTTGAATATTTTAAAATTTTGTGCAAAATGTGGAAAATCAAAGCATTTTTTTTAAGGGACAGGGTGAGTCCTCTGGTTTTATCAGGTTCTTTAGTTAAGAACCATTGGTTAAACCAAAGTGAGCACTGTGTGTTTATTAGAAATAGTGGGTAAATAATTGGAAAATATAACAAGCCTGTAAAATATATCCATATATATGGCAACAAAGATGAAAGGTGCTTATATTTCTGGGAATGCAATAAAATGATGCCTATGTTATTAAAATGTTTGCATAGATTACTCTTGGTTGAGATGCGAAATTTTATTTTCCTATGTGCCATGTTGTCTTGTTCTGTAAACAGTGAGAAATAACATTGTTCATTATCAGAGCTATATGTAAGTTGAAGTTTGAGCTTTTTTTTTTTTTTTTTTTTTTTGGTTTATTCTTCTCCTGTTACCACACTTTGCTTGTACCGCATCATGGACTGAATGATGAATAAACCAAGAGTGACCTTTTAGCAGCAAGCATTTTATTTGTTAGTAAGAATGAGCTTATTAGATTTTGAATGTAACCGGTTGCTTCATACCTCTGAGAACAATTTGCAGCTATTAAGTACATTTTGCTTTTTTTTTTTTTTTTTTTTTTTTTTTAAATTTATTTATTTATTTATGATAGTAACAGAGGGAGAGAGAGAGAGGCAGAGACACAGGCAGAGAGAGAAGCAGGCTCCATGCACCGAGAGCCCGACGTGGGATTCGATCCTGGGTCTCCAGGATCGCGCCCTGGGCCAAAGGCAGGCGCCAAACCGCTGCGCCACCCAGGGATCCCTACATTTTGCTTTTTGTTAAGAGCAAAGACAACTGTAATTAAGGTCAGTCTATCTTTTGGGATATAAATGTGTTTTAATGGATTTCCATTTTCTTGGGTACATACAAACACGATATCTTTTAATTTAATGATGGAAGTACTTCAGAAATGATTTGTAATCCTGGATCTATGAAAAAAAAATGTGTATTTATGTGTATAAAATTTGTTGAAAAAATTATGGTAGAAAAGTAGTGTCTCCTTTAGGATCAAATTAAAATCTCCAAAGCATCTTTAATCCTCCCCTGACTAGACTCCCACAGTGATCTCCAAGACTGTGCATTACCAAGTTGGCGGAGGGAGAATCAAGGAAATATTTTACTTCTTTTCTTCTCCATAGTTTCCCTGAGATCTTAAACTGGCAGCCAGCTGGCTGAATCTGCCCACAGACTTGTTTTATTTGGCCCATGCAGTGCTTTTAAAAATTTTTTGCCAACATTTTAATAGGAAGGTTTCACATACTAATCTGCATTTCTGGCTTGTTTTGAGAAATCAGAAGATAAGAGAACAATTGGCTAGAGCTGAAGGGCAGCCAGCCCTCCACCGCCTGGGCCACAGTCTCCTTCTGTAGGTCTTTCAAGAGCCCCCTATTCCATCTGACAATGTACTTGTACAGTTATTTGTCTGCTGTACTGCTGAAAGCATCTGAATTTGAGACTGGTCTTAGGCTGCCTTTGAGATCACCTTAGTTTTCTGATAATAACCACGTTTTAGGTAGCAACTATCTTCTTAATCCTTGAGAGCCTTATTATTTATTGTGTAACCTTGACATCTGGCCATCAAATCTAATAATTTTCAGGTTCAGAGCATTTTTCCTAATTTGGGTATAGGATGGGCAGTTAGTACAAAGAGAACATAAATGCCTAAAATGATTATCTTCCCTAACAAACATCCAATTTCTGTTCTTGTTGTCTACCAAAACTGGTTGGATGCTGTAATTTTAGTGGTGCTGTAACTAAATTGTGCTTGTTGGTTTTGGAATTTCATCGTGAATTTTTTTTCTTTTTGGCATTATGAAAAACAGTTGAATCATTTGAAAGGCATTGAAGCATGTAGATTTCCTAGGACATTATAATTTCTTTATGCTTTAAAGTACAATGAACGGAATCTTGAGGAAAATTTAATAGATTTTTTTTGGTTGTTAATTGATGAGGCTGCAAATTTCTAATTTCTAAACTTTCAATTATTTCGGTCAAAATGAAGGGGTAGGCAAATCAGGCACCCTTTCTTTCCAATTCTTCCAAATAACCCTTTGTGGTGAAGACAGAGAAATCTTGCTAGAACTCATATTTAGCTTGTTGGAAGACTAGCCTTTAGCTTGTTATCTAAGGTCTATGCAAACCATTTACAAAATTTAAAAATCCCAGTAAATTCTGAAGTTTAGTTAAGATAAAGGGGTTGAAACATGAAGTGTTTAGTAAGATAATGAATGTAAAGGTAATGAGTATTTAATTTTTAAAAGAAAAATAAAAAACTTTATAAGTGTAGTAACTCAACTCCTTCAAAACAGTTTGGTTTTTATACACTGCTAGACTAACAATGCTGTAGAAGCATAATAGCATAAATACCCAGGATTTGAATGTAAGGTTGGGTAAATGTCTTCTAATGAAAGAAAGAACTATTATTCAACTTTAGGAATAAAAGGTTCACAGAATTATGAATGTCCAAATCAATAATATTTTTTTAGATCTATAAATCACTTTGACAATACTTATATGTGAACAGAAGTGATTTAATGATTATGAAAATAAGTGTCTTGAGTTTTTTCCTTTTTTTTTTTTTCTTTTGTTTCTCATATGGTCAGCCAAAGGACTTTGAGCAAGCCACTTTAACTTGCTAAATTTCCCTCAATAGTGAAATTTTTGGATATATGGTAGAATGTTCTGAGTACAACTTATATTATTTCTGTGATTTTTTAGACTGACCAGAGGACACATCTATTTTTTTTTAAGATTTTATTTATTTATTCATGAGAGACACAGAGAGAGAGGCAGAGACACAGGCAGAGGGAGAAGCAGGCTCCATGCAGGGAGCCCGACGGGGGACTCGATCCCGGGACTCAAGGATCACGCTGTAGGCCAAAGGCAAGGGCTAAGCCGCTGAGCCACCCAAGCATCCCCGAGGATACATCTATTTTTATACGCAAAGTAAAAACAAGATACCTTAAGAGAGTTGAATTATTTTTACTGCTTTTTCACTCTTTAAACTTTATTATTGTTTTACTTGTCTTCAGATGATCTAATATACAGTCAAAAACAGAAGGAAAACATTGAATTCCTTTCCTAATCTATTAGGGGAAAGCAATCTACTCCAAAAGAACTAGAGATGAGACTGTGTCTGGTTAAGGTTTTATCTAGCACTTCTGGGGTTTAGCATGAAAAACATTTGTATACAGAAGGAAAACGGAACATTTATAATCTTGTTCTAGTTTATCCTGCAAGGACTAAAGGCATAGACTTTATCCTCAGAGAGCTTAAATATCCTTGAAAGTCACCCATATTGCTCCCTTCTGGGAACATCACCTGGGAATATATTCAAAGGCTGGGAATCATGGTCAAAGTCAAACATGTACCAGTGCCTGACAGTTTTTGTATTCCTATAGGTGCCTTATTAGTGCCTGATGATTTACTGGTTGGAGTAGAACCATATCTGGTTTATTTATTTATGCTGGTTTATTTCTTTAAATTATGCACATCTGAAAATGTCTAAAAGTACAGAAGTATACCTTTCAGAGGTAAGTCATTCTGAATCTGGAGCTATAATAGGAAATTTTAGGTTGCTAGAGCACCCTGTGGTTCTCCTTCAGAATTATTGGATTAATGATTCTCTGCCAGTCTGTGAGCTCCCCAAGGGCAAGGACTGTGCTTATCTCTGCAGAACCTCCAACTCCTAACACATTTCTTGGCATATAGAAAATGCTTGCTGTATCTTTTCTGCATGACAAGTGACTGGGCAATCAGCTGCTAGAGATTCTGTTGCTCCAATGTGTAGGTCTTAGCACCCTGTGGGAAACTGTGACTTTAGGAGAGACAGAGGTTAACTCAACAATCATGCAAATAAACATAAAATTCTTGCCTTACTAATCAGATTTGTTCTCTTTTATAAGGGGGGGCAGCCCTCTTGGTTTTGCAAGCAGAGCACAATTTGTGAAATAGCCCACAATTTTCAGCCCTAGGTGGTGTCTCTTTTTTTTTTTTTTTTTTTTTTTTAGGCATCTAGTTTGGACTAGTTTCATGGCTTTTTGCTGTATACCACTGCATTGCAGCAGTCTGACTAGAAGAAAGAGCAGTGCCTCTTGTGTGTGCGTGTGTGTGTGTACAAAACCTAGTTTTCCATATCACTCTGTTACCAACCGTGTGATCTTGGCAAATCACTTAACCTTTAGGCTTCAGAGTCACACCTCTCTGGGGTGTTGTCTTGATTTTAAAATGTCAGGCTTCAGATTCATAACTGCTATGGCCCCTTTAAATTCCAGTTGCCTGCTCAAATGCATGAATTCATGTTTCTATTAGTCTGCATGCTCCTGGAGGCCAGAGGCTGTCTTACACATTTTTTTTTTGTGTATGTGTATTTAAATTTTTTTTAATTATAGAGAATTTTTAATACACACGGAAGCAGGCAGATCAGCTTAAGGAACCCCCTAGGATTCATCACCCAGCTCCAATAATTTATCCATAATTTTATGGCCATTCCTGTCCCATCATGCCCCATTCTCTTACTCTCCTGTATTTAGGAGCAAGTCTTAGATATATGTTATTTAATCTGTAAATATTTCATTTTTGTGCGTTTTGTCTTTCAGGCATCTAACACAGAACCTTATACGCATTAGACAACAATGATAAAATTTGAATAAACGAATGAGAGGGGCCTGGGAAAGGGGAAGAATTTAGGCTTCCCAACTTACACCCAAAATTCTACATATTTTAAACATTTAATCAAATCTGTTAGCTTTCAGTTTCTCAGAGTAGAGGAGGAGAAGCCAAGGCTTCCAGTTTGGAAATCCTTATGTGGCTAGGATATTAAAGGTTTTTTTTTTTTTTTTTTTTTTTTACCTATTTCAGGTAATTACCCCTCCCCTCCATGCTCTAAGAAGTCAAGATACATGCTAAAGACCAGCAAATGCCATCCAACTTTACAGGTGCATCCTGAGGAACTGTCTTAGCAGTAGTAGATGATACAGCCTAAAGGCCAGACTGTGATGGTCTAATTCATCAGGGACTTGAAAATTCATAGGAAGGACTTGACCCAGCTACTTCTCTGTATTTTACATTTTCTATTACCTATTTCCCAAGCTTTCTATATCTACTTTATAGCAGCCTCTTTACCCCCTTTCTTTTCATTATCTTCCTAACAATGCTCAAGTCCCCGTGGGAGTTTCAGAGCATTGGATTAGGCACAATACATTTTAGCCAAAGTATGTGTGCTTGCTTTGGATGTATTACTCTCAAATGTGTAGGCAATATAGTTTATATAACACCATGAATAAAACAAAAGAATAAAAAAGTCAAAATGAAAAAATCTCTCTTTAGTATACACTGAAGGACTTGACAAGAATGTTCATAGTAGCATTTATAATACTTAAAACTGCAAATAATTCAAATATCCATTAACAGAATGGATAAATGGAATATTATGCAGTAATGAAAAAGAATAAGCTATGGCTATCTGGAACAATGTGGATGGTTTTTACAGATAGAAAGTTAAGGGAAAGATTATATATTGTGTTGTTCCATTTCTAATCAGGCAAAGTGAATCTGTGGAATCAGAAGTGAGGATAGTAGTTAACTTTATAGGAGGATAGATGATGACTGGAAGGTCATGGGGAAGATTCTGAGTACTGGAAATGTCCCGTCACCTGGCCTGGGTGGTGGTCACACAAATATGCTCACTTTGTAAAATTTCATCAAGCTGTCCATTGAAGATCTGTATACTTCATAGTATGTATATTGTACTTCAGTGTAAAAGTAAAAGAAAAAACCTTTTCTTTTGACTACTTCAGGAACACCTAAAGTCTAAGCCAGTCATCTACCTGACCTTATAAGAAACAAGATTTGCCTCACTAATTGATTTCTCTCTTTTATAGAACAAAATTGGTAGATTGAGACTGAGGAAGAAGTGATAGATGCATAATGTTTTTTCTGTACAAAAACATTTGTTTCTCTGCTTCACGAGATAATCATCAATAAACTGTGAAACTGTTGTCAAGATGAACTGCTAGTCAGATCTGTTGGTGTTGGGACCTCTGGAGACCCTATTAGTATTATCTTACAAGGGGCATTATTAATGAGTCGTGTAAGAGAAGGTCCTGGCTCAGTATTGGAGTATGGATTAGAATCCAGAATTACCTCAGTATGGTGAGAAAAATTCAGAATGAAGTTCAGCATATATTTAACTGCAAGACAGAGCTTAAATATATGTACCATTCAGATAGCATAAATAAAAGTATTTTATTTTTATTTGTTTATTTTTAAAATAAATTTATTTTTTATTGGTGTTCAATTTGTCAACATACAGAATAACACCCAGTGCTCATCCCATCAAGTGCCCACCTCAGTGCCCGCCACCCAGTAAAAGTAGCATTTTTAATACAATAGAAATAAATCTAGAGCTAAGTGGATCAGGTGAATATCGTTAGAAATACATTGCCTTTAATAAAAGAGTAAAGCTAGCATGATACAATACTGACATCATGTAAATAGTGACACTTTTTATATGTTTATATATCAGACTGAATAGGGCTATATTGGGTTACCATGTGCACAACTGATCCTAGACATGATTGTGCTATTGAAACATTTTACTCTGGTGCTTTCTCTCTCCTTTCTTCAGTAGAGGATGATATAGTGTTAAAATATGAACTTTGAAGTGAGACTGCCTTTGATTTAAATCAGTTCTATCTCAAGTTGTTTGACTTTGGGTAAATAACTTCTTTGACATTTATTTTTCTCATCCTTAAAATGGGGACTCTACCTAACAGGGATTTTAATAGGCATATGATATCTATCTTTATATCATTTAGGATTTTGTTTGGCTGCATGATCAGAAAACTCAAAATAATTTTTTAAAAAGATTTTATTTATTTATTCATGAGAGACATAGAGAGAGAGAGGCAGAGACATAGGCAGAGGGAGAAGCAAGCTCCCCACGGGCAGCCTGATGCGGGACTCCATTCCAGAACTCTGGGATCATGCCCTGAGCTGAAGGCAGACACTCAACTGCTGAGCCACCCAGGTGTCCTAAAACTCAAAATAATTGTAAGCACGCAATAATTTAATTGCACCTACAAGAAGCCCGGAGATGGGTAGTCTAGCACTGGTATGTCCACTCCCTGAAGTCACCAGAAAGTTAAGCTCCATTTAAATTCTTTAATCTGCATTTCTCCATGTGTGAGTTCCATTCTGAGGGTTACCTTATGACTTAGATAGCTACTGGATCTCTAGCCATCTTCCTCATTATAGGCAGCAAGAATGGATGTGGAGCATAGGGCAAAAAAAGGTATAATTTTCAGCTGAGCTATCTTGCAGTTGTCCTAGAAGTCCTATAAATACTTCTACTTATTTCTTATTGGCCAGAATTTAGCTACATAATTTTACTTAGCAGTAGAAAGAGGATGGGAAATGTGGATTTTTGAATGAAATGATATTGGGGTTTGATTGCTTAGGAAGAAGTAAAAAGTGCATTTTGGGTGGTAATTAGGGGTCTCAGCCACAGTGTTCAAATGGAACACCTCTCCCCTGCTCTCCCTATCTTTGTAAATGGTACCACCATCTACCAGATAGCTCAGTCTGAGAATCTGGGATTAATTCAACTTATTCCCCATACCCCAATTATCACCAGTTCCTACAGCATTGAAATATATCCTGAAATATGAATTTCTCTCCATCTCCACTATAAAACCCACAATTTAAGTCACCATTATCTCTCATCTAGGTTCTTTCAGTTACTTTCTGACTGGTCTTTTAGTTTCTTGTCTTGATTCTCTACGGAATATTGTCTGCCCAATAAACAGAATTATTTTTCTCAAAAATAAATGAGATCATATCCTCCTGCATAAAGCCCTCTAGTAGCTTTCCATCCCAATAAAAATGTCACCTTCTTATCTTGTCCTACAAGGCCTTACACAGTTTGGCCTCTGCCTCTCTACACTCATTGTCTACCTCTCGTCCCTAGGTTCTCATGCTCCAATCATCATGGCCACCTCTCTGTCCTTTGAAATGTACCAAGTATGTGCTATCTCAGACTTTTGCCCCAAGACATTCTTCCCCATTTTTGCATGGCCAGTTCCTTCCTACAGTTTGAGTCTCAGCTCAAATATCCCTCCCTCAAATAGGTCTTCACTATTTTAAGTAGTTTTTTCTAGTCCGTGTTGATCATCCTCTGTAACACTACCTAATTATATTTAATTCAGTGCTTGATGTGTACCTCCACCCCGGTCAGCTAACTAGACAAAATATGTGGTCATGTGCTGAATTGACCATGGTGTGGGGAAAGAAGCACTCTCACACACCATCAGTGGAGAGTACTTTGGTTAAAACCTGTTTGAAGTTTTACAGTATCTATTAGAACTAAAAACTATAGCTTCATGAGAGCAAATCAGTTCTGAGGATTAAATCACAAAACATCTGATTCCAGTTTTCATTCTCCTTTCTTCTTCATCCTCTATTTGGGTTCTCCTCTGCTAAGAGGCTAACATATATCCCTTAAAGTCAAATTCCTTAAACTGGTGTATCCTGGTTTTTGGAACAAAGCCTCAGGCCTAACCTAATATATCTCCCTGGAATATCATTTTAGTTAATTAATTAATTAATTAAAGATTTTATTTATTTATTCATGAGAGACACACAGAGAGAGGCAGAGACATAGGCAGATGGAAAAGCAGGCTCCATGCAGGGAGCCCGACGTGGGACATGATCCCAGAACTCCGGGATCACGCCCTGCGCCAAAGACAGACACTCAACCACTGAGCCTGGAATATCAATTTTATTTGAAGGATTATGAGAAAACAATATTTTTTATTAAAAGATAGTACAGACATATTAATAGTTTGAGGGCCTTCCAGGTCTTTGGAGGACTGAGCTCAGGATCTTTGACATTAGCGGCAATTTGGTGGAGAGGTTCAAGAAACACTGCTTTAAGGTTACCTCTTGGGTGGATATTTGTATTTTAATAGATTATTCTTTAATGCATCGTGAAGTGTGTATTGAGGAATTGTGCTTACTGAGTCTAGCAGTAGGTGCTGGGCAATAAAAAGTGTTCCTGAACTGTACATTTATATTTTCCCTTCAGTTGGCAAAATGCTTTAACATACATTATTTTATCTAATTGGATTTTTACCTCAACCAAGTTGAGTATAAGCATGGAAGCTGCCTGTAGTCCACAAATAACCACCAGGCACGCAAAGGATTAGACACTTCAAATAGTATTACATTTTAAAATAACTGAAATGTAAATCTTGCTCCCAAATCAGACTCCTGAATGCTCATTTTCCTTCTCTATAGGGAATGTCTTAGGAATCTTTCTAGAAATATTTTAAGCATTCACACCCATGTCTTAGGGTATGATTTCTTCTCATTCTTTTTTCATATACAAAGGAGAAGTATACAATAGTGTTCTGCCTTTTTTATTTTAAGGAGTAGTGTTTTACATTGGAGTGTAGTGTTCTACTATATGAGGTACACAAAATGTTTAATTACTTTTGATAATTTAATTACTTCTGATATTTGGATTGTCTTCAGTATTTTGCTGCAAGAGCCAATTTCTCAGGAACATCTTTTATGTGATGAATATTTTTTTCCTTTGCCCACATAAATAAAATAAATAATAAATAAATTCCTAGGAGTAGAATTATTGTGTCACAGATCGTATGTTTTTAGTTTTGCTAACTACTGTAAAATGGCCCTTCAGAGAGGTTTTAATCAGTGCATTCCCCACCGATGGTATAGGGGAACAACTTTTTCCCTACACCATGATCATTTTAGCACATGACTAATTTTTAAAGTTTTATTATTGAGAAAGTGAGAAAAAAGTTTAGTTTGCTTGCATTTATTTAATTGACTGAGATTGAGCCTTTTTACTTAAAATATTTCAAAGTTATTTGCTTTGAATTTTTTTGGCAAACTCTCTGGTTATCTTTCTTTCCTACTATCCTAATTTTCTAATGAGTTTTTTTTTTTTTTAATTTTATAGGCCACAATGTATATTATAGATAGGAAATTAATGCTTTTCTGTCATATAGGTTTTAACTGTGGTGCTTATGAGCAACCATCTACTTTAAATTAGGTGAAAATGTGCTTCATTTGAAACATTACAGATTTATGAACTTGCAGAATGTCACAAAGAGAGCAAGAGATTCAGAAGGAATGGTCAGGAGGTTGAGTCATGAATCTGGTGCTTCCTAGACTTATGACCTTGGACAATTAATGTCAGGGAGTCTCAGTTTTTTCAACTATGGAGTGGGGATGATTATAATACTTAATCATAGAGTCATGAAGATTTGGTCATGCATATGGAAGCGCTCCGTAAATATACTAAACGAATGTTAGCTTTTATTACTGATTTGATAACCAAGCTGTTTTGTACATTGGAATATAATATTTGGGTAAATGGAATTTCTGCCTTCAGTTTTTTTTTTTTTTGGAAAACAAAACTAATTATCATTGTATTTCAGATATTTTTCTGCCGTTAGCTCATCTCATGATTCCTGCTGATTTAATAGTGAGGGAGGCTGTTTCTTTCCTCTAGTTATGGGAGTAGGAAAAAATATGGTTTAATAATGCTAATGAGTAATAAAGGATGATACTAATATTGAAAGGTGAAATAGAGTGGTAGAATTGTATCTTCTTTCCTTTTTTAAAATTTTAGTGGAAAAAATCTGCTAAAATGCAGTTCTTTTATTTGTAGCTTTCATATAAAAATACAGTATTTGCAGGTTAGATATGTGTAGAGAGAATATATAGAATTAGAGCTTAAAAAGTTTTGGTCGAGAAAGAACTTAGACATCATCTAGGCCAATGCCTGTTTTTATAGATGAGGAAGTCAGGAATTCTGAGAAGCGAACGAACTAGCTGAGTCATGTGGTCACTGCGGAGCAAAAGGGAAGAACTCATTGTCTCCTTTCTCTTTACTTGGAGGCCCTTTCACTATCTTATGGTATTTTGGACTTATAGGTTACATGTCTGCGTGTTTGGGGTTTATAACAATAGCTGTACTTCTAAACTTGTTAAAAGAGCAGCCATGTTTCTTGAACCTCAGGGGTAGTGAGGTATAGTCATATTTTGCCTTTTTTGGTGAGATCATTTTGAACTAGGTTAAAAACCAAGCTGACTTTAAAAAATTCTTATATTTCAATTTATACTGAATTTTAATATTCTAGCAAGCCCCTGAAGGTTTTTTTTCCTATTTATTTTATGTTTTCAGGTAATCAGGACATTTTAGGAGAACCCAAATAAGAAATGGGTTCAAGTAATTAAGCTATAACAATACATATTTTTCTGTTGATATTATGCAAGCAGATGTATATTTAAAGCATTTGAAATTAATGGAAACTGTAATAAAATCCTAGTAATGACTAACAAAATTATTTTTTTTCTTTGCAAATCTTCACTTTGCTTTTGTTTTAGGTTAAATATTGAAATTAATGAAAAAAAATACCAGATTGACATGTTCTTCCTATTGTTGGAGGTGTGACTTTAATTTATTTTAGTTATTTTTCTTTAAACCATGTTTATTTCATGTAAGATATTAATTGAAATGAATTTTATTTATAGGTTTTCCTTATAGTAGAGGAGAAAAGGTTGGAGGCATCCCTCTACCCTGCACACCCACCCTTCTTATAGCAGAAGCAATTTGGTGATAGTAGCTGAAAGTCATTGACATCAGCTAGCACATCCAGTTTTGGTATCATGCTAAATAGAATAAAACATAGTATTTAACAAATTCTTCTTGGACAGTGAACATTCTGAAAAGTGAGAAAGAGCCAACAGGGAAGTGAGATGGGGTTGGAAGCTGGTTTTCACAACTGAAAAAATTGACAACAGTTTATGTTGAGACTAATTGATATTGTCAAAATTGTTTCCCCTGGAAGGCACAGTTTTTATTAGGAAAGCGTTATGTAATATTAAATATTTTTCTAAATCCCAGATAATAGGAGGAACATTGGTGAGAGCCAGTTGCTAAGGACTACCCATTTCCTACTTTCTCCTTCTTAGCAACAGCATTGCCAACCGTCGAATCATTGCCAAACTTTGGAAATCCCTGTCCTTGGAAGGTGAATAAGTGAAGCTATCATTTACTATAATAACATTCATTCCACAAGCACTTAAAATGGGAATAGCTTTAAGAAATGTAAAAAAGTTATACATGCTAATTGTAAGAAGTCCAAATCATAGATATAAAGAAGAAAACAATGTCATTCATAATCCCACCACTCAGAGATAACCACTGTTAGCATTTTGGTGTAGATTTTTCCCATCATTTAATACTGATTTTCAGGGATCCCTGGGTGGCGCAGCGGTTTAGCGCCTGTCTTTGGCCCAGGGCGCGATCCTGGAGACCCGGGATCGAATCCCACGTCGGACTCCCGGTGCATGGAGCCTGCTTCTCCCTCTGCCTATGTCTCTGCCTCTCTCTCTCTCTCTCTCTGTGTGACTATCATAAATAAATAAAAATTAAAAAAAATACTGATTTTCATAATTTGCCTTTTTTTGCTATATATATCCTGGGTATGCTTCCAATCAATTAGTAATCAGTGTCATCATTTTTAATGAATACATAGCATTCCACTGCATGATTGTACTATAATTAATTTAGATATTTTCCAAATGATGGAGTCTAAGGTTGTTTCAGTTTTTCTTTTTTCCTAGTATAAATAATGCTGCAGTAAATCAGCAAATATTGAATGCTTACTCTGTCAGACAGCTGGAAGTTGGGGATATGAGGATACATGGTACATGTTTCCTACATTCAGGAACTCAAAGGGGAAACATGTAATCGCAATACTTTGTAAGGTGGGCAATAACACAGGTGTGTATGGGACCAGTGCTGGTACTGAGGATGGAGTGATTCCCTCTTCTTGGATGTATCAGGAGGAGCAATGTAGGATGACAGGAGGGGCAAATGTTTCCCAAGAATCACCTTGGAGAACTGGTGAAGATTGCTCCTTTCCCTATTCCCTAGAGGATGTGATTTGGAAGGTCAAGGGTGCAGCCCCAGGTGGTTCTGTTGCAGGTGGTCTCTTGACACGTTGTGAAATAAGCATAGAACACGTGAAGGGGTTAACATGGAACACGGCGTTGGAAAGGGGTTTGCTGTCAGATAACAGAGGACTTTGGCTATAGAACTAAGGGCTTTAGGCTATTTGTTAGGTGATGTGAAGTCGCTGAAGGTTTTGAGTGTCATTATTAAAACTGTGTTTTAGGTAAACTAATCTGATAGAATATTATGAAAGTGTTTTCCCAGCTTCTTGTGTAGAGGTAATGAATTATTCTTGGTTTCCTGGTTATTTTTATCAATAATAAATCAGAGCTAAATGCTGGCTGGGCAGGGATCAGTGTTTCTCAAACTTTAATGTGTCTAAGATTCACTTGGAATCTTGTTAAAATGTAGATTCCTAATCGGTACGTTAGATGGGGAAGTGCACAGAGATTATGCTTTTCTAACAAGCTCCCAGGTAATCTAACAAGCCATGATCTCTGGGCTATATGTTAGTGTAGAAGATGTGTTCAGGGAGGGTTTTTAGTGCAGTGAGGATTTCCATTTTAGTCTTTACATGTGAGTGTGCCCTATGATTTTAGGACTTCAATAAGTTCACTTTGCAGTCTGTCATGGTAACAGCCCCAACAGTTATATTTCAATTGAACCCCTTTATCAATGCAAGTAACTTCCTGTTTACTCAAGATGTACTACATGAAAGCTTCCGTGTAGAACCAACCAATATGTGTATTTAACCCAATAAATTTTTGAGATAAATATTAAGCTTTTCAAATAACAGGAAAATACTATTGAGCTTTCACAGATCCAGTGGTTTGAAGTTGGTTACTTGTACTGAGTCACAAAGCCTTTGTTGCTTATCTCTCGATATAGTTGTTCCTTCATCAAATTCAACCAACAGATGAACTGAAGAGTAGGATTTAAAAGATCTGTAACTTTAGAATGCCTCTTTTGTTTGCTTGACTATACTTATTCCCTCTGTCATTGGGTTTGAACCCTTTCTGGTATACAGACTCTGTGTTGGCTAGAGAGGTACCATAAATATCTTCTAGGGAAGAGAAATTTAAAAACCTATTAAGTAGTATCTTGTTTAGTGCTCAGTAAACTCAGTGCCATAGTATATTTGCTATAGAATTTGAGGGTAGAGGAGATGGCAACTGCATATATACAAGGATCATACAACTTTTACATTCACATAGCACTTTAGGATTTATTCAGAGTCAAGCCCTTCATTTGATCCCTGTAACAATCATGTGCGATTGGCAGGGCAGGCATTATTATGCCCATTTTACAAATGTGAGAAGATGGAGAGATGAAGTGATCTGCCTAAGGTCAAAAGCAAGCCATGGTCAATGCCTGGTTTAGAGTTCAGTGTATCATCCATCTCAATATGCAAAACACAAACTCAAAGTAGGTTAGATGCTTAAACGCTCTAGGTTAGCTGGGCTTTAGGTGGTTACTTACCACTGACACTTTATCTATTAGAGAAATGTTCAACTTACAGCAATAGAAAGCTTGAGTTATGGTGGCTTAAATAAATAGAGGTTCAATGTTTTCATATAATAAGAAGCCTGGAGATAGGCAGTTATTGGTGCTAGTTCTGCTTTTGAGTGATCCAGACTCTTTCTTTTTGCTCTGCTGTTCTTGTACTCATGGACTTTTGTTCTCATGCTTGTCTCATAGTTGCAAGATGGTTGTTCTAGCTTTGGGCGGAAAGGGGTTGGAGTGTGTGCAGTGGGTGTGGGAGAGTGGATGCTAACTTCATCCATTTCTTTTCAGGAAAGCACAGAGTTGCCCAGAAATTCTACCAGTTGACTTCTATTTAAGTTGACCAGAGAGCTGGCCCATGACCTTGAGTCTTATCAGGGGATAGAGACCTTGAGTTCCCTAAAAGTCAATGTTTAGCTTTGTCCACCTTAAGAGTAGAGACAGATAGGACAGCCCCGGTGGCGGTGGGCGCAGTGGTTTAGTGCCACCTGCAGCCCAGGGTGTGATCCTGGAGACCTGGGATCGAGTCCCAGGTCAGGCTTCCTGCATGGAGCCTTCTTTTCCCTCTGCCTCTCTCTCTCTCTCTCTCTTTCTCTGTGTCTCTCATGAATAAATAAATAAAATCTTAAAAAAAAATAGAGTAGAGACAAAGGAGAAAGTTACTTGGCAATGGTGTTGAGTGAGTTAGCCTACAGTGTCTGTCCCAAGCTTATTGTAATTCCTTTTGGAGCGGAGAACATTGAGTGAACATCCCTATACATTCTTGCCACTGCATGAATTTTGTGATATGTGCTTCTGGGTGGTAGGCAGCTTTTTCCTGATCACCTCCAGAAAAAGTCAAATTTAAATAACATCCACTTCATTTTTGTTGTTGTTGTTGTAATTACATTGAGTGGGGGTATGTGTGGGAGGTTGGGTTGTTTATCTCTGCCTGGTGGTTCTTTGCTTGCATATGTATTTCATGAGATTATGTGAGATAGTTACACATCTACTTTATCATCCTTTGTAAACTTTTGTTTTCTGCATGCTTGTAAATTAATCAAGAATTGGAATTAAAATGTGTTTGCCATTCCTAGGAATGGTTATGTAGGATCAGCAGATCTTGGATTGTGTTGTTTGCCTAGGACCACTTTATGAGGAAGCACCGGCCTGTTGATGAAGCTACCTTAAATTGTAGCAAAGTGATAGCAGTTTACTTTTCCTATGTTTGTGGAGTAGAAGGAGAAGGTTTGGACTAGTGTTATAATTCCAGTCACCTCTGGAACCACACCGTTGTCACTTTTCAAGTGAGGTAACACTGTTCACTCGAAGCTATGAGGATTCGTGGAGTGACACATGTGACTGGCAGCACCACAATACTGAGTTAGAACAGGTGTTTGTTGTCCCCTTTCTCTTTCTAGTTCCTTGTGTTCACTAAAATATCCTGGCTTGTTAAACTTGGAAGCAATTAGAGGCGCCTGGGTGGCTCAGTTGGTTAAGCATCTGAATCTCAATTTCAGCTCAGGTTATGATCTCAGCGTTGTGAGATGGAGCTCAGAGTTAGGTTCTACAATGGGTGTAGAGCCTGCTTAAGATTCTCTCTCTCTCCCTCTGCCCTTCTCCCCCTGCAACTCTCTCCCTTTCTAAAAAAAAAAAAATAAATAAATAAATAAAAAACTTGGAAGCAGTTTATCTATTTCCCTTGATAAAAAGGGTTAGTGTTTGTTTCTTACAGAAAGGGGAAGTAATTTAGAAATTTTGGCCCAGTGGACTTCCCTTCTGATTCAATATGCAGCAATCCTGTCTAATGAAAGAAAGGCAAGTACCCAATTAAGTTATCATAGAGTTATCATGTTGGATAAAGGATACTCTCTAGCCAGGATAAAAGTGTGCCCTCAAAATGGAATCCATGCAGTCTTTCCCTACCCTTTTTTCTTTTTCTTTCTTTCTTCTTTCTTTCTTTCTTTCTTTCTTTCTTTCTTTCTTTCTTTCTTTCTTTCTTTCTTTCTTTCTTTCTTTCCTTCTTTCTTTCTTTCTTCTTTCTTTCTTTCTTTCTTTCTTTCTTTCTTTCTTTCTTTCTTTCTTTCTTTCTTTCTTTTTCTTTCTTTTCTTTCTTCCTTTCTTTCTTTTTTTTTAGATTTTATTTATTAGAGAGAGAATGAGAGAGAGAGAGCGAGAGCACACACACATGTGTGAGGGGTGGGGGGAGGGCCAGAAAGAGAGGGAGGGAGACAAGTAGACTCCCTGATGGGCAGGGAGCCTGACATGGGGCTCTATCCCAGGACCCTGAGATCATGGCCTGAGCTGAAGGCAGACACTTAACTGACTGAGCCACCAAGGCGTGCTGCTACCCTTTATCCCCTTCATTGTACCACATAAGCTAACTTGAGTCAGAGAAAGTAAAAAATGCCATTCTAATATCCTTTAGAAAGGAAACCACTAATTTGAATGTGTGAATCTGAAGGAGGAATAGAGGTAAATCAAAGATCATTTTAATTTTTATTTTTGCTGCATATTATTCATATATATGTAACCAAATTTTCATATTTAGAGATTCATCTAATTCTTGAAGTCAATGAGGGCTACTTTCTGAGGCAGTGGTTTTGCGATATTTATAAAGCAAGTTATAGAACGTAATTAAATGGTGCCATCACTTTGGTTTGCTGGTTTCAGTGAGCATTTTGGAAAATTTCATTATTTTTGAACAGTGTACTTTGAAAACATTTTTTTTTTTTACACAACTTCGGTAAACAACCAATAAACACTTCAGTAATAAGTTGGATCATACCATACAAAAGTCATTTGTATTTAGTAGAATCAAAGTGTAAGACTTTGTAGTTTAGTGTCATAGAATGTTCGTGAGAACAACATGTGAAATATGGACAGTGAGTGAGAAGGCATAAAGAAAAATGAAATATGTCAGTGAGCTGTAAGGTGTGGGTAGCTTAAAGCTTGTTGGAACCATAGCCTGCAATTCCTATTCATTTGGTCATCTTTTGGTGATACTGCCAGAAACAACAAGGTATTTTTTTTTTCAATAATTGTTGTTCTTTTTCAAGAATTATATATCACCCTTTGTTTTTTACAGGCCAGAATGCATTTTTGAAATGGCTAGCTGAGATTAGAATGTTAAATTTGAGGAACAGAATAAATCAAAATAGATCTAAAAAAATGGAACCTATGAGTTTGATCTAGTTGTCTAGGCTTCACTGAATGAAGTGAGGCAGCTTATAAATTATACACTGTTGGAGGCATTTGCATTCTGCTCACATTCTGAATTTGAAATTGTTGGCAGTTGTTATTTTATCTGGTGTTCAAATACATACTAAAATTAACCCAGTGTGGTATATACTTTAAAACTCTTAATCTGATTAAAAAACCCTTTATTATGGGGCATGTTAGATATATGCATAAATGAGTAGAATAGTATAAATAAAACATAAAGAGAACCATGTAGTGAACACTCATGCATTCATCCCCCAGCTTCAACAATTTATAGCCAACTCATGACCTACCTTGTTTCATCTACTCCTTCCATTCCCCGCTTTTCCCAATCCAGATTATTTTGAAGCAAATCATATCATTTCATCCATAAATATTTCAGTATATTTACTGAAATATATTATATATATTATATTTCAATATAATATATAAATTCAGTATATTTCAGTATAAATATAATATATATTTAAGTATATGGGTGAAATGATATGCTAATTTATACTACAGATAAAGACTATTCTCAATGTTAAACAGTTTAAAATGGGTTTTTCATATGGTAGACGTGTAAAACATGAGAATGACACTTAACATCAAACCTATTAAATTTCACATCCACGTGGTTTTCACGCATCTGTGTCCCAGCTTATTTTCTGCAAACTACCACTTTTGCTGCTTAATGTTTGGTGGTCTTTGTGTAGATATAATTTATTGAAAATGTTAAAACAACTTTCACTTTTTTCCTTTCATTGGAGACTTTTTTTCCAGATGGAAATTTTTGTCTCTGCTGAATAGTTGATCTTGTTTTATAT
Source organism: Canis lupus familiaris (assembly GCF_011100685.1). Lineage (NCBI taxonomy): Eukaryota > Metazoa > Chordata > Mammalia > Carnivora > Canidae > Canis > Canis lupus. Next base: position 7,207,073 of record NC_049258.1, read on the forward strand.
GGAAATATTATCTCTGAGAATGGTTCCACATGACCTCTGATTACTCTCCAACAGTGTTCTTCTGTCTTGAAACCACCTCCTGTATTTGAGAGCAGATGGAAAGGAGATAAAAACCCCTAAATTTAAGATTTGGGATTTTAAAAAGACATGCTATTTTAACTTGGAAAACTGTATATTGCTTTCAGTATTTTCCGATAAAACTACAAATAAAAGTTGAACATTTTCATAATGACACTTTTAGAGACAGGATTATGACCCTCTTTTTCTTGGTTAATTCTGTTATGTGCAATATATAGTTGTGTTGGATTAGAGGATTTGATTTGACATGGATAGATTTGCAGATTATCATGTGAGGACCTACATTATCATGAAGTTTTATTTTTGTAGAGAAGAGTGGAGGCACTCTTGTGTGTTTGTGTTTCAGGTTGTGGTTTCTGGCATCAAACTGCCCAGAGTTTGAATATCTGCTTCACCAAGTAACAGCCATATGGACTTGCCTCAGTCATATGACTTCTCAAAACCTCAGTTTCCTAATCTGTAATATTGAGATAATAAAAATACCTCCTATATTTTTCGCATATGGGTTGAATGAGATAAAAACAAACTAAAAATATCGTTAATTTTGGCTTAAATTAAATAAAAATATTTATTTGTTAATGCTATAATTACTTGTTGAAAGATCTAAAACATAAAGATGTTAAAACATAAGGATTATTGGTTTCTCTAGATGTCAGGTGAAGGTGCATTATAGGTTTAAAAGTAGTAAGAAGCAGGGATGTCTGGGTAGCTTAGTCGGTTGAGCATCTGACTCTTGATTTTGGCTTGGGTCATGATCTCAGGGTCCTGGGATTGAGCCCCATAGCAGGTTCCCTATTCAGCTTGGGATTTTCTTCTCTCTCTCCCTCTGTCCTTCCCCATCCACCCCCTGCCACTCCCGCCACTCACTCTCTCTCTTTCTAAATAAATAAAATCTTTTTTTAAAACGATGGATAAGGAAGATAGAGTATATTTAAAAAAAGATTATATTTATATGAGAGAGAGAGAGCAAGCACAGAGGGAGAGGGAGAAGCAGGCTCCCCAGTGAGCAGACAGCCCAACATGGGGCTCAATACCAGGACACTGAGATCATGACCTAAGCTGAAGGCAGTGGCTTAACTGACTGAGCCACCCAGGCATTCTTAAATAAAAGCTTAAAAAAAGGTAGTAAGAGGCAAATTTGTTATTCTGAAGTCTGCTAGCTACTGAATATATTATGTGAGAAGTTCTGTATACTTCAGATCTGTGATTTCTTTTGCTCTGATATACTGCATATACAATGTTGCTTTCAGAAACATGTCATGGGAGTTGAAGCTCTTCTTTGTCATCTTAGAAGTGGCCCTGGTTTGCCTTAAATATCATTTAAATTCATTTAAGAAGCTCTTAAACATGTTTATATTTTCGGTTTGTGCCATGTGTTCTTGTAATGAGTTCAACAGGTTGACCATCTGTCTGCAGAACAGCCAGGAACTTCAGCTGAAAAGGTTTCTGTCCACTTTGAGGAGGTACAGCTTAGCTGCAGTGTTCTGGTATTTGCTCCCTTGGGAATAGGGCTTGCTATCCTACTCAGAACCCCCAGCCTTTGATTAAGTAGAATTTCAGTTCTTGGCCAGCTTGTGGGTCCTTGAGACCTTTAGTCTTTGCCATGGGCTATGTTTTACCATGGGCTAGGATACCAGGCCCAAGGGCTTCAATAGATCAGAGAACTGTACAACATGTGGAAACAGGGAAGTGGTACTGAAACAGATAGTGGAGAGATACCTACCTGCTTCATGGAGTTGCCAGATCCCATTCTTGGGTCCTGTGAACTTATAGCTCGTCATTCTCTAAGTATACTTTGTTTTATTTTTGTCAGGTTGGCATTTCACACCCCAGAGATGCTTACTGTGTCATTTGCAAAATTTGAAACATCAGATTACTCAGTCTCTTCTAGTCCATTTATAAAATGTACAGCGAGGCTGGTCTTGGCATCACTCCGAGAACCCTCATGTTTTGCCTTTCTTCCATCTGAGAAGTACCTGTTCACCCCCAACACTGTGCTCTGTTCCTGTTTCATGTTCCTGATAGAACATTTCCCATATATCCATAATTTATTAAAATAAGATTTGTTTCTGTGTGTGTGTGTGTGTGTGTGTGTTTCCTTGTTCTTTGATTCAACCATCCTGGGCTTAAATCTGAGCTCTGGCACTTAAAATTGGTCACATTTACCTCTCTCAGCTTCTGTTTCCTCAACCATAACATAAGTATAATAATAGTACCTACTTCATGAAATTGTATATAGCACACATGGCACTGCAAAGTGTTCAGCACAGTGCCTGCCATCCTTTATGGACTCACAAAAATATTACAAATCTTGTTACAGTCATCATCACACCAACATAGCCTTTTTTTGACCAAAATAATGCACCACATTTCTATCTCCTTTTGGTTTTATTCCTATTTGCTCTTCAATATTTATTGAGTGTTTAATGGACAGCTCCGGGACTGTTTTCTAGGCACTGAGAATAATGTTGAGCAAAACAGAGTCTCCACTAAAGTCAAGCTTTTGCTTCCACTACTTTGGTAAAATTGCATCAACTAACAACTCCAGCAAGCTTCACCCCCCCCCCCCAATCTGCAGGATTCTTTGATCCTGCTTTTATTTGATGTGTTCTAATATATTAAACTGTTAATTATTCCCTTCTTTAAATTCTCTTCCTTTGAATGCTTTAATATCCTATTTTCTTTTGATCCCCTTCTTAACTTTCTGACTCTTCTCTTTGACTTTGGATCTAATTTCTTCACCTTTTTAAAATTATTCCCTAGGTTTCTGTTCCTGATTTATTTTCTTCTCCCTTTCTTTTCTCAGAGATTATAAACTGGTGTCCTGTTTATAAATCCAGTATGCTTTCGTGCTTTTTTGGCCTGAACAGAATTTCAAAACGAACTTTTAAGATGAGTTGTTAACTTTCAAAAATTGAGAGATTTCATATAACAATTTGAGCTTTGAAAAATTTAAATTCATTTGCTTTTGAAGAAAGAACATCTCATTTTCTCCCCAGTAGCTCCTAGTACTATTTACATGTTATGAGACTAACATATTTTTCCTTACACCTGATGTTCTGTAAGCATCACAGACTCAATCTGTTCAAAATTGAACTCATTATATATTTTATTTTTCATGTGTATTATATATATTTCTCCCAGGAATATTCTTCTGGGTTTTTGTGAGGCATGCTTCCCCACTTTACTCTCCATCATGCTACTGAAAATAGCACTTTCTAGTTTCTTACCCTGCTTCATTTTTCTTTATAGCCCCAAACACCTTCTGATATACATATGTCTGTTATCTGTCTCCCCCACTAAAATGTAAGCTCACTGAGAGTAAGAACTGTGTTTTGATCTTCGCTATATTCCTAGCACCTAGGGTAGTGAACGGCATATAGTAAGTAGCTGATAAATATGCACTGTGTGAATAAATCAGTGCAAAAGAGTTTACTGACTTTGCAGAGGAAATGTTTTAGAATGTATTAAGTAGGACATTAATTCTTTTTTTTTTTTAAAGATTTATTTATTTATTTATGATAGACAGAGAGAGAGAGAGAGAGAGAGAGAGAGAGTGAGAGAGGCAGAGACACAGGAGGAGGGAGAAGCAGGCTCCATGCCGGGAGCCCGACGTGGGACTCGATCCCGGGATTCCAGGATCGCGCCCTGGGCCAAAGGCAGGCGCTAAACTGCTGAGCCACCCAGGGATCCCCTAGGACATTAATTCTTAATACATTTTAGAATGTATTAAGTTTAAGTGAAATGGAGCTAAAGATCATGATTGCTTTTGTAAGAGGAGTAAAGCAAATATGGATTACCATGAAATAGAATGGACTCTTGGAGGACATGAAGTAAATCTTATTTGGGGAAATTTAGAAAATAATGAGAAAAAGGAATGGGGCAGGCAATTTAGTGTTATTCATTTGAATACATTGTCCAAGAGTATAAATATTCAGAAATATTTTAGTGCTGAAGATGCTATGGCTCTCATGAGTACGTGAAAGAACAAACAGTCCTTGGATCTTGGGATCATTGTCTAACTTAGCTCTGATACGAAATCTCTGAAGAATCTGAGCAAGATAAATTGAGCAATTGGTGTCTCATTTCAGTTTTTAATACTACCTCTTAGTCTCCTGTGCTCTTAATTGGTAAGTTTTTATTTCTCACTCAACTAATATTTATTAGTTGCTCACAAAGTGAAAGGGTTGCCATAGATGACTTTTTTCAAAACCAGAAAATGCTTAATTTTCAACAACCAGTAGAACCTAAGGGCAGGCAAATGCTTGTTTGAAGTGCAAGCGAAAGTTGATTGAAGTGCGGATATCCAGTCCTCACATTCAAAGTTTCCACATCCATAGTGATTTTTCTCTGAAGATTATAAACATTTTTTTTAGCCCTTTATTGCCAACCTCTCTTTTACTCCACTTTGTCAGCTGGGATTGAGAAAAATTCTCTAGAGAAACAGAAAAATTGATTAGGTGTATACACATTCAGATGTGATGTCTTTGGGCATTGAATCTGTGATTGACAGGTAATTTACCCAATAAAGATATGTATTTCTAAAGTGTATACCTTTCATGGTAGGGACTGTAGACAATAGTAATTAAGTTTTTACTAATCAGAATCTCGAAATGGTACATGAGACTTGGCAATCTATATAATCATTATTAGTCAATACCAGTTGAAAGCTCATTGTGCATGAGACATTATAAGGTATATACAGTTGAGTAAGAAATAAGTTTATAATCTAGCAGAATGGATAAAACAAATATACAATTTATTCATACCAAAATAAATGAATAAACTAGAAGTTGATGAGGCACACAAGACAAAGGGGTTCCTACTAGTCAGGATTTAAAAAAGGCAAGAGAGGGATCCTGGGTGGCTCAGCAGTTTAGTGCTGCCTTCAGCCCAGGGTGTGATCCTGGAGACCCAGGATCAAGTCTGAAGTCGGGCTCCCTGCGTGGAGCCTGCTTCTCCCTCTGCCTGTGTCTCCACCTTTCTCTCTCTCTCTGTGTGTCTCATGAACAAATAAATAAAAATCTTTTAGAAAAATAAATAAAAAAGGCAAGAGGGAGGAAGTGATGTTGTACTGGATCTTGAATAAGATTTTCTGATGAATTGATTGGCAAACCATATGAGCAGAGGCACGGAAGTGGGAAATTATGAGCCATGTTAGGCAACAGCAATGATCCAGAAGAGGCAGAAGGGGATGCAGTTGAGAGCCAGGGTGGAATATTTGCCTGTGATAAGAAAGAAGGATACTTCCAGGGTTCCTGGGTGGCTCAGTTGGTTAAGCTCTGCTTTTTGCTTAGGTCATGATCCCAGAGTCCTGGAATTAAGCCCCACATGGGGCTCCTTCATCTTGTGCCCCTCCCCACTGGGCTCATGCCCTCCCTTTCTCTCTCCCCCTCTCAAATAAATAAATAAATAAATAAATAAATAAAATCTTTAAAAAATAAAAGAAAGAAATATACTTCCAATTTAGAGAGAGAAACAAAGACCTACTGGGTCAATCTTAAGAGTCATTTGAGGTAGAGAAGTTAGACCTCATTAGAATAGGGGGTAAGGTCATCTGTTGAGAAGGAGAGGATGGATGTTTTCTTCAGATCCATTTATTCCAAGAACTTTTCTTCAGAGACATGTTTTGAGAGGTTATGGTCTTGTCCAAGGAGACCATTTATATAGGAAACTAGAGACCAGGTTTTATGATTTCCACTCCAAGTATTCTTTCTTGGCAAAGGTCAAAATCCCCCAAAGACCTATATACTGAAAATAATTTTCTAAGTTAAGCATTTCTCATCAAATAAGTAATTTTGATCTGAGAACGTGATAATTCCGGCTATAAAAGAAATCAGATGAACCCTTATAAATATCTCTTTTTAGAGGAAAACAAAGGAGATTTATTGCTTTCAACTGAAAGACCACAACAGAAGCACTGTGTGCTAAATAAGGACAGCCTCTGGCTATGGCTCAGGAGACTACTGGGGTCCACTAAGTAGCCCCATTTTCTTTATTATCACATTGTTTTTGTAGGCCTGGTATCTAATTATCCTGGCACAACTAAGAAAGAAAACTCTATTACTCTTGTGCATCTGTGGACCCTGAAATGGATAGTTTTAAACAATGTCTTCATTTTGATTACTTTTGAGGGTTTTGCATAGTTGGAAATTACAGAGGCAAAATGGTTTGGGATCATTGATGCCACTTCATAATCCAATGATGAGGTGATAACATCAGTAGTTCTTGGGCTTTAGGCAGTGTGGCAAGTTTGGGGTTGACAGATGTCTGTCTTTTCTCTTTCTTTCTTTCTTTCTTTCTTTCTTTCTTTCTTTCTTTCTTTCTTTCTTCCTTCCTTCCTTCCTTCCTTCCTTCCTTCCTTCCTTCCTTCCTTCCTTCCAATTTTTAAAAAGGGTTTTATTTATTTACTCATTTGAGAGAGAGGGTGTGCATGCATCCATGGGGTAGGGAGGGCAGAAGGAGAGGGAAAGAGAATCTCAAGCGTACTCTGTGCTGAGTATAGAGCCCAACGACATGGGGCTTAATCTCACAACCCTGAGATCATGACCTGAGCTGAAATTAAGAGTCAGAGGCCTAACCAATTGAGCTACCCAGGTGCCCTGAAGCTGTCATTTCAAGTGTGAATGCAGCATTGCATCACTGGCAACACAGGAGGCCTTAGAAGAGAAAAAGGAGTTAAGGGTATAGAGGAACAAGTTTCAGTAGACAATATATCCCTCTTCTTTATCTCTAGCAGAGAACAGCTCTCCAATGGCTTTATAATCTAAGGATTATTTGCACAGATATAAAAATGAACTTGCTGGGATGAAGAGCAGAATGGATTTACCATCCTTATCATTTAAAAATGGCAAATGTCAGGTTTCCATGTGCAAGCATGTGTGTGCTAAGAGACGGAAAATCTCCTTCAGATATTCTTTGGGCCAGCAAATGGGGAAAAAATTGGATTAAGTCCGGGGAATGAACCATTCTGATTCTAAGTGAGCAGAGACTCTGCAAGAGGTTGTTTTAGGTTTTGAGATTTCCCAAGTAGGATTTCAGTTATGAGATTTAGTTTCAGAGACAGACCTTAGCATCAAGGGCAGGAGAGTTCTGATTTTGGCATTGTGTTACTACTGATCTAGAGGAAACTATATTTTGCACAGAATTCATGTCTAAAATCTATTGATATAGTTCTTGAGATTTTACAGGATGTGGGGCAGTTGATCTAAACAAACCATTTATGGAAAGTACCCAAAGGAAATTTTGGTTGATTAATGGGCCAATTGATGTTAGCTTGTTTTGATACCATTTTCCCCCCTTAATATTAGTTTTTATTAGTTAGGAGAAGTCATAATAATTCTCTAACTCATGCTTTGGAGTCTTTTCTTAAAGGACCAGGTCACAAATATTTTATGATTTATAGGCCATATGGTGTCTATTCCAACTACTTAATGCTAGCTAGTCTTAATACAAAAGCAACCACAGGCAATATGCAAACAAATGAAACTAGTTATGTTCTTTTTTTTTTTAAAGATTTTATTTATTTATTCATGAGAGACACACAGAAAGAGGGAGAGGCAGAGACAGGGAGAGACAGAAGCAGTCTCCATGCAGGGAGCCCGACATGGGACTCCATCCTGGGACTCCAGGATCATGCCCTGGACCGAAGGCAGGCGCTTAACCACTGAACCACCCAAGTGTCCCTGGACTTAGTTATGTTCTAATAAATCTTTATTTTTCAAAGCAGATGGTGGCCATAGTTTGGTGACTGTTGCTCTAGTCCAAAGACTATTTTACTAAGTCCCAGAAGTATCTGTAAAGGTTACACAATGGCAGAATTGGGGCAGAAATTTAGACATCTTTTTTTCTACTCCATTAAAAAATTGAAAATTGGTTTTAATTTTTAAGTAATTACAAAAGAATATTCACTGGATATATAGAAGGTATGAAGAATAATGACAAAATGAACATCTGTGTTACTATCACAAAGTCATTTTAAAAAGGAGGACATTACCACTTCCTTTGAAGCTCTGTGTGTGCCTCTCCTTCCCTCCCTTTTTTCTCTCTACCCCGGAGGTATTCACTTGCCTGAATTTGGTGTTTTTTTATTCATTTGTTTTTCTTCATGGTTTTATCCATATATTTATATCCTTTTTGTGGTGTTTAAAAGTCATTCTTAGATGGTTTTATTCCATTTCTCTTGTGTTCAGAAGATAGCCAAATCTTGCTTAGTGAATAGCTGCACATTTCTCTTTGGGTTTATTCTTGGTAATATGCTGAGAAGGTCCAGGAAGCCAGAGTAGAGTACCTACATTATTTGATTTTAATTCATTTCATGGCCAAATTTTGGATTTCTTCTGCCACAATGGAGAACGTCACGGGCTGACAGACAAGTGTAGGAGTTTAGTGGCTGTCTACTCCCACCCTCCTTCCTGAGGAAATTGCTGTGGTAAATCAGGGCTGTTTCTAGGAATGGCAGGGTCTATTTAGTCTGACAGTGATTTTATCTTTGAACTAAATGTATATGATAGTACCATAACTTTTCTAAGTTATAGGACACGGAGAAATTTTTTTATGAAAAGTTTTTTGTGGCACATAATGAAAAAGGTCAATCTCAAGAATAATATTTGATCAACAATCAAAAACATATCTAGTGCTATTTATACGTATTAGATATGTGAACATTAGCTATTAGAATATGACTTAGATGGATACATTTCCTTGCTTTCTAAGAACCCAAACTTTTCCAGAATTTAATTTTTTCAGGACATACTTTTGATGACTTTGTATGAAAGCATTTTGTCATCTACTTATACAAATGCTCTTTCTTTCTTTCTTTTCTTTCTTTCTTTCTTTCTTTCTTTCTTTCTTTCTTTCTTTCTTTCTTTCTTTCTTCTTTCTTGTCTTTCCTTTCTTTCTTTCTTCTCTTATACATCTGTAGATAATTTATCTGGTGCTCTATAGGTTATTCCAAAGGATAGTGAAAAATTTGAGCCAATTCATCCACATATCTTTGTCTGGTCCCTCTGTGAGATGACTGGTTGGTTGGGTTATATGACTCTGACCATGGTATGGGATGAAAAGAGCTGGGATTTTGCTGTGAGAGGTTGGTACCATTCTCTAATATCTCTCTCAGTTATCTTAAAATATCTTTTTCAGATTGCCACCCCAGTTGCTACTTCCCTAGACTATCATTTCATATTTCAATTACTCTAATACCTTCCTGTCTGGCATGCTCACTTCTTTATCAATGGTTCTCAGTTCTGGCTGCATATTGGAATCACCTGAGGTTTAAAAAAATAGTAATGCCTCATCCATCCTTCAGTGATTTTGATTTAATTGGTCTGGGGTATGGTCTGGGCAAACTAAAATCATATTACATTAAAAAAATAAAATCATATTACATTTTTAAAAGGTCTCTAGATGAGTCTAATGAGCAGCTAAGGATGAGAGTCATTGCTCTAGTACAAGAGGGTTATCTGTTTTAACCTATCATTTGATGTAAGAGATGTTTGGGTGGGGAAATGGATAGAACTTGGGGAGTGATAACATGTTTAGGATTAGGAAGAGGGATGTGCATAGGACATTGCTTAGGTTTTAAGCTAGTTCAATGGATGAATGATGCTAACATTTACTGATATAGCAAAAATAGGCATGGTTCTTAGGAGAGAAAATGATGATTCAGTTTTGGATTGAGAATTTGAGCAACCCATGAGACATCCATTTGGAGATAAGAAAGAATATCTAAAATGTATGACCTGACCAATATTGGAATAGGGGCTTATTCTTTATTGCTAAATTTATTAAATATTCCCTGCCAGATGTATATCAACATTTGCTCAAATATTTCTAGCAATAGAGAATGAATTGCCAATTCTGTCTTTGAATAGCTAAAATAATTCAGAAATCCTTCCTTATACTGGACCCAAATCTGCCTTGCTACTAACCTCTATCCAGTAATCCTGTCTTTCCTTTGGAGCTATTCATAAAGAGAAAGTCCACTTTCTCTTCCATGCCTCAGAAGAAATTTATTCTCAAATGTTCTTTTCCTTGTGCTCAAGGTTACCAGTTCCTCACTTAATATGCTTGAAATAGCCATACTCTCTAGTAAACCTTCTTACCAAGTCAGCTAAAACATGAATGTTAGTTAAATACCTTAAACTTGATTAGTAAAGGAAATAAACATTTCTCGATCAGTCTTCACCTAGTGGCATTATCATAACTCTTTAAAAAAAAAACCTCAATATATTCTTGCAGCATAGAAGAGGTGATATACTTCTCTGAAATACATGTTTTTCTCTCTTTCTATATTCCATTACATTTAGAAAAATAATTGGATTTAAAGATAGAAAATTTATGTAAAATATGTTATACTTTGTTGAATAAAAGATCACTTTTAACTATCTTAAGAATTTATCTCAGTGTGGAAAAATATTTGACCTCTTTGTTTCAGGAGTGAAGATAGTGGTCATTTAAAAGTCTGTAAAGTTATAGAAAAGCATAGTCACTTAAAAGAAGGCCAAACATGAGTTTTTGCTCTTCCTCTTGTGGAAGATTTAATCTTCAAGGATTAATGTGGCATTCAGTTTCCCACTGCTTCTATTCCAGAAGGTATGCATGCACACATTTGGATAAGTGATCTCCCTTTTCTTCCCTTGGAAACTGTTTTGAGCTTGGAATTTGCTGTTTAGATCATGATTCATACGTCAGGGAAGAATTAGAGAGTCTCCTTTAGGTACTTGGCAGAGCCAGGACATGTTTCCATATATAGCTGAAAAAAACCTTTGTCGCCCATTCTGGCTTGAGAGAATGTTATTAAAAGTTCATTCCTGAGTTCTTTTTTGCCAAGGAATAGCAGTGGACACTGAAAATTTTGTGCCTGGAAGAGTTAAGATTTGCTCCAACACAGAGGCCTGGCTGTGTGTTCTGAGAACCTTCCCTAGGTGTCCTCGGTCACTCTCTTCAAAGCACTTAGGTGTGCATCTGTGGGTGGCAGTTGTTGATTCTTTCCTGGCCCACTTCCTACTCATAGCTGCGGGGAAGCCCCATGAGAAGGCTTTACAGAGATGAATCAAGGCAGTGCCTAATCTCCTGAGTCATGGCCAGAGGCTCCTCACTTACTCTCTGAGGATGGGATCTGTTTACCTCAGAGTTGCTTCTCTGAGAGGATATTTGGAATTTTGGATAGTGGCCTGGAATTTTGGAGAGTGGAGTTCTCTAGGGAAAAGTTGTGCTGGTAGTAGTCAGCTTATAAAGTTTATACTGTCTGCCCTTTGATAAGGGTCATATGATGTAGTAAATATTCTTTGGGAAAATGAAAAATCCAGTAGATCTTCAGTCCTGGCTTTGCGCATACTGTGACCTCCAGGCATCAGTATGGGGAAATGAGAAGGGAGCTCTCTTTATACCTTTTCTTCCATAACCACCTACCGTGGTAGGTCCTTTGTAGGTAAGCTTGGTCCTTACGCAAAGTATAGAGCTTTGGTCAAAGTTACTTTGCTTCTTTGGACTTGTTTTCCTCTCTGTAAAAAGGGCTTAACAGAGTCTATTACACAGGGTTTTAGGTGAGGATTACAGGAGATTAGGTGGGTTAATGTATATGAGGTGGTTAGTAAATCTTCTTAGGAAAGCAAGTGTTTTTAGTCAACAGAGTATGAACTTTGGAACCATTCACATTTGGGTTCTATTCTGTTCTGCTCTTCCCTGGCTGCTTGATCTCTAACTAAAGACACCCAAGCACTTACATCCTATAATCCCCACCTTCATGTATGTAAAACTGTATCATACTCAGAGAGCTATTTCAAGATTTAAGTGTACCATCTTGTCCTTCTTACTTGGGCAGCACTTAAAGGACTCTGAACAAATGTCAGCTCCATCTCTTACTCCCTTCTCCAAAGGCCTTTCCCAACTCTTCCCTCTTTCCCCCTATTTCTTGTCTTGCCCTTTCAGTTTTTTGTTTTCAATGATCTTGCTTCATAATTTCTTTTATTCTGTTTCTTACTGCAAGTCTGCCTCTTCTCTAGTTGATGCCAATTACTTGGAAAAGGAATCTTCATCTCTTTGTTTCAGTAGGCCTTAGATATTAAACCACATTTCTTTCTTCCCAGCAACCTGGAAAAAATCCCCTTAAATTCTCTTAAACTTGAATTCCAGCTTAAGCCAGAGTTAATTTTTTTTATTTTTTATTTATTTATTTTTTTTCAGAGTTAATTTCTAAATCTTTTCTATCAAGTCAAATATCCTGCAATAAATCACTAGGGAAGTAAATAGCTTTGTGTTCAATGTAATATGTTTTACATTTGGTATTTACTTGTAAGTCCAGTAACTTTGTGTCTTCATTGTTGGTCTGCAAAATTGTAAGAGAGAAGTTAGAATAAAGACTATCAAGAAATAAAAGCTTTGCATTTTAATGTAAAATTAATGGACATGGTGTTCATTTAAAACAAACTAAGCTTGCACACATTGTAAAATGAATCCTAATCCAGAATGTTGGTGTCTTGGGTACAATGCACCTTATCTGAAAGCTCCAAGAACACATATTTGTGATACTGATTCACTGGTTTTATTAATAATAGTTTAGCAATTTGGAAAAGAGAAACATCTGAGAGAATATAAAAAAAATCAAATTTTTGTCAAGAATGAAAAACAAATCAGATTTTCTTAGGGTAAGTTTTCTTAAACACCCTCAAGCTTAAATACAGTTTAGAACTGCATGGCACAATATATTTTATTTGCCTTTTGTAGATCATTCAGTGCTTGCAGATATCATGAGTATTAGGTAGGTGAAATTTGGGAGTTCCTGATACTGTTTATCATGCTCCTCTTCCTCCTCTTCTTTCTCTTACATTCTGCTTAATTTGTGTGGAATGCAAAATATTCTAAGTCTGGTATCTGAACATTTTTAGAATCTATTATTGATTGGAACAATAATAGTTTTCAGTAAGATGTTGGGCATTTGCTCAATGACCTGTAACACAGCCTGTGCCTTTGTCCCAGGCTCCAGTATCTGCTGCCTCTGAGTCCCTGCCAGAACACACAGAGAAGCATTCCAGACCCCCCTAGAATGCATTCCTTGAATGCATAGCAATCTCTGGAAAGTTATGCTTTTGAAGAAAATGGAGGGAGGTGTTACAACTTCATACATCCTAACTGTTCTAGGGTTATTTCCTACTACCAGAGCCTTCAGGGGCCTCACTGAAAATTAATGTGAATTACACCATTGGACACTGCTACAGGGAATGTTGAAGCTATATTCATTCCCTTGGTATCACATGAAGTGATATTGAAGAAGAAGGTTCTGTCTGTGAACTATCAACTTGGTTTTCTGACTAGACAAGGAATATTAAAATCTTTCTCTCTTTCCCTGAGCCTTCAGATTTCAGTTTGGGAAAGGTCCTTTGACTTTAACAATGTAAGCTTAAATATGCTGAAGTGAAATGTTGGGATCAAAGCTAAAACTGTGTGCTTTGGCATAAAGGATAGAAAGTGAACAGCTTTCCCTAGGGTGTGACTTCATGGGTCTTCCTCAATCTTTCCTTCTGGAGTCAAAGGTAGCTGTTGGTTACTAGGCAAAAAATGCCTAGTAACTGGGAAGGCTTTTGTGTATATGTTAATCATATTTGGTGCTCTCATTGCCACTTTGCCAAGTTGGAGTCCCATACCCTAATGTGATTCCTAATTATGTTCTCTATCAGTGATATTCAGCTGTAGAAAAGGCTGCTTCATGGAGCTCTTTTAGCATAAATGCAAGTGAAATAAAAGCGGGAACAAACAGCAACTGGTTTACAAGGCTGTTGCAAACTGACCTAAAACAATTGCTACGGAGGACTACTAGGGTCTTTTTGATAGATAGCAGCTAATAGTTAGGGATAAGCACAAGTTAGCTTCTCCACTATATTCCCTTACCAGGTTACAATGAAAGTAAGACTTAACTAAATCCCATCACACACAGAGACAAGTTTTAGGTAAACATTTATTACACAACTTGTTCAAACTTGTTGATGGAGTTGTGAGTAATCAGGGAAGAAATGCTTTGTCCACACATCGCATGACAGCTTTACTCAAGGTAAAAAAGACAATATTCTAGGGACAGGATTCAGTTAACTCCTTCCTAGAATCTTCCAAACTTATGCCTGGACACAGGATTGTTTACGGATCAGCCTTCAGTGCCACCTTGGAGGGTGAAGATGAAGAGTCTTCTAGGTTCCTATGCCCTTTCCATGCAAGGGTGCAGAGTGTCTCCTATACTTTTTAACCCACCCATTCATATGTCTTGAATGTATTGAATTTTACCAATGACATTTTAAACACTCATTACATTAAATAATAGGCCATTTTTAAAACGTATGAATCCTCATTTCTAACATTTATTATGCTTATTAGTAAAGCCTCTAGTTATGACCAGATGTAAAGAGATTGGAAGATTAAGTGTTAGCTAACCTTTCCAGGAGTGTGAGTCCCTGATTAAGGTAACTGAGACACTTTAGCTTAAGTTAATTTGCACATTCATAATGTTAAAGCATTCAAGAGTAAATTACAACCCTTGTGAAATGGGGTATAAAGAAAAAGGGAAAAGTGAATAAAAGTAAATATCTGATTTATATTTTTGTCCAAATGTATAGTCCTATTTGCTGTTATATTTTTATGTAGACACATGTCTTTAGCACATGAAAGAGATTGATATTGTGAAACAGATTTATTAAATAAGAGCCCTGTATGTCTCAGGGCTGTATTAAGTCACTTAATTCAATAAATATTTATTGAGTACCTACTCTGTGCAGGGGATAGAGATGAAAGGGGCAGTTCTTGCTCTCAGCCCATTTTTACTGGTACAGATAGGGTCAGGATGTAAGGCAATTGCTGCACAATTCCAGAAGGTACCACTTGGTATTTATTTATTTATTTTTAAAGATTTTATTTATTTGAGAGAGAGAGAGACAGGGAGAGCTTGAGTGGGGGGGAAGGGGCAGAGAGAAAGGGACAAGCAGACTACCTGCTGAGCTAATAGTTAGGGGCTACTTGCCTGATGGGGCTTGATTCCAGGGGTTTGTTCCCAGGACCCTGAGATCATGACCTGAGCTGAAGTCAGACACTTAACTGACTGAGTGATCCAGGCACCCCAAGGAGACACCACTTGTTATAAATGAACAATGGGCATTGATGTAGTATCTGGGAGGAGCAATACGGTGGCTGAGCAGAGCTTGTTGTTTCTTTCTGAAGTAACCTGGAACATGACTCATCTTGTTGAAAGTAAGAGTTGGATAAAGGAGCATTTGTTTAAAACATTGTCAGGACATGGATCTCATCCCAAGGAGCCAAAATACCATTTAGAGTTCCAGAGATCCTGAATTCTTGTTTTGTCTATACTCCTTAGCTTACAGTTCAGGTAAGAACAATCCCATCTTCTTAATGAGATTGAACTGATTAATAAACTTGGAGCACAGAAGGGGTTTAATCTCCAACTAATTTGGTTTCTTTAAAAAAATCTTTGGGAACAATAATGATTCACGTGATTAAAGCTAATCTTAAGGATCATCCAGTAAAAAAATGTCATGGCAGCTTCAACAATACAATATAAAGTAGTAGGATTTGTATGTACACAAGTCCATTTTACAGAAAGCCAAGAAGTCTGAATCTTACTTCCTGATGGTACTTAAATGGAAAATGTGTTCAGGAGGGATTTTTAAGTGTCAAGTGTGAAATAAAGAGGAGAAATAGTCAGAAGATACTCTTTCCAGGAACTCTGTGAATAGAGGGAAGTTTTTACCCAAACTCAAAATTTTACTTTCTATAGAGGGAGATTAAAAAGGAAAAAAAAGTTCCTGTGATGGTAGGATATGAAATGCCCAGGTGAGTGGTGCTGAAGAGTGAAGTAGAAGTAGGTAGAGCATCTTTTTTTTTTTTTTAAATTTATTTATTTATTCATGATAGAGAGAGAGAGGCAGAAACACAGGCAGAGGGAAAAGCAGGCTCCATGCCAGGAGCCTGACGTGGGACTCGATCCCGGGGCTCCAGGATCGGGCCCTGGGCCAAAGGCAGGCGCCAAACCGCTGAGCCACCCAGGGATCCCCAAGCATCTTTCTTCTTAACAGTATGTGCTCCTTATAATAGTGGCTGGCTAATCCTCAGTGAGGATTTCAGACAGCCTAAAATTGATTTCCAGCTCAACAGCATTCACTTCCATGAGGTGCTGACACCCTCCTTGTGTCTGATAAGGGGGTGATTTCCCCTTCAACTCAAAGCTCCACATCAGATGGCTAGAGGGACTTGATGTTGGGGAGGCTGGGAGGTATACAGGAGTCGTTCTTTTGCCAGTGACAGATTTCTGAGGTATCTTAGATGCTGTAATTTTTAGAATTAGCATAAGATTTTTCAGAGGACAATGGAGAAATGGCTAAATTGGTATCAAACAATAGAGCAGTTTTCGTTGCTGTAGCTGAGGAACCTTGTAGGTATAGATCTGTGCTGCTTGTGGTTATATAACTTTATTATAGCATGGATAAGACATAAAATTTCTTTGTTAAGTCACTAGAAGATGACAAGTTCTTAAGTTAGATTGCTTAGGTTTGAATCTTGGCTGCACCTATTTACTAGCTTAATGATCTTAGGGAAGGAGATCCCTGGGTGGCTCAGCGGTTTGGCGCCTGCCTTTGGCCCAGGGCATGATCCTGGAGTCCCGGGACCGAGTCCTGCTTTGGGCTCCCTGCATGGAGCCTGCTTCTCCCTCTGCCTGTGTCTCTGCCTCTCTCTTTCTCTCTATGTCTATCATGAATAAATAGATAAATAAATCTTTAAAAAAAATGATCTTAGGGAAGCCCCTTAACCTCTCTATGTTTAAATATCCTCATGTATAAAATGAGGATAATAATGTCTATGATGTAATATTGTGATATCATTGTGATGATGAATTAATATATGCCATCCTTCGACACAAAGTTAATAACAACTGGGTTCTTGTTTACCCTTTGGTCTTTTTGGTTCTGTAACTCAAAATTTGTTATTGGTCTTGCAAATTATATTTTTAAATGTAATACAGTAAGTACAATGTTGTTGAGAATAGTATAGCTAATCATACAGGGTAGTGTTGTAGAAACAGATGTTCCACTGACTGTCTCAGAATGCTCCCTGGGAGGCTCACTTGTATCATCTTTCCTGCTAGTGCTTTTTATGTTGAGTAGTTTATGGAACATGAAGAAAGTGGATACCACAGGCTAGTATGAGATGCTGCATCGGTGACAGGCAGAGGACAAAGCACCTGAGGAAGATGGAAATTTCTTTCTTGGAATTGGAAATTTTTATTCTTTTTCTAGCTCCTGAAATAGTATCCTTATCTTTCAAAAAACTGTTATTAACCAAATGACTGCTTTACTTGTAACATTTCTGCTAAGTGGAGTAATTGAAGTTAATGAAATGGTTATAAAATAGAACAAGTATACAATAAAATATGATAAAGTATCTAATGTTGTTCACATAGGTCATGCATATTCAAACTATTGTAGTTATTATGGATAGTGTATAGTATAAAAAGATACAGCTGCTATGGTCTTGTGCCCTCTAGAAGGATATATGTATATATCTAAGAGTAAAATGAGTTGGCATATTTTCTATAAATTTCTTGCATCCGTTTTCCAAAAGTGGAGGAATATCCAGCATTATTTGCAAGCCAATTTAATGTTCATTGCAGACCAAAGCTTGTAAGCCCTTCGTATTTTGATTTATGGACAGTTTAATTTTCCAGCTTAATGAAAAAGAATATAGAAATGAAATTGAGGGTGTATTTATGCCTTTAGTATCTAGTGATTATATTTCTTCTGAAAAGTTGGTTTATATTGAATGATAGCAAGTGTCTTAGTCCATTTGGATGGCTAGACGAGAATCCCATAAACGAGGTGGCTTACCAACAACAGTTCTGGAAGCTAGGAGGTCCAAGATTCAAGGTGTCAGCAGATTTGATGTCGGTAAAAGGCAGCTTCCTGCTTCATAGAAAGCTGTCTTCTTGCTGTAACCTCACAAGGCAAAGGGGTCAGGGAGCTCTTTGAAGCCTCTTTCATAAGGGCAGTATCTGAATGATGAGGACTTTGCCCTCAAGACTTAATTACGTCTGAAAGGCACTCCTACAAATATTATCACATTGGGTGTTAGGTTTCAACATATGAATTTTAGAGGGGCACTCAGATTATGTTAGGTATCTATCTTTCGAGTGTTATAATGGCATAGAACCTACGAAATATAAATGTAAGAGGCACATTTAGTAATAGGATTTAGTAATTTCAAAGTTTGGGGGGACAAAAAGCTATTAGATGTGGTAAGAATGCCTTGATCATCAATATTGGCATGCAGAAAATGTAGTCATATTTAATTCTTACAGATGTAAGGTTCTAATAAAGGCAATTTAATTAAATAGGTAAAAGTTGAAAATAAAAATATAAGTAAGAAATTTTTAAAAGATTTTATTATTTACTCATGAGAGACACACAGAGATAGGCAGAGACATAGGCAGAGGGAGAAGCAGGCTACTTGCAGGGAGCCTGTGGTGGGCCTAGATCCCAGGACCCTGGGACCATGCCCAAAAGCAGACACTTAACCACTGAGCCACCCAGGCATCTGTAAAATTTTAATAAATAAACAAACAAATATTCCTTTAGCTTATGCTTGGAGAAGCACACCGGTACTTACCAACCATAATCTCCATTTTTGTCACTTAATTTTTATGCATGCTACACTCTTGTTCTCACTTGTGTACTTTTGATCATACTATCTCTCCACATGAAATGCACTTCTTGGAGCTTAAGGTCTAATAGAAATTGTGTATCTGTTCCAAAATATCAGCTGACTTCTCTGGCCCACACTGATCTCAGAATTTGTACAAATGTTGTAGTTGGTATTTTATAGCTTAACAGTTATGCAGTCTTGCATTATTATAGCTATATTTTATGTTTCTGTATTTTTTCCCCTTTGCATTTGGGCTTTGTTATTTAAGGAAAGCACTCAATACAGAATTCTGGACACTGATAGAGATATCAAGTGCAGGGAGATGGATAAATTCTTAATTGCTGGGAATCGAAAACAGTTATATTACAAAGATCTTTTCAGGTGAATCTTCATTGGTATTGACAGTGAAGGGAGCTCTGATATATTTATCTCTGATATATTAACCTTCTAGATTTGAGTTAATTTTGGTCGTGGTAAATTCTAATAACAAGAGTAGCAGCTAAAATGTATGTAGTGCTTACTACATATGTGAAGTATGTTATGTGAAGTATGTTACACACATTACTCCATTTAGTTCTCACAGCAACCCCATGAATGATGCAATTTCAAAGCCACACTGCCAAGCACTATGCTGACCTGACTCTCACCATGGGACAGGTGGCTCAGTTAAACAAACATGTGGGGCAAAAGTAGAAAAATATTATTCATATAGTAAGGATCTAAATGGTTGACTGAAAATTCTGAGCACTTACAGATTAAACATTTAGGGTTTCCACAATAATTGGGGGTGATCTGGAATTGAAAACAGTATAAAGTGAAGGGAATACAAGTTTCTAGCTCTGGTTTTCCTACCAATTTGTTGAATAAATTACAGCAGTAGGCCATCCTGACATGTAGCATAAAACAACTGTTTTTAAGATGGAAAAAGTAGCTTATAAATAAAAAGATTAAGAATGTGTCTTGATTTTTTTCTGATAGACTTTTGTGAATAGTGATATAATTTTTAATAATCTTAATAACTCATAAAAAATGAAATTATGAATGTACTGGCTAGGAAATTATGAACAACGCATGCAGTTTCCCTCACTGAAAACATTTAAATATTTAGGAAAAAGCCTGCAAATATTTAAATGATAAAGTAAAAAGTATAAATTTAAATGATAAAGTAAAAAGTATAATAAAATTTTCAGCGTTTGAAGCATTTGTTTATATGCTATAAAAGTATGTTGGGGAAATTTTAAAAATCAGTGGGATTTGGGATGCCTGCGTGGCTCAATGGTTGAGTGTCTGCCTTTGGCTCAGGGCATGATCTTGGAGTTCCAGGATCGAGTCCCACATTGGGCTCCTGCATGGAGCCTGCTTCTCCCTCTGCCTGTGTCTCTGCCTCTTTCTGTGTGTCTCTCATGAATAAATAAATAAAATCTTTTTAAAAAATCAGTGGGATTAAAAAATCAGTTAGCTTGAATTTTGGGTGGGGTAGCTAAGTTCTAGCCGGTGGATTGCTTAATTAATCATCAGTGTTTAACTTCTGGGAAGAAACTTCTTCCCAAGTGAGTACAGTAGACTCTTGGCTTTCCCAGATTTAAATTTTCAGTTTCCAGTATTTTGGAATGGATCTTAAATTCTGCAATGCATTGATTTATAACTGTCAAATTGTAAATATGACATTGAGAATGCAAGGCTGGTGTGTTTGAGCCTCTCATAGCCAAGGAGAGTCTGTACCCACATTTTTCAAGTGTGTATTTTTTTAAAGGATTTTATTTATTTATTTGAAAGAGAGACACAGAGACAGAGACAGAGAGAGA
This sequence comes from Canis lupus familiaris, assembly GCF_011100685.1. Taxonomy (NCBI): domain Eukaryota; kingdom Metazoa; phylum Chordata; class Mammalia; order Carnivora; family Canidae; genus Canis; species Canis lupus. The sequence goes on from NC_049258.1 coordinate 7,227,649, forward strand.
GAGAATGAGCACAAATGGGGAGAGGGTGCAGAGGGAGAGGGAGAGGCAGGCTCCCCTCTGAGCAGGGAGCCCGATGTGGGGCTTGATCTCAAGACTCTGGGATCAAGACCTAAGTTGAAGGCAGACCCTTAACTGAGTGAACCACCTAGGTGCCACTCAAGTGTGTTTTTTATAGAGGAAATCATATGATCTTTTGGTAACTACAGAAGCCCAAGTACATCCATCACTAATGGTAATGGTCTACTAATTCTACTTAAGTTACATTTTTTTCCATTCACTCACTCCATCATTCATTCTCTCACTTATCTGCTCACAGAGACCTCTTCTGTACTTGCAAAACCTCCTGCCAAACCTTTCCTACACCTTTGCTGTTATTCTCTTCTCATTTTGATACCTCTTCTAATCAATTATCTGATTTTCCTGCTCAGTCTCAAATGCTCTTAAGTATAATATTTAAAGTTGTTTCTTTCCTAGCACATCCATCTTCCAAACATGTTCTGAATCAAAGTCAATCTTATTTTGAAAGTCATCTTTCATTGTATTCTAATTGTATTGTCTGCCTGTTATGGCTTTTGGTTTGTCTTTGCTTTCTTTCTCATTTTCATGAATCCTGTTTTCTCTTTCATCTTTATGGATCCTTATTTGCTGCTTTACAATATGTGTGAACTTCCTGTTCACAGCATGTCAGCAAATAACTTGTCAAACTTACATGGGCATTTAGTGATTTTTTTTTTAACCCCTCAGGAGTATATGGAGTAAACAGTATCAGGACATCAGTGCTACAGAGCCCCCAAACAACCCCTGTGGGAGAGGTCAGAGTTGCCCTCAGATCCTGCAATGAAAACTTAGGAATAAGTGGTGGCATCTGAAGAGAGCATCAGAACATATCAAGCATAGGCTGAGCCCACTTCTGGATCTTGCACTGCCATTTTACCTTTCTTAAATGAAATAATGGATTTCTGTATTCTGATCATATTTTCTTCTTTTAGGACCTTCCCATGTTACATTCTTCATCTCTTTGTGCAATGTTTCCCATATGTCAGCCATTCATAATCACATATTTTGTTATAAGCTTCCAGACTCAAATTTTAATTAGCTTGATATCTTAAAATTTTTTCTGAACTAAATATATCTGTATGAAATTTCTCTTTCTAATCATGATCACAAATAAAAAAAACTCATTATCAATTGCCATAAACATAAACAAGATGGAAAGAAAATGTTCTTTTTATATATACTACTATTGGCCTGTGTAATTGCTAAACCTTAGCTTATTCTCTTTTTATTGAAAAGGGAGAGCAGGAAGTGTTCTGGCTATCACTTGCTGCAAAACAAACCACCCCAAATTTGGTGGCTTAAAGTAACATTTTATTACTACCTTTCATGGTTTTGTGGGTTGACTCGGGTCATCTAATTGTTCTCACTTGGTGGTCTTTCATGTGGTTTCCCTCAGCAGCTGGGGGAAGAGTCATCTGAAGGTTTGACTGGGATGGATGTCTTGATGGTTCTCTCATTCAGAGGGCAATAGATGTTGCCTGTTTCCTGAGACGACTTCTGGGATTTACTGCAGCAGATACCCATTGCTTCTTTATGTGGTGTGTCCTTCTCACACATGACAGCTGAGTTCCAAGAGTAAGTGTCCAGAGAGGTCTAGGTGGACATTCTGGGGCTTCTTATGACCTAGCCTTTGAAGTCCTCTAATACCTTAGTCACTTTATCTTGGTTAAGAAGCCACTAAGGCCAGTCTAGATTCAAGAAGAATGGCAAATTATCTTTAATCTACCACAGCTACTGTTAGAGTTGTTTTAAACTGGCACCAAACTGAGATGTTCCCCATGATGTAATCAGAATTGAAAGTGAACCAAAAGGGGAATGGCTTTCTTCCTGTGTAATTCAATGTTATTTAATTCTGACTCCATTTATCACCTAAACTCATCTTGATGTGCCAATGGCAGTGAGCCCTCCCCACTTTCCTCTCTGTGTCTCTTCTCTTTGCATTTCTCATTCTGAGAGTAACCTTCTGCCTTTTGCTAATGCTAGTAATATAAAGAAGAAAGGTAGAAGGCCAAAAGGAGCATTATAATGAACAAAATTAGCTTTTTCAAGGCAGACATCCAGATATTATGTAAGTCAACTTGGAGAGTGTCTTTACAAAAATTCTGGAGAAACAGCTACAATAATTTCTAGATGTAGAAACTTTTCTGGCTCATTGGAAGGACTGTTTGAGAGGAGGATTCTCAGTAGACAACTTTCTTTGTGGGTCAGACTTCTGACTCAAATGTGTATGTGTGAAATATTAATATTTTTCCCCAGGGGATAGGTGGTATGGTTTTGTTTCTAAGATAAAATGGTTTGAGTACCAACATCTGTGTATTATGGAAATTTTTAAGGTTGTGCAGTTTGTCGGAAATAATAACCCAAACAAACACTTATAATCAGCATTAGTGAAGTTATGGCAAGCTCTTGTGAAAATTGATAAACAAATAAAGTGTAGTTTTTTCTCTTTTAGGAAAAGTACATAAAAGGACCTGTTTTTTGAGAAATACAGAAGCTGTTAAGCTTAAATTTGGAATCAAAGTCATTCATACCGATTGAATATGAGATTGATGGTATGAGATTTTTTTTTTGAATTGGTATATTGCTCTATATATACATCTATGTTATTTGCATATATTTCAGCTAAAAATACACAGATTCAGAACTTTCCTCTCATGTGTCAGTTTTTCCTTTAGCATTGCTCAATAAAGACATTGAATGATATATTAATTCATTTTGAACAAGCAATTTTTTCTAATATACATTATCATTCAGCACAAATGGCCTAACTGTCAAGGTTAAATCTCCTTGGCTCTGAACTCAATGACATTAAGCAAGTAAATGTTGTTTATTTGGTATTAAGCCTTAACTGTATTGAGGTGTTAGGAGCTTCCAGGCAGTTTCTGATACAGAACTTCTCTTGACCCCATTAGATATTTAAAGAAGCAAGATAGATACTAGCTGGTGCTTGAGATATGTTTTAGATAAATATTTGAGATGTTCTGAGTGAAATCCAGGCTAACATTATTGTCACTGTTATAGTTTTTAGCTCTGAAGATATCTGATGGATTATTTTTTGAAAGTTGTTAAGCACTGATAAGGAACTCTCTTTTCTCTCTTAAATTATACTAGATCCCACAGTTTAAAAAGTATTTATGGGCACAATATGACAAAGTGTAAATTATGGAAATGTTTCTTTGAACTTTCTTTTTTGCATGCATGTTAAAGCACTGATGAGTCACTGTCTCTACTTTTGCTTAACTTCAAGATTAAATTCATTCATAAACATGATATTTATAAAGAGTTGTTAATAGCTTCAGTGTTAAAACAGTAAATGAAATAAAGGATCCACAATTATGTGCACATCCGGGTGCAATAACATTAAAAAATATATCTAGAAAAATAGCTGGAGAAAGTATACCAGAATGTCCATAGTCATTGTCTTAATATATTTAGATGTTATCTTTTCCCTTTGGAGATGTTTTTTCTTTATGCTTTTTTTAATTTTAACTTTTCTGGAATGAGAACATTTTTGCATGGGCATGTGTCAAATAACTAAACGAGATACTATAATCACTAATGTTTATTATTCAGATTTATTTATTTATTTATTTATTTATTTATTTATTTATTTATTTATGATAGTCACACAGAGAGAGAGAGAGAGAGGCAGAGACACAGGCAGAGGGAGAAGCAGGCTCCATGTACTGGGAGCCCGACGTGGGATTTGATCCCGGGTCTCCAGGATCACGCCCCGGGCCAAAGGCAGGCGCCAAACCACTGCGCCACCCAGGGATCCCTATTATTCAGCTTTAATATAAGTTTTACAATTAGGTTCATGAATAAACAATTAAAGAAAATGTTTCTAGGTCAGTCATTTTCTGGCTTCATTTGTGCCGTAGTGACAATTATTATACATACTTCTCTCCTTTTAGTTTTATACATTTACATTAGTGGTATTATGAATACTCCAGGGGGAAACAGCTCCACCTTCCAGGTGATGAAGCAGTATGTTCCTCTACTGATAAATGGAGATGCTTCCTCTCTTTCATTCTTGGTTCTGTGGCTATGAAGGCTCCCATTTTTCACTTGGAAATGATGCATCTCTGTTATGAACAGACTAGCAGGAGTGGCCTGGGCCATTTCTGTGACTCCAATAGCTCACTGGGATCCTCAGCAAAAATTATTTTCTTACTCTTGTCAGCTTTCAGGAGCTTCAGAAGTTTAAGTAGAAGGAATGTGAGTGATTGAAGGATATTTTATAGGAATAGTCAAAGGCTGAGCATTTTATACATTTTGATTCTGTAGTAGAGGACAGGAAAACTATGCATTTGGATTCTGGGCAGATGCAAATTCTCATGAATAACCATGGAAAAGGTAAAAACAGTGGCAGGTAGCTAGCAGAATAAATGATACACAATACTTTTTCCATGTGCTTTTTCTATCTTTGTTTCTCATTCTTCGACTTGTATCATCTCTCATCCTTTCTCTAGTCTATCATATGAGGCTACAGAATAATGGAAAAAAGAGAAAACAATATACCTAATGCCAGTCCATTTACTGAATCAAACTTATTACCTAAAGTTTTTTGTTTTTTGTTTTTGTTTTTCCCTGTAATAAACGTGTCTCGTTGAGTAAGAAAGAAGAGGAAGTCATTCCCGGGGTGGGGGGGAATCTACATGGAAGAGTGTACACTAGTTTGGCAAAGGACTACTAGTCATAGAACTTTGGGAATAAAGAAAAATTCATTACTACTGCTTTAGGTAAAAGCAGTAAAAGTAACTGAAAGTAACTTGCAATGGAATATGTGCCACTTGGTTTCCTTTAACCAGATCATGCTTTTATAAAGAGAAGACAGTGGCCTTTTAGAGTATAAGACTTACCACATATCCCAAAGCAACATTTTAAAAGAGATGCTTTTGAAAATATCAAAGAGAATCTTCAATTACTACATTGCTTCAAGAAGTCATACAATTTTGGTTGTTAGAAACACTAGTCCAATAGAGTAGAAACACTACTCCAACTTTTCTTCACAAAGTAGAATACATGCAAACTATGTGGCTGAACTAAACCTCAGATGTTTTGCAGTTGAGCTATTTGGTGTGGTATATTGACAGAAAGATTTTTGGATTCTTTTTTATTTAATGACTTTGTATGAAAAATAATGGGGTTAAAATTAAAATGAAATAACTGAGGCTTTTATTTTCCTTCCTAATAGTTTATTGTGTAAAGAGACTCTCTTTTCCTACTATGTTTTCTCCTTTGATACTTTTCATCTCCCTGCAAGCTTAAGAAAGGTGATGTATGTTTATTAATTTGTATCAAACATCTGCTTGTATCAGTGGACAGGCCTGCTGAGCTGTAAAGTAAGGACATTGAAATTTCTGAATTCTGTAATCCAGTAGGTCATTTGCCTCCATAATTTTTAGAAAACCATTTTTCACTATCAGAACATGTCTTGAGGGGCATTTGCTGTTTTATTAATTGCATTTGTAACTCACAGAAATTCTTACATACGGAGAAGGATGAGTAAAGTTCTTCAGAGTTCTCCAAAGCCCTGGAAAGGGCTTATTCAGTTTATTGTACCTTCTGTTATCTCCTTTTCTATAAAGGTAGCCTGCTGAATTGTGTAGAAAGTTACTCTTTATGATATTCATGCTTTATTCTGTATCAAAGCTCTGAGAGAGCAGATGCTGTGGACATCAGGGTTATGAGGGACAGGTTGTCTGGGGTGGCAGGAAGGTAATGAGGGGTTAGGGCTAAGTCACATTCTGTGCTTGCTCTTTTAGATTTCACATGGATAAATTCTGACTGGAATGAAAATAAGTGCGACCTTGACAGGTAAATGAAAGTGGGTGATGTCTCGGAAGGCAGTGTCTATTGCCAGCAGCCACGCCTGGGCTCTCTTTGTCCCTCTAAAAGTGTTGAGAACAGGCCTGTGGAAGTAATTTTCATTATAGTCTTCCCTGTTGCCCCACTCCCTGCAGAGCAGCAGTCTGGAGTAGTTGCTGTAATTCATACTACTCAGAGGATTTTTTTTTTTTTTTAAAGAAGATAAAGTCGGGATCCCTGGGTGGCACAGCGGTTTGGCGCCTGCCTTTGGCCCAGGGCGCGATCCTGGAGACCCGGGATCGAATCCCACATCAGGCTCCCGGTGCATGGAGCCTGCTTCTCCCTCTGCCTGTGTCTCTGCCTCCCTCTCTCTCTCTGTGTGACTATCATAAATAAATAAAAAATTAAAAAAAAAATAAATAGAAGATAAAGTCATACACTTGGTCTAGAATTACAGGAGACTTAGCTGTTGCTGTGGGCAGCACCTTATAAGGCTGGTCCTTAATGACGTCATCAATTTCTCCACCCAAATTTCACCCATTCTTGTCCCTTTCAGGGCAGAAGCTATCAATACCTTGACACAAATGGTCCTGGTGGAGTTTGTCTTCCTGTTTAGAGATGGCGTTATTGAGTGTGATTTTAGGGGTATTAGAATGGACTTCTTGCCCTCCTCCAACTAACCTACCTACCAACGAACTACAAATCAACTCACCAACCAATCTTTTTACCATGGGACAGAGCCCTTTAATCCCAGGTTTAAAGCCAATGTGAAGTATAAACAACTATGGTAAAATTCTTTCTTGAATGTTTCTATTAGTATAAGGTCAGTTGAATAAGGCAGGGGAAACGGAGATGTTAAAGATGTTCAGGGAAATTACTGAAGCTACAGAGCTGTGGTCACTTTATGTGTATATTCCCAATTTTATTTATGGCAAGACTATTAAATATCCTTCACAGATCAAAACTGGGTTATTTTAGAATAAATTCTCTTGAATGTTGAATGAGTAAGACATGCATGACCAAAGGATCCAAAATATTTCCAAGTTCTTCGTTTAAGCCTTCTGGGAGCTTCCTCATACTTCCTCTGTTTGACCCTTGCTACTCATACAGGGCCCTTCAATAGTCACTCATTACACAAAGTCACAATCTGATGATATGTGACTAGTTTCAGTGCTGCGGTCCTGTGGAAGGGGATTGTGCTGAGAACTTTAGTATTTTTTTTTAGCTTGTGATGGTTTAGGAATTGCTATTCTGAGACATCTCTCTGCCATACCAGACACAGTTATTCTCCATTTCTAGATACTTTTGGCTTTCTTGATAACTCACTGTTGTGTGTGTGTGTGTGTGTGTGTGTGTGTGTGTTGTGTGTGTGCAGAAATGTGTTTTTAATATAGCTGATAATTCAAGAGCTATTCCTTAGTCACCTACTATGAGGAAGACACTATTCCAGGCACTGCCGGGATTCAGAGTGAGAAATAGAGACTGTGGCCTTGAGTTAATATTACAGTGGGGTGAGGAGATGGGGTTTGGGATGAAGAAATAGGAGACAGTATTTTAAGCATTTTTTTGTATTAAAAGAAAGGAAGATCCCCATCTACTAGGATGGTTCATGATTTGCTCTGGTCTGTTGGTTTTGTTTTGTTTTTGCTTTCTCCTTCTTTGGTGAGACTTGGGATCAATCTGTAAAAAGTAAAAAATTAATAAAGGGAGTATTTTAAAGTACCTGCTCCTAGGAACAAAGCAAGTATGAGTGGAGAGTTACTGGCTCTTTAAAGGGTTTGCCCTTGACTTAAAAGAGAGCTTTTAAAAAATTCAGTGAATGGGGTGGGCACCATTTCTTAGCTGATTCTTAATTATTCAGGAGCTCATTATCTAGTTAGAAAATTATCAAAGTTGCCCTCTTTTTTTCCTCCTTTTATTTTTGCCTCTCATCTGATCTTCATGTCCCTTTTATATATTAATTCCTCCATTGCTGGTAGGAAGGAGAATAAAAAGATTAATTCCAAACCTTTAGGTAGATTTGTTAGGAAAAAGCTCTGATGTTTGGGCAAAATGAGGGTAATTGGTGAATTGACTATTCTGCTTCATCATCATCATGGATAATGATTGATGGAAACTGATGGAACTGGGCCTGCTGAATGCCTTAAAATCAAGGTGTAGGAGGAAGGTTCTTGACGTTCATAGTTTTCCCTTATTTTATATATTGTCCCACTAGCCTGCATTATATAATGATTTTGTAAAGTCTTTATGGTTTTGTTTTTTGAGTGCGGTATTTATTTTTTTTTAATTTATTTTTTTTATTTTTTTTATTTTTTTATTTATGATAGTCACAGAGAGAGAGAGAGAGGCAGAGACACAGGCAGAGGGAGAAGCAGGCTCCATGCACCAGGAGCCCGATGTGGGATTCGATCCCGGGTCTCCAGGATCACGCCCTGAGCCAAAGGCAGGCGCCAAACCGCTGCGCCACCCAGGGATCCCTTGAGTGCGGTATTTAAATTTCAGTCTAAAATAAACTTCCTGGAAGAGTAAGCTGGGTTAAAATGGTTATAGCTGCAAGGATACATGCTGTGAGATGCTTCCAGAAATCTATAAGGCAAGTATCAGAGTATTTTTGGATTTACTGCACCTTAGCCAATTAGCGTTTATGGCAGCTGTCATTTAATGTTAGTGGCCTGTAGTTAAATGATGAATACTTTAAAATGAACTGTTTATGGTTCCTTCTCTTATCTCAAGATAAGTGGTTTGGCTTGCTAGAATCCCTGCTAGGATATAAATGGACAATGGACCGGAAGTGGTCTTTCAAGGGATTCCTTTCCTTAGCTCTTTTAAAAGTAGTGTTAGCCAGGGATAATAAGATAAAATGCTTAATGGATCTCTGAACCCACTTTCAATGAGTTCATGGAAGTTTATAAATGTGCAGCTGGGGAGTTTTCTTTAGAGCCAAGAAGATTACCTTTGACTTTGTGAAGGCAGCATATCCACATCCACAACACCTTTCCCATAACCACAGCAGTCAAGTCAGAAGTTTTTCTCTTTCTTATATTCAAAAGCATGATTAACTAGCTCCTTGTATTGATTGTGGTCACTAAGCACCCTATGATGTTCTCTGCCATTCTGGCATCTAAATATTACAAAGATTGTTTGGATAAAGATATTTTAGAAATAAGCTTTAGACATAGAATTTTGAAAATGCACATAAAATATACACAATTACAATGAGAGATTAAATAGAAATCAATGTTTGATACAAGGATTAAAGAATTTATTAAGTCAATTAACTCCAAAGAGAAAAGGCTGTAAAATAAAATCAATAGAAAGATCAAAAGAATTATGATTTTTCCTTGTGGAGGAATGGTTGACTTGGCACTCCATAGTGTTCCTTAAGAATTTAAGATGGAATTTGGATGGCTGTACTTGTTTTGCACATTGTACTTGGAATGGGTTGGACAATGATTCCAAGGCAATGATGAATAGAGAGGTTACTTTCAAATTACCTCTGGAATAAACTTGTTAGAATTTCAGACTTATCCCTTCAACTCTGATGTGACAGCTCCATGTTTATGTCTCACAGATATCTCAAATTTTACGTTTGAATTTCTTGATTTTTCTCCTAGAAATATGCATCTCTTCTCATCATCATGAGTAAATAATGCCTCTATCATCTTAAAACCTTGGGAGCCATCTTTGATGACTCCCTCCACATTTAGTGTGCATCATCAGTTCACCTTGATTGCACTTCCAAAGTGTACCTTTAAAAAAGAAGTTTTTATTTAAATTCCAGTTAATTAACATACAGTATAATATTGGTTTCAAGTGTACATATAGTGATTCAACATTCCTATATAACATTCGGTGCTTATCACAAGTGCACTCCTTAATCTTCATCAACTATTTAACCCAACACTCCAAAGTGTACCTTTATTCCACCAACTTCCCAATCCCACCTCCAAGCCAACAACTCCTAAGCCTGGACTTCTGTAGTTACCTCTTAACTGATTTTATAATTTCCATGTTTTACTGTTTTTTTTTTTTTAATTTAATTTTTATTTTTCAAAATGTATAGTTGGTGGGATCTGTTCATGTATGTATCTTTACCAGCAGATGGGCCATCTTCATCTTGGTGTTTCTGGTGTAAATTACTTGAGCTCTGTGCTTTAAAACCAGTTTACAGGGCCCCTGGGTGGCTCAATCAGGTAAGCATCTGTCTTCGGCTCAGGTCATGGGATCGAGCCCCACATTGGGCTCCCTACTCAGTGGGAGCCTGCTTCTCCCTCTCCTGCTCCTCCTGCTTGTGCTTCCTCTCTCTCTGTCAAATAAATAAATAAATAAATAAATAAATAAATAAATAAATAATATATATTTTTAGATTTTTTTTATTGGAGTTCAGTTTGCCAACAAATAAATAAAATATTAAAAAAAAAATAAGTCTTTCACTAAGGAGCTCCTGTCAGGCTGTCCTGGCCTGGGGACCTTGAATCTTTAGTCTCTCAGATCAGCTAGGGTTATAAGCTTAGAGTTGGGAATTTCCTTATAGGGTTTGTCATATGTTGCTTTGTTAAAGGAACCAGGTTATTGAGCTTATCCTGAACATTGCCTTTGGATCACTTCTTCTTTTGGTTCTTACCACCCTATTTGTTCACTGGGTCTTTGTCTTTTTTGCCAGACTTTCTGCATCTTTCTTTTTCTTGTTGTCCTTGTTGTTGGGTGACATTGTGAAGCTCAGAGAGCAGTGGCCACACCTGTAGCCTTGCTAAGATGTCAGGCAAAAAGAAAGCTAACTTCCATGTTTTTCTTTCTTCAAACTCTTCTCCACACAATGGTTAGAACTAGATGAGCCACATTACTGTATTGTGGTATTTCCAAAATGGAGTGTGTCAACCAAGGTAAACATTTAATTCTCTCTCAAGTAATAATAAATCTAGGTGAGAGTTTTCAGAGAATGGTCTGTTCTAATATTTTCAAGACATGGTTTCTATTTTGAGCCCCAGATTCCAGTTATATCTTACCAGCAGGTAGGAGGGAGAGGGCTAGCAGAATACAAACCTTGTTCTTTTAGGCAGACTGCCTAGGAGCTTGGAGCATTTATGTAACTTCCTGAAGGTCACAGAGCTATTTGATGACAGAGCTGATTGGATCCGAGATTTGTGTAACTCAGAAGCTGTGAGACCACTCTTAGGGGGAAAGAAAACGTATAGCTGTTATACTCCAAATTAACATTAAACCTGTTAAAATTCGTATTTTGAAATAATTATGTAAAGTTTTGAATTATTTAGAGTATGGCACTATTAAGAGTGAAGAGATAAAGAGAAATAAGAATACTTGAAAACTGTATCTGTGGATGATAGGAAATAAGTATATCACCACAATAAGGAAAAAATATTCCCCTTCTGCTAATGATGTTGGAAACAGGTGAGAAAGGGTCTCTCTTGTGGGTGCTCTTAACTGTGTAGAGCAAAGTCCTCAATAAAATTAAGAACTTAATTTTCAATTCAATTTCTCGGCTATTTTCACTGAATATCTTTAGCAGCAAGGTGTTACAAAGTGTAAGTAGCTGGTCTCTCAAGTTAACATCAAGTAGAGAACAGGTGAAGTCAGACTTCATGATACCTAAAGCAATGGCCTCAACCCTAGATGCTGATCCCTGGCTATATCCATGCCTATGAAATCAGAATTCTGGGGGTGGACTCTATATTAGTTCACTAGGACTGCCATCACAAAGCATCACAGTCGAAGTGGTTCACAATTATTTGTTTATTTTTTATGATTTATTCTGTCATGATTCTGGAGGCTAGAAGTCAGAGATCAACGTGTCTGAAGGTTGGTTTCTTCTGAGGCCTCTCTTCTTGGCTTGTAGATGGTAGTCCTTTCCTTCCTGTTCCATCACATGGTCTTCCCTCTGTACCTGTCTGTATCCTAATATCCTCTTCTTCACTTTCTTCTCTATTTTTATAGGGATTTTGGCCTACCTCCATGACTTCATTTTACCTCTTTAAAGAACTCATCTCTAAGTATAGTCACATTCTGAGGTACTAGGTATAGGACTTCAACATATGAATTTTGAAGGGATACAATTCAGCTCAAAACAGGACCAAAGAACCATTGTTTTTAACCCCTATCCCCAGGTGGTTCCAAGGTGCAGCCAAATTTGACAGTAGCCTGTGTAGGATTCTCAAACCTAGCTCCATTAGAATCACCTGGGTAGCTTTAAGAAAGTAAAAAATACCCACACTTAGGCATGACTCTTAGAGGTTTGATTTGATCTGTGTGGGATGCAGTATTGTTAGTTTCTAAAAGCTCCCTGGTAACGTAAATATGAGGCTGGGTTTGAACACCACTGTCCTAATGGTTGTATTTCTTACCTGTGTAAATGAAAGCATATTTCTTACCTTCCTCTAAATTTTTTCTTTGAAAACTCCTAAGAAACACAACTCCTTTTTTCTTTTTTTAAGATTTAATTTATGTATTCATGAGAGACACAGAGAGAGAGACAGAGACAGAGACAGAGACAGAGACAGAGACAGAGACAGGCAGAGGGAGAAGCAAGCTCCCTGCAGGGAGCCCCATGCGGGACTTGATCCCGGGACTCTTAGATCAAGAGCCGAGCCAAAGGCAGACACACAACTGCTGAGCCATCTAGGCGGTCCCACAAACTCCTTTTTTTTTTTTTTTTTTTAAATGAAAGATGTGTATTCAACAAAATAGTATTCAGGTCTAAAAAAAGAGCTAAGCACTTCTAAGGTGGTATAGCTTCAAATGTCAAGCATGGGTTTTGCAATATAATTTTGCATTAGACTTATTGTGTTTTTCTGCTTAGTGAAAATAAATCAAAGCAACTTGATTTATTTCATATCACGCAGAAAGCCAATGAAGTTAGGTAACTTACTTAATGATTAAGTTGACTAAGATGTCAAAACTTTTAGTGAGGAATTTTTTTTAATGTAACTTTTTTAGGTCACAGAATTTCCCTTTCAGCAAATGGAAAGTCTATTAAAAATTTTTTTTATTATTGAAGTATAGTTGACATATAATGTTATATTAGTTTCAGGTGTACAACTTAGTGATTTGACAATTCTATATATTGCTCAATGCTTACCACAATAAGTGTAGTCAACAACTGTCACCATACGTTATTAAAATATTATTTATCATATTGCCAATGCTGTATTTTCATCTCCATGACTTATTTATTTTATTAACTGGAAGTTTGTACCTCTTAATCACTTTTACCTATTTCAAGTGAGGAAATTTCTTGATTAAAGAAACGATGTTTTTCAGTTTTCAGAAGGAGGCTGGATTTTCCTCTCCAGATAATATCCAAATCTGGTAGAAATTCATTGATTTAATCAGGCCAATTTCTGTATTTTGAAATGAAGCCACTTATGTAGTATTTTTCATTACATCTTGACAACAACTGGCTGCTTCCCAGAATGCAGTACTGTGGCAGAGATTATTTTATGAAATCATGGATCAGCTGCCTTTGTAACTTGCTATAATTGATTATGTGTACATTTCTTCACTCTCTGGGCTTAAAAAAGAAGGCTGCACTTAGATAGGAAACAGTATTAATGTTTCATTGATAAAAGACCATTTCTATCATGCTCTGTTACACTGTCTTTCCTATTGTGCCTTAATGATATTTTTGGTTTCAGTTTATTTTGAAACTTGTTTTTATATACTATAATTTCTATTTTGACTGAATTACTGAATTAGAAGCAGTATTTAAGATCATAAAAACATCGGTTGAATTATATAAATATACTGTTCCAGGAGAGTGGTTAATTTTTATTTTTCCTTTCTCTCTGTTGATTTTTGACAGATCTGAGGAAATGAGCTTTTAACTAAAACAAAACAAGCAAGAAAAACCCCTACAATTATTACAAATGTGCAGCACTTAATGACTTTCTAAAATTGTGGAGTACCCACGTCTTGCTGAAACAACAAGAATTCCAGGGGCTGAGATTAAACTAGACCCAAGTATATCAATAAGCATAGATACCTCATTTAAGAACACTTAAGAGTGCAGTCCTAGAAATTCACTAGCAAAGCCCCCAAATGGGGGAACCAAATAGTATATTTTTCTCTTACTCAAACTGAGGCCTGACCTGGGACACAGGTGTCCATGCAGAGTGCGGTAGTTCTTTTGTTAATGAAGGGAGCTACTTTTGGTTAAAAACTGATTGAATAAAAAAAAAAAAGAGAAATGAGGTTTTGTGTTTCAGTTGTTTTGTTTTGTCTTTTGTTTTCTGTTGTTGTTGTTGTGTTTCAGTTTTAATCATTTTTACCATGGAACTGGGAGATGAGATTTGGTCAGCAGCCTAATGCTGCTGTAATTCTCAGTTGTTGTGTGGATTATTAGCACTCACAGTTCTGTTTTCTCTCTCTCTGCCTTTTGCTGATGGAGGAAATAACAAAACCTCATAGATATGGCACCTGGCAAACATTTGCACTTTGGCTTCACTTGTGCCTTTAATCTTGTTTAATCTGTATCTTGTGGATCACCATCCAGTGGCTTCCAGATTTAACTACTCATAAAGATGTCATAGGAAGCCTTTAAAAATTGATCCTCAATTTCAGCCTAGATCTATTGAATCAGAGTTTCTGAGGATGAGGATGCAGAATCTTTGTTTGGCTCTCCTCCTGGGTGATTGCTGGTGTGGCCAGGTTTTCACTGATCCAGGAATGGTCTCTGGGGGCTTCTACTGGTCTGTTCTTGGAGAATGATCTCAATTCCTTCCACTCTTCTAAGTTTTCAGTCCTAATTTCCTTCTCAGAAGATGACTGGGTTCTTCCTTTCACTCAAAAGTAAGGCCATTCTGAAAATATCCCTCATGTTCCCTTTTGTTTACCTCAGAAACATGTCTCTAGTTATTGTCTTGCTTTGAATTTCACAGGAAAGGGCTCTCTGGTCAAAAAGTAAAAAAGTAAACTCTTGCTTTTCAGCAAGAGTCAAAAAGTAAACTCTTGCTTTTCAGTTTATACATTTTCATCTTTTTTTTTTTTTTTTAAGATTTTATTTATTTGAGAGAGAGCTTGAGCAGGGGAAGGAAGAGGGGAGAGAAAGGGAGATGTACATTTCATTTCCCTCAGCAGGGAGACCAATTTGGGATTCAATCCCAGGACCCTGAGGTCATGATCTGAGCTAAAGCCAGACATTAACAGACTGAGCCACCCAGGTGCCCCTATCCATTTTCATCTTTAATTTCCCTTCACACCACCATCTAACTTTTTTCTGGTTCTCTTCGGCGGGGGAGGCGTGAAGGGAGGGAGCGGAGGTCGAGCGGGCGGGAGGATCCGTCGGCTGTCTTTCATGCTTGCTGTAGAGGAGCACTAGCGGTCTCTGCTATTCTATTCTTACTTCCCCCTTCCCTTCCCTTCCCTTCCCTTCCCTTCCCTTCCCTTCCCTTCCCTTCCCTTCCCTTCCCTTCTCTTCTCTTCTTTCTCTTTTTCCTCGCTTTCTCTCTCTTAATTGCATCATTTCTCTTTGCCTTTGAACAACATAGATTTCCCCTATCTGAAAAATTCTTCCCCCCATGTCCCCTGATACCACTGAGTTTCTCGGTCTTTTCCCCCACCAAAATTCCAGAAAGAATGATGTGTTTCTTCCTTACCACTAAGCTTTTGGGCTCTTGTTTTTACCACTGTAAACCTGCCGCCCCCCTCAGTAATTTCCTCTAATTATGAAATAAATTTTCTTTTCTAGAAGTTAGATTGACATTTCAAAGCAGGAAATAAAAAGTATGAAGAAAACTATAAAGAGAATTTTTTTCCCATCTTCTTTAGAAAATGAAATTGGAAATACAAAAAGGATACATAAATTTTATCTATTATGACATTGATGAGTAAATATGGTTATCCCAATGAAGATTCTGACCTCCCCCAAAAGATAAGTTTGGGAGATAAATCAGTCTTCTTTTTTAATTAAAAAAAAATTTTTTTTAAAGATTTTATTTATTTACTCATGAGAGACACACAGAGAGAGGCAGGGACATAGGCAGAGGGAGAAGCTGGCCTCCTTCAGGGAGCCTGATGCAGGACTCCACCCCAGGACTCCTAGATCAAGAGCCTAGCCAAAGGCAAGATGCTCAACCACTGAGCCACCCAGATGCCCCTAAATCTGTCTTAATTTATCCTTGACATAGTTATCACAAGTACTCTTGTCTAATGATCCATAATTAAGGCTTTGACTATAGTACCTGATGATGAATACTCAGATAGTTTACTACAGGATGTTTTAAATAGATCTCTCCTGATTTGGAAATTTTTTTTGTCTTGTTACAGTGCAGGAATCTCATTCTTACTAGAATATCAATAATTACCACAGTCTCTGGAGTTGCCCATAATTTATAAACTATTTTATTTTTCTTTATTTTTTAATTATTTAAATTAAGTGTTATGGTGAAAGTATTATATGAAAATGTTTAAGTCAAATATTCTTATAGAGCATATATCAAAAAAAATATTCTTGTTTCTCTTCTCTTACCACCTTGTTTCACTTACTAGAAGACTGCTTCTATGTTTTTAGCTATTTGTTCTGGCATTTACTTCCTTATTTGAAAATAATATGACTCTCGATTAATCATTTTTATTAGGCTGTATGAGGATCTTTACTTATTTATACCTACTTCCTCTTTAGGTTCAAAATCCTACCTAAATTGCAGTTATTTCCAAGTGTGCCCTGCTCTGAAATGTAAACACATGTAGTAAACACTACAAAGCTGCACTATATAATTTGGTTTATGTAGTGAAGTAAAAAAACTTTACTTCCTCCGTATATAATTTATTATGTCTAAATGTGTAGTTATATCTTTCCCCAGTATCTTCTTATGACTATGTAAATGTTTTCCACAGTTGAATGATCTGTATGACTGTATTTCTTTTCTCTTTTTTTGTTGTTATTTTTAGCTGGGGTTAATAATTGCCTTATTTTCCCCCCTTTAATGTTCTTGGATGCTATGTCTTCCAATACCCTCTAACAGTTCTGCAAAATATCCCTCAGTACAGTATTCTGTATGGTCAAGCAGCCAGATAATTTGCGAATTTCCTTTTTCTCCTGCTTCTTGGAGCCCTCTGCCTCCTGCTCCAGTGTGCACTGCGTTCACAGGGCTTGAGGCACAGCTGTCACTCTGGGAATGCCCACTGCCTCTCTTCATGTTTCCTAAATCCATGTCCTCTTCCTTTTTTGGTTTATTTTTTGGTTTGGGTAAGGCATAACTTGTAGTGGCTTCTTGAAAAAGTGTGTTTGGGAAATTAATTTTTAGACTTTGCATGTCTAAGTGAACTAGTTCACTGTAAGATGATCAGACGAGTTAGCTAGATCCTTTGTTGAGGGGCCTACTCACCCACAAAGTATCATTATACATAAATCTTTTCTCTTGAGCAGTTTAGTTTCACCAGAGAAGGATCCTCAATCTCTTGACAAGGGGAATGCATCAGGAGGGTGATGTTTGGAGTTAAAGGAATTCTGTGGTCATTTACAGATTTTCACATGTTACACTTTACTTTCAGCATTGTACCTTTCACTTGCCCGCTTTCGTGACTGCTGTGCCATTGTTCCCGTTTACTGGAAAATCAACATCAGATTTCTAGTGGGTGATGAAGGTCAGGACTTGGGAGCTGTTGTGTGCTGGTAAATGTTTAACAACTAGCTCTTTAAAAAAAACAAAACAAAACTCTGATTTGTAGCATTTGCCAGCTTCTCCAAATATTCACACTATAGTTGATTTCAAACTACCAACATGAGGTCACTGCAGAGTTCACTCTTGCAAGCTGGTACAAACCAGCTGCAGGCCACCGGTGATTGAGAGTCTAAAAATCCCTTCATTTTAGCAACTACTTTCATCTTCCAAAGTACCCAGCATCTCCATTTCGTAAGCATTTCTAGGGGCAAATTGGCTTGCTTTTTGTAGTCATTGGCTTGACTTTTCTCCTCTTTGCTAAAATGTTTCCTCCATCTGCTTTCCATCTTCAAATGTTGGATTATAGTCACTTCTTCATTTCACTAAAGCTGGAGTTTGTGTTTTTGTTCCCTGTCTTTGTGGTTTCAGAATTTTGAGAGCAGAAGGGAGCAAAAATGCCTTACTTTGCCATCATGAAACCAAAAATTCTACTCATTTTTCTAAATAAAAACTAGAGTTACAAAATGACACCTGTTGTTGTTAATATTGTGAATGATTTTGTCTAAATCTTTAAGAATCTAACATATAGTAAAAGATGCTAAGAAGTAATTTTTGACTTTGCTACATAGACCACATTATTCAGTGCAACTCTGTAGGATGTACATTTCAGATCAAGGCATGCTTGGAAATTACAACAATTTGTGGTGGGGATTTGAACTTAAACGATGTGAAGGAATGTGGGTTAGTGGAGATATAGATCAAGTGTTGAGTAACCTTGTGTTGGACCCTCATAGGTCCTTTATCAGATATTGTAGCCAAAGGCAATATTGAATTCTGAGGAAGGTAATTTTGGGGGGAGGTTGGGTGATGGTGGGGACGGGGCATGTCTATTCAATTTTTAGATTGGAAATACAGAATTAGAAACATAGAATGTTCTAATATAAACTGTGTACATCTTTGGGTTGTTAATACCAAAAACATCCTGTTGTTTTTTTCTATTTTGTGATCAATAATGATCTGCAAGACAGGATAACATAGTGGTTAAGGCATAGAATTCTCAGTGCTTCTGTCTCAGAATACGCCTCTGTCAGATGCTTGTCATGGGACTTTGAGCAGATTTCTTCATCTCTTGGTGCCTCATCTTTTTCATCTGTAAAATTAAGATAGGAATAGAAACTCCTCATGGGCTTGTTTGGAGGATCAAGTAAATTAACATATTTAAGGCAAAGTGTGTAAAGCATGGTATGTGTTCAATAAATAGTAGTTATTGTTACTATTGTAATTGGTACTAGTGATAACCAAATTGGCATTGGCTAATACCTATTTAATAGGAAACCCTGTCTTTCATGATTCTTGGGACACAGAGTCTTCAAGCAGTGATAGTGGTGGGAGCAGCAGCAGCAGCAGCATCAGCAGCCCGGACAGGCAGGCGGGCCGGAGAGCAGCTTGAACCACACGGCTGCTGAGTCCGGCCCTCACACCCCTCAGCCTGTTCCCGAGCAGTCTGCACTGTGCCAAGGCCCTTACTTCCACATCAACCAGACCCTGAAGGAGGCCCACTTTCATAGCCTACAGCACCGAGGACGGCCTCCAACATGAAGTGCCGGCAGTTTCTTGCCTTCTGTGAAGGGACAGCGCTGTGCAGATTTGATATTTCAACTTATGATGTTTTAAAAAATTGCACAAAAATATGCCTGTTGGCTTTTCAGTCTATATTTGAAATAACAGGTCAACAGGCAGTTGTTTACTTGTGGTTTTGCTGCACTATTGCAATTTCAAAGGGGCTTTGAAGCAATTTTTTATAGGATTCTTTTGAGGGTGAGTATCGAATCCATGTCAAGGTAATGGTAGGAGGAAATCTCATCTGTGTGTTGAATCCATAGTTTGTCCAGTTCAGATTGATTTCCAAATCTGTCAATTAGAAATTCTACTTTATGTATAAAAAGGCCTTTTAAAAATGCGGATCTTCAATTTTTTTAATTCAATAAACTAGTAAAGAGTAAAAAAATTAATTATTAATTACCTATTAAATTAATTGTTAATTAATTACCTATTAATTACCTATTAAATATACATTAATGTCACATTAAAGTCATAATGCACACACATTAAAAAAATTATTTATTTATTCATGAGAGACACAGAGAGAGGCAGAGACATAGGCAGAGGGAGAAGCAGGCTCCCTGCAAGGAGCCTTATGGGAAACTTGATCCCAGGACCTCGGGATCACAACTCAGGCACACACTCAACCACTGAGCCACTCAGGCTTCTCGTAATGCACACATCTCTTACTGGAATGTGTTATTATGTTATCCATATTTCTTTGTAGCTTCATCACCCTTCCAATAATTTAGTAGAAATTCAGCACCTACTATGTATAATTTTACTCTGCTCAATGCTGAGGTTATAGTTTCCCAAATAAACTTATTCTTTGGATAAAAAATATTAGAAACTTTCCTCATTCTTTAAAAAAAATTCTAATTAAAAAAATTATTTATTTATTTGAGAGACAGAGACAGCAAGTGAGAGCATGAGCAGTGAGGAGGAGAAAAGGGAGAGGGAGAAGCAGGCTCCCCACTGAGCAGGAAACCCAACGTGGGGCTGTATCCCAGGACCCAGAGATCATGACCTGAGCGAAAGGCAGATGCTTAAATCAACTGAGCCACCCAGTTGCCCCAGAACCTTTCCTCATTCTTCACACCAAAATAAACTTGAGATGGATCAAAGAGTTAAACCGAAAAAAAAAAAAAAAAATAGAGCCACAGAAGTATGGTATGGGTGAATATTTCACCATGTTTGGCATAGATGAAACTTTTGGATTTATTGACATAAAATCAGAAACATTAACGCAAAAATGGGTACATTTTACTAAATAAAATTTAAGTTGTGACCGAGGGAGGAATCATCAAAACAAAGTCAAGAGTGAAATGCAAACTGGGAAAAATAATGACAGCACATATAATACTCAAGAGTAAATTTAATTACCAATTAACTGGAAAATGGCAAACAGCCTAAAAGACAACTATAAGAACAGGCCATTCACAGAAAAAGATGTTACAAATGTAAAGATCTTCAAAGTTCTTCACTAAAATTTAAAGAAATTTATTTTTATTTTTTAAAAGATTTTATTTATTTATTCATGAGAGACACAGTGAGAAGCAGAGACACAGGCAGAGGGAGAAGCAGGCTCCATGCAGGGAGCCCAATATGGGACTCAATCCCAGGTCTCCAGGATTGCCTCCAGGGCTGAAGGCAGCGCTAACCCGCCGAGCCACCTGGGCTGCCCATAATTTAAAGAAACTTAAATCAAACAAAAGATATTTTTCATTTATTGGAAATGGTGGTGTGGTTAGGGTGGGAGGAGACACACGTAGGAAGAGAAAGCCACCATTTCCAGGTCCTGAGGCAAGGGAGATTATCCTTTGGAGGTGGGATTGTTTTGGTTCAGCCCCCTCCTTGTCTCTGCTTTCAATACACCTTCTTGAATGCTCTTTCCTTGCCGTTTTGTTTCCTTGGAAAAATGTCTTGGCAGGTTACCTGAGACTTAATGAGGCCTTCCAGCTGTGCATTAGTCATACATAGCAATTACTTCACATTCATATGAGCCAAGCATGTTCAACATTTCAAAAACTCCCCTTCTGAAGAGCTAGAGTTAGCTGGCATGTGGCCATTTGGTTTGATTTTGATATTGTTTTCTGAGACCTGCTGCTGTAGATCCCTGTATACATCTTCCTCAGGGGCCCTGATTCTAGAAGAAAACAAATAAAACCCTTAGGGCTTCTGGGGGAGAAAGGGACTAAACTGGTTTGTTTGTAGGTTCAATTATTCAATAAATATTTATTGAGTACTTCCTATGTGTCAGATGCTATTCTAATCATTGGGCATATAAGAGTGAATTTAAGTTTCCATGAAGCTTATTCTGGGTGGGGGGAGGGACAGGCAGTTTAAAAAATTATATAGAAATTTCAGAAGACTGCTGTGAAGAAGGTAAAGTCAAGTAATAAAGAGTAGAACAGTGGAGGTGGTCAGATAAATATATACATATGTATATACATTACATACACACACAATAGTGCTTCTCAAACTTTAGTGCGCATCAGAATCATGTGTAAGACTTATTAAAATATTGAGATTGCTGTGCTCTCTCCCTCAGAGTTTCTGATTTAATAGGGCCCTGATATAGGGCCTGGGAATTTACATTTTTAAAAGTTTTCAGGTGCTGTTGTTGTAGAGACCACACCTTGAAAACCAATGGGGTAGGTTATTAGGTGGTCTCAGAAAGCCACCAAAGAGGTAATTCATATATTTGGGTAGAGACTTAAATGATGAGAAGGAACCAGTGAGATGAAAATAGTCAGTGCTTGGGGAGTGGAGGATGGGAATGAACAGCTTTCCAGATAAAGGAGAGAAACTGTGGTTTGAAGAAAGCAGAGAAGCCAGTGAGGCTACTAATGAATGGAGAGGACAAGGACAAGAGATGAAATCAGAGAGGAAGACACAGGGAAGACCCATGGAGAGCAGAGGTCCTCTACTCTGAAAGCACTCTTAAAAATAACAACAAACCAATGTGGAATCCACCTCCAGAGACTGATTTGATTAATCTGGGTGACACTTAGGTATTTTTAAAAGCTCTTTATGTGTTTCTGATGAGCAGCCAAAACTGAGGATGATGGATATAGGCCTTTTATAACTGTGTAAAGTTAAGATTTTATTTCAAGTGTGATGGGAAGCCATTGAGAAGTAGAGGACACACCTGGGTTTAGTTTCTAGATGCTAGAATGGATTTCATAAGGGGTTAAGAATGAATGAGGAGACCAGTCAGAAAATGTTATAATTGTCCAGGTTAAAAGTGATGTAAGCTTTGTTTAGGCAGTCACGGTGGGTATGGTGAAAAATGGGATTTCGGGTAGAACAGAAGGGACTTGCTGGTGGATTGGATATGAAAGGAGGAGAGTGGGAGTATCAACTATCATTCTAAGGTCACCTTTCAACTTGGTAAAAGATGACACCACCATTAACTGTGAACATTGGGATAGAAACAGCTTTGGGGAGAAATAAAAAAGCTTTTATTTTGGTTTTGTTAACTCAAAGATGGTCTTTAAGAACAATGAAGACCCAGATGTTTTTTAGGGAAAGAAAGTGGGAATGATGCATTGCCCCTTTGACAGGCCTGTTGTGATAGCTGGCTAGGATAGGATTATTGTTCATGTAGATCTCACATGCTTATCGGAAATGGTAACCTCTCATGAAATGTGTGGCTTTTTAAATGGGTAATCACAATCATGGCAAGAGCTTTTTAGAAAACTTGTGTGCTTGAGCTGGTGGGCCCATGGTAGGCACTCAACTAATTCAAAATATTTTTTTGAATTAATTAATGAATGAGTGAGTGAACTGGGGACTTTTATATATCAAGCCTGTTTATCATTTTGGTGGGTGATGTGTCTTCAGATTACATTATGTAGGGAATATCAAATATCCAGCGGTTAAAAATTATGTCCTAATTAGATTATCATACAATGTTTAACTGGTCAAATAAATCCAAAAGGGCAGAAGGTTTTTGGTGTAAACTGTGTTGAATTCCTTGTGATACCCAAGGCAAAGGGATAGTACGTTGGATCTCCTAAGACCTGTCTGGAATTCTAGTTCCATGTCTCCTTGTCTTTTTGCTTTTTCTCATGAGCCGGTGTCAACTGTGGTTTTAGCAGAATCAGACCAGATATGGAACCTAATTTCACAGAAGGATCTCCTGCTTCTCTGTATGCCAGACTGAGGACAGGTTTCAGGGGCAAGAATTCCTATAAGCCAGCTTGATGCAGTGTGCAATGTGGGATCATACAGGACTTACCTAATATTTCAAAGATGATCAACATTTGCCTTTTCTGATGAATCAAAAGTCAGAATTTATTTCTGAAAAGAAGAGTCAGTTCCCAGAACTAGAGAGATCAGAGAAGAAGCTGAGAATGGTTGCCACACTGTATTCAGATGCCCAAACTTGTGAATGAGCATGTGGAGCCAGTCACTCCCTAGTTTAGGCTGCCCTGTCCCTAAATCATGGGATGGAGAGCTGCCTAAACTCATTTTTCCTTATTAGCTCCATTCAGGGACAAATGATTCTACTTCAGTCTTGTAAAATGTGAGTTAGAAGTTAAATCCATATCTTAATAACTATCATCCAAGTTCTTCTGAAGGGTGGGAAAAACTGTTTGTAAAAATAGCTTGATAATTCACTTAGAGGCACAAAGTGAAATGGGGGAACATTTGGAGGCTAGACCCAAGGTTGCAGGGGAGAAAGGGTAGGTTAACATCCTGCCATAAGGAAGGGAGTTGGTTGTGCTCTTTCCAAGGAGGTAAATGGAGAAAGTAGAGGAGAGAGAAGCTTGCAAGTGCCACAAAGCTAGGTGAAGGGACCTGTGGAAATAGTCTAGTGGTAGGATGGCCAAAAGATAAGAAGAAATGCTCAGTGTTCAATTTGAAATTGTTTGCTTTGCCCTTGTATAAACTCTTTTTATATCTCTCTTTAAATAATTGACAAAGTTGGGATCCCTGGGTGGAGCAGCGGTTTGGCGCCTGCCTTTGGCCCAGGGCGTGATCCTGGAGACCCGGGATCGAATCCCATGTCGGGCTCCCGGTGCATGGAGCCTGCTTCTCCCTCTGCCTGTGTCTCTGCCTCTCTCTCTCTCTCTCTCTCTCTCTCTCTGTGACTATCATAAATAAAAAAAAAATAAATAATTGACAAAGTCTCTCATATACATGGAAGTTTTATGTGAGTGGGGTAATGGATGGGGAATCTCAAGAAAGCATGAGTTTGGCATTGGGTCCAATGGTGGAGGACAGACAAGGCTGGGGAAACAGGAGTTGAACTGACCTTGAGAATGCAAGTTCAGGCCCACCCTTACCCTCTACACACCTAAGGAATCTTCAGAAATTTTGGGCAGGGCTTTGGTGGGAGACTCAAACCCCAGGTGACTCTTGAGTTGTAAAATTTTGGATAGCAAAGATGATTTCTCTTGGAAAATCTAGGGTTCATGCTCTTTTAAAGTGATTCAAGCCCCAGTGCCTCTTCTTCAGCTTGACTAGATGGTTCATTAAACCCATGCTCCTGACTCTTGGGTTTTTTTCACTATCTACTTCTCCAACTGGTATAGTCTCCCTTATCTGATCTCCCTTTGTTTTTGGATCTGGTTCTCCTTTTCTTGCTCTTGTGGTCTTGTGGGAGATCAATTCTTCAGTTCTGTGCCTGGGGAGGGAACTATTGTACCCTGTCCAGCACCTGAACCTGGAAGATCACCCAGGAAGGGAGGTCAGACATGATTAATATTCTGGAAATTGTACACGTGTAGACATTTGTTTTCCAAAGATCATGTATATACCATCATCACATGGATTTAAACAGGTAAGGATTTATGGCTTATCAAGTGATATTAAAAATCATTTCACTTAAAAGAGGAAGAAGACAACAAAAGATTCATTATTAGCCATCGTGTAAACACCAGAACCAGTTCCTTGAAAATATTTTGTGTACTGCAGACATCAAAATCAGCATGTATGTTTTTGGAGGAAATAATTAAAAATGCTAATATGAGATAATTTAAAAATATTAATATTTCTACTGAGTCTATTTTGCTACTTCAGCATTTGCTAAATAAAAGCAGGCAGCATTGTAAGCTAGGAAAGTGGTTTATATGTGGATACTGACCTTTTGACTTTACTCTACCAGTTGCTTAATATTCTCCTATAATGAAATTGTTTCCAGTAATAAAATTGCATTGCAAAAACTTCTTAGGTTATCTGAGGCCAAAATTAGACACCTAGAATAACAAGAAAATAATTCTTGCCTTAAGGGCTGCTTTAGACAAGAGAAGCATGATTGTGAAATCATTGTAAATGCATTTCTTCCTGTAGAATTTGCTACTTTAGGAGGTTCATTGTGTTTCAGCTCAGAGTCTAGAGGTGGGAATGGTAGAAATAGTGAGCTGAGATCAGGGATACAATAGGGTACCTGACTTGATGGCTGTATAATTTATGGCCCATTATTAAATTTAGTAAAGGTTTAGGGGATCCCTGGGTGGCTCAGCGGTTTAGCGCCTGCCTTTGGCCCAGGGCGCGATCTTGGAGTCCTGGGATCGAGTCCCGCGTCCAGCTCCCGGCATGGAGCCTGCTTCTCCCTCTGCCTGTGTCTCTGCCTCTCTCTCTCTCTCTGTGTCTATCATAAATAAATAAATACATCTTAAAAAAATAAATTTAGTAAAGGTTTAGTAACAAAATGAACAAACATATATATTTTCATACCGGCTGATTGTTAAAATAAAAATTGCACATAAATACCTGTAGTAGATCGTCTTTGTTGCTATCCAGCAGTAGTCTCCGTCCTTTTTTGGGAGCGGTGTCTCCTTGCCTTTGGTAATGGCTCAAGCTTCCAGTGGGCACTGCCTCTTTCTTTATATGACTCTCACCAACTCCATCATTTCTCTATTATCACCACAGTTCACACGGTGGACTGGTCAGTGGTGAGCTTCTGACTCAAGCTGGTCCTTTTCCTGAAATTTTCAAATGAATTAGGAAAGAGTTCCTTTGGGCTGAGGAATTTAAAAAGTATGAAACCCGAGAGCTTCTGATAGCCAGGTTGCTTCCCATAGAAGGAAACTAATCTACAGTAAAAGGGTCAGACTGTGGAGAGAAGCCTACTTCTTGCAGTTTGAGTGTTTAGTCCCTTTAATAACATAGGTAGGAACTTTAGTTTGATTCCTGTATATTTTCACTCTGCTTAAGCTGATCTAGGCTTGGTCTCTGTCACTTAGCAAAAAGAATTCTGGTGAACACACAGGCACTGTACACAGGAAAGATGTTTTATTAAAAGCTGGAAGGCTGGCATCAAAGTAACTCTGAGGTTTATAATCCTCTGAATTGGTTGCTTGTTGGGCATGACTGAAGAACATGGACTTAGGTTGGTAGAAGTCCCTTTGATTAAGTGATTGTTTTCTGATAAATATTTAATGGTCCACAAGGCCAGTCAAGAGACATAAAGACTAAGTAGTCTCTTTTGGTTGGTTAGGACAGTTGTCCAAACTCATTTTGTGATGAGTGTTCATGATTAAGTTACTGGGACTGATAGGACACTCTCACTGTGTCCCCTGCCTGAGCAAGGGGTCCTTTCTGAAGCTTGAGTCCAGACAGGCTTGGAGTATACACTTGGGGCTGTTTATTGGCAATATAGTCAAGTAGTGAAGGTTTATGTCCTGTCTTAAACCTTCCCAGCTCTAAGTCCATACTCTCTTGCTGATCAGCCAAAGAATTTGATAAACTACTCTCTACTGAAGTGAAATTTATTGGTAATGGCTTATTTTATTTCCCTTTCCAGTTAGTGCTAAGCTTTTACTTCAGTGAATTTAACGTATGATAGTAAGAGGAGGGGAGAAGACTTTTGTGTGTGTGTGTGTGTGTAAGCAGCACCCAATTAACGGTCGGAGAAAGCATTAAATTGATCATTGCTGAATATTTGCCTAGTGGTGAGCCTCTCATAGAGCATAACCACTCTTGGTAAATAGTATTTTATATCATATATGTATTCTGATAGGATCCTACATTATTGCTTTTATGTGAATTAATCGTATTTCTACATGGTATAGTCATATGTACCATTTGTAGAGAACCACCATGTGCTAGATACTGCTGGTGCTTTTAGACACTTTATCTCATTGATTTCAATCCTCAGAACAGTGTTATTTTATAGGAGAGGAAAACTAAGCACAGAGAAGTTAAGGAGCTTGGCTAAGGTCATACATCTAATGAGAGGGCATAACTCAGAGGACACTCATCAATGTGTTTTTCGTATTGGACTCCTTGCCTGATGAGTTACGGCCTTACCTGCCTTTTTAGGTGGGGAGTGGGTGGTGGTTGCCATGGTAGTCCCAAGGAAGAAGAAGTCCTCTGACAACTTGCATGGATCATGATCTAACCCAGCTGTGGAAGAGTCTTGATATGAAGTAAGAATCACTAACTCCTACACACAGAGTGCAGATTGATCATCTTCTATTTGGATCAGAGGCTAATTCCTTGGGGTTATTGGGAATTATTAGGTGGTACCTTAGGGTGATTGAATTACTGACTGAGAACTTATGGGTCTCTTAATAACTTCTTATGATTCTGATTCCTACAGGTATGTCAGAGATAGTTCATATCTGAAAGTTAGAAATGGACTAGAATTATACTCTAGCTTAATATGTTAAGATGTCAATAATCAGCATACTTCATTTTAGAAGCATCTGGGTTAAATTACTGATATTCTACTAAATTCAATTAGATCTATGAGGATCAAAATCTTTTCTATGTGTTTTATTATATTTTCTAAGTGTTTTTAATAACACTGTGTATATTCCAGAGTTTTACTTTTATTTTTAAAATGCTGTCCTATTTTTGCTAACATCCTAAGTAGACACCAATGCCATAGTAGGATAAACCTGAGTGAATCTTGATTGTTCCACAACCTGGAAATAGTACACAACTCCACGAGGGTACAAAACTGAAGCTATTTTACTGTGTGTGTGCCTGGTCTTTTATTTTTCTGCCTTGTGTCCCAGTACATGCCCTGGAGCTGGTACCCCATCATTTGGGTACATGAGTAGTTAGAACTAAAGGCCTATAAGAAAGCTTTGCTGTACCAGCTGTAGGACCTTGATCCTCATTTTTCTTAACCTTAGAATGAGATGACTGAGAGAAATGATCAGCAGATTTCATTCCAGCTGAAAAGCTGGAATTTTCTAATGCTGGAGAATTAGAGATTTGTTTTCTGGTGTCTGATCACAAAGCCTTTTGGAAGTAGAATAAAACACCACAAATTATGTTATTCACTGTGTTGAGATAGAAATTGAAGACAGGAAGGCCTGCAGAGAGTCTCAACTTAGTTTCTCAGATGGCTTGCCCCACGTTTCCTTCAAAATGATGGGGAAAGATTTTAATCTTTATTGTATTTTTACATGTGTGGTTTCTTTAATGAGCAATCAACATAGTGAGTGTTAAGAACTATGTGGTAATTTACAATTATTCTGTAGCATCATGCAATATATGTGCATCTTGGGAATAAAGGTTTTAGAGAAATTTTTTTGGCTAAAGTATGATTACATTTGGAAAGGAGAAGCTTTATAAGTGATAATAGCTCCAGACTTCTATGAATTTTATGTTTAAGTTCATTTATGGCAGGGACTGTTTTTGGTGTTCTGCAGTGAGCACTGTGCTTGGTCTTTCTATATGGCAATTATGGGAGAACTTCTGACAGGTGATAATGGTGATTTAGTTTAATTTAGAGGCTATAAAAGTATTGAAAGAAATTTTCTCTTTTCCTTCTCAAGCCTACACCCATTACCTTAATTTAAACATTTATCATCACTCTTCTGGATTATTGTAGGAGTCACCTTGCTTTTCTTCTGGTTCTCACCCTTTTCTAAATACTACTTTGTACTGGATAGAGCAAACCAGCTACAATCAGATTAAAGCCTTAAGAGGCTTCCTACTGTCTAGCAAAATAAAACCCAAACACTGTAGCTTAGCAGCTAAGATCCATGATAGTCAGGTGGGATTCCAGCCTTGTCCCCTATAACCCCCCAGCCAGTACTCTCTGTGTCCTAGTGGATTAGACTACTTGCTTCACTTGGTTGTTCTGTTTTTTGGTCCACAGGCATTTGCTTGTGCCTCTTCTTTATATATTGGCGTCCTTCCATCTTATAATTAAGTTAAGCTTCAACTGTCTCAGAAACCCTTAAATCCACTCATTCTTTCTAATTCCACATCCATTAAAGTAATTTTTCTTTCCTTTAACTCAGCTAGAATACTGAAACTTCAACATTATTATTATTCCTTTGTGTTAGTGTTGTTATATGCATATTCTTTATGTTATACCCTTTGACTGGATTCTAACTTTTGGGGACAGAGACCATCTAATGTTTTGTTTTGGTTTCATTTTGTTTTTTCCTTAAATAGTACCTTGCACAGGATTGGTTGGCCTTGGTAACTGCTAGTTGAATGGGCTAATGGAGGAAGAGTCCTGGTAAAATCCCTTCTCTTGCTGCTTCTTTCTTTGATTTAGAAATCTCTCACTAATGTGGAGTTGGTGAGTTTTGTGTGATACTGGGTACCTGTAGATGTGTTAGTCTGCCCTTAGGCCGATAAATTGTAACTACTGTTATTCTCGTCCTGAATCTACTCCTCAGATTGCTGATGTTCTCCTATTTTCAGATCATTGCCTCTACAGAGAATAGCCACTTTACTCTTGGCCTATCTGCCTCTGCTCAACCAGGAGACTCCCTCCTGGAGAGCCCTTCCTCCTGATTTAAGTGCTCAATGGAATAATAACAGTTTTTATACCCAAAGCTTTATTTGGCCCACATCTTATTTTCTTGGACATATTCCCTCTCTTCTAAGTCAAATCCTATAGTAATTGTTGGTTTCCCTTATTTTTATTTTTCACCTTCAACCAATCCCTTAATTGTGCCACATAGGTTCTGCAAAATATTTTCCATGTTTTAAGTTGTCCTAAAGCAAATCCAATCTGTTAAGAGAGGATTTTTGACCTTCTCAAACATAAAGAGACTCAATTTTTTTCAGTTCTAAATGATCAAAAAGACTCCCATGTCTGGCCTTTCTCAATTTTCTCTCATATGGCTTCCCTTTACTTTTATACTAGCTTCTGTATTTGGGTAGGTTCAGTTTATTAGCTGATAACTGCTCTCTGATTAAGAGTTTGATGGGATAAAAGACTAAAATTCAGGTGAATTGAACTTTTTGGGGGGGAGGGGCATGGGGAATCACTTAACTATTGAGTCCGTATTATTTCTAGCTTGCTTTTTAAACTACTGTATGGGGATCCCTGGGTGGCGCAGCGGTTTAGCGCCTGCCTTTGGCCCAGGGCGCGATCCTGGAGACCCGGGATCGAATCCCACGTCGGGCTCCCGGTGCATGGAGCCTGCTTCTCCCTCTGCCTGTGTCTCTGCCTCTCTCTCTCTCTCTGTGACTATCATAAATAAATAAAAATTAAAAAAAAAAAAAACTACTGTATGTATATTTTTCTTTAGATATTATCATGAGAATTTGTTAGTGTAAGAATGTTGGATCAAAGCTGTTATGTTAGTGTTAAAATTTAATTCAAGAAATAAGTTATTTTGAAAAAATATAAGGGAAGCTGTTGAGCTACAGGCTGGTGAGCTAAAACATAAATAAAATAAACATCAACCCTTACAGAAATAGAGAAAATATCAGTGGATTGCAGAAAGACCATACTACCTAAGAATATTTCTGTCTTCACACTACATGGTGCACATTTACAGCAGACTCTCTGTTATCTTGTATAGTCAAATGTGGTATTCAGGCTGTTCAAATGTTTTAATCTCCAGAAAGTTACTGTAAATATTATACACAAATCACCAAGTTACAAAGAATTCATGTAAAACAAAATACTTGGCATCTAACCACTTTGATCTTTGCTTTAGAAAGTACTTCAAGATCTTGAAGTGCCACTGTGATCATCACCATAAATATTAATTGACATGATACTGAAATTGTGCCAAAACACCTGTAATGAGAGAGTTTAGTAGTAATAGCTGCCATTTTTTAAATGCTAATTACGTGTAAGTGTTCACAACCTTTCTTTGTTCAATCCTCACATCATCTCTATAACTGGCCCAAGGTCACTCACATAGCTAATAAGTGGTGGGGTTGGGCTTCAAAGCCAGGAAATATGCCTCCAGAATCCGTTTTTAACCACTAATCTGTATTGCCTCTTAATTACTACAGTGTTTTCAAATTTTGGTGTGCATAGGAATAATTTTAGGGAACTTCCAAGATGCAGATTCTTGGGCCCCAATGCAAGAGACCTGGATTCTATAGATCTGGATCTAGGCCCAGGAATCTGCATTCAAGCAAGCATCTACATGATTCTATCTCAGGTTTTTATAATGTATATTAACACAATAAACATATCTGTAATGTCTTACACTCCACCAGGATTATTGCTCTAGTGTACAGTATACTGGAACATATTCTAGATGGAGTTAGAACATTTCTTCCCACCATCTGCCCCCAAACTAGTTATGTGACTTTGGCTAAATCATTCGTGTTAGTCAGGATTATTATGGAGGCTGGTGATTCTAAAATCTGTAGTGTGGACTAGCAGGCTTGGGACCCAGAAGAGCTGATAGTACAGATAAAGTCCAAAAGTAATCTTCTGGAGAATCTTCCAGAACTCTTCTGAAGTCTTCTGGCTCAGAGAGACCAGTCTTTGTTTTTTTCAGGCCCTTAAATTGCAGAAGTCCCATTCACATTATGGAGGGCTTAACCTGCTTTACCTCAAATTCACAGATTTAAATGTTAATCTCATCCTAAAATGCCCTCCAAGTTGACACATAAAATTAACCATCATATTACTCAATTTCTCTGGGTTCCATAGGTAAAATCTCTTTGGTAAAATCATCAGGGAATTGAGACAGGTGATCATAACTATATAAAAGAGGCTCCAAATAGGTGACAAATGGGACACACCCTGACAGCTGATGGCTTTAGTTTGATTCACCCAGAGTTGTCTTAGCCAGTACTTTTTAAAATTTGAATTACCGGGCAGCCTGGGTGGCTCAGCGGTTTAATGCCAACTTCAGCCCAGGGTATGATCCTGGAGACCTGGGATTGAGTCCCATGTTGGGCTCCCTGCATGGAGCCTGCTTCTGTCTCTGCCTCTCTCTCTCTCTCTGTGTGTGTGTGTCTCTCATGAGTAAATAAATAAAATCTTAAACAAAAATTTGAATTACTGGTTAATTTACTGTGTTTTCTTCTTCTTCTTCTTCTTCTTCTTCTTCTTCTTCTTCTTCTTCTTCTTTTTAATCAATGATTTGGCAACATTGCATAGCTACAGTGTAGCTGAGTGGCACATGTCACTTGTAGGGGGGTTTGCTACCTCTGTGTATCTCACTCCCTGTGTCTCACTGAGTCCATGACTTTTCTTTCTGTGAGCTGCTGAGCCCCTAAAGGCATTTGAGTTTTTGACCACTGCCTTCCTAGCTACTAAACATTTGTGGCAGCTCCACCTCCCTGATTAAAAATGACAAAGGGAGAAGTAGGATTTCTGAAACCTATGAAAGCTTATGCCAGGAAGTCACTATTTCGTCAATGTGTGCAGTATGGTTTATCAGCTCTCCTAGGGTTACCTTCTCTGGGCTCCTCAGATCACTTACCTCTTTTGAAATAACAACAGGAACGCTTTTACATTCTAGTACATCTTCTTGGTAGGAGATGATTGAAATTGTGAAGTGGGTTCTTCAGTCATGGAATGGGGTCAACCAGATTAAAAAGATGGAGGAACATTGATGTAAAAAGAGAACCTGCTACTTTTGTATGGAGTTGAAATAGTTCAAGAAGCAGTTTCAAATGTGAGGGTTATCTTTCCTATAGCAAGACTGACTTTATAGGAAAATCGAATGAGCAGTTGTTTAATAGTAAGATTTCAAAGGTAAAATAGCCTTATAGCTTCCCCAGTTGCTCTCTGAAT
Organism: Canis lupus familiaris; assembly: GCF_011100685.1. Classification (NCBI taxonomy): domain Eukaryota; kingdom Metazoa; phylum Chordata; class Mammalia; order Carnivora; family Canidae; genus Canis; species Canis lupus. The sequence continues at coordinate 7,260,658 of NC_049258.1, forward strand.
GCTGAAATTCAACCAGGACAAAGCCTTTTATTTCACAATGGGAAAGAAAGCAGAGACCTTTGAGAAGAGTAGTAACACAGGACCTAAGGAACAGAGCGGTGATATTAGATCCATATTGCAAATACATTTTGATGGGGGACTAGGGAAGAGGTGAAGCCCAGGGGCCGTGTAGGTCTGAAAATAGTTGAGGAAAAAAGAGTAAAGAATTTACTTTACTGACTACTTAGTATGGCTAGCCCAGCCACATATTTTTTTTTCCCAAGTAAACATGCCTATGGTCACTTTTTTTGACAAAATATGTATAAATTGCCTTCAGGACCTTGAAAATTAATTCCATCAGGCATATGGTTTGCAAACATGCTCTCCTTTTCTGCGTTTAAAAAAATGTGTTTCAGATATATAGCATTATTATAGTTTCTCTAGAAGTCATCCTTCATAAAAGTAATTCAGGAATGTTAGAATCTTTGTCAGTTTCTTGGCAAACAGTGTTCGATTATATATTCATGCTCTTCCATAGGATGCACCATTTTGGAAGTATTCTGGAATGTTTCCAAATTTTATTTTGGAACATAGCATTTGGTTATCTTTATTAATCCAATCAATAATAGTTTATAATAGTCTTAAATGTGTTAGCTGTAAATCACTGCTATATTCCATTCAGCAAGAGTGTTTTGCTGTTCCGTTTCCCAGAGTATATATTCGAATATTGACTTTTGTGTGCCAGGGTTTTTTTTTTTTTTTTTTCCTCTGATACTTGGATTGCTATGGATAATTTGTAAGATCATTCAGAGAGAGAATACCTAGGTTTTAGTGTCTAATGTTAGATTTTCCACTTGGGAGGCATATGCTTGTCTCTAGATTTTCCATTCTTAGAATTTCCTATTACTTTTCCTTTCTATTAATTTTGAACATATTAAGGTCATCATTTACTCTAGCCAGTTGCTTATTTTCCTCTTGAATAGATTTGTAGTTTTCTTATTTTTAAATCCACCTAGTAGTTTATTTCTAACTCCTTTTTCCTTAAGTTATAGGAAGAGAAATATTATACTTAGCAAAAGTTTTATGCTTCCTATGCTGTCTTTTGGAGTAATTTTAGTAAATTACTGACTGTAGCTCTTAGAAGATTGCTTATTATGCCATTCTGTTAGGAACTGTAGTCTTGTTTGGCTCAGAGACAAAATAAGCTTAGGGCTATGGCAATTCTTTCCCTCCAACCAGATAATAGTCTCTATATGAGAGGTGGTTTGTAAATGAAACTTCAGACTTCAGGGGTTTATTTCTGATCTACAAGGATAGGTGAAAATGGTACTTTCTCTTGGCTCAAAGGCTTGGATACTTCCTCCCTTTTCAATTCAGGTAAATGTTGGAAAGTAGGAAAAATATATTGTATTTTGGACAAATAAATAGATGGACTTGGAGGAAAACTGTATTTGTCGAAAGTAGCCATTTTATTATAATTGGAAACATGAATAAGTTGTATTTGAATAACAGAAGTGATTAAACTGTCCTTGGAATTTATATGGCATAGTATCTGGTAAAGTTTCTCTTTATTCTTTTTTTTTTTAAAGATTTTATTTATTTATTAATGAGAGACAGATTGAGGGAAGGGCAGAGACATAGGCAGAGGGAGAAGCAGGCTCCATGCAGGGACCCAGTGTGGGACTCGATCCCAGAACTCCGGGATCACATCCTGAGCCAAAGGCAGATGCTCAACCACTGAGCCACCCAGCCTTAAGTGTTTCTTTTTAAATGAGGGAAAAATAAACTGTAAAAGACTCCATGCTCTCAGAATAGCTTGCAGATTTTGCTTATAATACCTTTATTTTCCTTCTCGTCCTCCTTCTCCTCTTAAAGATATATAAACATAAAATAAAAAATGGTATGTGTATTGATAGGTAGGGTGTCAGTGGAAAGACCACCTACTGGCCCCACGAGCAGACTGCTGGAGCTCAGGATCTACCGCACGCAGTTTGAGGCATTTAAAGAGAAGTAATATACATACGGTTTTTCTGTGTTAACCACTTGATCAATCACAGGTTGGGTTATCCATGGTGGTTTTCAAATCTCTCGTTAGCTTTTTTTCTTCAACTCAGAGTTCTTCTGAACCGCAGGTCATTGTGTGCTGACTAATGCCATCTGATTTCTTATACCAGGCTAGGCTTTCTAGTAGTGTCAGACTGGGGCAGAACCAAACGTGGAAGAGGAGGTTGCTGGTCTAGCGTGGCAACTAGAGGGGCAGAGAGCTGTCGAATCTCAGGGAGGATTGGTCCTTGCAGCCTTGGGAAAACCTGCTTTTCTACCATGTGGGTGACTCTCCCTTTATGTTAGAGGTTTTGTTCATTTTCTGTTCACTCATTGATAACGGTCCTAAGTTTAGAAGTAACTTGGGTATCATTAGATACATACTGACTACTGGAATGCATTCTAAGCTGAGTAGTTAGAACTGAAATAGTCTGCTCAAAGGTAGAATACGGTTTTCCATTTCGTTTGTTAATTAACTTGGGGGGTTTCTTTAGTGATTCTCTGATGATTTGCATACATATTCATTAACTACTTGACAGTTCAAAGTTGGTCAGAAAAGCTATGTCTCCCTCATGATCCTAATGAAAAGGTAAGAAAGCCACAGGAAAAATTATGTCTTCTCGCTTGGCTTATTTTTAATATTAATACAATGTCAGTGCTCTTTAAATGCTGAACTTTGTAATGCATATGTACTCTGAATTATCTTGTTCAATAGAGAGAAGCAGTGGAAAAAAATTATATGCTTCCTCCTGTAGCTCAAAGGCCTGATCCATCAGAGCTGTAAAAATTAGTCATCTTGGGTGACTTTCGGTTCCTCCCTATTCTTGTAAGGCTGACTCTCTTCCATACACTAATATTCTCTAACAGCTTCCCGCTGGCAATGTGTGTCTGGCTAAGTAACTTCTAGTAATGTAGCCATTGTTGAGCTTAATTGTCTTTCACTTATTATTCTAGTGTCATTCTATTACATTAAGATAATTTACAAGTCTACTTTGCCTATGTAGATATTGCTTTAGAGCATTACATTGTGCTCTAGAATTTCAAGGCTCTGAAATTATTTTCTACTTTTTTAAGAGTCCCAAAATCAAGTTGTTTTCTGTTATTTTTAAAAATTTCACAAGTAAATTGAATTAAGTTGGATGGACCTCTGTCTTGGGAGAGCTAAACCTAAGTGGTCACATAAAATTCAGACTATGGAGGCCTCAGGAGGCTAATTTTGAAGTTCCAGCAAGGTGAAAGCGTAGCACAGAATTATCAGAGACCTCCTAATAATGATAATAATGAGAACAGCTGTCGTTTGGGGGGTACTTATTAGGTTTTGGACTCTTTATATATATTATCCTAAGGTAATCAATTGGGAAGGTAGGATACAATTCAAATTCCTTTTCTTTGCATAGAAGAGCTTTCAGCATATCATAGCAACAACTTAGCTTTCTAGTTTTAGTTTCCATTCCTCTGCTATCAATTATCTTATCTGGTCAGAATAGTCTATTTATGGTTTCCTACAAACATACCATGCATTTTTTTGGAAAAAAGTTTTATTCACATCAATTCATATAACCAAGCAATCCACCTATGTACAACTTGGGGCTCCAGGGTGGCTCAGTTGGTTAAGTGTCTGCCTTTGGCTCCAGTCATAATCCCAGATTCCTGGGCTTGAACCCTGCATTGGGCTCCCTTACTTACCAGGGAGTCTGCTTCTCCCTCTCCCTCTCCTCTACTCCTCTTTCTCTTAAATAAATAAATAAATAAATAAATAAATAAATAAATAAATAAAATCTTAAAAAAAGTGTATGACTCAATTTTTTTTAGTATATTTATAGAGTTATGTAACCATCAGCACAATTTTAGAATATTCTTGTTACCTCCTCCCAAAAAACCCCATACTCATTAAGCAGTCATTCCCTTTCCCTCCTCTACCTACCCTTCCATAAGCTACTGGTCTACTGTCAGTCTCTATAGCTTTGCTTAGTCCTGTCATTTTTGTTTTTTTTTAAAGATTTATTTATTTATTTATTCATGATAGACACACACACACACACACACACACACACACAGAGGCAGAGACACAGGCAGAGGGAGGAGCAGGCTCCATGCAGAGAGTCCGCCTCAGGACCTGATCCTGGGACTCCAGGACTGCGCCCTGGGCCAAAGGCAGGCGCCAAACCGCCGAGCCATCCAGGGATTCCCAGTCCGGTCGTTTTGAGTAAATGCAACCATACCATATGTGGTCTTTTGTGATTGACTTCTTTCACTTAACATGATGTTTTCAAAGTTAATCCATGTTGTAGCATGTGCTATAATTCATTTCTTTTTATTGCTAAATAATATTTTATTGTATGAATATACAGTATTTTTAATCCATTTCCATTCATCAGTTGATGAACACATAGTTTGTTTCTACTTTTTAGGTATTATGAATGTGCTACTATGAATATTTATGTTCAGGTTTCTGTGAATACATGTTTTCATTTTTCTTGGGTATATACTTACAAGTATAAATCCTGGGTCATATATGGTAACTCTGTGGTTAACCTTTTGAGAAAGTATGAGACTGTTTTCCACAGTAGCTACACCACTTTACATTCTCACCAGCAGTTCATGAGGGTTATAATTTCTCCATGCTCTTGCCATTATTATTATCTGTTTTTTTTTTATTATATCCATGCTAATGGGTATGAAATGGTATCACATGGTGGTTTTGACTTGTATTTCCCTGGTGTCTAATGATGTTAAGCATCTTTCCATATGCTTATTGATCATTTGTATATCTTCTTTGGAGAAATATATATTCATATCCTTTACCATTCTTCAAAATTGATTTGTGTTTATATTTGTGTTTATATTATTGAGTTATGAGTTCTTTATGTATTCTAAATAAAAGTCCCTAATCACTTATATAAGTTTCAATATTTTCTCTCCTTGTGGGTTGTCATTTCAGTTTCTTAATGATGAAACACAAAGGTTTTTAATTTTTAATGAAATCCATTATGTCTGTTTTTTCTTTTTTTCATGTGCCTCTATTATCATAATTAAAAAGCCATTGTCTAATCCGGGGTCATGAAGATTTACCCCTCTATTTTCTTCTAAGAATGTTACAGTTTTGTCTCTTACAGTTATGTCTTTTATCCATTTTGAACTATTTGTGTGTGTGTGTGTATGTGTGTGTGTTTGTGTAAGGGATGGGGAGGAAGGCAGAAAGGGTCAGAGAGGAGAGAGAATCCTAGGCAGGCTCCACACCCAGCACAGAGCTTGACACAGGGATCCATCTCACAACCCTGAGATTATGACCTAAACCAAAATCAAGAGTTGGATGCTTAACCAACGGAGTCACCTAGGCACCCCACTAATTTTTGTGTATAGAGTGAGTCAGGGGTCTAATGTCATTCTTTTGCATATGGATATCCAGTTTTTCAGCACAGTCTTGCATTTTTGAACTTCTATTTATTCCCATAGTCTCTTCTTTCTTCTTCTTGGCTGTTGAAATCCTTTGAGTCAGCTACCTTTTGCTTCCTATGAGTCCTTTGACCACCTTAATTTAAATTGATTTTTCTCCTTTAAATTGTTATCTTTTCATGGGTATGTACCTTTTCTCTCTGCATAACTAGAGCAAAAAACTATATCTTATACCCTCTGTGACCTACAAAGTATCAACTGATCAGTGTCCCTTAATGCCATTGTCAAAGTCAGTGGAAGACTGGAAGAGTGATGGGCTTTGGTCCTATAGTTTTGACATTCTTAGTTGTTTCATATGTGATTATGTTTGAGTTGCAGGAGATTATCAGAGATGTTATAGCTAATTCATGTTGATATTCTGTAGATTCTTATGACCTTACTGACAATTATGTTAAGTACATTATAAATTCTAGCATCTACTGCATTTTAAGAACAAACAATATTGGCATTTATATAAAGCTTTCAGGATTTGGTAAATAATTGTCCAATATTTGCTTTTGGTGTGAAAGGAATTTGGGAATAAGGTTTCTTTTTCATGACAAATTCTATGTGTTATTATGAATATCTAATATACTTTTACCTTAAATGATTGACAGAATGAGACACAGTTTTTGTAACACTGTAGACTGGTGAATAATATTCTGCCCATTGGTATTATTTTGTTTTTTTCTTTTTTTTTTTTAATAAAGATTTTACTCATTTATTTGAGAGATGCAGAGGTAGGGACAGACATAGTGAGAGAGAACAAGAACGGGAGGAGATGGAGAAGCAGGCTCTCTGTAAAGCAGGGAACCAGATGTGGGGCTCGATCCCAGGACCCTGGGATCATGACCTGAGCCAAAGGCAGACGATTAACCAGCTGAGCCACCCAAGCTCCCCAGTATTGTTTTTTTTTTTTCCTGAATTATACATTGGTGACCCTTCCATTTCCAGATTTAATAAAGAAATGTCTGCCATTTGGTTCCTCTATGAGGATGTGGTTTGGGGAATAAGGTGGTATTTCATGAGAAATTCTGTCGGTTGTTTTGCATATCTAATATGCTCCCTTTAGTGATTGATAGAATGGGATGTGTCATGCACATATGGCAAATCAGTATATTTTACAAGGTGTACTTGTCTTTTTCTGAGACTTATAATACTGAACCACCCACCTCTACAGAAACATGAGGACAGGTTTTCTTTTCTTTCAAAGATTTTTTATTTATTTATTCATGAGAGACACAAAGAGAGAGGCAGAGACACAGGCAGAGGGTGAAGCAGGCTCCGTGGAAGGAGCCCAATGTGCGACTCGATCCCGGGACTCCAGGATCATGCCCTGAGCTGAAGGCAAACACTCAACTGCTGAGCCACCCAGGCGTCCAGAGGACAGGTTTTCCATGAGATAGTCTTGGGAAGGTGACATCCACAAGTTGTACGTTCCTTGATACTTTAAAATCCAGGAATCTCACAACTCCATAATATATGAAATACTCCTAGATATAGCTAGCTCCTTTCCAAATGGCCAGGGGAGCCTAGAAGAGCAAAAGAGAAGGTCTCTCAACCAAACAGTCTCTCAATAATGTCACAAGATTTTTTTGCTTAGGAAATTGAAGTTGTCTTTTTGATACTATGGCTTTTCATTGCATTTCTTGTTCTGCTGGAGGTTTCTAGAACATAGTGCAGTGTTAGTAACTGCAGATTACTTCTTTCCTTACTCCTTCTCGAAGATATTAGAATGACTTGGGTGATCTGATGGTTGATTCAGAGACGGTTGTTTTATTATTTCAGATTGAGTGGTTTAAAAAGACAATTTACACAGAATTACCCTCAAAGTGCATGTGTGAGTTTAGTATATGTTGTACTCTGCATTTTTACAGGATGTGTGCAGTGGCAATTTGTACCCTATAATAGAGATGAGGTATCTGGTTTCTCAAGGCTAGCCTCTGAGTTAATTAGATGGGACTGTCTTCCAGATGTGTCAGATAGTTCCAGGCAAATAGTAACTATTTATAGTTGCTTCCCCATTGGTGCCAGAAGTAACTTTGTTTTCCCCTGAGTTCCCTCTGCATTTATCTGTCTCTTGCTGCTCTCATCACCTTCCACCCCCTGTTGTAGCTTAGCTCTAGCTATCTACCTTATCTCCTTGCTTCCTTTTCACATAGTTTGACTCATGATGTTCACTTAATAGATGTGGTAATCAGTGGTGTTGGACAGCAAATATTCCAGCTCTTAGCTTTCTGGGCAGTTGATAGGATTACACTTCCCACCACCTTTGGCTACGTGACTCGCTTTGGCATAGAAGTAATGCATATCACTTTCAGGGGAAAGATTTTTTTTTTTTTTTTTTTTTTTAGGGGAAAACTTTTAATAGCCAGTGTTCAACTCTACTTTTCCTTCCTCTTAACTGTGATTGTGTGATAGGATGAAATCTGAGTTGCCAAATGACTTCCAAGACCAGAGGCCCCTGAGGACCTGCAAAAAACATGTAGTTTGAGTAATAAATATATTTTTAATGCTTTAAATAGCTGAGATGTTGGGGTTGTTTATACACATCATAACCTAGCTTGTTTTGACAAATGCACCAAACATGTACTTCTAATATGATAGACACCAGCTATCAAACCCTTGAAATAGAGCTTGTCCAGTTAGATGTACCATGTGTATGAGACACATACTGAATTTTGAAGAGACTTAGTATGAAAAAAAAGTATGTAAAATATTCTATTAGTAATTTTAAAATGTGGTTTACATGTTGAAATGATATTTTGGGTATAGTGGGTTAAATAAAGTATATTATTTACATTTATTCCACTTGTTGCCTTTTTAAGAGGTTATACATGTGATTGCATTATCTTTTTGTTGGACAGTGCTGCACTGAACCATAAACTTATTGAAGACAGGAGCTCTTTCTTTCACCCTTGCTCTCCTACGACATTGCACAGTATCTGGGATATGGGATATGTTAAATAAATATAAGGTTAATGAGTGAACTATGTATAGTTCACTCCATTTATATTTAGTTTAACATTAAAAAATAATGCTATCTTCATCATGAAGCTTATTTGTATTTTTCTGTCTAATAATTTCCTCTTTTAGTTCCTTTAGCTAAAGAATAAAAATGCTCAATATTTTTAAACCATCAGAAAATTGAATGCTATGCTTTTGTGTTATGTTTGTGTTAATGTTAATGTTTTAAAATGTTTCACACTGCAAAAATCCTGGGATTATGGCCTAATAAAAATTTGAGCATGGTTAATCCTAATGACCAGCATTTTTTTTTATCATTGTAAAAATAACCAAGTAGTCCTGTTTGTGTAGTCATATTGTGACCTTTATTTATTTGCCAATGTCATCCATTTCTGTTATTTATATAATGGTTTTGCCCTTTGTATGAGGCCTTATGCTACAAATCAAAAGGAAATAGGGAGAAACAGAGACCCTTAGGACCTTCTGCAATATCAAATGTGAATGACTTCTCATATGAGGAAGCAAGGCTTTTAGGTTCTAGATGAATGAGACAGAAAGCAAAATAGGTAGTGAAAGGAGCCCTCAAAATAACATGTCTTGGGATGTCTGAGTGGCTCAATAGGCAATAGTCTGTCTTTAGCTCAGGCCATGATTTCAGTGTCCTGGGATTGAGCCTTGTATCGGGGCTCCCTGCTCAGCAGAGACTCTGCTTCTCCTTCTCCCTCTCTGCCCTTCCTCCCTGCTTATTCTCTCTCACTCTCGCTCTCTCTCTCTCAAATAAATAAGTAAATAAAAATCTTTATAGAAAAAAAGTAACATGACTTCAAAAAAAGAGGGGAGCATAGGGAATATACTCAGTGATATTGTAATAGCATTGTATGGTGACAGATGGTAACTACACTTGCCGTGAGCATAGCATAATTTAGATTTAGGCTTAAACATAGATGTATCAAATCACTATGTTGTATACCTGAAACTAATGTAACATTGTATGTCAACTATACTTCAACAAACAAACAAACAATCAAAAAATAAGCTGAGACTTTTAGGGGAAAAAAAGTGAGTGGAGGAAGCACAAAGTAACAAATATGCTGGAAAAATAAGCACTTAATAAATTATAGATCTTGGCATAAGATTGTATGATCCTAGAGGGAATTATGGAAGGACATATACTAGGCTGTTCCATTGGCTAAGGAGGCACAGGGGAAGGAGAGATAGATGCCTCCATCAAAAGACTGTAGAATAAGCAAGGACTTGTCCACAAACCAACTTATAAATAATTTGCACAAAATCCTATGTTATGTGTGCATGCATAAAAAGACATATGATATAGTGGTTACCAAAATATTAGTGATAATTCTCTTTCCAGGTGGTGGTTGAATTTCAGATAATTTTACTTTCTTTGTTGTACATTTGACTTTTTTCCCAAATGGGCATTTTGTATAATCAGTAAATAATCTGATTTAACATTTTCACATATATGACAAAGTTTTAAGGTTAGCACAAAGTTTAAGGATCCAATCAGAAGTTGTCTCTATTATTTGTATTCTATTGAAATGACTGGCTAGTGATTATAAATTAAAAAAAGAAGTGATTAGAAATGTATTAAGTGAATGTATTCATTTTGATTACCAGGGACTCTTTTAAATGCACCTATTAATAAGTGTGGTAGCCTCTTCCATGAGTTAGGCTTCAATTTCCTTCCTAACTGACAAAGTGAAATAGTTGGTTCAGATTATCTTATCTGAAAGTGAACAAATCTTCGGAAAGAAAGAAAATGCTTTTGTCAGATTATAAAGGACTTGGGAATTATGCCATGAGGGCACATGCTGAGTAATGTCAGTTCTTGAGGCAGGGTGCCAAGTTTTGTCAAAGAAAGGCAAATATGGGGTTTGTTTCGCAATATCTGGAAATTTTGGAACTCTAATTTCTTGGAAAATCTTTCCAAGATAAATTTGGTGTGAAGCCATTCTACTTCAAAAAATTACATATAACAAGAGGAAAGTAAAAACAAAGTGCAACAAGATGTTAGATGAGAAAAGGAGGTTTTTCTTCCCCCAAAGAGATTGTGACCTTGTTGAATTCAATTATGCATCTGACAACCTCATAGGAAACATCTTCATAAGGTTAATTTTGCTGAAACTCGTGAGCAAGGACAAAGTAAAAAAAAAAAAAAAAAAAAAGCCTATCAGTTCACTTTTCTTCATCTTTAAAAGTGTACAAAAGATGAGGTGTTATGTATTTCAATAGCATTCTGAATCTCTAGGTGATCTTGAGCAAGTCATTGAAATTTTCTGGGTCCCCTTTTTCTCATTTGTCTTATATGGAGGATTTGGATTGTAAAACCTACTATGTTTTCTCCTAGGTTTTATTTTTTAAAATATATTGAAACTATTTTTATGATTTTTGACATATTTATATACTATTTGATATATATCAGTAATTTTTTTTTTTTTTTTTTTTTTTTTTACATTAAGATCTGGTTCTTCTAAGATGTGAAAAGCATTGTGGGTGAGTTTATAGCATTGCCTAGAACTATGACTTCCCCCAAAGTCTCTTTGAGTTTTCCACAAACTTTGAAAGCCTTTGCTTGGTTGCCACAGGGTCATGGTCATTGACAGGAAAAATCCAACCAATACAAGATGGCTATACAGACTTGGAGACTCAGAAATATTCACTCCATCTCAGGATAAGTATCCCTTGCCCTCAAGTCTTCTTGGACCCACCCTATTGATGGTGACTTTGCCTGTCTTGGGTGGGAAATTTGCTCAGGTTCTTGAAGAAACACAGTCTGGGCCTTTTTATCAGGCAAGTTCCAGCTGCTCTGAGAGGTTCCTAACCAGAATAGTACATGTAGTTGTGTATGGCTTCTATGAAGCCATAGAAGGCAATAAGTGCGTTTTGCTCTAGAACCATTTCTTTCCATTCCTCATCATCAGTTTTAGAGCTGGTAGGAGTCAATCCAGCAGATTTTTGAACTTTTGAATTGAAGATAAATTCCAGGTGACCTTGAGACTTGACTGTCTGCAGTAGGGTATCTTAAGCCTGTCTGATGTGTTTACCATACTCCAATTGAGGAAAAGTTTTGTATGGTTTATTCATTAATTCTACATTATTGAGTGTCTACCAAATGCCATCTTGGTGACACCAAAATGAAAAAACAAAACAGGATAATTCAATAGAGAAAGGCTAGGAGATACTAAATAAGGGACTAATTAAGATTAAGACAGCTTCATTGAGGAGATAGCATTTTTTCCTTGGTGAAAAGAAGGAGCCAGCCATAGAAAGGTCTGCTGTTAGCATATTTCAGGCAGAAGGAGTAGCCTCTGGAAAGGTGGGGATGAGCTTCATATATTCAAAGAACAGAAAGAAGGCCAGTATGGCCAGAGTGCAGCGTGCTGGAGAGAATGATAGGATTAAGGTCACAGAGGTGGGCCGGTATGAGGTCAGGTAAGCCTTGTAGGGAAAAGTTTGGATTTCCTTGTAAGAGCATTGCAAGGGTTTAAGCAAGAGAAGGATATCATTTGATTTTTACTTTTCTTGCTTCTTCTGGCTGTTTGGTGAAGAATGGGTGATTGAAATAGTATGGAGGAGGATTAGGGAGTTTGTAATCCAGTGATCCATTTAAGAGATGATGGTGACTCAGACAATTGAAAAGGAGAGAAATGTCATGGCTTTGGGACATATTCTAGGGGAGAGTTCATGGGGCTTGTTAATGGATGCTTATAGGAGAATAAGACAAAGCACAAATCAAGGATGATTCCTGTGTTTTAGGCTTGAATAACTGGGTGGTTGGTGGTTCCGTTTACTGAGGATGAGAAGATCTGGAGAGGGAGTGGTTTGGAAGCATATAAAGTGTTCTGTTTTTGCTGTTAAACTTGAGCTGCCCATTAAATATTGAAAGGGTGATGTCAGAGAGGTCGCTTGGACTCCCATGGAAAAGCCCAGACTGGAGATTTAAATTTGGGAATCATTGGCATTGACTTAGTATGAATTGTGAAAAGCTAGATAAAATTATAAACCAGCCCTGTAATTTATCTTGAGTGTGTGCTACTTTCAGTTAGGAAAAAAAAAATCTTTTATAGAATGATATGATAATTATTACTTATTGCTTAGGCTTTTTATAATAGTTGATTATCAGACAATTAGAATAACCACATCACTTTTATCTGATAATTAGAGTTAATTTGCAAGTACTGATAATAGGCTGACTCACTGAATAAACAAAATACAGAGCACAGTTGGTCTCTGTAATCATGTGAGTCAAGTTCCTCTTCATGTCTTTATAGGCTCAGAGTTGCTGAATTCTTGAGAATTCAGAATTTTCATTGGTAAGCCAATGGCTTTATTGTTTAATAACATTGTGTACTTCAGGAGAAATGCTTTTGGGGTAATTCTTACCACCCTGCCCGCCCCCCCCCCCCCCCCCCCCATCTGAACTCTACCCTTGAAAGCTCTTTGTACCTGCAGGCCTAGAGGCTTGCAAGCTAGCTGTGATAATAGAGATGCCTCACTGTATTGAGTGTCCACTAAATGTCTGTCATGACGCCGGGTGTTTTGTGTAGGCTAGCTTGAAATTTTATTAGATGCCCTGAAATGTTGGCTTTTTTTTTTTTTTTTTCTATTTTAGTGGTGAGTAAACAAAAGCTTAAGGTCACATGGCTAGTAAGTGGCAGAGTCGAGATTCACCACTAGGTCTGGTTCCAAACAATTTACAATTTTTATTCTACCAAGTTTTTCAGCTACCAAAATTCCCCTTATTCTCCTAGCGCTGTTTTTCCCTACCAACTCTTTTATATCTTTCTAGCCAACTACCCAGTTAGCTACCACCCACATTTCTCTTTTTAAAAATGGTCACTGGAGATGCACATGCCCACCCTCTGATACTTCTGCTTTCTATCTATAGATTTCAGCGCCTGCCGTACCTGCTTTCTCCTCAACTATGCCCTTTTTCTACACTCTGGAATTCTATGAGTTAAGCAAACTTCACATTCTTTAACCTTTCCCTTCAACATTTCCCTATACTCTTGCCAAAATTGAATCTTGGCCTTATTTTAAGTTCTAAGTTCCTTAGCCAAATTTGTCACTAGCGGTCACTTCTTCCACTTTCTCTGGTTCTCAGATGGAGGAGCAGGGGTCAGCAAATTTCCTGCTTCCCATCATACCCAGACTATTGTTTGCTCATTGTTTCTCAAGAACTTGTGTTTTGAACTGTACTCTATCATTGTATACCACAGTTTTCCTATCTTGTATTCAACTCACACCTCCTGCATGCTTGTCACCCCATTGAGAACCTGTTTTTGCTGACTTCTCTCATTCTTCTAGCATCTGAAGAACCTGATAATTTATCTGCTGTTCTAGTCCCTGTCTCCACAGATCTTTGGCCTCTAGACTTTAAGCAACTTTATGACACTCTTGCTCCTTATAGACACTGCTGCACTTGTCATCTGAAATGATCTTCTCAGATGATATTGGTTATGGTTTTACCTCTTTTCAATCTTCTCTCCTATTGAATCTTGGCTGTATTCTCATTGTAACAGCTCCTTGCCCTCTCTGTTGCCTGGACATGTCACATTGGCCTCACCTGCCTTCCTATCCAAATGGACCTTTTGGCCCACCATTTAAACTTAGGGCTTGCTAGCTTCATGGCCTTCAGTTTCTGGTTCCCATGTCTTATTTTACTGGCTCTGCAAATCTATAATTCTGAGTAGACTCCACCATCTGATTTCGATACTCCTGCTCTCATATAACTGAGCTAAAAAAAAAAAAAAAAAAAAAAAAAAGTCAAACCCTTATTTTTTTTTTCAGTAAGAAAAATTCATTATAACATTTTAGCACATAGTCAAGAGTCTCATGGTTGGTTAAATCAGTGATTCATAACAACATCGAAGACCTGGGATCTTTCCATTCTCCCCAAACCTGTTGCTCCTATTAGGTTAGCTTCAGTGTAACTGGTTATCTTTATGATTACAGCACAGCTGCTGCAATTTTGAGGGCCAGAGAGAAATAGCACTTAGCAGAAAAATTGGTCTGATTGATCTTGCCACAATTATCAACCTACTATTAGACCTATGGCTCCATTGCAATCTCACTGCTGATTAGTTCCCACATATGTTCCCCGCTGGGACTAGTCTGAGTTTTTTCCAATCCCAATCCAATCAAGCCACACCCATTTTCTTTTTTTTGCCTCAAAATTTTCTCCCTTATCTGTTCTATTGCCAGTACCATTTGGCCCTTTCCATATCACTTCATTTTACCTACCCCTGATAAGTGACTCTTCCTGAAGCATGGTGCTGAGTATGTTACCTTTTTCAACCCACTCGCAATGAATCCCTCAAATTCAGATTCCTTTGTGTGACATTCAAAGTCCATTACAACCTGACCCTATACTACATTTTCAATCTTAACTTCCATTACTCCTGTTCATGTACCCAATGAGCCAATCAGACTGAAAATTCCTGATTATTCCTTCAATGCTCCCAGTTTTTTCCACCTCTATTTTTGTTCCCTTTTTCTGAAGAATATCCTCTCGACTCTGCAAATGAAATTACCACACACTTAAATGAAATTACTACACACACTACTACACACACTAACTCCAGTGTCCTTACTGTAAAAGCTTTTCTGATTTCTCTCATTCCCAGCAAGAAATTGTAGTCTTTTCTGAATTTTGAAGTTGATTATTTTTGGTCATTATTTTGTATGATTATTTTTACATACTTCCATATTAATTGCCCCGTAGCCCCAGTTTTCAATATTTCTCACTAATATTATTTGAACAATTCTTCAAGTGTTTGGTGTTTGCTTGTTTTAGTTGTTGTTTAGACTTTTTTTCTGGCCTCTGATCCTAGTTTCTGTTATGTGCTTAAAGGACATCCGGCTTTGGGGCCCTCTGGGACTGTACATAATTTTGCCTGGAAAAAGCCCAAAACACTATAATGAAAATTGTTCCCCTGGGTATTTAATTCTATTGATATGAGGTTGTTTGTGTCTTTTCAGTATTTATTGATGATTTTATTTATTTATTTGAGAGAGAGAGAGAGAGAAAGGAGCAGAGGGAGAGGGACAAACAGACTTCATGTTGAGAGTGCAGCCCAACACAGGGCTGCATCCCACGAGTCTAAGATCATGACCCTGAGAAAGCAAGAATCAGATGCTCAACTGACTAAGCACCGAGGTGCCCCTGTTTTTACAGTTTTAATATAATACAGTGTTTTAACTAATATATATATATCAAAAAAGATTTAAACAAGATTAAAACAAGTATTATCAAGTTAACATTGAGGGGCCCAGTTTTTTAAAAACATCACTTAACTGTATTGATCTTGCCTTTAAAATGTCTGTGAAATCAATTTCCTTCTCTCCATTCTCACTGCTGGTGCCTCATTTCTGATGCTCACCACCTCTCTCTGCCACTAGCTTCTTACACTGCTGTCTACAGAAGAGTTGTCTCCAGCCCAAACAAATCTGGTGATGCTGCTTCTCTGCCTATACACATTTTCTGATTCTCTGTTGCTTCTAGAAGTTAGTCCAAATTCACTTGTGAGACTTTAAATTCCCTTTAGATTCCCAATTGCCTTCCTTATGATCTTCTGAGGTCTGAAATACCCTCCTCATTTCTTACCCTTGCCAATTCCCATCGATCACTTAAGGCCAGCTCGAATATCATCTTGTCCGTGAGACTTTTCCTGCCATCCTCAGAGACTCGTTCCTTTTCTGTACCATTTATTCATTTCATTCATCTGTTGAAATCCAGGTGGTGAAAAATGCTGGTATATAACACATGTCTTTATTTTATTGTATTTTTTAAAAAACAATATTTCAAGTTTTTTTTTAAATTCTAGTAACTAACATGTAGTATAATATTAGTTCCCATCGAATTTAGTGATTCCTCACTTATGTATAACACCCAGTCTTTAAATATGGTCTATATGAGGCTGTACAGAGAAAAGTGCAAGAAAATGACAGCATAGAAGGAATGGAGGGGATCAAATTTGAACCCCCCCCCAATGTATTAGAAAGAAATACTTAGTGCCTGATTAGATGTGGTGAAATGCAGAAAGTGGAAGAAGATAGAATAATCCTTAGATTTCTGTCTTGAGTGACGAAGTGGGTATATGAACATCCATAGAGATAGGAAATAAAAGGAAAGAGCAGGCCAGGTGGGTAGTGTGAGTTTAGTTTTGATGTACCTTTAAGGTTTCTGAGTGGACATGTTCAGCACACAATAAAAGATGTGGATTAAGAGCTCAGGTGAAATAAATTTTTGGTTTGGGGAGTTCCAACAAACAGAGGACAGGTGATGGCTGGGCAGGGTCATTTCTGAACTTACCAGGTACTTGCTTTATACCTGTCTTTTGTTTCCATACCTTATTAGAATATAATTATCTTTTGGTATGATTTGGTTCCTTCATAAAGACACAGACTTATTAATCTATCTGATATCCTATCACATTCTTTTGAACATAAAAATTTCATTTAACATGAGAGAATGAATATATGAGTTCATTCAGTTGTGCCTTAATCATGAGTGAGAGAAAAATGTAATCAAGTTATTTAGTAAATAATTTACTGAGCACCTTCTATGTACTGGGCAGTGTCCTAGACACTGGAAATACAGCAGTGAAAATGACAGTGGGGGGACAATAAGAAAGTAAATAAACAAGCCAATAGTTGGTAATAGCTAATACCACAGAGTTTTTATTATGTGTCAGGCCCTGTTCTCAGCATTTATCATGAATTTAAAATGTTAATCCTCACAAAATCCTATAAGGCAGTTGTTAATAAATTCTATGAGGGGAATTAAATAGAATAGTACAGAAGCAAGTAACTCAGGGGTGGTTAGAATGGTCAGAGAAGGCTCTGTGAGGTTACATTTGAGCTGAACTGTGAAGGAGCCAGCCATCAGAAGATCTGGAGGGAGGATATTCTATGCACAGTGCAAGTAAATTAAAAACCTTATTATTTTTTAGTGTTAAAAGAACAAAAACTTTTCTTAAGCATTGAAGTTACATTCACTAACCTTCAAATACACCACATCTCCATCCACCTACAATCAATCAAACCAGGAGTAATTCTTTCTGTACAATGTAAGGTTTGGGTAAATGATCTTCCAAGGTACATTAAATCACCTGCTCAACTCCTGTGGGTGGGAATTGTGGAATTATGTCTTACCTTTCTAAACACTAATGTATCACAAATATGATCAGGAAAATTATAGGAAAACAAATGTAGAGAAATGATTCTGATTTTAAAGTAGACTAAGTTTGGAAACACTTGTTACAAAAACAAAAATCATCGAGGTATGTCTGCTTTACTTGCTCAGATACATTCTTAATGAGAAAGTTATCAAGAACATACTGATAAGCCATCCCTTCTTAAATTTATCTTTTCCCTCAGCTATCTAGGTATTTTTTGCAAAGAAATCATGTTGACACATAACTTTAACTTCTTGTCAACCATTTAGGGCAACTCTGAAGACTAGTTGTTGGAAATATCTTTTATTACCCTTCCTGCTATCAGATAGATTTTTTAAAAGATTTTATTTTTTCGATGGACACCAAGGCTCCTTCCACAGTTTGGCTATTGTGGACTTTGCTGCCATTAACACTGGGGTGCAGGTGTCTCAGTCTTTCACTGCATCTGTATCTTTGGGGTAAATCCCCAACAGTGCAATTGCTGGGTCGTAGGGCAGGTCTATTTTTAACTCTTTGAGGAACCTCCACGCAGTTTTCCAGAGTGGCTGCACCAGTTCACATTCCTACCAACATTACAAGAGGGTTCCCCTTTCTCCACATCCTCTCCAACATTTGTTGTTTCCTGTCTTGTTAATTTTCCCCATTCTCACTGGTGTGAGGTGGTATCTCATTGTGGCTTTGATTTGTATTTCCCTGATGGCAAGTGATCCAGAGCGTTTTCTCATGTGCTTGTTGGCCATGTGTTTGTCTTCTTTGGTGAAATTTCTGTTCATGGATAAAGAAGATGTGGTCTATGTATACAAAGGAATATTCCTCAGCCATTAGAAACAATGAATACCCACCATTTGCTTCAACGTGGATAGAAGTGGAGGGTATTATGCTGAGTGAAGTAAGTTAATCAGAGAAGGACAAACATTATATGGTTTCATTCATGTGGAGAATATTAAAAAATAGTGAAAGGGATTAAAGGGGAAAGGAGAGAAAAATGACTGGGAAATATCAGAGAGGGAGACAAACCATGAGAGACTCCTAACTCTGGGAAACGAACAAGGGGTAGTGGAAGGGGAGGTGGGCAGGGGGGATGGGGTGACTGGGTGACGGGCACTGAGGGGAGCACTTGATGGGATGAACACTGGGTGTTATGCTATATGTTGGCAAATCGAACTCCAGTAAAAAATATTTTTAAAATATTTTATTTTTTTATTTTTGAGGTGGGAGGAGGCAGATGGGGAGGGAGACGGGAAGGGGGAGGTGCAAGCAGACTCCCTGCTGAGTGCAGAGTCCAACTTACAGCTTCATCTCAGGAACCTGAGACCATGACCTGAGCTGAAACCAGGATCGGATAATTAACTGACTGAGCCAACCAGGCCCCCCTCAGATAGAGTTTTTGATAAGACCATGATGACTAAAGGCAGACAGGAAGTTCATCAAGGGCCTGAAATGTGTCTGTTCCAGAAAGCAAATTCCACTTTCCAAAATGAATTTATCTATAATAATCAGTAAAATAAATCTATGTGTTAAGACCTCACAAATGAGAGACATGATGAAAATGTGAAAATGTGAAAAAAACTGAGAAGAGATACTCTAATCCAGTTGCCTCAGTTTATGGGGAAAGATCAACTCTTTCCAATATTCCAAAGTCACAGCCTTGAAGTAATGGGATTCTGGATAGCATGTCTTGGTAGGCTTTCAAGTTTACCTAGAATTTTGTATTTATAATCTTATTTAGAGATTTTGATAATTTTAAATAAGAGGCCTTGTAATACAATTATAAATTTTATATTTAATTATATTATTTTGTGTTAAGGAACAATTGTTTAATTTATATGGGCAGTTTGTATTCACTGTGGGTAAGTAAAACTGCATGCTATTCTATTTGGCTTACCAAATTGATAAAACAATTGATTTTTGTCTGAATTTTTATTAAAAGTGATGTGCTTTGATCGGTAGAATTTGCACATATATTAGTCAGTTTGGGCTGCCATAACCAAATGACATAGTCTGGATGACTTAAACAACAAATTTGTTTTCTTACTGTTCTGGAGGCTGGAAATCTAAGGTTAATGTTCTAGCAGGGTTGGTGTCTTGTCAGAGCTCTCTCTTTGGGTTGCAGATGGTTGCCTTCCCTCTGTGCGTTCACATGGTGTTTGGTGTGTGCATGTGGAGAAAGTAAGCAAGTGAGCTTTCTGATGTCTTTTCTTATAAGGACACTGATCATCTGGGATGGGACCCCACCCTTATGGTCTCATTTAATCTTAATTACTTCCTTAAAAGCTCTATCTCCAAATGTAGTTACAGTGGAGTTAAGGCCTCAACATAGTAATTTGGGTGGAAGGGCACAAACTTTCAGTCCATAGCATATATAGAAGTCTAAAACTTCTATGCAAAGTAAAAAGGCGATGAACATTAAGACACTCTGAATATTTCTACTGCCTTTGTGGCTTCCTATTTTCACATTATTTCCACTTCTATTGATGGCCATTTTGCAAATTTAAGTGCATAATGTCAGAGAATAGTTAGGAATTTGCTGAAGGACAATAGGGACAGTGATACTTTTAACTGTCTTTAAACCTCCCCCATGAAAACAACCTAAATTCAAGGGATGAATGAATGAAGAAAATGTAGTATATACATATGATGGAATATTGTTCAGCCTTTAAAGAAAAGGAAATCATGCCATATGTGACAATATGGATGAATCTAGAAGACATTACACTAAATGAAATAAACTAGTCACAAAGGACAAATACCACATGATTTGTAGTTATATGGAATCACAAATATTACATGATTCCATTTATATAAGGTATCTAAAATAGATTTGTAGAAGAAGAGAGTAGAATAGTGGTTGCCAAGGGTTGGGGGGGGGGAGGTGTAATGGGGAATTGCTCTTCAATGTGTATAAAGTTTCAGTTATACAAAGTAAGTTCTAGAGATCTGTTGTACATTATGCCTGTAGTTAATAATATTATATTATGCACTTAAATTTTTTTTAGGAAGATAGATCCCATGTTAACTGTTCTTACCACAATAATAATAAAAATCTCTTCCCTGTGCTTTTTAGAAATTCAACTTTTTCTAATTTTTAATTTCTTTCTTTTGTCTGTTTCATTGGGTGCTTGGCCAACTCTTGGAATTCTCCTGCAGTTTAGTCCACATTTTATTTCTTGAATTGTATAGGTTTATAAATATAGACACAATCTATAGTTTATAGTCTACCATATATAATTTATAGCTTATAGATCTTTAAAGTTTGAAAACTACTGATCATTATGGGACTCTTACATGTATAAACTTTCATATACCACTTTATATATTAAGTGAACCTTACCATTGTTTTGTTTCCTTTTGTGATATAAATGTGAGGTAGCCTGAGCTGTTGAGAAAGTAGCTGTGATCCAGATGACTGGATACTACAGTATATATACAGGATACTACAAGTGAGGATAGGAGCCTTGCATGCATGACCTTGCTTCCATCCTTACCTACAAGTCAACTGTTTCTCTTAAGAAGAGCCTCAACAATTTTTAAAAAATTTTATTTGAATTCAGTTAATTAACAAATAATGTCTCAAAAACTTGTTGATCCAATCCTTTTAAATATCAGTATTTCTTCATTGGTTGTTTTATTTGTCTAAACTTTAAGGTATGATCTTTCTTTTAGATAAGTGGCTGCTTAATTTTAAGGAGGAAATATAAATAATTGGTTTACAAATTGCCATTGTTTAAAAAAATTTTATTGAGAGAGAGAGAGAAAGCAGGAGCTCACAAGAGGGAGGGTAGGGGAAGGGCAGAGGGAGAGGGAGTGAAAGAATCCCAAGCAGATTTCATGCTGAGCTCAGAGCCCAATGCCAGGCTCAATCTCACAATCCTGAGATCATGACCTGAGATGAAATCAAGATTCAGCCAAATGTGGGGCAACCTAGGTGCCTCAAAAATTAACCATTTTTGATAGAATGAATTTTAGTTCATCATTTAAAATATTTTCCTTCCTCATTACACTGCTGTTCAAATGAGGTAAGGAGGGGCGTGATTATTTGTAATGTTAATCATGTCTTGGGTTTGTAAATTGGCTTGCTGAGGAGTTTTTTGCAAGAGTGAACTTATTTCATTTAAAGTATGATTATATATATAGGTTAAAAGATCCCTGGGTGGCTCAGCGGTTTGGCGCCTGCCTTTGGCCCAGGGCGTGATCCTGGAGTCCCGGAATCGAGTTCCATGTCGGGCTCCCGGCATGGAGCCTGCTTCTCCCTCCTCCTGTGTCTCTGCCTCTCTCTCTCTCTCTCTATGTCTATCATAAATAAATAAATAAATAAATAAATAAATAAATAAATAAATAAATCTTAAAAAAAAAAAGAAAGAAAAACACCCAAATATATAGGTTAATATATGTTTTCATTTATTTGAAATTTACTTAGCAATATCTGGTTGTTTGAGGTGGAAATAAGCATTTTCTGTGAAAGGCTTATTGGCACGGAACCTGGCATATGAAAGAACAGAATTAATGTTAGTTGTCGTTTTTACTCTTATTATTGCCAGACTCTGTGTTAGGCACTGAAGATAGAAGATAAAAGGCCACCATTTCAATGGGATGGGCCTGTAGGGATGGAGATGGAGTTACCATTGTTCTCTGAAAATAGATTTTTGGCTGTTTTGTAGGTTGGATCCAGAGCCTTCTGGATCCACTTTTTTTTTTTTTTTTTTTTTAAATTTCTTTTTTTATTTTTAAATATTTATTTATTTATTTATGATAGAGAGAGAGGCAGAGACACAGGAGGAGGGAGAAGCAGGCTCCATGCCGGGAGCCCGATGCGGGACTCGATCCCAGGACTCCAGGATTGCGCCCTGAAGGCAGGCGCCAAACCTCTGAGCCACCCAGGGATCCCCTGGATCCACTTTTAAATAATACACAGATCTGTGAAATTCACAAAGGATTACAGAGGATGAATAAAATGTAATATTTTCACCATGACATAGCATTAAACACCAGCATTCTCTAGTTAAAAAGTTCGACTATGTTTCTCAGGGTTTTGATTTTGTTATCGGTTGCATCTTCCCTGTCCCTTCAAGGGGAACATAACTAAAAGACAACTACCAGTGGTATTTATGTTAAGCTTCATCTAGTTGGTTATCAAAGCACAAATCTTGCTTTGCTGAAGGACTTTTTAGATTTGTTTTTATTAGTGTAGTGATTAAGCAGATCTGTGGAAAATGGGTACTTTCCAATTTCTTGAAAGTCTAAACATGTTTTAATGGTTTGTTTCAACATGTTTTACTTTCTATGTTTCAGTAGCTTAAGGCGTATTGCTGATTAGAAGACAAAGAAACTCTTTCAAATTACTTTATTAATTTTATATTTATCACTTATGGTAATTTATAGTTAGAAAAATTCGTTTTTTTAAAAAAGATTTGAAACTAATTTTTCTTAGCACCTAAAATGGTTATGTTCAGATGTGTTAGGAAACTTTCAACAAAAACTGGCTCTGATTTCCAAGGAAGTTAGGGTACATTACTTCCTTAGAAATCAAAGCCAATAGGTTGGAGTTTACAAATGATGAACTAAAATCGATTGAAAACATTTTCAATATTAAGAAAACATATTTAAAAAATCTATTTAAATAAATTTTACCAGTTCCTCAATAGAAAGTGTATCATGTTCACGCTTTCTTCTTGCTAAATATTTGGATTTTTTAATAATGGGGTTCTTCCCTTTTAATGGTTGTCTCCTGGGTGGTCCATAATACTGACTTTGTTAGATTTACAAAATTGATTTGTATTTCAAACTTAAGTGCAAAAAAAGGCAAAACATGTTTCTAGTGACACTGTTTATAAGAAGAAGGCCCAGTGAAAATACCAGAAAAGTGATTTATCTAGAAAAATTAGAAGTGGTCCTCTTATTACTTCATTGGCTTCTTCCACAAAAGAGTTTGTAAATAAAATTTTATAGGGCTAATTGAAAATGAAATAGTGAATGGAAGCCAGTTTTAGTATTCCTGTTTTATTAAAGCATGGCTCATTTCAGCTAAATTTTTAAAAATACCCATCTTCATTATGAACATTCTTTAATGAAAGTTTAATGAGTATCCATATCTCAGATTAGCTCAGGAATTTTTAGAGGCATTCACATGGGCAGCTGAGTGCTTTGGTGGAAGGGTAAGATAGGGTCAGAGAAACCTAGGATGACATCCTGGCTCTATCACCTACTGGCAACGTAACTTTGAACCAGTTGATTAAACTTGCTACAACTCAGTTTCTTCACTTATAAAATGGAGAGCAAAATAATTGCCTTTTAAGGTTGCTTTGAGAAGAAAGTGAAATCCACTATCTTGCAGTGTTTTGTTAGTTTTACTTGGCATTGTTTTTCATAAAAATAGTTCTTCCAAAGTTTGTTATGGGGGCACCTGGGTGCCTCAGTCAGTTAAGCATCTGCCTTCAGCTCACATCATGATGCCAGGGTCCTGGGATCGAGCCCTGCATCAGGCTCCCTGTTTAGTGGAGAGTCTGCTTCTCCCTCTCTCTCTGTTCCTCCCCACCCCACTCATACTCTGTCTCCCAAATAAAAAAAGTTTAATATTATCCGATATTGGCTATAACTCAAAGAATGAAGAAAATATTCTAAGCCAGTGGTTGGCCAACCATTGTTTTATGCCATTTTGGTAACTATAGTTTCATTGCAGCATAACCACATCCATTCGTTCATCCATTCGTCCATGGCTGCTTTTTCACTAGCAAAGCAATGTAGTCGCAGCAGAGACCCTGTGGCCCATAAAGCCTGCAATCTTTACTTTCTGATCTTTTACAGAAAGTTTGCCAGCCCCGGATCTAAGCTGTTGTCAGGGGATTACTTAATTGATATTATGAAGTGTCATGGTTTGGGCAAGTGGGAGGATCTACTTTAAGTGAGGTGCCATGGGGAGTAGACGATAGTATTACTTGGCTATTCCCAGGGTTAACCAGAGAAGTCTAAGGATTATCTGTGATTAGTGGTGAGATCTCCTGGAACAGTTGGAAATAACAAATCCAAACCCGACCAAAGGGGATTTGGGTGGAACTGAAACTTTTCTCATGATTCAGTTTCAGAGTGGGGAGAACTAGAGACTGATATCAGATCTCACTGTATTGTGTCCTTTATCAGAACATTTCTATGAAAATCGTTCAGAGCTCTGGTTACACAGTTTGGATTCAGTCATTCTCAACAGATCCTTGTGTATCATTCTAAGACATAAATTTCAAGATTGCTGCCAGGTATCTGAGACCCTGAATTGAGTAGATTTTGCCTGGTTATCGGAGTAGATCCTCCAAGTGCTAGCGCGAGCCAAAGTAGGTAAATCTGTTTCTGCTACTTATTACTGAAAGGTTTGAAACCACATTCCACTTAATAATTCTAATAGATTTAACATCAGAACAATTGTTGGCCTCTACTGGAAATTCTGATAAGTATGTTTCATTTTTCACAATAAGTTATACTCAGCTACTCTCAAAATCTGTTTTTTTTCTCCTAAATTGAACTTTGAAAAGTCAGACAATACAATAATCACTCCTGAAAGCTGCCTTAGAGTTTATAAAGTGCTTCCATTTTCACAATCGTACTAAAATAATACCATCACCATTCATGTTAGAAGGACTGGAATGATCCCTCTTTTGCAGATGATGAAAACTTCAAGTCCCAGGGAGTTAAGCCACTTGCCCAAAGCCATACAGCACTGAAGGGTGTAGGAGGGCCTTGGATGTGTCTTCTCACTTCATATTCTGTGTTGGCTCTAGCATGTCACTTTTGTCTCATGTTCCTTCTCAGCCAAGTATTTATTTACCTATTGAAAAACAGGTAAAGTATAAGATCTCATTAGTTTACAAAAGAGACGTCTAGAAAAGAGAACAGAGAGAATTTCATATTAGGAAGAAAAAAAGATCATCGAACCGAATGTTGTGAACAGTTGGCCCATAGGTCCCACTTGGCCTGCAGATGGACTTGGCTTAGCCTCTATCATATTCTCCTATACATGGTTTTATTATAAAAAATATATGGAATTAGCTATTGACTAATAATATAAATCAGTCCCAATTTCCAGCTTCTTTAGACAAGTTGCACAATGTGGCCATACTGGGTCCACAGTCCTATGTAGCAGTAGGCTGGATTTAAATGCTGAAACACTTGCCCTTTTTGGAGTGGGCATCTGCTTTCTAGTTTCCATCTGTCTCTTACTCCCTCTTGTCTTTCCAGCCATACCCTGCTTCAATCATTTATAGTACTTATGTGGCTCAAGTAGACATTTGAATGTGTGACCACTGGTCTAGACTAGAATATTTAAGTGAATAAGGACATTAAATTTGAAGTAGTAAGGTAATTTACACCAAGATTAGACCTTGTTTTTTTCAGATAGAGCCCTTGGGCTCTCTGGCATCATGCTTTTTAGTAAATTGATAGTGTTTAGTAGAGGGTCTACTATATATTTTAGATTTATGCTGTATGAGCCAGATTTCAAATATTTTATGTGGTTTGTAGCTTTCAGGTCAAAAAACATGGTCATGCAAATTGAATGAATGAAGTTTATTTTCTTAAATTGGAGAAGTTCGTTAGAGGGTGCATTTTTTTAAATTGAAGTATAATTGACATATAGTGTTATATTAGTTTCAGGTATATAACAAATTGGTGTGATATTTGTACACATTGTGAAATAATCACCACAATAAGTCTAGCTACCATCTGTGGAGGATGCATTTAGAATGGATTTGGTAGAGACTGAGTTTCAGTTTTAGAAGGAGTATGTTTTTTCCTTGTGTGTGATGGAAGCATCATCAGGCATGTGATAAATGCCTCCTTTGTGGAAGGCCTCATGCTAGGCAATAGTGTATGTTAAAGAGAAACAGGGAAGAGAGGCAACTGTAGGTAATCATAATTGTGGGTATATGCCGAGAGACTAGAAAGGGAAGTATAGGCTGGGGCAGCCTGACACACTATCACAGGAGGAATCTGCAGAGGCTGAGTGTATGCGGTTTAAAGGAATTGAAGTGAGAGCTATGCAGTGATAAGAAAGGATGTCAGGTATACAAATAGGTTGAGTGAAGCACAATGTTTATCATTTGTTTTTTCTGAAGTGTAATTTCTAGGATGGATTATATAGTTTAAATCAAAAAGGATAAATTATATTTTATTGAACAAAGCTACTAACTGGGGGACTTGCCAAAAATAACTAAAATAAACAAAGAATAGTTGACATTTTTCTTTTGAATGAACCTTTAAAATCCATAAAACAAATGTTAGATGAATACACTTCCAGATAGCTATGATTGCTGTTCTTGTTGTTATTCATTCACTCAATAATTGTTTATGACAACTTGAGATGTGTAGGGAACCATACTAAGTAGTGGGGAATATTCAAAGATGGAATCATTAGTCCTTGCCTTTGGGTTGCTCTCAATCTAGTCAGGAAAAATTTTATATAAGACAAGCCCACAAGAGTCCACGTTTTGGCCATTTAGGGAAAGAGACACCACTTCTCCTGGCTTGACCTGGAAACTTTCTAAGGGATGAGGACTAGGGATTTGAACTAGATCTTGAAGGATGAGAAGGATTTGAGATACCAAAGAAATGGTAGAAGCTGCTTTTTTTTTTTTTTTTTTTTAGGATTTATTTATTTGAAGAGTGAGAGAAAGATGTAGGGAGGGGCAATGGGGCAGAAGGAGAAGAGAATCCTAAGTAGACTCCACACTGAGTGCAGAGCATGAAGCCTGATGTGGGGCTCCATCTCAAGACTCCAAGATCACAACCTGAGCTGAAACCAAGAGTGGGATGCTTAACCGACTGTGCCACCCAGGCACCTTGGTAGAAGCTTCTTTAGAGAGGGATAGTGGCAGAACAGAGGCCTGGTGGCAGAGCACTAGAGGGAGACAAATGTGACAGAAGTAGGTGAACTTCCTGACAGAGTGGAAGAGAGAGGGACAGGTCTTGACTCCCAGGCTAGAAACTTGCCTTTTGAAGATATGGTTTCCATAGTTGATCAAGGGAGCTCAGTGCCAAGATCATGGAATACATTAAACAGTGTTTGGAAAGGAATAGCTCTAGGTAGAGTTTTGTAAAATGCCTTTGTTAATAGTTGCAGTTTACAAGACAATTTGCTCGGGAGAGAATCCAAACCTTCCCAAGGAGAAATAACTCCCCAGACTCTCATTTGGAGTTCACTTGGAGACTCTCCAAGGCATAACATAGGATCTGCAGAGACCAGTGTACTACACCAGGGGCAAGTGTACAGGGGAATGCCTGTCGGGAGCAGATTATAGTTGGAGAATCCTATTTTGCTAAAGACAATACTGAATTTGGAATGTTATTTTATTTTTAGTTTCTGTATATGCCTATGGGAGTCACCTTATATTGGAGTCCTTATAAAGCCTCTCATGTTACAGGGCACTCACTCAATTATCTTATTTGGAACAGCAAAGTACTATTTGGGGAAGATACATTACACTGCAATGACCTCAATCAGTGCTATTTTTATTTGCTCATAGAGGTATGCTGACGTGATGGGTAAAAGAGGAGGCAAGGAAATTTAATACACTTTCTGTTATTATTCCTGGAGGCAAGAGTTTGCAATGGCAGGTGCTGGATGTGATTTTAAATGTGCCTTTTAAAGCCATATAGTAGGTATTTATGTTGTGGACACCACAAATATACACCCTCAGGACAAAAGGAAAACAGCTCCCTAACTTAATATGACTGTGAACTCATGGCTTGTAATAAAATTTCCAGCAGGAGTAGATTCAGAAAATGTTATTTCTCTAGCATTGAGACAGATGTGAAGATGTGCTTTGGAAAACTTTGATGTCTTAAAGTGTGGGTAGAAATGGAGAGTCTGGATAAAATTGTTTCATGAACTTTGTAACATTCCAAAATTAACATTTAATTTTATAGGATGTATGTTTTAAAATATGAACAATTAAACTAATCATGTAACCATTAGGCTTGAACAAGTATTAATCATGGAGGGTCATCATAAAGCAAACGAATTTTGTCACTTACTGTTCTTTTCAATTTATTTTGTGCTCCTACTCCTGTTCTTGTTTGAAGTTTAGAGGTAGCCTTGTGACTCTTCCAGTCATTTTGACTTCCCCTGGAAGTTCATGAAACACAATCTCTGTTTAGTAACTAGTATGTCCAATCCAATCCCAGACCTCACATTTTATTGAAGTTAAAGCCCCCCCCTCCACCCGCCCCCGACGCCCTGCAGGGCTACTGCAGACTGTTCACGGTAGTGGGAGATTTGCTGAGAAGCTTCTCTCTTTCCCACTCCATGCTTCTATTTCTTCTCTTCTCCTACTTGCTAACCTTGAAGCACAGTGGGGTATGTAATCAGAGAGAAAAGGTTGGAGCAGGAAAGTACTCATTATCTTCTGTGGGTTCTGGAAATCTCTCCATCACTGGAGATCACTCATCTGTAATTTTCTCACATGGTAAAAGCATTTCTTCAGGCTGGCCGTGCAAGCTGTTTTGGTCATCTGAACTTCTGGCTATACCCCTCTAGTTAGTTCCTTTTGTTGAGGCCCCTCATCTGCTTACAAGTTCGATCATTTTGAAGTATACGGGTCTGTGGCTTTGAATACATTCACTGTGGTGCCAGTAATTACCACCATCTTTCCAGAACTTTTTCATCTTTCCAAGTTGAAACTGTGTACCTGTTAAACACTAACTCCATCTCGCCACAATTGTACTTTCTGTCTCTGTGAATTTGATGATTGTAGATACCTCATACAAGAAGAACCATAATATATTTGGCTTTTTGCAACTGGCTTATTTCAGTTAGCATAACGTCCTCAAGGTTTATTTATGGTGTAGAATATGATAGAATTTTCTTCCTTTTTAAGGCTGAATAATATGCTATATTGTATGTATATACCACATTTTGTTTATCCATTCATCTGTTGATGGACACTTTGGTTGTTTCCTCCTTTTGTCTGTTATGAATAATCCTGCCATGAATATGGGTATAGAAATACCTGTTCAACTCTCTGCTTTCACTTTTTTAAAAAAAGATTTTTTAAATTTATTTTAGAGAGAGAGAGAAGAGAGACTGAGCACAGCAGAGGGAGTAGACTCCCCACTGAGCAGGGAGCCTGACGTGGGGCTCTATCCCAGGACCCTGGAGTCATGACCTGAGCCAAAGGCAGATGGTTAATCGACTGAGCCACCCAGGAGCCCCAGGCTTTCACTTTTCTGAGTATATGTTCATATGTAGAATTGCTGGAAAATGTGGTAATTCTGAGTTTAAGTTTTTGAGGAACTGCCATCCTGTCTTCCACATTTTACATTGTGCACCAGTAATGCACAAGGGGTTCCCAACACTTGTTTTTTTCTGTTTTTACTGTTTTTGTTGTTTGATAATAGCCGTCCTAATGGATGTGAAGTGGTATCACACGGTGGTTTTGTTTTTTGATTTGCAGTTCCATAGTGACTAGTGATGTCAACATCTTTTAATGGCCATTTGTATATCCTCCTTGAAAAAATGTCCTTTGTGTCCTTTGCCCAATTTTGACTTGGGCTGTTTGTGTTTTTGTTGTTGAGCATAAGCATCCTTAGATAGGAATGAAGGTGACCTCATGCTAGCCCCTGGGTGCTGTATCATCAAGATCTGAGAAGGACCTAGACGGCACACTCCAATGGAGGGACCCAGGAATATTTGGTGGGGTGTGGGCGGGTTTATGGCACACCAATAAAGGATGTGAAACACCCCTTGTTAATGATGTAGAGCCATTATTGCCCCTGGGCCTGGGGGACAAAGGGGAGGAGCAATGACAGCCTGGAGAGAGCTGTATCCACAGGAGAGGACTCCCAGCAGGAGTTATGGGCTTCACTTAAGCCTGCAGTTAACTTTCAGCCAGTAGGCAGGTAAATGGGGAAATAAATAGCCCATCTTCTCCCTCTTCCCTTGCTCTGATTTCTTGCTGGTACCTTTTATTGACCAACCCTATCTTCTTGAAGCCTGGTTGATGCAGTCCACAGAGGTCAACCCTCAGGGCACAGAGCAGGATGGTTAAAGGTGGAGGCTGGATCTGAATTGGTAAACAAAATATCCGGCATGAGTGTGGAGTTCCCTTTTGGTCCTCAGGACCTTCTCCCTATCTTTGGAATGCGATGACTTCTCAGACTACAACCCCTCCTTTGCTGCCTCCGGCTGCTTCAGCCAACCTCTTGCCCTCCTAATTCTCAGGTGTGTGAGTCGGTTGCTATCCCACCACATCCAGGAAACATATGTTGCTGTAAGTAATTCTATCGAAGCTGTTCATCCTAAACTTGAGGTAAGGGGCAAGTCCTTCCCTGGCCCCTCCCTCTTGTGAGGAGGAAGTGGCTCTCAGCACACCAACAGTTTTCTTCAGATACTCTCCTTTACTTTCTAATCACTTGCCTTTTATTCCCTCCATGTGGGTGTGGAAAAGAGGTAAAAGCCATGAAACTGCAGGTCTTGCACAGTGATCTCATACCTCATTCTGGAATATATTAGCTTCAGATTCTGGAACTGAATTAGTTTCTTTTCTTTTCTTTTCTTTTCTTTTCTTTTCTTTTCTTTTCTTTTCTTTTCTTTTCTTTTCTTTCTTTTCTTTTCTTTTCTTTTCTTTTCTTTCTCTTCCTTCCTTCCTTCCTTCCTTTCTTTCTTTCTCTTTCTTTCTTTCTTTCTTTCTTTCTTTCTTTCTTTCTTTCTTTCTTTCTTTCTTTCTTTCTTTCTTCTTTTTCTTTCTTTCTCTCTTTCTTCTTTTTCCTTAGAAAGAGAGATAGTGCAAGCAGCAGGGGAGGAACAGAGGGAGAGAGAGAGAGAGAGAGGGAGAGAGAGAATCTCAAGCAGACTCCCCCTGAGCACAGAGCCTGGTGCTGGGCTTGATCTCATCACACAAGATCATGACCTGAGCCAGAATGAAGGGTCAGGGGCTTAACCAACTGAGCCACCCAAGTGCCCCCTACTTAGTTCTATTTTAACATCCATTACAAACATCGTATGCAATATGTATTCCTAAAAGTTTGTATATTTGGGAGGCACCTGGGTGGTGCAGTCAGTTAAAGTGTTTGACTTTTGGTTTCAGCTTGGGTCATGATCTTGCGGTAGTGAGATTGAGCCCCAAGTTGGGTTCCACACTCAGTGAGGAGTCTGCTTGAGATTCTCTCCTTCTCCCTCTGCCCCTACACCCTGTGCTTGCACATAACACTCTCTCTCTTTTTCTCTAAAAATAAATATCTTTTTAAAAAGTTTGTATATTTGGGTAAGTGTAAATGCATTTTCCTCAAGTCCTTTCAGTGGGCAATGAGGAAGACTGCTTTAAATTTGGGCTCACTTTATACTTGGGGATATAGGATATGCTTTCTTTGGAAGCTTTTCTGGTGGAAACACACAGATCAATTAGGATAGCTCATAATTTCCATGAATTTACCCAAGTGTTATTTGGCTTCGAATAGCTAAAACCTAAATTAAGTATATCAAAAAAGATTTCAAATTTAATAAGGTAAACTAAATTAAATTAAAGATAAAGTACCTAAATTAAAGATAAAGTTCATACTACAAATAGTCTTCAGTTCCTAGTAAGTTCGATAAAGAATCTTTCTTGGAGAGGATCCCTGGGTGGCTCAGCGGTTTAGTGCCGCTGCCTTCAGCCCAGGGCATGATCCTGGAGCCCCAGGATCGAGTCCCACATTGGGGTCCCTGGATGAAGCCTGCTTCTCCCTCTGCCTGTGTCTCTGCCTCTCTCTCTTTCTCTGTGTTTCTCATGAATAAATAAATAAAATCTTTTAAAAAAGGAATCTTTCTTGGAATAAATAATTTTTCATCTGATTTGTTTATATTTTTAATTTGTTCTAATTGTGAAGGCCAAATTTTTGAATTTGTTTTAGACTGAGCTTTAAGCCATTTTCTTTTTCCTGTATATATTCACTCAAAGCAGATATATGCCGGGAACTGGTTTCCTCATCCAGGCAGAAAGCTACTGGAGAAGAGTATTTATCATCTGCATTCAGAAACAAGATATTATGCTGCCATTTCTCAAAACATCCTCTTAATACTTGTCCCATAATTTTCAGATTTTAAATGAGTTCAGTAGAACTCTGAAGACTTAACTTGTGACCTCTATTTATGACTTTAATAAATTACAAATACTGAGTTTTGTTTTTCTGGTGCAAATGTGTTGTCACTGTGCTCTGTTTGCACTCATAACTGCAGCCTTCTTAGTCACTGTTTCATGTGCTGTCGTTTTAGGTTCCTGTTCTCTCTTGTGAGTCTTCTAAGAACAGACCCAGTGGTTCCAGGGAGTGCGAGGGGGAGGGGACATAGATGGATAGGTGGAGCATAGGGCATTTTTAGGGCAGTGAAACTATTCTTTATGATACTGTAATGGTGGATATATGATATTATGTATTTGCCAAAATCTGCAGAACTATACAGCACAAAGAGTGAACCCTAATGTGAACTACGGACTTTAGTTAATAATAATGTATAAATATGGGTTTGTGTACCACACCTTGGTAAGTGTACTACACTCATGCTAATAATAGGTGGAGCTATGTGTGGGTAAGGGAGTATATGGGAACTCTACTTGCTGTATATTTTTCAGTAAATCTAAAACTGTTCCCAGAAAAGTCTGTTAATCAAAAAAAATTTGCCTGTGAAGATCAGTTATGTGTGTAGCACTTTTGCAGAATCTCTTTGGTGAGCATACTCTTTTCAGGCTTATATAATACAGTTAAAAGAAAAAAAAAGACACTCCTCTCAAAGAGAAATAATCAGTTGAACAAATCAGTAGTTATCAGAATGCAGGCTGAAGTACATCCTGTTTTTCTAACTCCTCCGATTTACTAGTAAAGCAACCCAAATTGAATGGAGGGAGGATGTTGCTTGCTTTTAAGGCTGCATTAATGCTATTAGGGTCTCATTAGAACACTGGAAGAAAGTCTTCAATACATACACCAGATTCTAGCACTGAGAGAAGGAGGGAGAGAGAGAAACAGACAGACAGACAGAGGGAGTGATAGAGAGAGAGGCTGTCTTATTGCTTATTCTATTACCTGCAGGAGACTCAATTGTAAAATACTCTTAGTGTGGCTATTTATGCTCAGTGAATACCAAATACCCGCTCTGTGCCAGGCCATTCCCACTTCCTCTCTTTTTTGGTCTGGATATGGCAGCTGAGTAGTTTCTTGTGGTCTGCCGAGGTCAGCTTCTAATAATTTGAAGAGATAGGTGATGAGTTTCCCTTCTTAGCCTGCAGCTGAGCTGTGTCCTTTGATATGTCACACGCTTCCAGTTCTGAAACAATGTGTGATAGAAATGGTCATTTGTTAATGGAGCTTGTTCTCAGCACTGGATGATCTTCTTGGTTCACACACAAGAGGCCTTTCCTTGACTCTGCACATGCTGACTGTTTCGGATAGACTATTCCAGTAGGCTAGCGACTTGAATCTCTTCAGTTCTATGTGTGAAGGGGCTACCTGGTTTCTTTAATTTAGTCAAGTTGGATTGAATCTGGTTCATTATAAGTTTGAGAAAGCATGCCATTCCTGATCTTCATTTCCCATTTCATGAACCTTCAGAGTGGAGCCATCAGAGAGAAAAAACAAAAACAAAAACAGAACAAAGAAAGCCTTGCATTAGTCTGATGAGGTCGTGCCCCATGCGATCAAATTTCAGGAGCTGCAAGAAGGGTCCCTTTGCTCTCCCCAAAGTACACTGAAGGCTGGTTCCTTTAATTTTTATAATTAATAATGCATTGAGTAACACTAGATCAAGGATGGTTCTTGTGTTAAAATATAAATATTTCATGCGTGTTACTCTTATCAGTCATAGTCTTTATAATGAATGAACTGCTAAAGAGCTCAGATATTGATAAGGCAAATGGAGGAGAAAGTGTGAGGGTTTGGTGGCCTGACTTGGGTGGGAGAGGTGGAGAGTGACACTGAGGGACACAAGAAATGAAAACTGAGGCCAGAGGAGAAACACTGTGGGTTTAGTTTTTCCCTGGGAGTTTTCTCGAGAGGAATTGAGCGGGGTTTGTGCATGTTGTATGGGAAATTGTGTGTGTGTGTGTGTGTGTGTGTGTGTGTGTGTGGTGTGAGAGAGAGAGAGAGAGAGAGAGAGAGAAAGAGAGAGGGAGGTGATATGTCAAGGGTATGGTGGCAAAATTGGGATAGGAACTGGCAGCTTTGTTATG
The DNA here is from genome assembly GCF_011100685.1 of Canis lupus familiaris. Taxonomy (NCBI): domain Eukaryota; kingdom Metazoa; phylum Chordata; class Mammalia; order Carnivora; family Canidae; genus Canis; species Canis lupus. The sequence goes on from NC_049258.1 coordinate 7,295,453, forward strand.
GAATATACTTACGTGAGACTGTTTAGTCACAGTCATACCTGTAGGTGTGAATTTATATAGCTACATGCCTCTTTAATTTGGACCCATGGAAATGTACAGAATTATAATTCCAACTGTACAGAATTCTATAGATTAAAGCATAGGGCATTGCTGCCTTAAAGGGATCCATAACAAAGAAATACCCAGTCTGTTCCTTTCTCAATTTATACCTCAAATACTGAAAGTATAATTTCCAATAACTTTTGACCTGTCATTAAATTGATGACAATTTTATGCTGCAGTAGAAGCTTTTTGTGCATCTATAGTGTTTCTTAAATCACTTATAAGAAAGGTGGTACCAGAGTAGTTAAGGAGTGAAGCTTTGATTTTGTGCCAGTTCAGTACATTATCATTGCAATGCTTTGCACTCCACAGATTCTTGTGAGTGCAGAGATGTCTGCTTGGTTTGGAGTTTTAGAAGAAAAAACTGAGATTCAGTGTAGCATTAAGAATATTCCCTTCTCCCCCAGGCCAGCTTAGTGAACCCCAAGTTGAAAAAGTAATGCTATAATAGCAGTATGTACTTATCAGAAGTACTTTGACATTTAATATCCATTTGTGGGGTCCTGTGTGGTCATGGAGACCTAACATACTGCATTTTGAAGGGATCAAAGAAGTCATATGATTTAAACCCTCACTTTTTGAATGAGGAAACTGATGCCCACAGGTACTAAGTGACATTTTCAAGGTCACAGTACTGGTGACCTAGAGAACAACCAGCTATCACCTTTTTTTACTTTCAGTTTTTATTTTGGAGATTTTATTTAAAAAAAGGACCATTCAAATTTTCTTTTAAGCCCATATTTATGAGATCTTAATGTTCTAATTTGGTTATTCATTTGATAATATTTATTAATCTTCTATTATGTGCTGGGCACTGAGCTAGGTACAGAATCTATATATAGTGCTAAAAAATATACATGGTTTCTGCATGGTGGCTACAGTTGACTTACGGATATTTACCTTGTTAGAATATAAATCACCTTAGTAAATTATTTACTGATAGCTTACTATATACCAGGCACTAAGTTACCCAAATGTAAAAGCAGGAGCTGAGTGCTATATACATCCTCTTATTAACTCTAAGAGAACTCTAAAATAGAGACTCCTCTAACACTAACCACACGGGGTCAGTGAGATCAGACTGCACAGGCATGATGGGTGGTACAGGAGGCTGAGTCACTTTTGCTCTGCAAAGACCATGAACTGACAGAAGACTGGGGTAGTAATAATTGAGCTACTTAAGCCAATTATTAACTTAGTTAAGCTAATTAACTTTTCAGAGCCTTAAGTTTCCTATAGACCTAGTAAACTTTATTAGTAAAACTTGAGTTTTGAAGGTAGAAGGATGTGGTTTGAGTTCTGGTTTTTCTGTTTATCAGCTGTGTAACCATCTCACAGAGGAATAATAGTTTCCTTATGCTTTCTAAAATTTTATTTTATTTATTTATTAGAGAGAGAGAGAGCATGCATGAGCAGGAAGAGGGACAAAGGGAGGGTGAGAAGCTGACTCCCCACCTGATGTGGGGCTTGATCCCAGGGCTCTGGGATCATGACCTGAAGAAGGCAGGCACTTAACTGATTGAGCCTCCTGAATGTCCCTCCTAACAGGGTTGTTTAAAAGATAAAAATGATGTAGCCTACATTTAAAGTATGTGATGTTTATTCCTGTGATTGCCATGCAGACAGAGGATGGGAAAGGATACTGCAAACAATGAAACATCAATGTTACACTGCTATTAAGGAGTAGTTTTTGAAGTATATATAGTTATTTTAATATAAATTTTCTTTAAAATTTAACATATGTACAGAAAAATATACACATCCTTAGAGTGCAGTTCAATGAATTTTTACAAAGTAAACATACCCATGTAATCAGAACCCAGATGATAAAATAGGACATCCTAGAAGCCCCTCTGGCACCTTCGTTACCTCAACACGAAAATAATTATCCTCACTTCTAATGCCATAGATTAGTTTTTCCTATTTTTGGAATTTTTTTAAATAAATGGAATCATATAGAATATTCTCTTTCATTTCAGGCTTCTTTTGTTCCCATTGTGTTCGAGAGGTTAATTAATTTTTTTCCATGTAGTTGTAGTTCATGGCTTTAGAGTATTCTGTTTTATGAATTATACTAACCACAATTTATGTATACATTCTTCAGTCGATGGACATGAGAGTTGTTTCTAATCTGGGGCTTTTATGGATAGTGCTGCCTTGGTCATTTTTATACATGTTTTTTGAGAACATATATGTGAATTTTTGTTGCATATATATCTTGGAGTGAAATTGCTGGGTGAATGGGGTTACAGATGTTTGGTTTTAAGGGATACTGACAAATAATTTTCCCAAGTGATTGTACCAATTGACACTTCCACAAATAGAGTATTTTTAATATCAGTAAAATTCTGTTAAATTCATAGTAAGATTTTACAAAAATACAGTTTGACTCATGTGGAACATGGATATATGGTTTTTTCTTCTGTTGACATTTTATGTTCTCAGATTATGTGCAACAGATCCTCATTCTATTAAATTAGCTTGTGGGGACAGAGTTGTTACTGGAAAGCTCCATATGCACCTGGACTTAGAGGAATCTGAACTCTGTAGCTCTAGAAAGGTTATAGGAATGCTCAATGGCCAGGCTGTGGGATCTTGAATGTTTTGTTCTTTGAGCTTGCTCCTAATGGGCAAATGAATGAATAACAGTGATGTTCCTTAGGGGACCCAGGCATGAGAACCATTCTTGAAACTACCACCTTTTGGAGTTACTTTCTGGAATCCTTTATTGATTCAGTGGGTTTAGTTAAAATGTGGGACATGATAAACAAAAACTTATACTCTTGCTTCTAGCTTTTAGACTCTCTACTCGTGAAGACCCATCTATTTCATCTCATCCACCTTCAAATATTACAGGTAATTTCCCCTGGGCATTTTCTTGGCCCAACTATGCTTAATATTTTTTTAGCTAATGCCCACTCTGTCTAAGTGGTTTACAGAAAAATATATGGCCTATGCAAATAACTTCTTACTTTACACTCTTTATACGTATCTTTGCAAGTATTTCCATAACGGTTTTGAACTGCAGGTGAAGCCATTACAGAAGTGTGTGGTTGGAAAAGGTTGGGCTTCTGATGAGTTCAAGTTGTTAAGACCTCTTTCCACCACAGGCACACAACTGAAGATCTTCATTGGAGAATCCATTAACAGGAACTTGACCTAGTCTGTGGCTTAATTTATATGTGTGATACTTTCCTGAAAGTGAAGTGATTAATATTAGTCAGTGCATACAAAGGACCAGAAAATCTTGTCTAATAAGTTATTAAACTGACCGGGTAATTAAAAATTAGAACTAAAATGTCGTTTAACTGCTGTATTCCTATAAATTAAATTAAACTGTAAGCATTATTTAAGGCAATGTAATATATTTAGCATTCTTTTAAAAAGCAAGTCTGGAAGCTAGGCCTATTTCTATAAATGTTCTGCTCAGTAGCCTTTTGTGGAAACAGTAGATTTTAAACATTTGGTTCATTTAAATTACTCTTCATTTTGCTTTCAAGAAAGATTGAGAAAGTTTACAGGGAAGTTTAGTGGATTAGTCATTCAATTTCTTGATGGATCATTCACATGTACCAATGCCAGAGAACATTTAAGTGATTAAAATGTTCTGAATGAATTTGTCATTTGAGAGTACTCTTTGAATAATGTCTGTATTATATTGAATGTATCCTACTGATATTATTTAGGCTTGTTTCCAATATTTCTCCATAAGAGGCTCTGGCTGACTTATCCAGAGAATATGTCTAAGTCAAGTGCATTATATATTTGGTTAAAGAACCTTTATGGTTCTTGAAAAAATTGCAGAAATTTAATAGTCAGTAGTGTTTTTAAAATCTAGGGTGGTCATGTTTAAATGATAAATTTAAGAATAAGATGATTAATTTTGCAACTTTTCCTGACATCAAAAGTTAGATATTGGAGAGAATAGATTGTTTGAAAAAAAAAAAAACCCCTAATAGTTAAAACCCAAGTATTTAAACATATATAAGTCTCAGTTTCGTATACCAACAACTAAACTTACAGCATTATTTACCAGCATAAGCATCTCCTGCATCTTTTTGTACGGGACTTTTCTTGAGTGAGAGCAGATTTGCCATGTCAGAATGATTATTTGAAATCTAAATTCTCTTTCCAACTTCAGATTCATAGAAAGGTCCAGTTTAGCCAGTGCACATAAAAGTACTTACTGCTCAATTAGCTGCAGAACATGAAACGAAATCATGAGGCCATTAACACGTCTAGAAATAGTCCTTTTCTAGTCTTCATTTCCTAAGATAGCTCAGTGAAAATAAAATATTCAGATAAGATAGGGTAGGGAGGAGAGTTTTAAAATTATTTTCTTTTTAAACTTTCCTTCCTTGCCACCCTCACTTTCACCTCTTTATTTTCCCTTCTCCTCCCTTCACATTCATGATCTTCCTACTGCTAAGTGATGTGAAGGGCACACTTTCCCTGCATATGCAGTGAATGAAAAAGATGAGAACTTACAGCAAACCCACCACCAGATTTCAAAGGTGAAACTGTACTTCTTGTGCAAGGGTTTAATGTGACCTGCAGCAGAAAGTACCCACTCTGTTGGGGAAGTCTTGAGAGAGTGAAGAGGAGTCTTTGTTTATACCCTGGGAGTCCCTCTAGGTGAATATTCAAGAAAGCTCTGTATTTTCTTCATCCTTTTTTTTCTTTATTACAGAATATTTATTGACTGCCTAACTTATGTTAGACTCTAAGCTAGGTCCTGGGGTCCTATCTGAAAAATTAAAATGTTGAAGTGGAGGCAAAGGCAGACATTAATTAAAGATTCATACAGATATCAGCATACACAATGTGTTGGAAAGTGTGTGGTGTCGTGAGAGTGTGTAGCAGGTGTGGCAGGTGGTCAGGGAAGTCCAAGACTGGTTAACTGGGCAAAAGAGGCAGAGAAAAAGGCCTCAGGTGCATGCCCTACGGAGGGGAAATCCAGGCTGGTGGCTGGAAAGTGGACTGTCACACACAGCTATGCCAGAAGATGTGGAGGACTGAGGGCCTGTTTTCAGCTGGGCAGACATTACAGATTTCTGCAACTCAGACTGTTCCTTTTCTATTAAGATGTGAATATCCACATTTTTATAACACAGCCCATGTGTGTATATAAAAGCTGCTTAATAAATACTTATTAAAATAGGGGAGCCGATTAAGGCACTTAGGCCAATAGTTGAAGGATGCTCGACACATTCAGAGATGATTCCTGGCTGTCTAGAAAAGAATCTTTTAAACAAAAAAGAAGAGAGAGGCAGTTTAACAGTTTCTCTCTTTCAAAAGAAGTAACATAAAAGGACTGGGGTTGCTAATAGTGGGAGTGAAATGTCTCATGACAGAAAACATGAGAAAATAAAGTTAGTGGTGTTATGATTCAGAAGTAAGTTATCAGCATTATTGTTAACAGTGATAATGACATAGATTTTATGAAGATGAGCAGTTCTTTCCTCCCTTTAAATATCAAGGGGTGTGTGGGTCTGAACGTGTGCAAGTGCATACTTGAGGTCAAATTAAATTTTGGTAAAAGAGGGTAGGGTGGCTGGTTAGTACATGAATTATAAAATACCTATAAATTTGGATTTCAAGTGAGCAAAGAATAATATATATATATCCCAGTCACCCTACAAGATGGGTCTTTTCTTCTAAGAACTATGAGGATAAGTGGTTCATTTCTCCATGTTTTAAACCATTGCATATACAATATTTATATTTATGTTTTGTTTTTTTATATTTATGTTTATTCTAAGTTCATTCCTACCACATATATTTTTAGAATCTTAATTTTCCCAATAGTCTGGAAACTTTGGTGAGGGTGTAATAATATGATGGAAAATCCCTTTCCTAGGAAGCCTGCTGACCTATAGTCCAGATTCTGCTTCCTTGTTCTAGGCTTCTGTTTCTTCAAGAATGAGTATGCAACATTTTGCTGAGTGTGGTGCTCTTTGAAGCATTGAAACTGAGGGCTGCCTTTGCTGCAAAGGCCCCACAGAATGATCATTAATTTGCCTTTTAGAAACTGAATTGTGACCCCAAAGACTCTTATGAGCTTTGAAAGACATCTGTTGCTTCTCAGGAAGATCTTCGGTGAGCAGTGGAAACCCCTATTGCTTTGCAATAGCAAGCAGACAGTTCATGTGTGTAGATACCATGAAAGAGAAATAGATCAATGAAGATAAAGATTAGAAGATAACCTACACAAATGAAAACAGTTGTTGCTTTGGATGGCAAGGTTTTAAAATGTTCCTAAATATTGATGATGATAATGATGACGTTGATAAATGAAAAAAATAGAATCAGATTAAGACACGTAGAAACAGCTATACAGTGCATAACAATCTGTTTTTCTAAAGAGGAGAGTAAAAATTTAAAAGCTGGGATGTTGCTATGAGGACTGATGTGTCAGATGAAACACTGTCTCTATAAAAATGTTTTATCAGCCATGATATATTTATACCCCTACAATTTAAAGGCAACACATTATTAGAATTAATAAGTGCCCTAAAATCAGAAATTTTTTTTTTTGCTTTAAATGTTAGGACATTTTGATTGAAAATGCTAAACCATCAAAGCCAACAAGTAGTATTAAAGATCAGCTGGGCTCTTTTTATTTTGGTAAGGCTCAGAGAAGGGAAATGATTTGTTTTAAGGTCACCTTGCTGATAAGAACCTGGTATAGAATCCAGATTTCCAGATTAAGCTCTCTAGTTCTCTTCCTCCTTCACTTGGCTCTATCAGTTTTGAAGTTTCCACTATGGGCCTCAAATCTGTGTTGTTGAAACTGTCATACAAGGAACCAGTTATTTAGCATATTCTACATATAGCACAGATTATAGTCCAAAGAGATCACATGGTATATTGGTCTCCTGTGACTGTTGTAATGGATTATCCTAGACTTGGTGACTTAAAAAAATAAAAATTTATTTTCCCAAAGCTCTAGAAGCCAGATGTCTGAAGTCAAGGTGTCAGTGGGGCTATAGTCCCTCCAGGTGTTAGGGAGGAGAATCCATTGCTTGCCTCTCCCAGCTTCCGGTGGCTGTTGGCCTTTCTTGACTTGTGGCGTCATCACTTCAAGCTCTGACTGTCTTCACATTGCCTTCTCTGTGTGTGTTTTATCCCCTTCAGCTTCTCTCTTATAAGGATATTTGTGATAGCATTTGGGGCCCAACAAAAATAATCTAGGATGATCTCCTGATCTCAATAACCTTAATCTTTTCATATCTGCAAAAACTACCATACAAGGTAATATTCACAGGTTCCAGAGGACTGATATCTTTTGGGGGTCACCATTCAGTCAGTCCACTATGCACAGTAAGTAAATAAAAGTCCTTGGAAACTAGAAATTGAACCAAAAAATGTCCTAAATCCCTCTCATTCATCTGTATTCCCTTCTGATAACTTACTGTTTAAGTATGTTACAAAGTGATTTTGGAGGTCAAAACCCATAAAGAATAGCTGGAATTACCAGTCGCAACAGTGACAACTAATATGCATGGATGTAATTCAATACCTGCATTAAAAATACTAAACTTGGGGATCCCTGGGTGGCGCAGCGGTTTGGCGCCTGCCTTTGGCCCAGGGCGCGATCCTGGAGACCCAGGATCGAAGCCCACATCAGGCTCCCGGTGCATGGAGCCTGCTTCTCCCTCTGCCTGTGTCTCTGCCTCTCTCTCTCTCTCTCTGTGACTATCATAAATAAAAAAAAAAAAAAAAAAAAAAAAAAAAAAGAAAGGGTTATGTGACAGTTTAAAAAAAAAATACTAAACTTGCAATATTACAGACAAAAAGGAGCTCATTGATAATGAATTTCACTGAAATGGTGCAAAGAAAAGATGTTAATTAAATATCATTATTTCTCAAAGTAAAAGAAACCATCGTATTAGTGGAATGTTAGTCTTCTCTTTTATGAGTCAGTTATACCAATTTCATCAAAAACCTTAAAAAATACGTTTAGCACCTGGATGTAGTCAAGATTTGTGTAACTGTTTTCATCAGGTAGTTGTTTAAAGTTCAGATTGCATTCCTCATCCTTCACATCCGTTGATATTTTCTAATTTTTTTATAATTTACACCCTGCCTCCAAGAACCATATAGAGTGGCTTATCATGAAAAATTGATAAATTTTTCCATAAAATTGGAAATAAAATTTCAAACAGTTGTAGAGGAAAAGGGAAATAAATATGCCTCCCCAACCCAGGCTAATACATTCATTAAGAACGAGTGCTAATGCTTATTTCTAAGCTTCCTGGCAGCCAAGACAAAAAGGATCTCCAATAATATAACTTAATACTTGTTATTTGTGTTTACTTTTACTGCTTCTCCCCATCTGAAGCTGAGACTGTTATAGAAATGTTAATGATCACCTCCAGTATTAGTTATTATCTCCAGAGACAAAGTTATGTTTTGATTCATAATCACAATGAACTCTTCCCATTTTTATGTACTGGTTTGAGATTTTATGTAGTTATATTAAAAAAAAAAACCAATATGTGATAGTAAGTGCTATGCCTAAATGACACTGTTATCATCATCCTTTAACTGTGAACATTTTATTAGGATTGGTGCTTTTCCCTTAAGGTCTTTCTTTGTTTCCAGTTGAATCCCATTAATTGACTCAAGTCACCTTTCAAGCACCTGGAGACTCTACTCATATCTACTACCATATTTATAAGTATTACACTGGGGAGTCATTTGCTGTTTTATTCAACCATAGCTTAACCGCAAATCTGTTGACTTTCACTAAGAAAATATGAGAAAGCATTCCATAGGTAGTCTGAACTGCAGGCAAATATGGGCACTGATTAGACAAATTATAAATAAATGAGTAAGGAAGCTGTGAGAATGTGAAGGAAATAAATCATGATTGAATACACCCGTAAACTAGCCTATGTAGGCTTCATGTATCATTTTACATAACTGAGCCAAATTAAAACAATGCTTTGTGGAAGCATTAAATTTTTCTCTTTTAAGGCTGAATATCATGAGGATTTGGTTTAATAGAATTACTAATTTTCAGATGAATGGTTCACACCTCTATTGAGATCTTAATGTTATTTGTGGCCAGTTGAGCATATGAGACTGTGAAGCAGTGAACTCTGCTTTCTTTTGTGGCCGTAGCTTTCACCTCTAATTCCTCTGGCTTGTTTCAACCTGTGTATCAGCTCCCAGGCTGAACTAGGTGAAAGAATGTTGATGGATCATCACGTCTCGAACAGCATCTCAGAGTATATTTCACATCAACAATTGGTTAACAAAGTAAGCTCTTTAATTTTATAGGAAGCACACAGTTTACTATAATGAACTGGTATGCTACCTATGAGGACATGCTCTGGCTTCATGATTCCTTGGCTATCTTAGAAAAGCTTGGGTTTGAAAGAAAAGTGCTATTTGTTTCAAAGTAATGGGAGTTCTTAGGGTTTACATATAGTTTATTAGTTAAGAGCTCAGCTCTGGCTTAAGTGTGAGATTGCTTGAGTTCAAATTCGAGTTGCTCAATTTACCATCTGTGTGACCATGGCCAAATTAGTTCTCTAATTATCAGTGTACTCATCTATAAAATGGGAACAGTGATTGGACCACAATATACGGGTTCTGATTAGAATATGTGCTACTCTGTGTGAAACAATGATGAGCACAGTGTCTGGCATATGAGAAACTCTCAAAGGTATTAGCTCTTTTTGTTATTTTTGTTGTTGATCTATCTTCATTATTATCATGTGGAAAATTTTGTGCTGATTAGTAAGTGATACTGGATTTTTTTAGAGAAGGTGTGACAGCATCTGTAGTGAGTATGTAAGCAATTCTTGCGGTTTTCCAAGTGCTTAATTTATTTAAATGAAAGAGTCATGAGTTAGTTCAAATGTACAAGCAGATTAATCTTTGCATATAATTCACTTAATACCAGCTCCTAGATGTGTCAGTTGTCTTAATCTTGATATCTGGAAAGTATATAGAGTGAGGGGCTACCTGTGCAAATTGCTTTTCTTTTTATTTTATCAATTCTGAAAATATAAGTTGATTACAGGAATTTCTTTCCCCCAAAGATTTCTGAACCTCATGCAATTTTGTATAGCTGTAACCCATAAAGTTATCCTTACTGCTTTTTCTGGGATAGTCACTGAGTCATTTTGTTTCAGGGTTTCAGAATTTATCTGCTTTAGCCTTGGCTCTTGCATGTTCAGAGATTCAGAAGAAAACAAAATGAAGGAACTCTCTGATTTCCACCCCACTAGAAGCAGGGAAGCCCCCCTGCCCCCCAGAGTGACAAGATGTCCATCTTGTTTTCCTTTTATTTCATCAAATCTGAAACCTTGGAGAGATTATAGCTCATGTTGGAATCTTACTGATCTTGTGTGCCTCTCTCTCTCTCTCTCTCTCTCTCTATCTTCTTATCTTATCTGTGTCATTTGTTTTAGGTGCACACAGAGGAGTTAAATAGGACAAAAGCAGAGTAAAAAGTGTTTTTGGAAGATATATTTATAAGAGAGGGAAATGGTTACTACTTAGTAAAAGAAAACATATCACGTAACTTAATTTTTCACAAATTCTTGGCAATTTAAATAATCACTTGAAAAATCATAAAGCAGGGATGCCTCTGTGGCTCAGTTGGTAAAGCTTTCAACTCTTAATTTCACCTCAGGTCCAAGATCAAGCCCTGAGTCAGGCTCTATGCTGGGCATGGAGCCTGGTTAAGATTCCCTCTTTCCCTCTCCCTCTGCTCCTTCCCCTCCAATAAATAAATAAAATATTTTTAAAAAATAAAAGAAAAATCAGAAAGCAAAATTTATGTAGCTTAAATCTAGTTACTTTATAGTAAATCTTTTTGGTTATGGTGAACAATCAGTTAACAGCTGTTAAGAAATAACTAAGTAAGAGATACACAGATTGTGTTTCTTGGTGTGGAAATAATTTACTTATTCAATGAATATTTATTGAGTGGGCTAGGTACTCTTTTAAAGCTATTGTTTTTAAAAAGAAGATTTTATTTATTTGAGAGAGAGAGAGAGAGTACATGAGCATAGGAGAGAGGCAGAGAGGGGGGAAGCAAGCTCCCCTACTCAGCAGGGAGCCTGACATGGGGCCGGATCCCAGGACCCTGGGATCATGACCTGTGTCAGAGGCAGATGCTCAATGGACTGAGCCACCCAGGTGCCCCTAGATACTCTTTTAAACACAGGTAATACAAATGGCAAATAGAACAGTGTGTAGTTCAATGGGGGAAACAGATCGTTCTAAGTTAACAAATAAATAAATATATATGTAATTCTCTCTTTGAAGGGAGACTTATCTTACAACTTTACCTGACATGATCTTTCAAGATTATAATGGATTTTTGTGTTGGAAAACATTTATGTGAAATGTACAAATGAGTCTGACATGTGGATTAAATTCTTTTTTTAACTTTTGAAATTGCTACTATCCTGTATAATATCAAGTAAAATAGTGACACAAATGCCTTGCTCAGTGGGGAAGCAGATGCTGCTGGGGAGGAACAGATGAATAGTTCCAGTTGGTAGCAGCACATTTGAAGTTCTGGTTGATCAATGGAGTCTTTCACTTCTAGGGTCAAGGTGGTAACAGCCAATTAATAGGAGAGCAGGCTGGGAAAAGAATAAAAGATCTGCATGCTAATGTTCCTCGAAAAGCAAACCGGTTTTGTGTGAGAAAATTGTTCTCCTCGGACTTGAAAGCACTAAAAATTTGCTCCCCTTGGAGCTTTCTTGAATACTCCTCCCTTCAAGTCTCACATGGCTATCTCCTTTCTAAGAAAGCCTTTTATAAACTGCAATGCTCTGTGCCACCGTGAACACCAGAGGCAATGGCCTAGTAGAGATGTTTTGGGGTCCTAGGTCATTCTGAATTTAAATTCCAGTTACGATTCTTTTTGGCTGTGTCACTTGAACAAGTTATTTAACCTCCTCCGTCAACAGCTTCCTGGACTCTAAAATAGGGGAGAAGAAAACCTCCCTTCTAGGATTGCGTGAGGAATAACGAGGTGGCCATAGATAAGGTACCCTGTCTGGCACTTAGTTGGTGCTATTTCACTCTCGAGGCTTAACTCCGAAAGCACTTGAGGTTACGCAGCTTCGTGTGAGGTTATTTCGTGTTGTTTCATCTGTAGGTTTTATTTTCCCATAATGTGCTGAGAATCTTGAGGGCAGGAAACCTATTTCATGCTTCCTTTCTACCTTCCATTGCATCTTGCAGAGTCCTCAGCATCAAGTCAACACTTAATTGATGTTTATTGCCACTTCTGGGCTGTCTTTTGAAAAGTTGCTTAAAATTAAGGACCCTAAGGATGCCTGGGTGACTCAGTGGTTGAGTGTCTGCCTTGGGCTTAGGGTGTGAACCAGGGGTCCCAGGATCGAGTCCTGGATCGGGCTCCCCACAGGGAGCCTGCTTCTCCCTCTGCCTATGTCTCTGCCTCCCTCTGCCTAGGTCTCTCTGTGTCTCTCATGAATAAATAAATAAAATCTTTAAAGCCTTGGAGGGCATGGACATGCTACTCTTCCCACTGTGCTTACAGATTTCAGTGGGGGTTGGTGATAGGGTAAAGCCAATGGCACCACCTGACATCAACTCTTAAAATTATGATGGGGAGTAGGAAAAGAAAATGTGCCAGATTGTTGGAGAATCTCTATGTATAGCCAGAATTGCATAACGTATTTTATTATGATTAAAACCACAATGAAGTGTGTAATATCTATTCAGCATGCTCCAAAACACAATGGGAATTCACCTTCATCAAGAACAATAGTTATGGGGCCAAGACCTTGGATTCTGACCAATGTTAAACATCTGCTTCCTCCTGAGACAGTCTGGAACTATCTTGTGATAGTTAGAACTGGGCTTGGGAACAAAGGGCTTGGTTTTAGTTCTGTCCAAGGAAACCCAGGTTGGCTGAACATATAGGGCGGCAATGCCCTTGTTCCACTAAATCAGCAGAGACCATATTGTGTCCTAAGATGGAGTTTTTCCAGGCTCTCTAGGCAGCACTGTAGTTATTTACCATAATAAAGGAATCTAAGAAAAACTTCTATATGGTAGACCCTAGATACCTTTTTTAAATAATGATAGGGAGGGGGGGAGATGTTCTCTTTGTATATCTCTTTGTAGCCCTAAGGGTTGCTTGGCCTTATTCTAGCACAACGTAAAGATATGGACAGACCCCTGTAATATGTAGTGATATTGGCTCTAAGGAAATTTTTGTGTCTGGCAATAGGGATAGATAATAGTATTCTTCTCTTTAATGCTTTAGGGAATAACATAGTTGTCCAAAATGCTAAACTTTATTTTGCAAAGTTATAACCCAAAACAGATTTTAAAGTTGATATATATTCCCTGGTCAGACATTCATTCATTCAACAGTAAACATTTATTTAAGTGTACACATATGCTGCTCTAGATTGTGTGGGAGTTTTAAGGATTAATGAGGTTATATTTTTGCCACTTAAGACATTACAATTGGGCAGCCTGGGTGGCTCAGCAGTTTAGCACTGCCTTCAGTCCAGGGCATGATCCTGGGGATCCAGGATCGAGTCCCACGTCGGGCTCCCTGCATGGAGCCTGCTTCTCCCTCTGCCTCTGTCTCTGCCTCTGTCTCTCTGTCTGTCTCTCATGAATAAATAAAATAAAATAAGACATTACAATTATTATATATACATTATAACTTCATACCTTGAAGCAATTGATGGTTAAGAATTACCACAATGAAGGACACCTGGGTGGCTCAGTCAGGTTAGTGGCTGCCTTTGGCTCAGGTAATGACCTTGGTGTCCTGGAATAAGGCCCCACGTCAGGCTCCCTGCTCTGCATGGGAGCCTGCTTCTCCCTCTCCCTCTGCCCCCTGCCTGCTTGTGCTCTCTCTCTCTCCCTCTGTGTCAAATAAATAAATAAATAAATAAATAATAAATAAATAAATAAATAAAATCTTTAAAAGAATAACCACTACAATGAGTGATAAATATGTTTATACTGATATCTCCTTTATAATGATATCTCATGGGACATCATGACAAATTCTGATTAGATGGACTTCTCTAATTCACTTAATTCCATTATTCCTAGAGGCTTTATCATAATTTCCAATGATAGGACCATAAACAACAGGACCACTAAATACAGGTTTTTTTAAAATTTATTTTCTATTCGTGTTCAATTTGCCAACATATAGAATAACACCCAGTGCTCATCCCATCAAGTGCCCCCCACAGTGCCCGTCACCCAGTCACCCCCACCCCCCGCCCACCTCTCTTTCTACCACCCCTTGTTTGTTTCCCAGAGTTAGGAGTCTCTCATGTTCTGTCTCCCTTTCTGATATTTCCCACTCAAAACCTCCCTAATCTTTTTTTTTTTTTAAGATTTTGTTTATTTATTCATGAGAGACCCACAGAAAGAGGCAGAGACATAGGCAGAGGGAGAAGCAGGCTCCATGCAGGGAGCCCGACGTGGGACTCCATCCTGGGTCTCCAGGATCAGGCCCTGGGCTGAAGGCGGCACTAAACTGCTGAGCCATCCGGCCTGCCCTAAATACAGGTTTTGTGGTTCTTTTAATCCTTAGGATATTTTCCACTAGGGTGTATAGTCAAATTTGTCGGTATTTTAAATTCCAATTGATACACAATTAGATTCATTTATTTCAGTGTGTTTTTTATTTCTAAGAATTCCCTTATTTTTTTGCTTTTGACTTAACCTAGTTTTTTACTGATCTAAAACCTGTACATTGTTCTGTAATCAAAATTATAATACCAGGTACATTTAGAGAAATCATTCCTATCCACTCTCTACACTTACTTAAAAAACTTATTTTTAAAATTAATTTTTATTTTATTTTGTTTGTTTAGTTTGTTTCCTTTTGTAAATAAAAGCAAATGTATACACATACATATAAAAATAAAAGGTAAATATATAAATATATATATTCATAAATCCCTTTCCATTGTTACACAAGCATAGAATATTAGACACAGTCTTTTGGTCTTTGCTTTTTTCACCTAACAATAAAATCTTAACATCACTCCATTTCTTTTTACAGTTGCACAGTACCACATTATGTGGTTACCTAATATTTTATTCATTAGGTTGCCTATTGACAGACATATGGCTTGTCATATCAGACTTTAAATAATATTTCCCAAGCAGGAAAGGAAATAGGCTCATCAGCAGATCAGATTGTCTATCTTGTAGATGTATTTCTCATTGCATACAAATACTTAATGTAAGTCAGTTTTTATGTGAGTTGGAATATCAGTTTTTTCAGTTTTGGCATAACCCTGAGGAAAACACTGGAGTCTCCCCTAGACTTTTGCACCCAGTGCAACTAGCTACCAAGACACAATGCCCTACAGAGGACTTACTCTGGAAAGTTTGGGAAAATTCTGTAAAATTAAGAACCCAGAAGAAAGTGTCTGGGGTTTGTGATTCTCACTTAGGACTTCTCTTTTCTGAAAATCTGAAAAATGTTAGATTATGAATTTTTAAAATAGTGTATAATAAACTGTTTAGGTGACTTGTTCTGGAGTAATTGACCAAAAGTTTTATTCACATTGAAAATAAAGTTTATCAAATGTATGATGAGGTCATTTGCTGTTTGGTTTTGTTTATAAGGCTAGCATTAGAATTATTATTATTTTTTATTTTTATTATTATTTTTTTAGAGGGAAAGAGAGGAGAAGGGGGCAGGGAGGGACAGAGGCAGGGATAGAGAGAGAAACTTAAGCAGGCTCTCCACCCAGCACAGAGCCAAGACAGGGTAGATGGGGGGAGGGCGGCTAGATCTCATGCCCCTGAGGTCATGACCTAAACTGAAACCAGGGGTCAGTTGCTTAATTGACTGAATCACCTAGGCACCCTAAAGTCTTTTTAAAAACTTTCCCTGGGCAGTTCTGAGATCTTAGTGGAGGTGACCATGTGGGTGGTGGCATGTGTGTTGGTTTCATGGACTCATGCAGTGTTTGCCACAGTGTCCTCTTGGGAACAAATGTATATCTGGGAACAGAGTTCTTTATAGCAAGGTTTCTCTATATTAATAACATATATATATATGTGACTTCTCAAGATGGATATAAAATGCTGCTTTTACAAACTTTTTTCTTTATGGAGAATTTTTTTTTCATGGATCGCATTTCAGAAAAGTTGAATATAATACTTAAGCTTTTTATAGTTATGAATGATTTAGAGAGTGAGATGGAGGGAGAGACAATCAATTGAACAGGGTAGTTATCATTCCTGTGTTACAGGGGATGAAACAGAGGCTCAAGTGTTAGCAATGTGCCTGTCACAGATGGAAGACACTTCTTTGGATTGCATGTTGGTTCATCACCATATGTAAAGATTTGAAGAAATAAAATATCTGGAAAGAGTTTAGTGATTTTCTTAAAGATGTCAGTTGCTGTGTCTAATGTAAAGTTTTTCTACTCTCACTAGGACTTTTTATTTTAAGACTTTTAAACCTTTGGCTCAGTGGTTTAGCGCCGCCTGCAGCCCAGGGCGTGATCCTGGAGACCTGGGATCGAGTCCCACATCGGACTTCCTGCATGGAGCCTGCTTCTCCCTCTGCCGGTGTCTCTGACCCTCTCTGTGGGTCTCTCATGAACAAATAAATAAAATCTTTAAAAAAGAAAAAAGAGTGAAAAATTTTCCAGGCCATGTATGATTTCAGTGGGAATGGGATTGAGATTGCCACTGGCCTTCCTTTTTCTACATGGGATTTTAGATGAATGTACACACATCAGATGGTAGTTCCTGTGCTTCAGATGCCTTGTAATTAAAACCCTGATAGGAAGACTTACCCTGTTTTCAATTTAGTAGAAAGAAGAAATTATTTTTATCCTTTAAACAGTTTCTTTTTGTCACTCTGAGTATTTTCAATTCCTTATTTGTTTTCCCTCTGACCAGAGTAAAACTAGTTATCCCTCATGTGACACTAGAAGAGAGAAGAGTCATAGTCATTTTCTTACACATAAATGTTCTCTACCTCATATCTCTGTTGACCTTTTTCTGTTTAGGGAGAAGGATCTTAATTGCCTGTTTTTCACCAATTTCCTTAGTGTTTGATGTGCAGAATTGTTATAAAAGCAAATTTGAAATTTCATGGGATTATTTTCTTTGATTGAAGTAATGGGCTTCTAATGTGGCTTCTACTTGGCCTGTTCATACAAACTGTTTTATCTTGGAATTTCCTTTTGCTTTTTACAGAATATACATTTTAAGTGTATTCTAAGAGAAGAGATTGCAAGCAAATATACAATGATTTTCAAACATTCCAAAATTGGATACCATTAGATTTAGATGAATTGAATAAATAAATGAAAAAACAAATGAATGACAATTTTTAAAAAGATTTTATTTATCTGAGAGAGAGAGAAAGCATGAGCAGGAGGAGGAGCAGAGGGAGAGGGAGAAGCAGACACTCCGCTGAGCAGGGAGCCTTATATGGGGCTCCAACCCAGGACCCTGAGATGATGACCTGAACCGAAGGCAGACAACCGACTGGGCCTCCCCTGAATGACAGTTTTTAACTTGGTATATTTACAGCATAGCAATGGAGGAGTAACTAGCTGTACTTTGTTATTCACACCATGGTCATGAAATTTAGCTGGTGTTGAACTCTCTTAATTGCTGAGACTAAGGCTAAGTCATCTTCCTGAAGACTTTCTCTTGGTCAGAAGGTGATTCTTCCTGTCTGATTTTCTGATGGTTCTCACAACTGAATTATTTCTGGCATGTTCCATTGCTTACTTCATGTCATCGTAAAGGTCCAACACTAAAAAAGTCAGATTGATTTTTGTCTGTCTTTTCAAGTTCAGAAATTGTAATTGTTCTAGAGTATAATTTCAAGATTTTCACAAACACATAACAATTGTTCTACTAGATGGCATCACTAGAAATTATGTTTTTCCTGTAGTGAGGATGAGAATTGCATTCTCTTTGGGACGTAAATTGCTTCGGTGGCAGGCATTTTTGTGTGTTGTTATTATTGTACCTTCGAGGAACAACCAGAGCACCGGGACAAACAATATTTGGGACAAATGATATAGGGATATAGCATGTGGGCCAGTAGCTACACTTGACATTACCAAATGGAGGCTTGACGTCACCAGATGGACCCCTTGGTCTGGTACAGGCTAGTGGAAGCCCTCTGCAGCCCATGCTGGCGTGGCTTCCAGCTTTGTCCCTTTGCCTCACGCTTTTGTTGAGCTAGAGAATGGCAAACACTGCCCGGTGATGGTGCTGTTCTCTCACTCTGTCCTCCAAAGCTTTGGATCCCAGAATTATTAATAACTAAAAGGCTTTCCTCAAACTGGGGGAAGAAAGATAAAAGAAGTTCAGAAGGGAGCAGAGAAGATAGTAACAGTTTTTAGTAGCTTTCCCCTTTTTGTGTGGAATCCATGTGGTTATTGAATGTGTGTACAAATGCAATGTACTAGCAATAATATGATGGTAATAGTAGTAGTTATCACTTTTTGGACGCTTACTATGTGTCTGACACACATAGTAACTGTCTTAATTCATTATTGTAGTTGACTTCTTGAGTGCTCTATGAGATCAGCGCGCTGTTATTCTTATTGCAGCTTAGAGAGTTTAGTGTAGCAATTTAGCCACATTTATAGTTGGTGTGCTGCAAAGGTATTTTTTGAAAAGAAAAGAAAAGCATTTTCTTCTCCATTTTCTCTGCTTTGACCCAGGAGGCATGACGGGTACCTGTACACGAACTAGTGAGTATTGTTATGGAGAACGTAGACTTCCCGTGTTCATAGGGCACATGGGTCTGCCAAAGATTTCCTCGTTTGCTGCATTTTACATTTTGCTCAAAGATTCAAATTAGCAAACTTAAGCAGAATATCATTTCCTTAATAAGGTGCCCTAAAATATATTTGAACAAAAGACTGTATATAATACCTTAGTTGCTTTAGTAATGTAGTGTTAAATATATATTTTCCACTTTTTGTGATTGCATCATTGTTGAATTTTTTTAAAAATATTTTTTTAACAAAATAAATCAATATAGTATTTTGGGATTGGCTCATTTCCTGGGGTGCAGTTATCAGAATCTTTTGCGTAAATGAGTAATTATTTTAAAACAAACTTTTTTAGTATTTTCATTGGTTGTTTTTAAATTATGATGTCTGTTTAGAAATATCAGCAATGTTAAAGGAAGGGGAAGTTTTATATTTATCAACTTTAAGGGTTAACCATCCAGCAGCATTTTTCTTTAGCTCTTCTTACACATCACTTTGGGCTTATATTATTGTTATTCATATCTATGTCTTATTTCCCCCCGCCCCGAACTAGAAGCTCTTTGTATCCCATTTCATGGGCCCTCAATAATATTTGTATCACAAATGACTGAATATTTACTTGTTACTATTAAACTTGGTTCTCTTAATATGTTGAGTGACAATCAGAAACTGATGATAATTATTATATCAAATAATTTGAGAGCACAAATCCTATGGCATTGTTTTATAAGGATGGAACCTATAGATTTCAGTTATCTCTTATTCTTTGGGCATGTACATGAGTCCATAAAATTCAGTTGGAGGTGAAGCTTATTTCTGCATGTGTATTTAGAGAGACAAAATATTGATTCGTCCATGGAAAAAAAGAGAAAAGTTAATGACTAAAATTTCTTTGTGATCTCTATGACAGATTTATCACACATGTCTCCAAAAAACCTAATTATTTTCTAAGAACAAATCTGTGTGCTAACAGACTGTGAAAAACTATCACTTGCTTTTCTTTCCTTTTCTTTTTTTAAACCAAAAGCCAGAAGAAGTCAGCCTTTAAATATTTGGATATTTTTCTCTGAGATACGGCAGTACTAGGCAAACACACTGGCATTAACATTTCTAAAGCAGGCTCAAAATAAATGAGATTTAAAAAAAAAAAAAAAGCCAAACTCGACCCCTATGTGAATTGTCATTTTAATTAAAGCTTCTGTGTGTCATCAGTGACAGGAGATTGCCCCAGAAAGATAAAGTAAGACTGTGCCTGCCTTTGGCTTTCTTGATGGCAAGAGGAGTGTGAAAGAAACCAAATAGCCAGATAAATTTGCCATTACATTAAAGAAATAAGTTGCTAAGCATGAGGTGAACCACATTATTAATAGATTAACACCCTTTTCTTTAGATTATTACATTTCCTAATCTAACTTATGGGTGGATTTCTTGGTTTGGGGGTTTAAGCTAGTGTGTGCTAGACTCCTCTAACACAGGCTGTTTTATGGAGATAAAGGAATCTGGAAACAGAAATCACTTTTCTTTTGGCTTTTGATTTGAAATTTTATTTATTCACCTTAGTACAAGGTTGTGAGATCAAATACGAACATACTTGAAAGAACTTTGTAAAATGTAAACTATTACTTGTTATTATCTTAATTATTACATCTGTACAACAAAGTAAAATGCCTGTTTATTTTAACCCCTCCTTCTAACCCACATTGCTCTACTAGGAAATAGGGAATTTTCTTTGGGGAGTCAGTTTAAAAGCTAAGAACTGGGACTTGAGGTTTGCTGCTAAAGAGTCTTAGCCCCAAATTTTACAAAATCAAATAAATACAGGGTGAGTGACATCATTCCTCTCAGCTTTTGGGCTAAGTTGAAAATGTGTTTTATTATAGACTAGGTAAAATTTAACTCTTGTTAGTGGAGAAGAGAAGAATAATTTTAGCAATGAGCAGAGCACCTGGGTGGCTCAGCTGATTAACCATTTGCCTTCAGCTCAGGTCATGATCTCAGGGTCTTGGGATAGAAACCTAGAGTCAGGCTCTGTGCTCAATGGGGAGCCTGCTTCTCCCTCTCCCTCTGTCTCTTCCCCATTCCTCGTGCTTTGTCTCCATCTCTCTCTCTCTCTCTCTCAAATAAATAAATGAAATCTTAAAAAAAAAAAAAAGCGTTGAAGACAAACCTATAATCTGAACCTCAGAGATAAAATGTAATCAGAGAGGCACTGAAGACTATTGGGTGCACTTAGCACATAAAAATACCAGGAGCAGCATTAGCATCTTTTGAGGCCTTATCTTAATTAAACCTGAAATGACTTTGGTGGCTGCCAGTTCTCCCCATAAAGGCTCATATCCCCTGCTACAGGGAGAGCCACACTTTCCAAAGAATTGCCCCTTCACCAGAGGGAACCTAGTCAGTGGGGTCTGGCTTCAAGCTTGCTCTGCGTGAGAGCACCATGAAGATGGAGATTCAGAGACAGCAGGTGTTCTTAAGTGAGACACATTGTACGGATACTCTTTTCTCATAGGAGCCACCACAATGTAAACCCTTTGAGGATGGCATCTGAGTTGCTGTATTCCCATCATGCGTTCCCACATTTCTCATATTCACAACCTACATGCGGTTGCATGAATGAGTACTGTTATCCCCACACTGCTAGAACCTAGAACTCTCTATCCAATGTCATCTTGCTTATTTTTGTGCAACACTGGAAATCACTCCTTTCCTCTGTGATACTTTCCTTTTTTTGCTGATTCTCCTTTTACATGGTGTATTGCTACTTCTTTCTGTGTCCTAGTCCTAACTGCCTCATGCTAGCTATTTCCTATGATTCTGTTCCAGCCCTCTTCTCTAGAATCTGTCTATGCATTAGCATCACCTAGGAGTCCCCCTACTGCCCTGACCCCCCAATAACACTTGTGTGTGTGTGTGTGTGTGTTGCATACTTCTGTGAAATGTTTGCAAGTTACAGACTTAATGGCCCTTTATACCTCAGTGTATATTTCTAAAACCAGAGACATTATTTTACATAACAATGATCAGAATCAGAAATTAACATTAATAAAACTACTAACTAACCTATAGACTTCATTCAAATTTTGTCAGTTGTCCCACTAATGGCCTTCATACCAAAAGGAAAAAAAAAACAACCCCGCAACAAATCTTGTGGTCTAGGAATTCAGTCCAGGATCACAAGTTGTTGTGCTCTCATTTTTTTTGTATTTTTTCTCTTTTAATTTGGAGCAGTTATTCAGTATTTCTTTGTTTTTCATGACCTTGACATTTTTGAAGTGCACAGGCCAGTTATTTTGGGTTTGTCTGATGTTTCCTAATGATTAGATTTAGATTATATATTTTTGGCAGGAATATCACAGAAATGATGTGCTCTTTTTAATGTCTTCTCTCAGGGGCACATGATATCTACTTGTGACATTGTTTGTGGTCACTTAGTTAATGTGGTGTCTGTCATATATCTGTGCTATAGCATTATTCTTTTCCTTTTAAAATTAATAACTAAGTTATGGGGAGATACTTTGAAACTATGAGAATAAATATGTATTATGGATAATGAGGGTCAGGTTTCTTGTTGTTGGAAAAGGGAATTACAAATATGGAAAGGTAGAAGTCTAGAATGAACCCATGTGATGTTGGATTGGATTAGAGGTAATGGTATGAACTCTTGGTTTTATATCTATATAGATATGTCTGTCTATCCATCCATTCATCCATTCATCCTCCTAGATCTATCCTCTGAGAGATAGGGAGGCAATAGTAGCTCAGTAACAATGGGCACAACTAGTACTATATTTTGTTTTCCAAATACCATTCTTCAATAAAAATGGACCAAAAAAAGAACAAGATAAGCCTAGCACAGCTTGTTTTACCAGAAAGTAAGGAAGTGAGCAAAGAATGATGAAGGCATGTCAAAAGGCCAAAGAATCAGCTTGAAGGGCTAACTCCCACTGAATGTAAAAATAAATGATAGTAAACAGAGAGAATAAAAAAAAAAAAAAAAAAAAGAATTTATGAGTCCATACCTAAGCAAACAAATAAATGAGAAAGGAAAGTTATTCCTTATAATAGAATTCCAACAAGTAAATGTAGAAGGAATGATTGTGTGAAAAATCACCATTTGTCAGCTACCATAGTAATTCATTGAGATAAGAATCATCAATGGATTCTTCCCACTTTTAATAATGTTAGGTATGCTCTTCCTGACTCCTCCCCACCCATTTAGCCCTCGTATTCAGCATACAATTATATCAAACCTGTTCTTAAGCTGGCCTTCCCTCTGCCTATCCTGCCATGGGCCCGAATATCTAAGACCAAAAATACCCTGCTTTCCCACTATTGATTAATAACTTATCCCATTCTTTAGGCTTTCCAAGAAAACATTTAGCTCTTATTATATCAGTCCATATCAGGATGAGAGCTAGAGAAATTCCCTGAAACATCTTCCCCTGAAAACTAATGCAGGTGCATTTTAAACACGTTATTGGTAAAATCCAGATAGGTAGGAGAGGGCTACCTGTCTGGAAAGCAGCTAAAAGGGAATCTGTTGCGGGCAAATAAAACTTTTTGGGTCTAATCCTATATCATAGGATAGATTGGTAGGCAATTTCTTTGGCCTTGGAGAAAGGTGTTGAGAATTGACCTAAGTTGATAGTCATTCACAGCCTAAGGTTTTTAAAAATTTTGTTTTGTTTTTCTTTTTCCTTTTTTCCCCTTGGTTCATTAATTCAGAAGAGATTTGAGATTATTATTATCTATTCCTGCAAATTTGGCTATCATATATAATAAAAGTAAGTCTCAGACTAAATACTGCTGCAGAGAAACATTTACCAGCAAGCAAGCAAAAAGCAGTCTATATGGCTTGTTTTAGGACTTGTTAGTCATAGTTCCACTACTTTGCATAAAGCTCACTTCATGAAGATAGGGCAAGATTCAGAAGCTGAATTCTGTTACCCTTATCACAACTATTGGGCGACCTCAAATCTTTTTAAACCAACACATGGATATGGGGCCACTTAGAGATCAAGCCTCAGGTCCATCCTCATGGGAGAGAATTTCTCTGGGTCCTTATATTCTGTTCACACTAAAGTAGAGAGTGTCTCTAAAATACTTTTGCTACTCCACTATTCTTAACTATTTGATTTTGTTTATGAGAGTCTGTTTCTAGATTCTAAAAATTAATAAGCCATTAGTTTCACCAAGTAAAATATATTGCTAACATTCATTACACTGATGATCAAAGTCTTAGGTGTTAATATAGACAATAGGAGTAATTATACTGTAATAAAAATATAGATAATAAAAGTTCTTATAATAGTTGCTTCTGGGAGTGTTGCCTTTCTGATTAGATATGGGCTGAATGTGGAATCTTGCTTAGAGCAACCTACTACTGCAGAGTAAAAACTTGAACTAAGTAGCATGCACCCAATATCACACTGCTCACGCTGAAATTTTAAAAATAAATTACCCAAGTTGTAATAGAACTGGAGAAGGAGGAGATGGTCTAAGCACCACAGTGTACCTAGGAATCCTAGTCCCAAGAGGTTTCTGATGAAAACAAAGTCCTTAGTCAAATTGATCAAATGTTTTGGGAGAAACCTACATTCTGTAGCATCATCTTGGAAGTGCACATTAGCTGTTCAGAGGTCAATGTCTTGCAATAAAGGAACCTGCTTAGTTCTGTTTGATTCCGCATTTCCCAAACTTAGTTGACCACAGAGTCCTTTTGTTCCCTGCTCCCCTGAAATTAGTTTTCCATAGGACATACTTTAGAAAACACTGCTCTAGAGATTACAGAAGAAACTTTCTTAACCAACATCCACTCAACTGACATGCTTGTTCTAAAATTTGAGATTAGCAGTTTCCTCTCTAACATGCTCTCCCATCACTGGAGTTGTATGCTTACAAAGACTCAATTCATTTTTTTTCCCCAAAACCTGTTTATTCCATTTGTACTTGTAATCACAATTACATAACTTAATTAAATATTACATAATCCTGTGACTTGTGAGTGTAAATATAAAGAGTTATTGTTTCTTCAAAAAATAAATCGAATACTTCAGAAAGACACAGTAAAGGGGAATTGCTGAAAGTTGTTAAATTACATGGTAGGAGGGCAACTAGCAAATTTGGGAAAAATAATAAAAAAGGATTTTTTAAGATTGCTTTGCAAGTATCTATTGAATTACTGATGTGTTTTAAAGACACTGAAATGTATCATTATTCAAGAAATATTAAGTGGAGAACCCGAGTTAGTGGAACCATACTCAAAGCCTAACACTTAAATAAAATATCTAAGGTACATATGTACTGATTTTTATTGTTTCCTGTTTTTAATGAATTGTTTAAGTGACTAATTATAGGTCCTGTAGATGTCAGATAAAAGGGCTGTGTCCCAGAGAGAGAGAACTGAAGAGGAGACTTCACAAAGAAAGTGTGTATATACTCTGTAGTATGTTTTTAAATGTTTGACACAGGGATCCCTGGGTGGTGCAGCGGTTTGGTGCCTGCCTTTGGCCCAGGGCGCGATCTTGGAGACCCGGGATCGAATTCCACGTCGGGCTTCGGTACATGGAGCCTGCTTCTCCCTCTGCCTATGTCTCTGCTTCTCTCTCTCTCTTTCTCTCTTTCTCTGTGACTATCATAAATAAATAATAAAAAAAAAATTTAAATAAATAAATAAATAAATGTTTGACACAGATTTTGTTCATGTTTCTCAAGCCAGGCTCAGCTGTCTTTGGAACTTATGCCACTCTTTATCTGCTGTCTTTGTTTTTTGTTTTTGCTTTTGTTTTGGCTTTATTATAAGTCTATGGGATTGCTTAGTATCCATAACACTGTTTATAAATGAGGGTTAAAATTTTAATTTCTCTCTGGGAGTTAGCCATACGTATACACATGTGCATCATTTTGAATTCTGTCCTCTGCTTTTGGTTTTGTGCCTGGGAAAAAATTTTATTTATTCCTAGAATATTTTTCAGTATGATTTTATAGTAAAAGTTCTTGAAAGAATGTGCAGTAAATTACATTTGCTTTCTATCTGGGTTCTCTTAGGCTTGGTCCCATGGCAGCCTATAATTTAAAGTTAGGGTTGTGTTGCTATCTAAGAACTTTTAGAATCTGTACTCATATATGCTATGTAAACAAAACAATTATTCTATTGTGGACCAATTTTTTCTTTTGAAATGCATAATAAAACAATCATTTTTCAGGTTTAATTAGGACTGTGTTTATATAAAAATCTGTAGTTTATAAAAGCAATGAAGCTAAAATGAAATGGGGAAAAATAAAGAGAATGTTGCCTGACTCTTCTAAAGTACAAAAAGGGAGGGGGATTCAGATGAATTTGGAATTCACTCAATTTTTTAATCTTTTTTTTCCCCACAAAACACCAGACACAGAGCCATAAAATAGTAATTTGTCAAACTACCTATTAAGCTGGTATTTGAATATGAAAGGAATATTTCTACCCAGTATAATATTACTTTTTTGAAACATTAAAAGCCCTTATATATTAGGGTGGTAATTGAATGAGTGCTTAAAAAAAAAAAAAAAACTCTGTGTACTTCATTATGATACATTTCTTGTACATTTTTAAGGTGGTAACCATGTCAGGATGTAGAGGGATCAAATTGAGGTGTAAAGCCATAGATTTTCACCCTGAAGAAGAGTTGTAGTTGGCATGAATGTAATTGTTTTAGATTCAACATGGAAAAATTGTTCTAAACTTTAGTGATCTACATGCTCATATTTTATGCTGAGCAGCATGAATTATTTGCTATCAATGCCTATAGACATTTTAGAAGCCTTGTTGATGTTTTGTTGAAATCTTGTAGTTAGTGATATAATTTTCTATTAAACCTTTTGTGGGATTGATACATAATGACTACTCAGCATTTGTGTATTATTGTAACAATGGAATCTTTTATTTCTCATCTACCTCCATCTACTGTTTTATTTTGTAGGGAGAGATGACTTATATTTTTGTGCTATTGTAATTGAATTCTTGAACCTCCTTCTTGGGGGGTTTTCATGTTTCTGATCCTTTTTGTCATGGTTACCTGATTATTTTTTTGCTTCTTTGGGGTCACAATAGGATCACAATAATACTTTCAGAAACTTGGGGGGCTATTATTATGTTAGGAAGGTAGACATTTTAAATGTTAAATCATATCACTTGTTCAGTAAACATTTATGAGACAAACAACTGCTAAGAACTAGAGATACTAAGATAAATGAAAACATTTTCTGAATGTTTATTTTCTCAAAACGCCTTTTTCAATTGTTACTTCCTAGAAGATGTATAGTGAGTACTATATAAAAATAAAATGGAAATAGAGATTGGAGGTTGTTTGCTAGGATGGGCAAACATACCTTTTTGATCTACATGAAAAACATAGGCGTGATGTTGAGAATGGAGTTAAGGAAAGAGATTGGACATTGTATCCTAAAGAGTGCTCTAAGAGTAATATTTTCAGTAATATTTCTTTTAGGTGTACTTTAAAAAAATCATTTTTGTAATAGAAGTCGCAAAACATGCTTATGTTCTCAGCATAGAGAGCTAATTAGGAGTATTGGGGAAAATATAAGCAAAACAGGATAGAATTTTTATCGGGTGAGCATTTACTTGTTTGAAAACCTGGCTTTTGGGCTTCATGTTTTGGACAATCAGCATAGTAGTCCTTTTCAGTGATTATTTCACAGGAAGTAGTATTTGCAGCTTTTGCTCTCTTGAGAATGCAACTGTAATACTCTCACATGATGTTGAGAGCAATGAAGGTAGGGAAAGGAAGGCTCTTTTCACCTTTGCTCCAGAGTCTATCACTGGGTCTTCCTTGGCCTAGTAGAGACAGAGGGGAAACAGAGAAGAACCTAGTGCCCAGCAATGATGCAGTGCGTCCAGACTATTCCTGCCTGGTGGTGGGGGGTAGGGGGTGGGAGGTGGAATTTCACTTTCTGGCAAGGACCCAAGGAGATTTGTGAGCCTTCCTATGAATTGCTTTCTTTTCCCAACTTCTGAAAGAATATCTTCATTCAGGCCAAGAGAAATGATGCAAATGTCACACATCTTTCTATTCTGCAGGCTCCACGATGAGTGAAATGTGGTAAAGCTGCTGGTTTTCTAGTTGGAGGGAACATTTTAGGTTATCTGCTCAGTAAACAGGATAAGGAGAGGACAACAAGCAAATTAGAAGGACTATTTAAAAACCTAGTCGGTAGGGAGGTGGGGGATTTGTGTCTCTTGCATAAGTTGTGCCTGATTTGAAATCTTACTACACAACCAAAGCGGCTCTGTGGCTGGCCGCAGTGTTAGGTGGAGATCTTTTAATCCCCACACAGATCAGCATCTCTCTAAAATAAATCACTTGACTTTTTTCTGCCTAAGTTTGCAGGGGATGCCTTAGAAGACTAACTCTCAGATTTGAAATGTCTGTGGACTGCTTCTCTCTCTACTTGACAATTTTGAATTTTACTTAGCTGAGCTGGTCTTTTTTAGTTTTCTCAGAGGAAATGAATTATATTTTGCTACTGAAGTGCAAATATAATCATTGTTATTTTTTTGTCTTGTGGAGTATATTTTGACTGAAATAAGTAGATAATGTACTGTTTTCAAAGTGCCAACCATAGTGGTTTTTTTAACATTAAGTAATTCATGTATTGTTCTTTCTAGGCAATTATAATTTTTTTAAGCCACTCAGTAATTTACTAAGTACATACATTTTCAGCACTATGCAAGGAACTGGGGCATACAAAAGAAATCTGAGGCACAATTCATATCGTCAGGTAGGTTATACTATTTGTAGAGAAATGAAACAAAGCCAGAGGAAACAACATTAAATGTTTAACTGTGTAGTACTCTCTATAGGAACCACGTGAAATAAAAAATGAATATAGATGAACAAATGAATGAATTGAAAAAGTGTTCATTCAAGGAAGAAATCACTTCTTCCTTGACGCAATGTGGACTCAATGTGTCATAGAGTAGATGGGATATGAGCAGAACCGCAACTGATGAATAGGATTTGACAGGTAGGGAGAAGTGGAGGAAAAGATGTTCCAGGTAACGAGAGCAAAAGTCAGAAGATGGAGGTGAGCATGGCATGGTATATGTTTGGGGCAATGAGACTGGCTCAGTCTCAGGATGACTAGAGGACAAGATTGTATGTAGGAGGAATAAAAAAATAGTGTCTCCCCTTATTTCTTGATGAACCTGAATTTTATGTCTACCCCCAAGCAATGAAACATGATTGCTCTAATCCACTCAAGACAACTCTATTCCTTACTTTCCCATCCTCCTTTGCAGATAGGAAAGCTCTGTGACCTTATTCTGGCCAAGCTGAAGAATGCTGATGGTATTTCTGGAAATGTTTTTGCTCTCTTGGTAAAATGTTGGAACTCTCTTTTCCCCTCTTCCTATACCTGAATGAAGATGCAGAGCCTAGAGTCATGCAGCAACTCTGGGTACTGTGAGGAAGGGGCTAAGATATTGCCTCTGACACTGCTGAACTGCTATAGCCTTACTAACAGTTCTCTACTTCTGGACTTCCTGTTATGTGAGGAAAACCAATGTCTGTTTATATAAAACCCTCTAAGTCATGGGTTTTTAAAATTATTTGCAGTGTTTTACTATTACTTTAAGAAGGTTAATCTGTAATAGTGTGTAAGGTGAATTGGAAGGGGGTAAGAACTGAGGTTGTTATCATAGCACTATGGGTCTTAGGTAGAGAGGTTTTGGATAAGACTCATGGAAAGGGGAGTAGGAAAGAGGCAGACATCTCAGAGAAGAAGCAAAAAGATTCAGCACAGATTCAATGAAGGAGATAAGAAGCCACATAACTTTGAAGTTTCTAAACAGGAAGATAAGTGGGATGGCCATATAGCTTTAGGGATAGGCAAATGATGATAAAGATAAATTCTCTTTTAAGGCATGTTGAGTTTTAGATAATGATGGAACATCCAAGTAGAAGTGTTCTATAACTATTTAGAAATAGAGCATTTGAATTCAGGTGAGTCTGTAGAGTGCCTGTGACCTTGGGCATGGACAGAGACAAAAGCATTAAATGATGCCTCCAATTGTGAGTTGAGAGGAAGAAAAGTTAGCTGTATAAAAATGGAGACAGAGAGAGGAGATAACACAGGGTTAGAAGATTGAACAGGGTGCAGTGTCATCATAGCAAAGGATACTTAGTGGGCACCAATGAATGCATATTGCAGAGATGAATGAAGTTGCCATCAGTATCCAATGCCCTAGAGAAGTCAAGGAAGATGAGGTCTGAGGAGAGAAGTGAATCTAGTGAAAGTAAGACAACGATTTTGAAGATTTCCTAAAGAGGAGTTTCTAAAGACTTGAGAACCATGTATCAACTGCATAGTTCTGCAAAGAATATGGGGAAGGAAGAGACTAGAAGCTGAAGGTGGTAGAAAAAGATCATCTATGAAGGATTTGGGAATTGAGAAGGGCTGGTACTTGCAGGGGTAGAAGCCTTAGCAAAAGATGATTTTAAAAGGAGTGAAAACCAAGAGGGAAGAAGTTAGTGGAAAGGTCCAAACACACAGCAAAGGTAAGGGCCATAGTTGGTACTGGAGAGAGATTTTAGTTTCAGGGAGGTTCACACTCTCTTCTGAAGTTGGAGGCAAGGACAACAAGGGATCTGTGGAAACTAGTAAATGGAAACAAATACACTTGGGTGTATCTGTCTCCACAGGGTTGATGAAGTCAGGTCTTAGGAGCTGGGCTGGTGCAGGAACAAAGTGGTGGGAGGTCCTGGGAGAGGCCAAGTCTGGAGCACCTATTATGAGGACCTGTGTTAAAGAGGCATTCGTGCAAAGATCGATAGGCCTAACCTAAGTGAGATGGCAACAGTCTGGCAAGGGCAAGGCTGCATCATTTTGGGTCTCTGTCTGCCTCAAGCAAGACCATAGCAGAGAACTGGGAGCCCAGGAAGAGGTCCAGCATCCGGTGAGGGAGTAGTGAAGAGGAGGGAATCGAGGGAATCCAGAACGGTGTTTCTGGGGAAGGAGGACAGTGAGAACTCTAGTGTGTCAGGAAGAGGATCTCCAGAGGACAGAGAACAGATCTGAGGGGGAAGTGGCCGAGTAAGGGGGTGGCCTGAGAAGAGTAAATGCAGATCTCAGACTGGGAGCAGGACCTTGAGATGGTGAGACCCAGGCATTGCCTTTTAGTAGTTGGACACTCGTTACACTGGTAACGCCTGTGATTTTTTACAAGTAGAGATTTAATTCTTCCTCTAATTTTTTTTTTGAGAAAACGCTTAAGCAAAATTATATGGCATTTATTAAAAAATATACCAGTGTACTACTGACTTAGAAATACAGTTTGTGCTGAGTGTAAGTTAGGCACAAATCTATGGGCTTTATGTCACTTTGGTGAGACTTCCCAAATATGAAAAAAAAGTTATCTATGTTCTAATTCTGGCAATATTTTACCCATCCACATACTCAATGGTACTCCTGCTGGACTCAGCCTTGGATTTCCAACAGTGTTTGTTGAGAAACCTGCCATCCATTCACAGCAGCTTCTACTAATCTCTGTGAAGCACTATTTTGAAATGTCTTAAAAAAAAGAAGTATTCTACTTTAATAAAATGGCAGATGGTGTGTTGCATGATTTCCTAACCGGTGTTACTTCTACACTGTAATTGAACTATATAAAGAACTTTGCTCTCAACTCAGGAGGAATCCTGTGAAACTTGAGTTTTTGTTAACTTATAAAAGGATCACTTCTGTATGTTGGGATTGATTTTCATATATGTGTTTTATAGCATTAGTTTTATTATACAGAAACTGCACATAAATCATAAGAGATCAAAGTGATAGATACAAACTGTGAGGGCTATTGTAGGTCTTTATATTCTTATTTTCTTCTGATTTTTAAAAGTGCAGCATTATCATGGTAGAAAAATTTTAAAATAGAGAAAAGGCAAAAGGAAGTAAAAATTGCTCCAACTTCTGGGAGGTAACCACTATTAGCTTATTTTTCAGGGGTGGGAGGTTGCACCATTCCCCCCCCCCCCCACCCCCCAGCTCTGAAACTGGGATTGTATGAAACATAATTTTGTTTCCTACTCCAGGAGGCCAATTCACTTCTATTTTAGTTTCATTTTCTGAAAACTCTCAGGTCAGCGAGAAAAGGTGTTAGAAGGAAGTAGCATGCAACAGAAGAGTTAGCAGAAGGCATAATTTCTGTGGGAGATAGAGAGGCTGACTAATTTGTGACCTCCACTAATTTTCTACTCAGAAAAATGTGGTTGCAGTGTGTAAAGTCTTCATTGCCCCTAATCTTTAGAAGATAATGATTTAACCCTATTATGATTCACACTGTATTCTTTTCAGAATTAACTCTAAGTATAGAAAAAAAATCTTAGTTTTCTACTTCAATTATAATTATTTACTTACAGCTCAAAATGGATGAATTAATTCTGGGTGAGAAGTCCTTCTTTGTTGTCAGGTTATTTTCCTTTTAATATTATATGTAGCTTTTGTATTATGTTTTCTAATGGAAATCAAATGTTCATTAGAGTGAATCAACTAACTATTCAAGTCAGGTTTGCTTTAATCTTCCAGTGTTTATTTGGTTTTATTTAATATTATAGTTTTATGAGGGTTATAAATCATAGGAATATAGAGAATATGAAACATACTGCATTCTTTTAGACAGAAAGTTAAACTGTAATTTGGATATACTATCCTAATTTTACTACATAGGATATTTTTACTGTTACTTAAACTGTGGAAATATTTGGTGTGTCAGTTCATCTTGCTTTATAGAATTTTCATTTTGAAGTGGACATTGAAAAGGAATAGTTTGCATTAATTTATATTTAATATAAGCACTTGAGAAGTAACCAAAAGTAGGAGAGAAGGGAGATGGAAATGCATTCTGGAGTAATGAAATTATAATTACCAGAAATCTTTGGTCAACCAAAGATTCAAATGTTAATCTTTAATAAATAGACATTAAAAAAAAGACATTTATATAGGAATTGATTTCTTTGGACTCAGATGAAACATAAACACAATTGAAAGATGTTAATTATAGTACATAATCACCTATTTGAGTTTAGCTATTATTATTTCTGTAATAAAAAACCCAGGAATAAGGTGGGATACAAGGGGGCACAAAAATCTTGGACGTGAGCCCTACTAGGGGACAAATGTATCACTTAATTTCCCAGAGATCTTCATCAAGGTGTATATATCTTATCATTTTCAATTTCAATTTAGTGACCAGTCCAAAATTTCTTGTTGGGTTGACTTTGAATTACAGGAGTGACTGGTGGAGTGTTAGTATATCATTTGTCTCTTTTGGTGCTGTCATAGTTTAAGTTTGAGATCAGCAAACTATGGCCTGCAGGCCTAGTCCAGCCTGCCTTTTGTTTTTGTAAATAAAGTTTAATTGGAACACAGCCACACTCATTTGTTTATGTATTATTCATACTGCAATGGCAGAGTTAAGTAGTTTCAACAAAATCTATAAGGACCACAAAGCTGGAAATATTGACTATCTAGTATTTTACTGAAAATGTTTGCCAGCTCCTAGTTTTTTTTTTTTTTTTTTTTAAGATTTTATTTATTTATTCATGAGAGACACACGGAGAGAGAGGCCGAGACACAGGCAGAGGGAGAAACAGGCCCCATGCAGGGAGCCCGACATGAGACTCCATCCCAGGGCTCCAGGATCACGCCCTGGACTGAAGGCGGCGCTAAACCGCTGGGCCACTGGGGCTGCCCACCAACTCCTAGTTTAAGTCAAACTTTTCCGTTCTGGTATTCTTCATACCTGATATCATACTATTGTTTACAAGTCAATGTGGACTAAATTACCAAGATGCTAAGGAAAATCAGAAAAGAAGCAAAAAGCCTATTGCCTGCCTTGGAGAACTTTTCAGACAAGACACATAAGAAATAACCAGAGAAAAATATGACACTTTATAATCAAGGGCTAAATTGTGTAACAGTAGCAAAAAACCCCCTCCTACATTCTACAGCCTAAATATATGTGCATTGAAAGTCATTTCAATCTAGATCGATCAGAGCCAGAGTTCTCAAAATTATGTGAGCACGCTAATATATGAGGGCATTTTTTGACTTCATGACTTAGAAATGGGAGCACTAACTTTTTGCCACACAGTTATATGGTTGGATGTAGGTTAATCAGAGTTCTAAAAGAGTCTGCAGCTTTTCTAGAAATTGCAGGGTCTGGAAGGATGACGTACGAATCTTCAGTATAGGCTAGGACAGAGGTATTTACTCCAGGATAGTTCTGTGATCAGTGTTGAGAGATGCTCTCACGAGGGGCAGAACATAATGTTTACAAGGATCTAGGTAGAGGGTCACCTGGGTGGCTCAGTGGTTGAGCGTCTGCCTTCAGCTTGGGTCATGATCCTGGGGTCCTGGGATGGAGTCCCCATAAGAGTTCCCCGCAGGGAGCCTGCTTCTCCCTTTGCCTGTGTCTCTGCCTCTCTTTCTCTGTGTGTCTCTCATGAATAAATAAATAAAATCTTTTTTTTTTTTAAAGACATAGGTACAAAGGCTCAGGATCAAAATACAGCAGGTTTGCATCTTCAAGGTTTAAATGGAGCTGAGAGAAATAACCTGACACACAAATAAACCTAAGTTGGGGCACCAGAAGTGATTATAAATTGGTGTGAACTTACATAGTCGCATGAGCAACACAAGATGATATATTTATAATTTGTTTCATTTATTTTTAGTTTTGTACTTTGACTCTCTTGCACTGTAATAAAGTAGGTCCCAGTTTTAAACAGTGAAGCATTTCTGTTCAATACTGAAATGGCTATTACAGGAGGTTAAAGTCAGTGAGAAAGATACCCACTCACCTTGTATAACTCCTCCATGGGAATGTTAGCAGATTGAGAACTTTCTGTGGTAGAACCATTTTGTCACACTATGCCAAATATAAAATGCCATAAAAATAAAAAAGAAAGGAGAGATCAAGCTAGGAAAAATGTGATGGAAAATATTGGGTTGATCTGTTTTGGAGAAAAGTATGAATTTGGTTTGAGAGAGAAATAGGACGATAACTCTGGGATTTGAATGAGCATGGCTTGTGTGGAAGAAGAGCTTGGATGGGGTGAATGGTTTATGCCTTGAGTTAGACTAGTGGAGTAGCAAGAAGGCTGGGAAGAGGTGGGGTGGGTGGTAGATCATACAGGAACTAAGGTGCCATTTTGCTCAGCCCGGTTTCTGTGATTCCACTGTAATATGGGGTTGAGTGTTTAATGCTCAGAAGCATCACTTGAAGTCTAGCAAGAAGGTCAAGTGGTGTGAGCAGGTCTATCTGGTTTGGGGATCACTGGGATTGTTTTGTTGGCCCCGGGTTGTAACTGATGGCAAATCACATTCCTACAGAGGAGGAACATCAGTGACTAAACTACGACAGCATAAACTCTCAGGTAGCTCCTGTAGCTCCTGGTCCTCTGCTCTAAACTTTTTCCAGAAGAATATAGAATGTAAATAATAAATAAATAAAATTGCTTCCTGCTTTTATTTCACTGTAGATGTCGTTGGGAATCTCTCCTTTTGAGAGCAATCATAGAGGAAAAGAAAACAAAACAAAGATAGGACCCTTTCCCTCATTTTCTCAAGTGGACTTTGCTGATGAGTGTTGCCTTTTTAATGAGGAGCAAGCTTTTCAAAGTAGTTTAACCATAAATTCTCCTAACGGGGAGGGGTGCTGTCCAGCATCCCAGGGCATGGCGGTGGAGTTGGCTGAGGCTACAGA
The DNA here is from genome assembly GCF_011100685.1 of Canis lupus familiaris. NCBI lineage: Eukaryota > Metazoa > Chordata > Mammalia > Carnivora > Canidae > Canis > Canis lupus. The sequence continues at coordinate 7,331,069 of NC_049258.1, forward strand.
AGCAGCAGGTGCTTACTGGTCCAGAAATGCCCCGCTCATTAGGCCTGCTGTAAATCACAGCATCTTTCACGCCTTTTGAGTGAAACTTGGCACCTCCAGTTTACTACTCTGTGGTGGTCACACCGTCCCTGACTGCAAAAATATTAATAGATGGCACTTTCCACTGAACAATGAAATTGGGCATGCCCGTGTCAGTAATGATGGATTGGGAGCCTGAAAGATTCTGCAGAGAGGAGAGAAAGAGGACGCCAAGGAAGCTGTCTTTTTGTAAGTAAAGACCGGTAAATAGAAAGAGTTGATGGGCTCATCTATCACCCACAGTGTCACTGTATCCTGGAAGAACGTGTATGAAAGCCTGGGTTTCAAGGGCTGGTTAGGGAGGGCAAGGATTGAGGTTTGTGACTTGTAAGTTGGCCTCCCGTCGTGTTAAGTCTGATGTGGAAAAGGTTCTGGCTCCCAATGGCCTGGTTGAGCTGTGGAAATAACTCCCGCTTAATATCCCGGGCCTCTGTCTGCCAATGCTTGTTTGTTTTCCTTCCTTTTTCTTCATGGTTGTTATTGTATGTAGACAATGGTAGATGAGATTTGAGACTTAGGGAAAGAGACCTTATAAAAAAAAAAAAAAGAAAGAAAGAAGAAAGAAAGAAAGAAAGAAAGAAAGAAAGAAAGAAAGAAAGAAAGAAAGAAGAAAGAAAGAAAGAAAGAAAGAAAGAAAGAAAGAAAGAAAGAAAGAAAGAAAGAAAAAAGAAAGAAAGAAAAGGTAACTCTTTTGAGGTCCAATAGCATGACTAATACTAAAGACCCTTTCTCCCTCCTGCATCCCTGGGAGGTGGTGGGTTGTGGGGAGTAAATGGCAAAGAAGAACAAGAAAAGGAAAGGAAATGTGTTTTCTATGTGACTTTATAAAATTAAGATCTAATAAAGGTATCATTTTGGGAACCTTTGGAGTGATAAAAAGAAGAGAATAAAACACTTAATAGAACTCTTTCTGTTTAAAGCTGAATTTATATTTATTTATTTAGATAGTTATCTATTTATTTGCCACCTTTATTGGATATGCCTTATTCCTATTATGCCTATGGGCTAGTTTACAAGCAAGAAGAAAAGGGCCACTTAAACTATTGCATTAAAACTGAATTTTAAAAGATTGTTTTGTCTGATGTGTGCCATGAGAAGAAATGTAAGTCTCAAAGCATTCCTTTGATTTCAGTGATGGTATTTAAGACTTATATATGCCTGGGATGCCTGGGTAGCTCAGCGGTTGAGTGTCTGCCTTTGGCCCAGGGCATGATCCTGGAGTCCTGGGATCGAGTCCCACATCGGGCTCCCTGCATGGAGCCTGCTTCTCCCTCTGCCTGTGTCTTTGCCTCTCTCTGTGTGTCTCTCATGAATAAATAAATAAAATTCTTAAAAAAAAAAAGACTTACATATACCAAATATTATTCACCTGCCCAGTTTGACTGCTATGAAATGATCTGGAACTAAAAGTTCTTCTCTTTATCTTTTTCCCCTAAAGAGCCTGTCTTCTTAAACCATTTTGCTCTCATTCACCTCTTCTTCCCTAATTCTTCCTTTATTTTCTGTCATATGCTAACAACATCTGGAAACTCTCTCTTAAGAGGTTCCTATGATCCTAGATTATGCAGTTTGTTACCCAGTCAACACCTTTGTGAGCTATTTTTGATTTTCTGAAATTGGTTTTCTTCAAATAGTTCTATATGAAAGCACTACACAATATAATTATTTGAAGGGGGAAGTTTTAACATGGTACAACCACAATGCACAGTGGAAATTAAGCTGAATGAGTGCTATATCTTTCAAGTTCAAATTGCTAGATTTTTCTGGCTTGAACACAAAATGAAATAAAATTGAAGGATCAGGGATGACAAGAAAACTACGAGGAGAACAAAGTCATTGGGAAGGGCACTGAAATATGGATAACAAGAGGAACAGAGTGGTCTTCACATTGATGGAAAGGAAAGGCATTCCATGTATAATATGGAAATCTTATACATACAGCAGATTTTTAAAATATTTTAAGTTTTGCAATAATTTTATTTTTTATTTTATTTTGTGTTTTTTTTTGCAATAATTGTAGATGAATAGAAAACTTGCAAAGATAGTATAGATAGTTGTATACCCTTTACCCAGCCTTCCCTGATGTTAACATCTTAACATTTGTATTTTTAATGGTTATGATAGACATGAGTCTATGGTTTATTGATGTCATTATTTTCTTATATTATTAGGAAAAAATTAGAAATACTGAATTTTCTACTCAAAACTTCATATTTTTGTTTATGCTTTAAGACTGAATAATAGCTTCTGGGGCTCCTGAGGCTCACGGGGGTGGTCTGTGAGACTTTGGGAGGGAGAATTATCTTTTTCACTCCATGACAAATCTGCCCCAGGCTTTCCACAAGAGTGAAGTGGGTGAGCTTTGTTTTAGGCCCCTCATCCCTCTGTTTTATACCTCTTCCTTTTGTTAATGGTAGAGCTCTTCCTCAGTTCCATAGTTTAACAGAGGCTCTCTGGATCCTTCGAAGGCTCAGCGGTTTAGCGCCTACCTTCCGCCCAGGGCATGATCCTGGGGTCCCGGGATCAAATCCCACATCGGGCTCCCTGCATGGAGCCTGTTTCTCCCTCTGCCTGTGTCTCTGCCTCTCTCTCTCTCTCTCTCATGAATAAATAAAATCTTTAAGAAAAAAAGTTAAAAAAAAAAAAAAACAGGCTCAACATCTCTTCTTTCTCCATTGTCAAAATCTGCGCTTAGGAAGGACTCCCAACTGCATTCATATCAAGACAAATTAACAAAATAAAACAAAACACAATAAAATGTGGTAACAGCTTAAAGAGACTATCCTTCCTCAGGGTTATTTACATCTTAGCAGGAATGCCAAGTTTTATGCCCAAGCTTCCCAAATTTCTGTATGTTGCCATGACATCAAGTACTTGAAAGTTGCTTCTACTGGAACATTTTTTTGGGGAAAATTTCATTTTTATATTAAAATGCACATGAGGGATGCCTGGGTGGCTCAGTGGTTGAGTGTTTGCTTTTGGCTCAGGGGATGATCCCAGAGTACCCCGGATCGAGTCCCACATCAGGCTCCCCACAGGGAGTCCGCTTTTCCCTCTGCCTGTGTCTCTGCCTCTCTGTGTCTCTCATGAATAAATAAATAAAATCTTTAAAAAAATTTTTAAAATGCACATGAAATTATGGTAGAGTATAGTAGACTGCATAATTCATGCAGTTTTTAAAGTAAAATTTGTCTTCAAGTGGGACTCTGGTAGCTTCTAAGAGTGTATAGACCCTAGAGGTAATTCACTCTGCCTTGAATTAACTCTATTGGGTTGAAAAGAAAAATTGAAAAAGCTACTGCCTTATACTAACTGATCTAAACTTTGGAAGGGAAATTTAGCACCAACCAGTACAGGTTCCCCAGGCTCTTATAATTCATCTTTCCTTTTGATGAACATTTGAAGAAGATATACACATACTCGGAGTCTGATTAACCCTCTCTTACTGGATATCCTTGAATGTGTATATTTCTGCATTTGATAAACATTTTTAGACAAACAAACAGATGAAAAGTTGGAGTATTATTTTGCAGTATGAGGCCTTTCATGTGTCTCCTGAAATCCCACCCTGGAAGCGCTCACTTATTCCAGGAAAACCAAGCACTACTAATCAATCCCTCTGGGCCTTGGCCTGCAGGGGAGAAGGGATTGGCCAGTGCACAAAATGACTTATGGTGTTGGGGGCCTCTCAGTAAGATGCAGTACCTCACTCTTCATTCCTAGCATGGGGAAGATGGGTACCTTGAGATGACAGTTGTAGTGTCTATTTATTATTTAGAAGTAATCAAATAGTGTATCCCATTTTATGGTATGCATGTTATAGCTGGAGAACAGCCAGGAAGAGAAGGCAGCAAAAAAAGGATGGGGAAGAAAAAGGAGTTTAGTGTTGGAGAGATCAAGGCTCAAAACTTGGCCATACCTTTGGACCCCAGGTGTGGTGGCACTTATCTTCATTCATTTCCACACTATGGAAAATGAAGAGTATGTCATCCGCTCATGAGCTGGTGGTCTTGGCCTCTTTGTTATCAGAGTTATTCCTTATTTTCCATTCCTCTACTCTTCATAGCAGAAACTTCGTTCCCTGCAGGCTGATTTCTCAGCTCAGATTCCAGCCAGGGGGAGGCACTGGTGAGAGATGAGGGTGTTGCATCTGTGTTTGCCTCATAGCTCCAGCTTCTGCAGGACAGGCGCATTGTGTTTCTAGCTTCTTCCATGACTTTGGCCCTTGATGCTGGGAGCACGACTTCCTGCTTTTGTCTTTCCAGCCAGGAGTTTGCTAATTTCTCCCTGGGTTGCCTCCTTGTTCACTCTTGGCTTCTCAGTTCTGGCATTTGTGTATCCAGTTCTTTGTATTAAATTCCCTCTTCGGAAACATTTAATGCTTTCTATTTACCTCATTAGATGGACCCTTACTGATACAGCCAGTTGCAGCAATCTCTGAGCTGAGGGGAGCTTGGGCTGGTCGTGATAGCAATAGAAGGCAAGGAGAGATGTGCCAAAGGGGGAAGGACAAAGCAGTGACCGACTGGCTAAGAGAGGTGAAGTTCAGGAGAAATCAGGCAGTTCAGGTAATGGTGACTGCCACTGATGGAGCTAGGCCATTGGAGAGGGAGCTCCTTGTGGATCGAAGCTATGGGTTTGGTATAGAGCACATTAGAGAAGAAACTTCATTGTGTCACCGTCTCTGCACTCTGCCTGTCGCCCGTAACGGGGCTGCAGCTGCAGGAGGATTATATGGACTTGTCTTTCTCTTTTGGGAAAGAGTAAAGGGAGAAGTTGAGAGGGAAGAGAGAACTGTTTGTGGCCCAAAAGGGAATGCCCTCTGGCACCTTGCTGAGCCTAGACTGTAGCTCTCCACCATCAGGACTCCAGGCCCACCCCTGTAAGCTTTTCAGGGAGTAGAGCAGGAGGTTGGGTGCTCAGAACCCATTTTCTGCTAGTGGGGCAGCAGCTCTTCCCCAAAGGGACCTGAGATGAGCAGGCTTTTCCTCTTGCCAGTGCAGCATTTGCAAGAGGAGTACTGTGGGAGGAGATAAAAATTGACTTCCAAATGGCCTGCGGAAATCAGGAGACATTTTTGGGACCAGCTTTTAGGTCCAAACGCAACAATCTAAACAACAGATACTTGAGTTGTGATTTCCCTGTGGGTTAAGATAGTTCATAGTGGGGACAGTCAGCATTGCTGCAGCAGGCTGGAATCCACTTCCTCACTGTGCTAGGCATTATGGAAAAGGATCTCTGAGGAAGAGAACTGAGTTCGCATCTTCACGAACAATGTCTAGATATATTAAGAAATGACCTCAGATAAAAAAAACAAACATAAAATCATTCTGGCAAATCAGAAAGAGCACATTACGTGGCATTCATGATGTGTTTTATATGTGCATGGGGAAGAAAAGGGTCTAATAAATGAAGACAAACAGGAAGCCTTTCCCAAACTCTCTTCCCAGATACTTTTCAGTCACGTTGCCCAGGTCGAAGGTTCTGGGAAGAAACAGCTAGTACTCTGACCTGCCTTTTGCAAATATAACGTTTCCTGTTTTGTAGGAACTTGGGGCTGAAAAATGCATAAACCAATTGATTTAAACTCAAACTCACAATAGGCACAAACCTCAAGAACTACTGGTTGAAACTTGTGTGTGTGTGTGTGTGTGTGAGAGAGAGAGATAGAGAGAGGGAAAGAGAGACAGAGAGGGGGATAGGGATTCCAGATGTCCTTGGACTATCACATTATATCTAAATTTCAGGTAATCTTCAATTAATTGAATAATTGATTTAATTAAATATTAAATGCATCAGTATTTTATATTTTCCCAAACTAACCTTTTATTGTCTATGGTCTTTTTTTAAATTCTGAGTGAATTCTGGTTTGGCTGAAGAGAACCATTTATGTTATGTCCTTTAGAATATGATGAGGTGAAGCATGGCTCTCCTTGGATTGATGTTCACATTAATAAAGCCTTTTATTCACAACAACTTAACATAAAATTAAAATCAACTGCTGACCTCAGGGAGTAAGAAGATTTTTTTTCTGATAAGGATTGTAGAGCCACCTTTACATTTCTTCCTTTCCTTTTTAATAAATGATGAAAGCTGCGGTGTTGTCCTCAAATCACATTTATTTATAGTGATAAGGATGAAGCTAATCCCTGTTTCATCACTCTGATCAGCAGTCACACAAACAATGGAACCTGACATGCTGGCAGCCTCTGCTTGTTACAGCTTTCCAACCAACCTCCAAGCTCATGGCTGGAAGTCAAATGGGGTAGGCTGGTTCCAAGTAAGAAAGAAAAATAATTGGCTTTGGAGATAAAAGGATTATTAAAATTTCTGTATGAAATTTCTACCACCTCTGGGTTTCCGATGGAATGGGAGTTATACTAGGATGCTTCGGTTTCAATTTTGAAATTAAAAGCAATCAAAGAAATGGAGAAAATTATTACGGGCAACAACAACTACTTCAATAACGCTTCCTTGTCTTCATGCTGTTTACCCCATTATTAATGACCTACTAATTAAAAAACAAAATAACTAGAAAAAAATCTAGTAACAAAGTTTTTCATCAGGTAAGTTTATTGGCTAAACAATTTATTCCTACTCTTACGATATCAAGCTGTTTCCCCACCCAAAGGGGACTGGTGAGTTGTTTTAAATTGCTGTAGACATCAGGGGAAAAGCATAATGCCTTGTTTGAAACATCAGTGAGGACAAAGGCAACTTTTCTGGCCATCTGGTCTTTAGAAACAAACACTCTGCAGTCCAACAGACTCAAGCTGAACTGTTCAATGATCTCTTCTTTGATCTACGCTTGAATGTCAAGTCATCTTTGCCATGTGATCTTGGGCAGGTTGCTTCATCTTGCTAAGCCTCAGTTTCTCCATCTGCAAAACAGGGATAATGAAACTACTGTGAAGACCTATCTCGAGGGAAAAATAAGGAAATGCAAGTGAAGAGCTTCCATAATAGGGAGCCTTGCACATAGTAAGATTCAAACCATAGTAGTTGTTTTTGTTTGTTTTTAAAAATTAATACTATTTGCTTTTGTGACTATTAGCATTTGACAGTCTGCTTATTGTGTTACTAAAGTTTGCCTTTGTAGAGCCATCCCTGCGTGATGGTTGAGATCTGACAGATTGGATAGAATTGTGGAAGTGTTGGGGGTTGCCGACTTTCATTTGGACCCTTGGGTATCACATTGGGCACCTCTCTAGCTTTAGCAGCAATGGCAAAAAATAAATTCCATTTCAATCAATGCTACTCACAATCCTTGATTTGGGCTTTTTGAATAAAAATAGGATTTTATGCTTGAGGATATAACACCCTTAGAGCTGCTGAGTGAGACTGCACCTGGCTTGTGTGGGTGCTGTGGTGAAAATCCTGGGGGGCTTTGCCTTTCATTATATTTTTAATAAAACTTAGCAAGCAGCAGAATTAAACTTGTGAATCATCTTAACAACTACTTTTCTTAATGGAGATGAGCCTCTTTATCTTGTAGTAGTTAATACTTTGTGGTTCTAAGTTAGGATCCTGGATGTGATTGTATTCCTCTCAAATATTATTAAGAACTCATCTTACAATGGAAAGGCTTGTAACAGGAGCAGTCAGGGGAACAAGGCATTCCAGGCTTTTGGTGGCATTGAGTTGAAGGAAGGGATGAGCTGGTTGGGATGTGGGCTAGGATGTGGTCCCTAGTGTGGGTTCAGGTAGAGAGGAAACTGTCCCTTTTTTACTGTGTACTAGAGCTTTGCCTATATTTTTTCTTGTAGTCTTCCCAGTGCTCTTTGAGGCAGGTATTATCATGCCCATTTCATAAGCTCAGAAAGATGATTTGTCCAGGATCACATAATGAAAAGCAGTATTAAAAAGGAAAATACCAGTTTTGGTTACACAGCATATTCTGTGAAAACCTATGAAGGTGTATATTTGTATTTTGTGTACTTTTTTGCATATATGCCACATATGTTTCAATAAAAAGTTACTTATTGAAACAAATAGGTTTGCCTGGCTCAAATTCTCTGCTCTTTTCTCTCTATTGTGCTGTTTCCAAAGAAGCATATGATGGATGGAACCCCAAGGAATTTCCTCCATCAGTTACAGCTGGTTGTAGCCAGAAATAGTGCTGGCCTTATTAACTAGAACTGGCCTTGAAAGATTTGGATATTTCCAAGGAAAGATACACTCGGAGGAGGGCAGTTTCCTAAAACTGAGGCTGCGTATATGTTAGACTTAGAATGTTGAATGATGCTCTTGAAAATGCACCGAGCTTGTTGTAGAGTCGTTCATAATAGTGAGAAATGAGGGGGAAAAAAGTCCATGAAATTTCCATCAAACAGGAATTCAATAAATAAATACTATGTGGTCTTAAAAACCGCATATTTTGAATGATGCTTATGGTGTGTGTTGGAGTGAAAAATAGTTATGAAACATTCATATATATTAGGATGGCCTTTTTGTAACTTTTTTGTTCGTGTGTGTGTGTGTGTGTATATATATATATATATATAAAAATAAGTGTCTGGAAAGTTGTTTGCTAAAATACCAATAGTAGTATCTCTGCATTTTGTATTATTTGTCAAATTTTACTTTCCTTTTTATATCTTTCTATATTGTTTTTCTACAATTCTATAAACAGAAAATTTGTTTTAATTTTTAATAAAATAATACTTTAAGCAAAGACTGCATCTGAATTAAGCATATCCCTTCTCAAGTTGTCTACTGTGAAGGAGGAAACACTCAGTTTACTATATGAGTTCTGACACATTAAAACAATATTATATTGCCTTATAATCAAACCAGAGAAGAGCATTTCTAGGAGTAAAAAGAGCCATTTTGTAAGATCAAACACATGCAATTACCAGACTGCTTGGCTTGTTTAAGCTTTTAAAAATATAAAAAATAATAAACTATTTTAATTATATTTTATATAAACAGGATGTTTTACCTCCGTCTACCAGAAATTATGAAAAATAGTTGTTTTACCTACTAAATTTATGTCTTCTATGGCTCAGTTTTAAAAATTCTCCATTCTCTTTAGATTTTAGTGCAATGGTCAAAACAGGATTGCTTTGTTTTGTTTTATCCCATTTTATTTCATTCTAGTGACTTTCTTCCTTCAATTAGGCCATCTAAAGACAAAATTGAAATCATAAAGATTACATATTCATGCAAAAAAAAATAATAGAGTAAGATAGGACTTTCGTTTTTGTCTTTTTCTTAAAAAGTTTCAAGAAACTAGCACAAGAGAACCCTAAGTACATGTCCCTATGACTGTCCTTAAATATATGGAAGATCATTACCTATAAACCCCAACACAAACTGAGATCTGGCCCAGTTCAGATAATTACTACCCTCTGAACGATTAGCAGTCTTGACAACATTCTCTCCTTTTGGTTAAGTAGGGCCCTCAATCTGGAATATTCTCTCTCACACTTATCTGAATTTATTGATCAGAAACCAACTCAAGCCTTTTGGGCTACAGCAAGCTCTCTCTTTTGAACACATATAACTATGAAAGTGCAACATGACCTTAAAAAATTCTGTTTGCAAATTGATATGTGTGAAAAGACTTAGAATGTGTAAAAAAAAAAGAAAAAAACCAAAGGTTTGTATTTAACAAATCTTAGTTACTAAAACGTATCTATGAAGAATTAAGAATTTTTTTTTCTGGAAAATCTAACAGTTTGGTTTCTGTATAGTACCAGTAAAATTGGCTTTCTTTTGGTATTCTTAAAAAAATTATTATTGAAGTAGAATTGACATACAATTTTATATTAGCTTCAGGTGTACAACATAGTGATTTGACAATCTATGCATTACTCAGTGCTCACCACGATAAGTGTGGTCACCATCTGTCATCATACAATATTATTACAACATTAGTGATTATATTCCCTATGCTGTACTTTTCATCTCCCTGATTTATTTGTTTTAAACTGGAAGTTTATACCTTTTATCTATTTCACTCATTCATTCCTCCACCTACCTCCTTTCTGGCAATCACCAGTTTGTCTTCTGTATTTGAGAGTCTGTTTTGTTTGTTTGTTTGTTTGTTTATTTGTTTTGTTTTTTATATTCCACATACAAGTGAAATCATTTGGTATTTGTTTTTCTCTGCCTGGCTTATTTCACTTAGTGTAATACCCTTTAGGTCCATCCATGTTGCCACGAATGGCAAGATTTCATTCCTTTTTATGGCTGAGTAATATTCCATTATTATATATTATATAATTTATAGTATTCCATTATATACACACATACACAGCACATCTTCTTTATCCATTCATTTATTGATGGACACTTGAGTTGCTTCCATATCTTGGCTATTGTAAATAATGCTGCAATAAACAAGGATGCATGTATCTTTTTGAATTAGTTTTCCTTCAAGTAAATAGTCATGGAATTACTGTATCATATGGTAATTCTATTTCTTAGTTCTTTGAGGAACCTCAATACTGTTTTCTACAATGGCTGTATCAATTTACATTCCCATCAATAGTACATAAGGGTTCCCTTTACTCCACATTCTTGCAACACTTATAATTTCTTGTCTTTTTTTTTCTCTTTAAAAATCTAGCTGTTTAGTTTCTGTGTGGTACCAGTAAAGTTGATTTTTATATTGTATTTTTTACATATCACAAGGCAGGAAAATGTTCTTAGATATGACTGTATGACAGGCATCATCTCTTTTGCCTAAACAAGGCATTTTGTTTGGGGAGAAATGAGTATTTTGCTTACCAGAGAAAGAAGAAACCCCAAAGAGTCTATGTATGTAGTTGGAAAAAAGTAGCTTTAACTTTGAGGGAGGAGAAATTTGAGAGAGGCTGGGGAAAGTGGGGTAGGAGCCAATGAAACAGCTGTCAGTTAATGCCTCTACTTCCTCTGCCCGGGACACATACTTAGAATCTTAAGTAAAATCATGAAGTTTATTTATATGTGGATTTCAGAGGAATTTGGGAAAGGTTCTGAATTCTCTGTGTTGCAGAAACTTTCTAGAATAGAGGTAACCCAGGCAAACAGCAGCATAGCAGAATTTATGTTGTAGGAGCTGTCAGGAGAGCTTTGGGCTGTCAGGGGCTGTAGAAATGAATTCAGGCTGTGCTAAGCCCTATTTCTGAGGGTGTCAGTTTTGCAGAGCTGGGAAAAGGTGTCTGCTCGTGATGTTACAGTCAGGGGCTGTACCCTCCTGATGTATATACGCAGGAGTGATGTGCCACTAACAGCTCACAAATCTCTGATATCCTATTATTTTTTAAAAGAGCACTAATTAACTTTTTTTTTTTTTTTTTACCTCTGTTTCCTTAAAAATGAAAAAGATCAAGAGTGCCTGGATGGCTCAGTTGGTTAGGCCTTCAGTTCGGGTTACAATCCAGGGTCCTGGAATCAAGCCCTCAATCGGGCTCCCTGCTCATCTGTCTGTCTGACCCCCCTCTTATGGACTCTCTCTCTCTCTCTCCCTCTCTTTCTCTTCCTTTTTCGTGCATGTGCTCTCTCTCAGATAAATACATAAAATCTTTAAAAAAAAATGGAGAAATCAGAGATTACCATTCCACTTAAAATGCACAGAAGTGGTCTGTCAGTTTATTTCCTGCCATCTTTACAACAGAAAGTGTGTTAACTTTAAGCAACTAGCTAAGTGTAATGGATTCAAGTCCAATATTCAGCAGAAAATTCATTATCTAATTTTGATAACAATGCATGGATGAGTGAGTTGAACTTGTTTCTGTGTAAATCACTACAGATGTTAAATTTAGCATAGACATAGAAACTCCTGAGTCTGGAGGCTGCAGATTATAATGTTCAACACTCCCACTCAAATGAGCTACTTGTTGAGTTGGTCTCAGATGTATTTTCCTGTTGAGCTACAACAGCAGCTGTGGATGAGTCGGACCACCTCAGTCCTAGAGTTCACCATCATGCTGTCAGTTTGTCCAGGAAGATGGATGAACATATATACTTGCTCTTGAAATCTTGATGAAATCCATTCTTTTCTTCCTCTTCACCCCCAGACTTTCCTGTAGAACTTTTTGATTACTCCGTTTCAGATTATGTTTTGAAAATAAATAGGTTGAATTGATTAGAGCTTTCTACCTTTACATTGCCTTTTTTTAAGTTGAATTTATTGTTGTAAAATAAAAATGTAAAATAGTCTTTCTCATGTCACCTTCCTTTAAAGTACCATTAGGTAAAATGAACATAAAGAATGTTAATAAGATTGTTTCAGGATTAATGCACCAATATTGATGTAGCAAACATTGAGGTTATTAGCAGAAAGCATTTAGCAACACTACTGGGTATAGAAGACTCAGATGCACTTTTGAAAATATATCATTAGCTTTATGGAATTTTCCATTTAACTTTCTTAGTAAGCTACTTTGGATTTAAATGAGTCACAATTGGAAGTAAGGACTGCAGATTCAACCCAGTAAGTGTAATGAGTAGCACTGGAAATGTCCCATTGTGGATCTCTAGTTCCATCTGAGTGTGGAAAAAAAAAAAAAAAGATTATGGTTAATTATAATTAGGAATTCAGTGTGTAGCAGTGGATTAGGTGTGAAAGGAATGACTGCTGAAACCCACTGATAATGGTGGTGGTGGGGGTACGGTATAAGGAATGTGAAAATTTCACCTGGAATTGATGAGGTACATTTTGTTAATTAGTGACTCTCAATGTGTTTATATCCTATTAGTGAATTTCTGTTATTCCTTGAATACTGGAAAATGGTGGGCTGTGAATAATGTGTCCTAGTAGAATTTATACTACTTACACGTATTAAGGGGATATTACTCATTCACATTCTCTGTAATACCTCCTCCCCCCACAGTGAAGGATGGTGTGGGGGGAGCAAGTCCCAATGAAGAGGGGATGAGTGAAAAGGGACCTAGGGGAAATTGGTGAAACTGGCTTCACTGGCCTCAGGGAGAGTGGGAAATACTGGTTTGGGAACTATCAAATCTTTCCTTTCTTTCAAATGCATTATTAGGTTAATAGATATGTGATTACTTTTCCCACCCCATACATAATCGTGATACAGAGAGAAGGTATTTTACTCTGTCTGCCATGGTAGTGGGTAGAATTTAATAAATGACAGCTCTTTTCTTTATATGAGTACATTTAAGAGCAAAACCCCATTAACCAAAAATCTGAATTATCCGAAACATGGTGAGACCCTGGAGCCTATTGCTCAGGAAATAAAAGTGGAGATTTAAAATAAGCCCTGCACAGCCCTTCACGTTGTTTATTTATAATAAAGTTTGCCTCATTTACAGAAAACTATACTTTTGTGTATGTGAAATGGCAAAGGTTATCCTTTCCGGTAAGTTGTCTGCATTAGGAAAAAAAACAAACAAGTTTTAGCTACACTAGAAGAACTCCAGATTTATGTAAGACTGTTGCCATGGATTCTTTCTTAGAGCAAGAAATCCTTTATAACACAAATAAAAACCCTTTATTAACTTCTCTGCATTTGAATGGATATTGGGCTTTTCTCAAAGTTGCCTGCAATTATATGTAGCTATTAATCTCTGGAACTCTGAAATTGTATTAATTCTCTAGAACTGCTAATCTAAGTAGTATTTCCTAACATTTTTCAAATGGTGACTCACTATCACCTTTCTTAATTTCTTCTTCTTCCTGAATAGTAGAATTTAAAATGCTGGAAAAAAACATGGTTTCAATATACATATATTCTTAACATGGAATTATCACATAATTATCTGTAATACTGACTTTTTAAAAATAAGTGTACAGAAGGTCAGTAACCTGATTTGGTGCAGTGTTTTCAGATTTCCCTGACTGGAAGAATCACTTGAGGTGGTAGTTGGATATCATTTGTTAAAAATATATATTCCTGGGACCTACCTCAGTCCTACTGAATCAGATGGGGAGGACCTTGGAATATATTATTCAAATGAATGATCTTAGGAGATTCTTGTGGTCAGGTAAGATTAGGACCAATGGTATTATGTAGTAAAACTTTAGGGTGCATCAGAATCACCTCTGTCTTATTAAAATCCAGATTTCTGGACTCCACCCCTGATTCAGTGGGTCTGGGTTGAAGCCTGAAAAATCTGCATTTTTGGTAAATTCCCTGGTGATGCTGTTACTGCTGGTTCAGGCACCATGCTTTGAGAACCACCGATGCAGTGGAAAGAATGTAGATTTAAGACCAGATACACCTAGGTTCCACTCATATTTGTTAGCTAGGAAGCGTTAGTATAGCTAAGTTAATAACTTTTAGCTTTTTATTCTTCTTTCTCTATTTTCAATTTTTTGCATATACTTAAATAAATTTATATATACACAAGTGTATATATAAATACATACATATAATGCTGGAAGTATGCTATAAGGTACTCTGGTTAAATATGGAGTGCACATAAAAATAGAGATGAAAGCAGAAAGGAGAGTAAGAGGAGGCTGTAAGTGGGTAAGAAGGAGGGTGAGTAATTGCTGTGTGTCGGAATAACCAGATCCTAGTAAAACAACATAATCTGAATCGAACTCAAGACTACAAAGTGCATCTACTAAAAGTCAAGCTAACTTAGCTTTATGAGATGACAAAGGTCCCTTGGCTATATGAGTTTGATAGCATTGATTAATTTGAATGCTTTGTCTGAATCATTAGTGCAGAGATTCTGTAAGATCAGTTACTGAAGAGAAGAAAATAATGTTGAAATGGAGAAACCAATCATCTGAGAGCTGTTTCCCATGTCAGTGGAGGAAAAAATCATTGCAACCTGCTCCCCTTGTACAGAGAACTAATGACATTTGTAAATTTAGCTGTGTTCTAAGAAAACAGTATAGTCATCACATTCAGAGTGCAAACACCATTTTTAAAATAAGGATATTTAAAAAAAATAAGGATATTTTGTTCCATAGATTTTCATGGAGCTTAAACATTTAAGAAGTATATTTTTTTCTTATGCTATGAGAAATAAAAGTCAATTTGAGTGTTAGAGCCCAAAGTTCATACAGAAGCTATATATGAAGATAGTGTTTTCATGGAATTGAACTCCTGGAGAAGGTGTAAAGAAAAGAGGAGCCAGGAGTCAGATGCTTGGGTTCAAATTTTGCCTCTTCCTCTTAGGCAGGGCCCCAGCACGGTGCTTTGCCCTTGTAAATGCTCAATAAGTTAGCTAATCAATAATCATAGATGCAGCTATGGAATTTCTATAAGTTTTTATCCCACAAATATTTATCAAGTGCTTCCACAGTGCCAGGCCTTGTCCCAGGGACTGAGGACATCTACTCTCAGGGAGCTTTGGGAGACAGGCAATGATCTTGTGAATAAGAAAGTTGCTATAATAATCTTAGAGTCTAAGGATGGAGCAATGAGCAAAACAAATATAAAGTTCCTTTCTTTGCAAATTTCTATTACATTACCTTATGTTTAAGTTTGTTCACATTTTTGGGCTCAGTACAGGCATAGATTTCCTGATTAGAATTTCCTGCTTAACCATCAGACTGAATTCCTTATGATTTAATAGAGGTTATTTGCAGCTTAAGAAAAACTGTTCATTTCTGTCCTCTGCCAGGCATTAATAGTTTTTGTCCATATCACCAGAGCAAGTAACAGTGAACTTCATTTGTTTTACTGTCTGTTTGATGTGGCTGTAATTTAAGGCAGCTACAATTAAAATATTACAACTAGAATTCTAAGACTTATCTTCATTTTATTAGGGATTTTATTTATAATTTAGTAACTTTCAGTTTATCGAGGATAGATTGATTACAAAATCTAGGAAGCTTTTGATTCCTACTAACCTCATCATTTTTCTAGTGTTATGTTTGAAAATTTAAGTGAAATTTGTTTCCTGGGGCCAAAAGGAGTGCTATATTAGTCTTGCTGAAATATGCCAAAATTGTATCCATTGTTAACTGTGACTCATGAATGATTGTACTTCCTTCTATAGTGATGTGGGAGACAAAGGCAGAAGAAAAAAATATTAAATTTCCTTACTCTCTACAGCCAATTGACAAGTTCTTAAAACAGGCAGAGTGACATTCCTCTAGGGACTCAGCTATCTCATGTTGATAGGTTGCTAAGGGCAAGAGGCAATCTTAGCTGGACCCCCAGGACCCTGCAAGTCTACCTTAACATATAAAAATTCCTTTGGAAACCTCTTTTTTCTCTACCCTCCAAGATACATGTTGGCAGTCATCCCCCAAGCATATGACCCATCGATATATATCTGAAGGATCTCATGACTGAGTTTTTAGTAAACAGTAATAAATGACCTTTTCCTAACAATAGCTAGCCCCCTAGGATTCAGGAAACCTTGTTTCCAAAATACCTGGGAGGATTACATTCTCCCCAGCCCTCTCTCAACTTGAAAAGTATAGAATGGGCCACTCCTTGTGACCCAAGTGCAGCTCTTTCTGCCTGTAGGTCCTGTCCCTGTGCTTTAATAAAACCACCTTTCTGCACCAAAGACGACTCAAGAATGCTTTCTTGGCCCTTGGCTTCAAACCCTAACATCTTTCCTACGTCATATAAGATTGTAGCTAATTTAAAGAAAAAATTGAATAAAAGTCTTTACGTTTTGTAGACAAGAGAGCACCTATTTGCCCTCAGGCATGAGTTGTTGGATCAAATCATTGCAGGAGACTGGTACAGGGAAGATTATGGAGGCAGAATCATTAATGGTCTGGGAAGATTTCTTTCTGGCCCAGGGACCAATACTAGTTTTTCTGTGACACATAGAAGACACTGCTCTGAAGTGTATTCACCCGGTGGATTTTTAGCATGATCACTAACATACTTTAAGTAGATAGATTTACTTGTGGACATGAATATTGAAAACTAACAGAGCCCCGTGGAAGCCCTAAAATCAGAGGGCAAAAGCTGCATAGTGATAACAAGAAAATACAATACTAAAAACATTAAAATTTAATGTAGATATGAAAAAAATTTGATAGAGAACAATTTAGGGTTGCAGTGATACTTGGGCCAACTCAGCATGTAAGTTAGATGCAAAACCAGTATCATAAAAGAAGTACCACATGTAGGGAACCTTGAGGCCTCTTCACTGTCTTTAGCACTGGTCTGACCACTAATGATTTGTCCAGGTAAGTAAAATACCTGTTCAGAAGGAATCTGCACAGATAATTAAAACTTCAGAAAATAAGATCCATGAGGAAAATTATATCATTTTTGAAATGCAAATAGAAGTCTGAGAGGCAGCAAAGATTTCTTCTTAAATGATGTATATATGCACGCACACGTGTTAGAGTTTCGTAATACAGAACGAGGTTTGGTGGGTGAGGTCCAGAGCCAACAACCAAGAAATAATTCTTGAGACATCTTTGGTGCAAAATGGTGGTTTTATTGAAGTACGGGGACGGGACTCATGGCTAAAAAGAGGGGTTGTGAGAAGTGGCTGATTATATATATACCTGGCAGTTGGGGGAGGTAGGGAGAAGGAGGGTTTTCAAAAGAACTTTCATATGGTCCTCAAAGAGGATCTACAAGATACGGGAGTCTTTGCCTTTGTCAAGTTAAGGTTGTTTCCCCCTCTATCAAGGCATTAACTTTAAGACAGTTGGGAGCTTCCTGGAGGAATGTCACACTTGTCCCACCCCAGAGTGGGGGGCGGGGGAGTTGCAGGATGTCAGCTCTTGTGCTTAGTCCTCAGCTTGCCTTCTGCTCATCACACTTGCATATAGGAAACTTCTTTAGAAAGCGTCTAATTTCAGTTTTAGAAAGAGTCCAACGGTACTCTCAATCCAGGGTTGGTAAGACTAGTCACTTTTCTAGTCCAAATGAATAAGAAAGTCAGAAAGAGCTATTTCAATCTTGATAATGTAATTCTCATGGAATTCTCTCTAATAATTGTTTGATAAATGTCAATTCAACGAAATGACTTTTACATTTAGAATCTCGGTAAAAAAAATACCATTTTTTCAGAGTAGTTTTTTAAAAATCTTTCTCAAATATGTGGCTTGTCAATGACTCATTATTTTGTCACCCTAGTAATATGTTTCCTTTGTCATTCAAAAAAGGTTTTATTGCTTGGCTTTATGCAAGGATGTTGATTGAGCACCTGCAAATGTTTGCTTTATTGGCATTAATGTTTTCACTGACAATGAATTACTGCATCTGTTTGTGTCTGTTAAATAATTTAATAGAATTTATAGAGCCTGTTTTCTGTTGGCTAAACTGTAAGCAAGTATCAGTCTCTGTCTCATCTTGGATACATTTGAAAGAAAGCCATCCTCTTAATTTGTCTTTTGTCTTTTTAGATGTTGATAAGATACTGAGTGATCGTATATCATTTTTGCATTTAAGTTGAATGTCTTTAATTCAGACTTTATTATTTTTTAAAAGATTTTATTTATTTATTCATGAGAGACACAGAGAGAGAGAGGCAGAGACACAGATAGAGAGCAAAGCAGGCTCCTCACAGGGAGCCAATGTGGGACTCAGTCCCCGAACTGGGATCACGCCCTGAGCCAAAGGCAGATGCTCAACCACTGAGCCACCCAGGTGTCCCTAATTCAAACTTTAGACAAGGGGAAGACAGTTACATAGAAAAACTAAGAATAAGGTACAGAGGTTTCTCCCACAAATGCATAGCCTCCCAACACACTGGTATGTTTGTTACAATCTGTGAACCTACATTGACACATCATCACTCAAAGTCCAGAGTTTACATAAGGGTTCACTCTTAGTATTGTACATTCTATGGGTTTAGACATGTGTATAATGACATATATCATTATAGTATCATACAGAGTATTTTCACTTCCCTGAAAAATCTGTGTTCTGTGTTTTCATGCTTTCCTCCACCTCCAACCACTGGCAACCACTGATCTTTTTACTGTCTCCATAGTTTTGCCTTTCCTAAAACATCATTATAGTTGAGATCGTATAGCATGTAGCCCCCACAGATTGACTTCTTTCACTTAGTAATATACATTTTTAAGGTTCCTCCATGTTTTTTCATGGCTTGATCATTTCTTTTTAGTGATGAATAATATTCCATTGTCTGGATGTATCATGGTTTTACTCATCCATTCGTCTGCTGAAGGACATTTTGATTGCCTTCCATCTCTTCTCGGTTATCCTTCTCCCACTCTCCCATTGTCCTTCTCTTCAATTGTTCTCTCTTTCTTTCCCCTTAGTACAATAGCAAAAACAAACAAAAACCCCTTTGATTCCTCTCTCTCTCCAGCCATTGTTCTGTCTCTTCATTGCCCTCCTCAATCAGACTCTTATATTCTCCACACATTCATTCTTCAAGCTACTGCTTTCCACTTTCTATATCCACCACTCCACGAATACTGCACTAAGATCACCAATAGCATTCGTAGTATCATATCCATTGGACGGACATCTTCATCGTGTGAGGCTTCTTACTAGCATTCTCTTCAGCTGCCTACCCCTTCCTTCTTGCAATGTTCTGTTCTCATGGCTGTCGTGACAACATACTCTTCTGGTTTCCTCCTGCTGCTTTGGCTTTCATTATCTATCTTCTTCGTAAGCTTTTCTTCTTCTAACCGATCTCAAAATGTACTGTCACAAAGGTCAGCGTTAGATACGTTTCTCTTTTTATTTTGCCTTTATAAGTTATCTCATCTAGTCCTATGGCTTCAGATACCACAGATAACCCAACCGTTCCCAGTGCCCAGATTTATATCTTGAAGCCAGATGTCTATCCCGAGATGTCGTCCCATTTTGCAACTGCATTCTCAACACCTCCAGAGCCACTCACAGATCTGCTCCTTCTCTAGTCTGGTCTACTTCTACAAATGGCTCCTCCAGCCTCTCAACTGCTCAAACCAGAGATCTGGGGAGTCATTCTTTTTTTTTTTTTTTTTTTAATTAATTTATTTATTTATTTATTTATTTATTTATGATAGTCACAGAGAGAGAGAGAGAGGCAGAGACACAGGCAGAGGGAGAAGCAGGCTCCATGCACCGGGAGCCTGACATGGGATTCGATCCTGGGTCTCCAGGATCGCGCCCTGGGCCAAAGGCAGGCGCTAAACCACTGCGCCACCCAGGGATCCCCTGGGGAGTCATTCTTAGTGGCCCCATCTCCCTGTCCCCAGTTCTTCCAAGTCCACTTCCAGTAAGTCTTCAAATAAAACCATTTCTCTTATTCCCACCTTAGGTCAGTATACTCTGGTTTCTTGTGTTTCACCATCTGAGAGAGATGCACCGTAATAGTTCTGTATTCCAAATCCAGCTAGAGATACTTTTTTAAGTAAGATACTTCCAACAGCTAGAGATACTTTTTTAAGTAAGAACTTTCACCTCTCTGACATAAAATCTCTATAGAATACATTCCAGATTTTTTTAGAAATGGCTTTCATAGCCTCACCTGATCTGCCTCCTGCCTGACCCTCTAGCTTGATTTCATTCTTGTCCTTCTGTCATTGGGTTTGCTTCAGAGGCCTGCCATTAGTACAGTTACTTTAGGATCTTCCTTTGTTTTTCTTCTGTACAGAATGTTCTTCCCACACTATTTGCCTGGCAATTTGCCTAGTTTAAATGTTAGTTCCTCAGGAGACCTAAGGGACCCCGGTCCGAACTAAATTAGCGCCCCCTTACCTAAAATATTTTCTTTTTTTTTTTTTTTTAATTTTTTTTTTTAATTTTTATTTATTTATGATAGTCACAGAGAGAGAGAGAGAGAGAGAGAGGCAGAGGGAGAAGCAGGCTCCATGCACCGGGAGCCTGACGTGGGATTCGATCCCGGGTCTCCAGGATCGCGCCCTGGGCCAAAGGCAGGCGCTAAACCGCTGCGCCACCCAGGGATCCCACCTAAAATATTTTCTTTCAGTGCATTTCTTACAGTCTTTAATTTCATGTTTGTATGATTGTCCTTTGATATATCTTTCTACTACGAGTGACATCGCAGTATACCTACCTAGGTGAGTGGCTGCCTGCTTACCTAGATGAGTGCCTGGCACAAAATTGTGGCTTTATAAATGTATATTGAAAAGCATTTAAAATATTCCAAAATTATGAAGAATTTTCCACACCATATTCTCTTTTTTTTAGAGGCCTTTCTGCCAAGTAACATAGCACTTTTGGGAAGAAATAACTAGAATAAGTGGCATTCCCCTTTATTCAACATTCAGTGAGGAAAAAATAGCTAGAGTTGTAAAATTTGCATTCCTGACCATGGTGTAGGGTGAGAAGATACTCTGGGAATGAGAAAAATATAGTAGTAAAAGGCAGAGGTAGTGTGAACTTATAGAAGTAAATTCAACCAGGAATAGGAATATCTGGGTTTTGCATCCAGCTCTGCCACTGATTTATATCTTTTTGGAAAGTTATTCAGTCTCTTTGTGTCCTGGATTTTCTCATCTCTAAAATCTTGTGGAGATCTCATGAAAAAAAGAATGTGGACACCCTTTGAAAAGTATAAAGCTTCTTAGAAATGTGAGATGCTCTTACTCTCCTTATTTTGATTTTCATTTATGAACATAAAGTAACTTTACTTGGAGGTTGTTAAAACAATAATGAAACTTAGTCACTGTCATTGATGGGACTAGCTGTTCCTTTCTCTCAATTTATAAAAGTTATTGTGAAAACACCACCTAGGGATGATAACATGAAAGTGAGTGAGTGTAGTGAATTCATTATGGATTTCCTTTGTAATTCTTTCCTGATAGCAGTGCTAATTAAATTTAAATATGTTGGGGTGTCAAGTTTCTTTTTCTAAGAGATTAATTACAGATTAGTCTCAAAGCTATTTGTAACTTACCATGCTTTTTTCATTGTAAAATGTTTAGAAAAAAATGCTGTTTTAGGAAAATGATTATAGATTATAAATGATTTTATTAAGTACTTTATTTCCCTGTCATTCTACCAGTTTTATAATAATAAATGATTTAATGTCCTTTTCCACTGATAATTTAAATGAGAACTAAGAGATGAAACATTATTTTGAAACAAGTTTAATTTAATTGACTCAGCACGGTTTGGAATTTTTGCTGTCTGTGATCCTTTTATGATTAAATACTAAAGAAAAATCTGTAATGTGAATACTTTTATTTCTTCACCATGGGATTCACACTCCCTGGGATAAATCCTTTTCAGAGAACATTAGTAGACATATTAGAAATTTATCCTCTCAGGAGTTGTACCAGTTTCATCAATGAATGGGAATTTGAAGTCCTTTAGTAAGACTAATGGCCTAATATACAATAATGACAACAAAACTCCCACACAATTCAAACTGTCTTTTAAATATCTTTGTGTTTAAACAAATTGATGGCCTAGAGATCAGTATGTGTTAATACAGAGTCCTGCAAATGGTGTGATGTTCATCTTGTTTTTAAAACTGCTGAGATGAGCAAGTCTAACTATTTCAAATTTTACAGGGTTGTGTAAACTCTCAGTGCCAAGAAAACAAGCCACCTGGCAGCTTTTTAAAACAGTGAGCCAATACTTAAGAATATGCACCAGAATTCACTGTTAGAATGTCAACTGAATTTGGCTCAGATTTACATGGGATATGACAGCATTTTTATTCTAGTTACCATTTCTTATTTTCTTATGATTATATTCTCATGCTGCAAATTATATTCTCATGAAGTAATTTCTAGTGGTAATTGAGCAGATTTAGTGTACTTTAATATATTGACAACCATTATATTTCCTGAAAGTGCAAAAATGACTCAGAAAGATACTGTTTTGGGATCCCTGGGTGGCGCACCGGTTTAGCGCCTGCCTTTGGCCCAGGGCGCGATCCTGGAGACCCGGGATCGAATCCCACATCGGGCTCCTGGTGCATGGAGCCTGCTTCTCCCTCTGCCTGTGTCTCTGCCTCTCTCTCTCTCTTTCTGTGTGACTATCATAAATAAATAAAAATTAAAAAAAAAAAAAGAAAGATACTGTTTTAAGTGACATTTAAGATAGAATATTGAGTTCATTAGTTGAATTTCCTAAGTTCACAAGGTAATGTAGGGAGTTAAGTATAGTTGGTAGAAGATTGTTCTAAGTGGTAAGGATGGACAGACATTACTCTATGCATTGGGATAAGAAATCTCTATTAAAGAAGAGATTTTATAGCTGTGAGTTAGGTTACAAATGAAAGATTTTGTGCACTGGGATATGTTTTCTGAAGATAGGAGAGTGTGTTAAAGAGGACAGAATATAAAGGTAAATTTGGAGTCACATATCTAGAAAAGAAAATAGAGGGTTAGGCTAAGGCTAGTTATGGAGAATTTTGAAGGCTACACTTTGTACTTCATGAAAATGGTTGAAATTTTTATAATTAGTATGTGTGCTTTGAAGGATTAAAGTTCTTGTAACCTATATGGAATTCCTGCTGAATGTATTTCTTTGAAATGTATTTAAGTCCTAATTTAATACAGCAGATTTGAATCTCATTATTGGTGGAGTGCATTTAATTGAAATCAAATTGATTTAAACAACTAGTCAGGAGATCTCAGTTTAATTTCTTTTCTTTCTCTGGGAACATTCATCTACTTATATCCATTCTCAAAGCTTAGAGGTAGCAAAAGTTTAAGAGGAGACATACTATACGTTCTCATTTAAATTGATTGTTTAAGTAGTTATGAGATTAATTTCATAGATATATTATAAAATTTTATTGTTTTGGAGATTCTTTCCACCAAGGCTAGTTAAAGTCAATAGTTCTAAATGTAAGATTCTAAAGTAATTTCCAAATCAAAGGTTTATCAGGATACTTAAAGGATATTTTATTATACTGTAATAGGGATACATTGACCAATCCCAAGAATAGTAAACATTTAAAATGTTATATTTAACTAAAATGACATTGGTATAATATTTTAATAAAAATACTTTAATAAAAATAAAAACACATGCACTTTGAAATTGTAACCATTTTAGTTATACCTCAAATAAGTCTGAAGATAGTTATCAGTAATTATCTCTACAAAGTATAACTTTCTGATAATTAATGAGGTAATTATAAGACTGTTTCTATGGAAATATCTTTAACATGTTTCCTCATAATATATGCTAATATATGTTAATTTCAAATAATTTGAGCAATACAGAGAACACTAATTCCATAATTTTGCTCATTTCCCCCTAGAGATAACTACTACCTTTGGAATATATTCTTTCAGATTTGCCATTTATAATTAATGAGATCTCATACTACAGGTACTTTTTATAATACCTACTTTTTAAGTACACAACACACACACACACACATAGATTTATCATTTTAAGATTTCTAGATCTATGTCATCCATTAATAGTACTGCATATAATCCTGTGGCATTAATGTACCATAATTTATTTTGCCAGTCCTTACTGAGGATAGGAATTTATTAGTTTACTTGTAATTTTTTAATATTAGCAACAGAGTGGCATTGAACAGCCTTGTACTTATATCTTTGTTTTTGTACTTATATCATTTGTTCAAATATTTTCTTAAGATAAATTTTTAAAAATAATATTGCTAGATCAAAGTAGATGCATCCTTAACATTTTATTTTATTTTTACTTTTTTTAAGATTTTATTTATTTATTCATGAGAGACATAGAGAGAGAGAGAGAGAGGCATAGACAGAAGCAGGCCCATGCAGGGAGCCTGACCTGGGACTTGATCCTGGCTCCAGGATCACGCCCTGGGCTGAAAGCAGCGCTAAACCGCTGAGCCACCTGGGCTACCCCATTCTTAACATTTTAAAACATATTGCCACATTGCCTTGCAGAAAAATTGTACCAATTTATATTCAATTTAACATTGAAAATTCCCATTTTCCCATTACCTTACATTTTTTAAGCTTTGATATTTTTACAGGAAAAAATAATAATTTTGTTATTTCATAGCATTTTTTGTAAAATGTGTTTGAACCTTTTTTCATATAATTTTGAAGCAGTCATATTTTGTGAATTTATCTTTTCCAAAATTAGTTTGTGAACACTTTATGTAAGTTAAGAAAGATTTAGCAAATATTTTGCATTTTGTGGATTTTTTTTTTATTTGGTTTTAAGTTTTTATGTGATCAGTTTTTATCAGTGCTTTCCTATGTGGTATCTGGCCTTGAATATTTTTTAAGTAGAGATTTTTCTCCACTCCAAAATTATACAAATATATGGTTACATTTTTTTTCTAGTACTTACATGTTTTATTTCATCTTTAATCCTTATAAAATTATTTTTTAGTCTGTCATAAAAGGAGAATCTAGGGGTTTTTTTTGTTGTTGTTCAAATGGGTAGTGAATTTTTTCAACATTAATACTTAAATAATACTGTTGCCTTTGTTATTTGAAATGCCACTTCTACCTCTACCTCTTGAAACAATCCCACTGCTTTTTATAACAATTTTTTTGGTATTTATCTGCTAATTAGTGGAATTTACCAATCTTATCTTTCAAGTAAGTATTTTTTATGTTTTCATTTATTTGATCCTTCTTTTTTGACTTTAAATGAAGTAAAATTATACATATCTTTGCACATATTTTGTTAAATTTGTTCTTGGCTGTATTGTAATATCTGTTATTAATTCGAGTAGGAGTCCCCTCACCTCTACCCACCCATGCTATTACATTTAGAAGCAGGCTGATGTATGAGACAGCTATTAAGATTTATTCATTTATTTAGAGAGAGAGAGGATGAATGGGATGGGCAAAGGGAGAGAGAGAATCTCAAGCAGACTCTGTGCTGAGTGTGGAGCCTGACTTGGTGCTCAATCTTGCCACCCCAAGATCTTGACCTGACCTGAAACCAAGTGTTGGTGGCTTAACCAACTACAGCACCCAAGTGCCCCTAATTTTTTAATATTTACATTTTATTTTGATATCATCACTTTTATTAGTTATGATAATTTTTCAGTTGATAATTTTGGATTTTCTAGGTAAATAATTATAATCTCTGCAAATAATAATGTACTTTCACCTCCTTTACAATATTTTACACTTAATTTCTTATCCTTGTCTTATTGCTTTGACTTAAGTATCCAAAATTATGTTCACATATAAAACAAATGGTAGGTTTTTTATTTTGTTTCTTTTTTGTTTTAATGAGAATGCTTCTAAATTTTTACCAGTTGGTATGATATTTCCTCCAGGATTCTGGAATAAGATTTTGGTCGTCTTAAAGAAATTTTCTTCTCTTTTCATTTTATAAAGAATTTTGCTGGGAATTAATGTTGTATTTTATCAATTGCCTTTTGGAGAACTTATAGGTAAATCCTATAGGTAAATCCTATTGGTTTTTCTCTTTTAACCTATTTATTTATTGAAGTACATTGGTGGAGTATCTAATGTTGATCCATTCTTACAATCCTGGAATAAACCTGACTTTTTGAAGGATTTATAGCTCTTTTAATATATTGCCTTTACTTATATTCTTAACTGAGATGTAACTAAAATTCTCTGTTTTGCAATATTATGCTTTTCAAAGCGATTTAGCATGCTTTATTTCCTTTGATCCTTGAGATAGCTCTATGATTTAGGCTAGGAATTATATTCTTTTGACAAATAAAAACAATAGACATAGAACTTTTGTACAGTGTCACGTAAATAGGTGGGGATGGTGAGAGTAAAATCCATTAGTCCCCAACCCAATGCTTTGGGGAGAAGAAATTTAATTATTTCAGTAATTTCTATCAATAAAATATGGACTCTGAGTTTTATTGTCATAAATAAAAACTATCCTTACACAGTTTTCTTTTACATTTTTCTAAATTAAGATAATCATTTGTCTCATTTCGACCAAGGTTGCCCTCACTAAGTATCAGTGTGGTGGGCGGTTGTAGGATGGTGGGGGTAGCATTCATCCTAAGAGTCTCTGTGTTGAGAATATGCATTCTCTGAGATCTGTCATCTGTTTGTTGCACATGGACAGATGTTGACATTCAGTTAATCAGAGTCATACAATAAGGATTAAAGTGTTAGATGGTTCTATCCTATTGCGGAAGTTATGGATAAAACTTGAAACCTTTAATCAGATTCATCTTGATGTTCAGGTCAAGTTGGCTGTTTGAGCCAAAGCTTTTATATCTCTAAGGTCATTAATCCTGAAGGACATATTCTATTAGCACTACAAGAGAGAAAAGGCATTAAGGATATGTTTTTACATTGCATTGGGTCAAGAGAATTTCTATTTTATTTGTGGTTCATTGATCTACCTTGTAAAAAGTTTACGGATTTCTTTTAGGTATTTATTACAGAAAAAATATTCAATTGGGAAGTTTAAAGTAATTTAAATGTAAGTTTTAGAATCTATAAAGACAATACAAGTGCAAGAAATGGTCCATTTGTTAATATATACATATATTTATTAAATGGCAGACTAGACTTCTCCAGTCCAGGAAAATTTGATTTAGTTTATAAATGAATTGTTTCTTAAGTTTGAATAGAATTGTAGTTTTATTAAATTGACATTTAATCTCCATGTCCCAAGTCACACAAATTTATAAAATGTTTTAAAAAATAAATTCAGTGTTTTTAAATTTCCTGTAAGATTTTTTTCTTACTGAGAAACGTACATGTATCTATTACTATATAGTACAGTGGCACTGATTCCATTTCTAAGAAATATTTTTAATAGTTATGTTTTACACATACCCTAATTAGAATTTATAGATGATATATATACTCTGAAATCTTGTCCTCACCAAATATTGCACAAAAAACTATGAATTCCTGGAAGTTGGTCGTTTTTAGAATTCTATTTTTGTTAATAAAACTTTAAGCTCTGAAGCAAGGCTGATTATATCTCTTATTTCCATTTAAACTGAAGATAACTCAAAAAAAAGAAACTAAGATAACTCTGATTTTCTTTTTTTTTAGAATTAAGAAATAATTGGCATATAACATTGTATTAGTTTTAGGTGTACAACATAATGATTTGAAATGTGTGTATTTATGAAATGATTACTAGAATAAGTTTACTTAACATCCATCACCACATAGTTACAATTTTTTCTTGTGATGAGAACTTTTAAGATCTATTCTTCTAGCAACTTTCAAATTCTGAATGATTTTTTAATTTTTATAAATCTGTTTCTGAAACTATAGTAACACTATGATAAAGTGGTAGAACTCAATAGTATTGAAATATGCTTTTCACTTTTAATTATGCTTTATTCAAATTTAGATGATTAAAGGAAATGCCAAAGTGACTAAAAATCAATGTAAATAATACATTGATGTCTAATATTTGATGGTAAATATAAGCATTAAACACTGAAAAGTGAAAAGTCACAATGAAGGACAAACTATTCTGTGAACTGGTTATTTAGCACCAAAAGAAAAATAGAAAATTTTGTCAGGAACATTTTTGAAATGGGATCTATTTAAGAATGTTCCATTCCTGTTGATATTTTGATTTTTCAGGTAAAGTAGTATAAGTAAATATGCAATATTAGAATGAAAAAATCATGCATGCACAATTATGCATTCAAAATTATGTGTAGATTTGGGTTTTTTTTTGTTTTTATATATATATATATATATATTTATATGTATAGATTTGAAGGCCTACCTTATTATTTATCAATTTCTGATGGTTACCTTAATAAAGCATCAAGTTTTGTGCTTATACCTATAAAATAATAATTACATTTAATGTCTATAATAATACACTGAAAGTGATGCATTACATACAGGTATTAAAAGAATACATTTACTTATTCTTCGTTACAAGGGCTTAATTTAGGGACCATGCCATACTGTTGTCCATAAAGAGTACCTCCCATGAATCCTGTCACCAGAAACAACAAAGTCTCCCCTGGCATAAGTTCAGCCAGATTCTTAGGCCCTGCTGTGTGGGGAGTCTCGCGAGAAAGCACAGAATCCTATCTCAGTCTTCAGGCCCACTTGGTTCTTGGCACCGATGAATTGTAAATGTATTTTTTTTGAGTGTGAGGTGGACATCTGTCTTCAGGGGACAGGACTAAAAGCAGCATGTCATTCCTGGGAGGCCACTGAATAATTGTTAAGTAACCTTTATTGGTGTCTACTTCACTTTGTTCATATTGGCACTTCTGAGGCACAGTAATATATTATCTTGGGATTTATAATAAACAAAATCATGTATTGCGTGTGGCAATTGGGGTTCGTTGAAAAAGGTCATGTTTTTGACTAGAAAAATGGGAGTGTTAATGTTCCTTGTAACTGTGTACAAAGTAGTGGATCGTGAAGGTTACAAGCAGAGATCAGTAAGATTTAAGTGAGAAACAAGGCCTTTTCCATGGCAACAGTTGACACTATAAAGGAACATCTATGCTTGTGGACTTGAGGGGAAATAAGAGTTGAGAATAGAAAGTCTGTCAGTCAGTGAGGTTTCACAACAACCAACCTCAGGGTTTGTGCCCTAATGCTGTTAGGGAAAACAGAAATGGCAGCAATCAGTGAAACTATAGGACGAATTGAATGTTGGAGACATGGACATTCTGTCCATGTCCAGATAACCAGCTGTTACCTGTCCGGTTTCCCTGTGGCCAGGTCTCCTCATCTACATGGACTTAATTTCCATACAGGTGAAAAAAATTCTAACAGGTGAAATAGTCTTTGATTTTTATCTGTCACTGTTGATCTGTAATGAACAGTCAATAATTTTTATTGGGTTTTAATGGTTTTGCTTCTTGAGTGAATCACAGAGATGAAGCATATAGAAGAAGGTCAAGCAAAAGTAATTCTTCACCTTTACTGTTGTTGAATACACATCATATCAGTAGGTTTATTTATAAAATAAAATAACATTTTATTTTTTTAAAGATTTTATTTATTTATTCATGAGAGACACAGAGAGAGAGAGGCAGAGACACAGGCAGAGGGAGAAGCAGGCTCCATGCAGGGAGCCTGACGTGGGACTCGATCCCGGGTCTCCAGAATCTCACCCTGGGCCGAAGGTGGTGCTAAACCGCTGAGCCCCCGGGCTGCCCAAATAAATAACATTTTAAATATGTAAATCAGGATATGGTATTCTTTATATTGTGATGCAAAGAGGATATTATGGTGTTATTTATCATTATCAAAAATCTTATCATTTTTTGAATCAATTTCTTCCCAGCTTTTGTTAAAGATTTCAAACCAAAGCCTTGTTATTTTGAGACAAACATTATTGTCTAGAGGAGGACAAAGAAACCTTTGTCTCAAAAATGAGAATGATAGAATGTGACTCAAAATTAGCATTAAGCTAATTTTGCAATTCCAGTTATTTTAGCAGACATTATAAAATTATTAATCTACTGAAAATCTGGTACTATTGTCATTAATAATTTGCTTTACAGTGTGACTATTAGCAATTACAGTAGTGCCCCCTTATCCTCCAGTGGATGCCGGAAACCACAGATAGTACTGAACCCTATGGATAACTGCATTTTTCCTATACATACATACCTATGATAAAGTTTGGTTCATAAATTAGGCACAGTAAGAGATGAGCAATCACAACTAATAATAAAACAATTGTGACAACATACTGTTATGAAAGCTATGTAAATGTGGTCTCTTAAAATATCTTATTGTAGTACTCACCCCTCTTCTTTCCGTGATGATGTGCGGTAATAAAATGTCTATATGATGAGATGAAGTGAGCTGAATGATGGAGGCACTGTGAGGTGGTGTTTGGCTACTATTGACCTTCTGACAAAAGGTCAGAAGGAGGATCATTTACTTCTATATTGTGGTTAACTGAAACTGTGGAAAGTGAAACTGCAGATAAGGCGGGGGTGGGGTGGGGTGGGGGGGTAGGGGGACACCCTACTAGGGAGCATGGCAACAGGATCTTGGTGTCACTAAGCCCACTGATGCCATCTTCTGGGTTCCTGCAGCAAACTTTTACAAGCCACACTTAGATCTTTCTAGCACATCTAGGAATAATGGATGCTCTTCCATCTAGGAAGAGCTGTGTAATTTAAAATTATATTGAGGTTCCATGTGGAAGTTGTATTCGTTTTCTTGTTAAATGGCAATGCTTTTAGTATTATTTTACCTAAGATCAGCTTTATAGATTTTGAACATTTCATTTTTTATTTTTATTTTTTAATTTTATTTATTTATTTATTTATTTATGATAGTCACACAGAGAGAGAGAGAGAGAGAGAGGCAGAGACACAGGCAGAGGGAGAAGCAGGCTCCATGCAGGGAGCCTGACACGGGATTCGATCCCGGGTCTCCAGGATCACGCCCTGGGCCAAAGGCAGGCACTAAACCGCTGCGCCACCCAGGGATCCCCGATTTTGAACATTTCAAAGCTTAGTTTGCCTCTTGTCTCCTTTTAATTATCTCAGTAAAGGCTCTAGGGTTAAAGATATAATTTAACTATATATAATTACTATAGTACTTTTGTTTAATATTGCCCTTGTTGACTCTTTTTCCCCTCCCTGGTCTTGGTTATCAAACATTCTTGATGGTATTTAAAGCTGCTATTTATTTATTTATTTATTTATTTATTTATTTATTTATTGTTTGAGGATTTTACCTATTTATTTAGTAATCTCCATACCCAACGTGGGGCTCAAAACCACAACTGTGAGATCAGAGTTGCATGCTCTACTGACTAAGCCAGCCAGGCACCCCTGTTTTTGTTTATTAAGAAGCGTTGTTGTATGCTTTTCTCTAATTACCAAATTTGATAATTTTTGTCAGTGTTCTGCTAACTTTATCATTTATAAAAACTTGTACATTAAAAAAGTGATCGAAAGAAGGCATTTATTCCAGGCAACATTAGTTTTGGGATTAATGATTTTTCTAAGAACCAGCCACTAGGACAATGCCTAGCACATAGTAGTACATGAAATTTCTATAAGCTAATGCCCTATTTTGAAGTAATACACGGGACACGGATAATAAGAGTCATACTTGCAGAAAAGCCTGGATAGAAACCATGCAGCCAAAGAGCTTGAGATAATTTTTATTGAGTCATTTCTTAATGAGTTTGAATGAATGACTGCAGTGATATTTAGAACAATGGAACCTTCCTCTGGTCTCAAAACAAATCAGTGGTACTGAGAACCTACCCTGAAATGGACTCTCTACACTCTGTGCCCACGTTTGCCTACAGAATATCACTTATTTTTACTTTCAGGTGAGAAGAGTCATATAAGAGAAGATGTCATTTTTTTAAAAATAGAAGATATCACTTTTCAGAATATTTAGATTGTCACTGGCTTCCTATAATTCAACTAGTTTTTATCCCTGCCACAGTGTATACGTATCAGAGTGGGTTTCCTAAAGAAGATAGCTTTAGTGTATTTTGTTAAATGAATCACCTTTTATAAATGAAATACATGTTAAATACAGACATAAAACTTAATTTGGCAAGAGATATGTGCCTGCATAAGTTAGCATTGCCTTTAATAGATTGTGTTGAATTATAAGGTGTTGTAGAGAATTAATGTTTTCCTTATGGATAATAAAACAGCTATTCCACTTACCAGCGAGGCATAGGGAGCCACCAGGGAGAGCCAATGGTACAGAGAGCTTGGGTTAGGCCTCAGCCACTTCTCAGCAGTGATATCAGGACCTTTATCCCCACTGTACCACACACATAGTGACTTAAGGGGGTCACATGATATTAATCATAAGTAAGTCATGTCACCTGTTGGTGACTTTACATTACACAATTTGAGTTTACTGTGCGAAAATAGCTTCGGAAACTTTAATGTGGATTGAATGGTATGATTCTACAGTTGCAACCTTCCCTTACCTAAAACTTGAAGGTAACAGGTAGAATGAGGATACCACCTCCCCAACTTCTTAGAGTTTTGTGTAAAGAGTTAGGCCTTGTATGTGGAGAGTGTGTTTTCTCTAGACTGCCTAATTGCCAAACGTGGATGTAGATTTGGGCATTGGCCCATTGGACGGGATATATTTTATATATATATTAGATAACATGTATATATTAGACCTGATTTCCATTTCTTGAACTATCACCAATACAAGTTAATAAAGCCAGCATTTTTGAGAATAGCCTTCTTCTGGATGATCACTCTTGGCCTCTGCATGCTGTTCTAGTCTCATTTGGAGCCACTCTACCCCCAACTTTTGCTAGAGTCATCCTGGCCTTCTTTCTTATCAAAGAACATTTATACCTGCTCCTCTCCTTCCCTGAAAACCCTTGCTCTCACCCTTGTCACTGTCCTCACCATCTTAAAGGCAACATAGGACATTCTCTCATCAGTTACCAGCAGAGATTTGAATAGCTAAATCCAGTAAGCCATCTTAACATCTTATTTTCCAGCACTCACTCCTTTAATTAAGTCTGTTCTTTGGCTTCTTTGAGAGGTCATGCTCCTGGTTCTCTTATCCCTCAACCTTTATATTTTAAGTCTTCTTCTCTGCCCAGTCTTTTCATCTAGATGTCCCATAGTCATCTAAAATTCCAGGGCAGCCCAGGTGGCTCAGGGGTTTAGAGCTGCCTTCAGCCCAGGGCCTGATCCTGGAGACCCGGGATAGAGTCCCACGTCGGGCTCCCTGCATGGAGCCTGCTTCTCCCTCTGCCTGTGTCTCTGCCTCTCTCCCTCTTTCTCTCTCTCTCTGTGTGTGTCTCTCATGAATAAATAAATAAAGTCTTAAAATAAAATTCCACCTTGGCCCAAAGTAAACTCTGTGTTGCTCCCATTTCACCTCTCCTGGTAATCCATATCTCAGTAATATTTCCACTCACCTCTCACTCAAACCAAAAACCTAGGAGTCATCCTAGACCCAGTCAAAGGTTTTTTATTTTACCTCCTATTGTTTTTGATATTTCTCACCTCTCTCCATTCCTTTTACTAGTAATCTACTTCAAGAAATCACGGTCTCTTTCTTTAATGAGTCAGCAGTCACCTATAACACCATCCTCAGTGCCATAATCTAGTGCACATCCAGAGTGATCTCTTTAAGATAAAAATTAAACTTTATCAGTTTCTTCAAAACTCTACAATATGCTAGTCCCTAGAATGTAGTAAGCATACGCTTTACTGTTTGTTAAATGAATGAATGAAGACTGGAAACCTGGGGCCTCTCAATATCCAAGGTTGGGGCTCATTTGGATTCTAGATTATATTGTCCACAATCCTTGGAAGGTTTCATGTATCTACCAGATCTTTTTTCTGAATTTTGCTTGGAAGTTCATAAAACTAAAATGAACAGTATAGTGTTAAGAGTTCATAGGTTGTCTATAAGAACAAGATAGAAACCCTGTGGTGAAAATAAGATATATGTGCCTATATTTTTGCTTACCTTTTAATTATAATCTATTAAATTTTATATAAAGACTTTATTAAGAGAGCTCTTCAAAAATAAGTGTTTTACCCTCATACAAAAAGAGAAAAATGAATGTCACTTTAGTGTATCTGTATCTATAGAGCTGGAGTTCTGCATTAGGAAAAAAAGCTTCCTTCTAATTAATTTGACAACTGATGTTTGATTGCTAATCTTTAAGGTTTGTAAATTTGTTCTGTTTTAACAAAAAACCATTTTGAGCTGTTCATTTAAAAACAACCTGCCAAAAAAGGGAAAAGAATATATGATGATATAATTTGATATTTAAACATGCTCATCAGGTGAGAGGTAGCAACATGTAGATATGTTTCCTTTACTCTTAAATTTGTATTATAATGCTTTAGTTTACTCTATTTTGTGTGGTAAAATTTATATAACATAAAATTTTCTACTTTAACCATTTTAAAATGTACAGCCCTGTGGCTTTAGGTACACTCACATTATTGTATTGCTTTAGTACACTTTTTTCTAAAATTATTATATTGAAATAATTCAATAGTTCCATTATTAAGACCCAAAAATGGTTGCACTGAATAAGCTAAGTTGCCTCTGCAGCTCATCAATGTGTTACTGAAGAAAAATGATTTAATTTGTTGAGTGTTTGTTAAGGAACTTGCAGTATATCCAGCCTTATTGGGGTCAGAGGACAAATGCCAATGGGAACTTATGGAAACAAGTTTATTAATTTGGCTTATTTGAACCTTTTTTCTAATTTTAGTTTAATAAAACATATTTAGGGATCTATAAAGCTTTTACTGCTGTGTAAGAATCTCATTTAATCATGATTGATATCCTAGTTCTAATACTGGATAAACAGCGATGTTGTTAGGAAATAATGAAAATTTTTAAAAAATAAAAACAACATTTGGCCATTTTCTCCTAGTATTTTGATATTATTTCTAAGACTAGAAATCAATCTTACATCATGAAATTAGATAGAAATTATGATATGAATATATTAGAAACAATGCTCATAAGCATATCAATGTTTTGTATTGCCTTAATAAAAGAATAAAACATTTGCCTATTACTTACTTTGCTAGTTTATGGGACTCTTCTTGATTCTGACAATTAAGTCGTTTAAGAAGACAGTAGATCCCAAATGTAAAGTTTTATCTTATCTTAAATGTTCAGAGACCATATAAACATAATTTGG
This sequence comes from Canis lupus familiaris, assembly GCF_011100685.1. Lineage (NCBI taxonomy): Eukaryota > Metazoa > Chordata > Mammalia > Carnivora > Canidae > Canis > Canis lupus. The sequence continues at coordinate 7,366,480 of NC_049258.1, forward strand.
TTTATTCATTTCATTATTTAAGTTGTTTAAATGTGTTCCCTTCCTGTGAAATGATAATTTGGAAACTTGAACATAGAATGCTAGGCAATAGAAAGGATTGAGTTCAATGCCTGACTAATTCTTGCACCCTGCTGGAAGAGGAGGCTAAACTTTAATTTAGAGGACAGAAGAGTCATAATGTGCTATCCAACAAACAAATTTTGTAAGCTGCTTTCAGAGAAATTTTGAGGGTAATAAGCACTTTAGCCTCTTCCCTTCATCCCAGAGTAAAGAAATTTAGCTTTAAAATAAATGAAAAGGGAGCGGCCTGGTGGCTCAGCGGTTTAGCGCCGCCGTCAGCATGGGGTGTGATCCTGGAGACCCGGGATCGAGTCCCGTGTCGGGCTCCCTGCATGGAGCCTGCTTCTCCCTCTGCCTGTGTCTCTGCCTCTCTCTCTCTCTGTCTGTCATGAGTGGATGAATAAAATCTTAAAAAAAAAAAAAATTAAATAAATAAATAAAATAAATGAAAAGTCCTCATATTTTATAATAATCTCCTTATAATAATCACCTTATGACCAGAGGAGTCAATTCAATTATCTAATGAGCCAGAAGATGACAAGAGCCCACTAGAACTAACAACAAACTTTGGTTTTCTTGGAAAGTGCCAAAAGCACCTGTCTTTCCAGTATATAGATAACTGCAGTGGATTTTTTCTCATTCCATCATCACATATTTTTTGTATTTATCAGCAAGAAGATCTATCACCAACACTTCAAATTTTTTCATTTGGGAATATCTCTTGTCTGTTTGCCTGAACAGTCCCCCCCTTTCCACACTAACCTGCCAAGATCTCGAGTGGAGCAGAAATGTGGAGGTGTAGGGTTCGACAAAGAGGCCATGGTTGTGATGAAGCTCAGAAGGAGATTTGGAGTTGCCCATCTTCCCTGTCCACTGAGTACAATTCCCAGCCCCCTCCCCTCTCAACTTCTCAGAGCTAATGTATAGTATGACCACTGGGGGAAAACAAACAAACAAACAAAAAACCAGACTTGGAGAAATATCAGAGTCCTGAAACTTTTCAAGCATATTTTGAATAGAAATAATCCTGGCTCTAGTCAACAGCAGACAAATGAATTATTTTTCATAGGTGCTTTGTCCAATTTTTTGCTCATTTGGAGGCTTATAGTAACTTTGGAGTTTGTCCTTCGTGAGATGACAACCTAAGATTATATCTTTTCTGCCTGTTACAAGTTTTAAGGCATTTTGGGATAAGTTTTGTAATCATGTGGAAATTGGGGGTCAAAGCAGGAAATAAGCATTTTGGAGCAGGTCAATTCTTTCCTAGGCTAGATAGAAAACATTTATCTCTTGAAGGCTTATCTTACTAAGAGAGATTGTCTTGATTTAAGGAGATAGTACCATAGAGAAGAGAGGTTTGTAAGAAAAAGCTTTTCTGATAGCAGTACTTTTGTTCTTGTGAACAGTGGCTCAAGCCAAGAGTGAAGTGTTAAGACTGTGAAGGTTGGTATGGTACCATATATAGAGACAAGAACTATATACATGCATTTACAGCAACACTAATATCCCACTTAAGGTTTGTTAGAAACTATTAGAGGTTTTATGATTCTATTGACAGTAATCCTACTTGGAACATGATCTGCTTTATATAAAAATAATGTTTTGTGAAAGGTCTCATTAGCTTAAAATTTGCCTAGTCAAATGGTAGCTTTAAAAGCTGAGTCACAGTCTAATTTACTATCACAATTCGCAGTTTCCCTCTTTATTTTACTTGGTAGATTAATCCCATCTCAGCAGTGCTATTAGGTGCCTTCCTTTATAGTGTGGGAAAATACACACATACGTCTGAAATTTTTGAGCATGTGGGTTGTGATGAATTTAAATGTGTCCTAATAGTGCAACTGCATATAAACAGCTGCAGATTTATACTTGTTTTTTAACTTAAGGATGAGGAATTTGACTACTATGGGATAATTAAAAATAACAACTCTCTGGTAAAGCAAGAGATAAATTGTTAAATGCCAGGCCATCAAGAAACAATATTCTGTAATCTGTACAGATTTTTTTTTATTCTATATAAATTGAGTAATTTATATCTTTGTCACTTGAAGATCAGATATATTTTTCAGTTAATGAATCATCCCACCGACATCCTATAACTAAAGCTAATTTTGTTTTCTTTTCATGGGCAAGGTTTTAGTCAATTGAATAATAAATCATCTTGCCTTTTCTTGAATCACAGAATAGGGAGGCTCTTCTAGTCAAGATCACAATTAAATAAGGCCTTGGAGGAGAAATTCAGCACCCTGTTTTAAAAGAATGTCAGTGAAGGAGACAACCAGACTACTTTGGTCAAACTTTTCGGTGCTTAAAATAGTAATATCATGTGTCTGTTTTAAAATATTTTCAGTTTATCACTGAAGATTTGTCTTAAATGCTCAGAGGTCAAGAATGAATCAACTTCTTGATAACCCCCCAAATTCTGGTCAGGTCCTACAGTGACTAGGTGTATTAAGAAATGTTCCTCTTCTTTCAAAAAGATTAACCTTATAAGCACTAACAGTATACAAAGAATATTCATGTACACTTTCTTTTGAGTCTCTCAGCAGCACTATTATATACAAGGATTATTGATTCCTGTTTAAAAGCAGAAATTAAGATTCAGAGAGGCTAAATGACTTACCCGAGGTCATATATCTACTGAGTGGAATAATCACAGTTTGAGACTAGTTATTTTTGCATAAGGACAATGATTTTTGCATTCCACACTTTGCTGCCTCTTCAAAATGCTTATAAAATCAAGCACTGTACACATGCATTAAGGTGTTTTTGCAAAATTTGTTCCTGGGAGAATTATCTGAATTGATGATCTGGCTGGGAACATGATTAACTTTAATCTATACTTTCAGAGGAAAGTATAAAAAATATCCAGTTTTAAGTGGCATTGGTCAGATGTTCAGTGTAAATGAATTGGGAGTGGTAAGTAGAGAGGGTAGTCTGGGACTAAGATGACATCTACTAACCTATGAATATAAAGACGAGACTTGTAATTTGGGAAACACAGTATGTGAGAAGGCCTAGATACACCCAAGAAGGAAACAGCCACAAGAAATAATTAACCTGCTTAAGTCACACTAATCTGAACAGAGAAAGTTTAATGCCCTGTCAGAACTGTAGTTTGATGAAGGGCAAAATGGGAGGACACAGGGAGTCTGTGAGACTAGGATCCAACGACACTTCAAGAGAGGGATAAAAGGTAAGGTGGAGGTGTTCTCTGTGAAATTCTATGGCAAAAGACTTGGAAATTTATTTTACATTGGAAAAACTCAAAAGTTAGTGGAACATTCAAATTTCTCTTTGGTTCTATGCTGTGGCTGCTAATAGCATTATACCAAAATGCAGGTTTCAATTCTCATAAGGTTCATCCAAACTGTTTACGTTAGTCTGAAAATTTGCTCTAGTTAGAGTCATTTGTCTGCTGTTAGTTTCCAGTCTGACTTTCAAGATACATTCTTCAAAATACTTTGGGGAAAAAAAAAAGTGACTTTTAGTTAAGTATGTTGTCCTTTTTGATGTAAAGCTTATGAAGGTAAAAATCTTTTATTTGAACTAGTTTTATTTTATTTATTTATTTTAAAAAATATTTTATTTATATATTTGACACAGAGAGAGAATAGTGCTCAAGCAGGGGGAGCAGCAGGCAGAGGGAGAAGGAGAAGCAGGCCACCCCCCGCCCCCCGCCGCATGGAGCAGGGAGCCCAATGTAGTCTCCATCCCAGGACCATGGGATCATGACCTGAGTGGAAGGCAGATGCTTAACTGACTGAGCCACCCAAGTTCCCCTTGAATTGGTTTTAAGTATAAAACTTAAACTGTTGCTAAGTATAAATGAGGAAAACTTTAAAGAAATCTACCATTTATTCTTTCACATATCTGTAGGGATTTGAGTTAGGTTGTCAAAGTACCAACACATAGAAGTTCTTAGGAAATCTGCTTTAATGAACAAATGAGTGATCTGTAGTTAACTTAATAGATTTTATTTCAAAGAACGCTAGGCATTTGAAAAATAAGTTTATTTTCTGAAACTAATAATACCGATTTTCTCAGCAAGTTTTCTTTTCTGGGATAATGAAAGTATGAATTTTAGGCTAGCCTTCAGGTCCAAATCACCATAATATCTCAATGGAGTCTGAGGATTTCATAAAGTGTTACTGAATTTGTCTATTTTTCTAAGGAATATTGAATAACTATTTTCAAATTATTTTACAGGATCCTTCAAATCAAAAATGCGGTGGAAGAAAGAAAACAGTGTCTTTCAGCAGCATGCCCTCGGAAAAGAAAATTAGCAGTGCGAGTGACTGCATCAGCTTCATGCAAGCTGGCTGTGAACTGAAGAAGGTCCGGCCAAATTCTCGTATTTATAACCGTTTTTTCACTCTGGACACAGACCTCCAAGCTCTTCGCTGGGAACCTTCCAAGAAAGACCTTGAGAAAGCTAAGCTTGACATTTCCGCTATAAAAGAGATCAGACTGGGGAAGAACACAGAAACATTTAGAAACAATGGCCTCGCTGACCAGATTTGTGAGGACTGTGCCTTTTCCATACTCCATGGGGAAAACTATGAGTCTCTGGACCTAGTTGCCAATTCAGCAGACGTAGCAAACATCTGGGTGTCAGGTTTACGGTACCTGGTTTCTCGAAGTAAGCAACCCCTAGACTTTATGGAGGGCAATCAGAACACACCAAGATTCATGTGGTTGAAAACGGTGTTTGAAGCAGCAGATATCGATGGGAATGGGATTATGTTGGAAGACACCTCTGTAGAGTTAATAAAACAGCTCAACCCTACCCTGAAGGAATCCAAGATCAGGTTAAAGTTTAAAGAAATCCAGAAGAGCAAAGAAAAACTAACCACACGAGTGACAGAAGAGGAATTTTGTGAAGCTTTTTGTGAACTCTGCACCAGGCCAGAAGTATATTTCTTACTGGTACAGATATCTAAAAACAAAGAATATTTGGATGCCAACGATCTCATGCTCTTTTTAGAAGCTGAGCAAGGAGTCGCCCATATTACTGAGGATATGTGCTTAGACATTATTCGGAGATACGAACTTTCCGAAGAGGGACGTCAAAAAGGGTTTCTTGCAATTGATGGCTTTACCCAGTATCTGTTGTCACCAGAATGTGACATTTTTGATCCTGAGCAGAAAAAGGTTGCTCAAGATATGACCCAGCCATTATCTCACTACTACATCAATGCATCTCACAACACCTATCTCATAGAAGACCAGTTCAGGGGCCCGGCTGATATTAATGGATATGTTAGAGCTTTGAAAATGGGCTGTCGTAGCATTGAACTTGATGTCAGTGATGGTTCAGACAATGAACCGATCCTTTGTAATCGAAATAATGTGACAACACACCTTTCCTTTCGAAGTGTCATAGAGGTGATAAATAAATTTGCCTTTGTTGCTTCTGAGTACCCACTCATTCTTTGTTTGGGAAATCACTGCTCCCTACCACAGCAGAAGATAATGGTTCAACAGATGAAAAAGGTCTTTGGCGATAAGCTCTATGTAGAGGCGCCTTTGCCATCAGAAACCTACCTCCCATCACCAGAAAAATTGAAAAGAATGATTATTGTGAAAGGAAAGAAATTGCCTTCTGACCCGGATGTTTTAGAAGGAGAAGTAACAGATGAAGATGAAGAAGCGGAAATGTCTCGAAGGCTGTCGGTAGATTACAATGGTGAGCAGAAACAAATCTTGCTGTGTAAGGAGCTCTCTGATTTGGTATCTATCTGCAAGTCTGTTCAGTACAGGGATTTTGAACTGTCTATGAAGAGCCAAAACTATTGGGAAATGTGTTCATTTAGTGAAACAGAGGCCAGCCGAATTGCAAATGAATACCCAGAGGATTTTGTAAATTATAATAAGAGGTTCTTATCAAGGGTCTATCCAAGTGCCATGAGGATCGATTCCAGTAACTTGAATCCACAGGACTTTTGGAATTGTGGCTGTCAGATTGTGGCAATGAATTTTCAGACTCCAGGTCCAATGATGGATCTTCACACAGGCTGGTTTCTTCAAAATGGAGGATGTGGTTATGTTCTACGGCCATCCATCATGCGAGATGAAGTTTCTTACTTCAGTGCAAACACAAAGGGCATTGTACCTGGGGTGTCTCCTCTAGCTCTTCATATCAAGATCATCAGTGGTCAGAATTTTCCAAAGCCCAAGGGAGCTTGTGCCAAAGGAGATGTCATAGATCCCTATGTTTGTATAGAGATACATGGAATTCCAGCAGATTGTTCAGAACAAAGAACTAAAACTGTCCAGCAGAACAGTGATAACCCTATTTTTGATGAAACTTTTGAGTTTCAAGTAAACCTACCTGAGCTGGCCATGATTCGTTTTGTTGTTCTGGATGATGACTACATAGGGGATGAGTTTATAGGACAATATACAATACCATTTGAATGTTTGCAGCCTGGATATCGGCATGTGCCCCTGCGCTCTTTTGTGGGTGACATCATGGAACATGTAACCCTTTTTGTCCATATAGCAATAACTAATCGAAGTGGAGGAGGAAAGGCACAGAAGCGCAGCCTGTCAGTGAGAATGGGGAAGAAAGTTCGAGAATATACCATGCTCAGGAATATCGGCCTTAAGACCATAGATGACATCTTTAAAATAGCAGTTCATCCCTTACGAGAAGCCATAGATATGAGAGAAAATATGCAGGTAGGAAAAATCCCAAGCTCTTCTTTCCTACTTTTACTTCTTACAACCCCTCCCTCACCAATGAATGTTGTGTTTTACTAGTGATCTGACTCCTCAAAAAATTATCAGAAAAGTTGTATAAACCCATCTACCGTTGAATTAAGTGTTGCCTGTGATAAAGCAGATACATTTTATGTATCAAATTGTGAATGAACATTGGGTTAAATTTAGCCTGAACCAAACCAGTTAATATAAATGCTTTATATATCCGTTAAATATCCCTGCCATATAACCAATATGGGGTTATGTATATGAAACAATGTGAAAAAAATAGAATGTAAAACAATACATATGTGCAATATATAAAATATCATATATACAAACAGACAATACTAATTACAAGTATATACGTAAAATCTGTGGATATGAACATGAAAGGGAATTTGAAGTCATATAAACAACTATAATGCCTATTAGGTTATTTTAGTTGTTTAAGTGAATGACAACAATAATAAATTGCTCCCCGCCAGAGGAAACACAACTAACCAACCAATATTCAGCATTTGAACTTGTTGAAAACTATGTCATCTTCTCTAAGAAACGTGGTTTAATTGGAGGAACATGGGTTCCAGCTTAAACTCTATCCCCTTGTGATCTTGAGCAAATTATTTCAGATATCTGATCATCAGTTTTCTCCACATGTGGTAAGAAAAATACTAATACATCACAGAATTGTTATCAGAATTAAATGACAATATATGTAAATTGCCCACTCCTGGCATGTGGAGATTCAACATTAATTTCCTTCCCTTTGTTAATGCTTATATTCAGACAATATCTTTCTTCGATATTATAGAATATAGTTATTCTAGGCTTATGTTACTGAGAAACAATCAAACAACAAATACTAAGTTCCTGCAACGTGCAAAAGAGGTGTTGGTTGGCAGAAGAAGTAGCAGTCTAGGTAAGAGAACAGAACAAGAGAGGAATATTTTTCAATGCAATTTATTTGCTCCTTTAGCTAATATTTTAATAGTAATTTTCACCAAAGGACCACGCTTTCAAGATAGAAAACAAGCTTAAAGAAGTTAAGCGATTTCCCAAATATTGCAGTTAGTAAGTAGGAATATTGGGCTTTAAATCCAGAAGTGCCTGCTACCAAAACTCATGATCATTCATGGTTTTTAGTCATGTGGTACTGAACCTCAAACCCATCATTTGGTGAAGACTATATTTTTACATTTTTTCACAGAGAAATTCCAGAATGGACCTAAAATCAATTTTAAATAGCTAAAGTGGTAGGAAACAGTATGGTACATAAATCATACATTAATACTTAGATTGTAAGCAATTTTTTTTGAAGTGGTTGCTTTGGCCACTATTTTAAAAATAGGCTCCAAATATTAGCATCTTCTATCTAACTTTTTCTGACATATTCAAAACTATTATAAACCCCTGTGTTAGATTACTTATACATCATTTCTGCATCTTACTTTATATATTACAAGTAGATTTTATTTCTCTGTAATTCTTGAAATATATCCTTCACACATATTATGTGTTTAAAATACACAGTAAAAAGAGTTGGTTACGATAAAGTTTTTCCAGGTAATGCTGAAAATTTATATCATCTCAACCTAAAGTTTCTTGGGTTAAGGATTATTTGAACCCTAATCAGTAGAGAAATGAAATACCATCATTGTTGCTAAATTCATTCGACATCTAATAGGTATGGCTCACTGTTAATAAGACATAAAATAGTTATAATTTCTATTTCAAATGAATTTTAAAAGGCTATAACATGGACAAATGTATCTCTACATGAAATTTGCTTTAGTACGTGCATCTGTCAGGTACATTTCTGATGGGATGACAGAGAAATACCATTGCTGGTTAGTCAGATGCAGGGTGGTGAGTAATAGCAGCCTGCTACCTTGAAGGGAAAAGCCGAAAGGAGATGTACTCACTCCAGTGTATAATCACTGACATGTTTTTATAATCATCATGATACAAATTGAATAAGCTATTCACAACCAGCCAATGCTAATTCATATGACTACTCCAGCACTGTGTTTTGAAAAGCACCATGTAGCCGTGGTTCACAATCAGCTTTGCTTTATGGCATATTTGTGGCAGTTGCTAAAAACTGACAAAGTATAATAGTGAATTGGTTCTGTGTGTTATCGTGGTGCACATTACACTTCTGGTTGATTATAATCCAGTTTCCTTCAAATTACATATTATTGGAGGGTGTACCTTTAATGAATATACTTTCGTGTAAATCTAGAAGTGTTGGGGGTGATGTGTCATGTGGTCAGAAGTTTAATTCCATGTTTTCTTCCCCACAGAATGCCATAGTGTCTATTAAGGAACTGTGTGGACTTCCTCCAATTGCCAGTCTGAAGCAGTGCCTGTTGACCCTGTCGTCTCGGCTCATCACCAGTGACAATACCCCTACGGTCTCTCTTGTGATGAAAGACAACTTTCCTTATCTGGAGCCTCTGGGGGCAATTCCAGATGTGCAGAAAAAAATGTTGGCTGCTTATGACCTGGTAGGAAATTGTGACCCTATATTTCTTATCTGTGTGTGTGGGGAAATCATCTGGCGGGGGCTTTTCTGTGGAACTCTAAAGAAAAAATAAGATTGGGAGTGGCAGGCAGAGCCAGCCCACCCAGCTTCCCTTAAGCCCCAGTGAAGACGGCTGAGGCAATGCTTTGAATCCAGAGCCCCACAGATTATAAACAGAAATTCTCTGCATTAGCAAGGAATGAATTATCAAGTCTTTAAAAATATACACAATTATTCATCATCTAAATGACTGTGGCCTGCAACATAACCTATTGTATACCTATAGCAAATGAACATAGGCTTCTCAGTGCTGCCTTATGATGTTTGAGACAAAATATTTCTCTAGAATTTATATTTCTTTTTTTAAGATTTTATTTATTTATATGAAAAGGAGAGAGAGAGAGAGAGAGCATACAAGCAGCAAGCAGAGGGAGAAGGAGAAGCAGACTCCTCACCCAGCAGAGAGCCCAATGTGAGGCTTGATCCCAGTACACTGGGGTCATGACCTGAGCCGAAGGCAGATGCTTAATGGACTGAGCCACCCAGATGCCCCTGAAATTTATATTTTTTTAAATTAATTAATTAATTAATGATAGAGAGAGAGGCAGAGACACAAGAGGAGGGAGAAGCAGGCTCCATGCTGGGAGCCCATGTGGGACTTGATCCCGGGACTCCAGGATCGCGCCCTGTGCCAAAGGCAGATGCTCAACCACTGAGCCACCCAGGGATCCTCTGGAATTTATATTTCTAAGCTAATACTATTAAATGATTTTCTGAATATATAATGTAACTTATGTATTAATTAAATTTAAGAATAATTATATTTTTGCATCTCCTAATTCCATAAAAAATTAAGGAGCAAATGAAAATCTGGAAAAATTTGTAACATAAATACCAGATAAAGTATAACTATCCTTAAAATAGAAAGTGCACCTAAAAATCAGTAAGAAGGGGTGTCTTGGTGGCTCATTTGGTCAAGCAGCCAACTCCTGATTTCAGCTCGGGTCATGATCTCAGGGTCCTGGGGTCAGGCTCCATACTCAGAGTAGAGTCTGCTTCAGAATTCTTCCTCTGTCTCTCTGGTGCACACCTCTCCCCCTTCCCCCCCCCCCCCCCCCCAGCTCGTTCTCTCTTCTCTCTCAAATAAATAAATCTTTGAAGAAAAAAAATCATTAAGAAAAATAATATGGGGCAAAAATCTTATATCAATTAGGTTTAAGTATAGCTTCATAAAACAAATGATGTAACACAATCATGGCTTAAAAATACAGTTTTACTCTTCCAAATAAAAATCTGGAGACCAGCTTTCCAGTATAAAACTTCTGTAAAGTTCTTAGGAACCTAGATTCCCTCTAGCTTTCTGCTCTACCATCCCTATAGTGCAATCCTTATCCTCATGGTCCAAATGGCTACTGAAGTTCCCACCATAACACCTGCATTCCAACCATCAAGAATGATGAAGAGGAAAAGAGGGCATATCATCTGCCTTTAAGGACATTTCTCTGAAATAGCAAAGATCATTTTTGCTTATATTTCATCAGCCTAGAGTTAATATACAGCCACACTTAGCTGCAAAAGAGAATGGAAAATATCTTTATTTCAAGGGTGTGTGTGCCCAACTAAAAATGATCTCTTCTGTTACTAAGAAATAGAGAGAGGAGAGTTATTAAGAGGATAACAAATATTCTTTCCTTCAGATGTGAACAGGCAATTCATGTATCTTTTCTCTCCTAAAAATAAACAATGAAAATCTAAAAACATATTTAACCTTAAAATAAGTCTTTAATTAGAGATACTACAGACATGTAGTGAAATATTCCCTCTCTCATTGGCACTAAAAATAATAGTACCTCTAATAGAGAATTTAAGGTAATGTGTACTCTCATCCATCTACTTCTACTATGAAAATAAATTACTATGATTTTAGGGGAGAGAAATTTGGCAATAAAATTTAAAATGTTTATCCCATTTGGTTTATGTATTCCTTTTCTGGGGTTTATTATAAGGCAATAGTGATATACATAAACATTTATGTTTAATAATGTCAGCATAGAACTAGTAGTTAAATAAAATATAGTAAACCAATATTATGGACTCTTTGAAAGCCATTAAAATCATGTATCAGAAGAATATTTAATGGTATGGAAAACTTCTCATAACATATTTTTTGAAAAAGTCCAGTTACAAAAAACATTTGCTATAGGATTTTTTTTTTAATTTATTTTTTTTTTTGCTATAGGATTTAAATCATATTTATATGTATATACATACCTAAAATGTTAGAATATTAACAGTGATTGTTTTTAAATAAGGGGAATGAACTTAATTTTCTTGTGTATGCTTTTCTAATTTTTATTCTCTATTTGCAACACTCTTTACAATGAATCCAACTAATTTTCATAGTTGAATACAGAAATAAATGTTAAGCAAGAAAAAATAATATTTTATTATTTAAAAAAAAAAACTAGAGGAAAGACATAAGGGATAAACATCCTACAATTGAAAAAGAAAAGAAAAAAACATAGGATGCATTCTGCTTCTAAATGATTATACCTCGTATAAACTGTACTCCATGGTTGCTGGGGGAAAAGTTCACCTATTACCTGTATCTCGTTTTTCATGAAATCAATTTTTTCATCATAAAAGTAGGGACTGAAAGCTATTTAGTGAATAGATATAATTGCCACCTAAGAGGTGAAATTAGGGTACTAGTTGCCATAGAGACCGACAGTTGAAATCACTTATTCCTCCAATTCTCTGTGAAGCTAAGAAAGAAAAATTATTCATTGGCAGGGGAGGCTGGTCCCCTGGAGCTAGATTTGGAATAAGCAGAAAAGCACCTGGATTGTATTTGGCCAATTTCCATTTCACATCCCCAAAGGTCTAATGCTGTTTGGTTTTTTCAGTTTTATCTGCTGGAGCTAAATTTGGTCATCAGCCTTTCCTCATTTGTATTTTTAAAATGCAGTTTGTAATTACAGGCATAGCATGGTTTTCCAAAGCTTAAGTAAGAGGCTACAGTAGAAAGCAGAAATACGGGGATCCCTGGGTGGCTCAGAAGTTTAGAGCTACCTTCGGCCCAGGGCGTGATCCTGGAGACCTGGGATTGAGTCCCACATCGGGCTCCCTGCATGGAGCCTGCTTCTCCCTCTGCCCGTGTCTCTGCCTCTCTCTCTCTGTATCTCCCATGAATAAATAAATAATTTTTTTTTTTAAAAAGGAAGCAGATATACTTTCAAAGGTATCTTCGTTTGTAGTTCTCTATGGAAATGATTTTTCATTTTGGTAGGGAACTGAGTGTAAATACCCCTGTACCAAATGGCAAACTCTGCAGACCTTGCAAGGGATTGAAAACTCTTTTGACGGCGCTGTTGGGTTATTTCTTTTAGGCAGGGAAGTGGGTAGGAACTTAAACAAGTAATGATGATATTGGCCTTGAATGTAAAAACATCATTTTTACTTTCGAGGATTTGCATTGCGTTGGTTGGCATCTGCAATGTTTTTGATATATCAGTGTTCAATATTTATTTTAAAGAAGACTTCTAAGATATTCTACAGATTGAGTAATGGTATTAAAAACAAAAATTGGATCATGTTACTTTCCTGCTCAAAATCCTGCAGTAGCTTCCTAAAAAATAAAATTGGAACTCCTTACTGTGGTCAATGGGGTCATTTATGATCTGGCCTTGGACACCTGTCTCACTGACCTTTTCCAACCTCTCCTGCCTCTCCCAGCCTCACCCCCCCTGACTCTCTCTTCTCTTTACTCCCCTGCCCACCAGCCACATGGACTTTCTTCCTTTCTTCAGTTAGATCAAGTTTGTTCCCATCTCTGGAGTATTTTATTTGTGCTTCCCTCTTCCTGGAATGTTCTGTTGCATGAATAGTTGCTTCCTCTTTCTTAATTCTTAGCTCAAATGTCGGGTCCTCAGAGAAGTCTTCCCTAACCACTGTCCCCACCTGTCACTCAATCACATAACCTTGTTTTATTTCCATCATTCTACTTAGCAGTGTTGAAAGATATTTTGCTTGACTTTTTGTTTAATCTCTGTCCTCCTTTCCCCTTCAATTTAAATGTCTACTCCATGAGGGCATAGACCCTGTCTGTCTCGCTTACTACTGTCATCTCTCAGATTTACAACAGTGCTGGCATGTACTATGTTACCAATTAATGTTAGCTGAATAAAAAGCAAATAGAAGCATTTATTGTTGGTGAAAATAGTGTTGTTCCAATGCCATAATTGAGGTGTTACGGTAAATCTTAAAATCTCCTTTGTTTTATTTCTATGAAACCACACTTACCAAACTGTTCCCTGCCTTAAACATACAGTAAAAAAAAAAAAAAAAAAAAAGCCATATAGATTGAGGCAGACCTATGGAGACAGTAAGATGAAGGGGCCAGAGATGGGAGGGGGCAGGGTGGGGTGAGGGAGGGAAGGATGAATAGGTGGCGCACAGAGGATTTTAGCACACTGAAACTATTCTATATGATATTGTATAGTGAATACATGTCATGCATTTGTCAAAGCCCATAAAATGTATAATACAAAGAGTTAGCCCTAATGTAAACTACGGGCTTTTGCTAGTAACACTATATCAATATTGGCTCATCAATTGTAGCAAATGTATCATGTTGAAGAAGGATGTTAATAGGAAAACTGGGCTTAGAGGGTTTATGAGAATTTTTCATACTTTCAGTTCAGTTTTTATGTAAACCCCAAATTCTCATAAAAATAAAGTCTAAAAAAATTTCCTTATGGACTATTAATAATGATAATAAAAAAATACTCGCATGACTAAGGCAGAAAACAAATCCAAGGTGGTGGTGGTCATGGTGATGGTGGTGGTGGTAGTGAAGGGGGCAGGTATCACAAGATGAGCAACTTGTATGTTCAACTCAAATCACTTAAATATTTAGATTTCCCCAAAATGGTAATGAACTGTATAGATGCTATCCTACAGGACACATTGTAACCACTAAAAAAAAAAATACAGAATATATTTAGAATAAGAAAAGACCTGAAGTCGTTTATGAACCTGATGATAACATTTGGCTTATTTCAGTATCAAATGAAATGAATCAGGCAACTAGTAACCTCCATTTATTGAAAGCCAACCTGAGTGTATCAAACTATACTACTTGTCAACAGGAAATAAAGTGAAAATATTTTAGAAAACATTGACCCTGAGTTCATCTGCACAGATTTTTTTTGCTAAATTTAGCTTTTCCCTAATGACCTGAGATAGTTTTCTTCCTCACCAAACACTGACTAATTTAATATTTGGAAATATTTCCTCTTGAGGGTCTTAAAAATTTAGTCTTAAAAGTCATTCTAGTATTAATGTTGCAATCACAATTCTATTATAAAATCTGTTGATATCGAGAAACCAAACATCAAATATACCATAGTAGTGTGGACTTCTTTCAGAGATTTCAGGATAACCTTCCCCCTATTCCATATTCCATTTAAAACACATGTTTTCTATCTGCTCGATGGTACTTGGGATTTCAAAATTACCATCAATTCCTTTGGGTAAAGACTTAATTTTTTTTAAATGCAAAAAAAAAATCTCCATGAATAATAGCACATTAGATTATCAGTAATTTATAGCTTTGAATGAATTTAACGGATCCTGTCCTACCTGGGATTTTTACCAGGAAGAGGGAAAAGGAAGAGATCTCAATGACAGAGTGTTCCCCAAGTCTGGGTTCGGTGAGGGGGAGGTTGCTCAAAGAATTACAATTTTTCCTGAGAACATACTGTCTGCAATCTCCCTTCATACTTTGAATAGGGATGCAGCTATGTAAATGCCTGCCTGACATTCAGGGCAGCAGAAGCAAAGGTGACTTTCCTGATATCAGCTGCATGTCCCGGCCAGAAGTGGGATGTGACACCTTCTGAAAAGCACTAAAGCACACTGGGAACATTAATCAGTAACTCAGGCAAGTAGAATAAGTCCTAAAAGCTGAAGATGAAATTGATGCCTTCTTCCTGGACTAAAGACACACAGCGGAGGCCTGTTGGCATTAGGCTTGCTGTAATACCATTTTGGTGGCTCTATATGGTCCTTAAGATGGTTTTTCAGAAATTATACCAAGAATTTCATTTAAAACCAGAACACCAATTCTAAATGACCTGTCCCTTTATTGCACTGATTTTTTTCCCACCAGGTCTTTGAAAGCGCAAGCTTCACTTCCCCATTCTGAATTTTCACTTTTTCTAAGGAAGTATCCAGTGAAATAGGCAATGTAGTCATAGAGTCATTGCCCAGTCTTTGAGGGTTGCTAATGCAGTCTACATTTGCAATTCAATATTAGTGAGATCCATTGTTTATTTCCTCATATTTTTTCTCATATGTATCCATTTTCTTTTTCTTCTTCCTTCCTTCCTTCCTTTCTTTCTTTTTCTTTCTTTATTCTTTCTTTCTTCTTTCTTTCTTTCTTTCTTTCTTTCTTTCTTTCTTTCTTTCTTTCTTTCTTTCTTCTTTCTTTCTTCTTTCTCTTTCTTTCTTTCTTTCTTTCTTTCTTCTTTCTTTTTCTTTCTTTCTTTCTTTTCTTCTTTCTTTCTTTCTTTCTTCTTTCTTTCTTTCTTTTCTTTCTTCTTTTCTTTCTTTCTTTCTTTTCTCCTTCTTTCTAATGTCTTTGCTACTTCCTTTTCTTTTTCCATCCTTTGTTTCCATTCTATAGCACCCAGCATGCCTTCCTAGCCTTAATTTTCCCTCTCCATCAATCCAAGTCCAGACTTTTGTCCTAATTTCTCACAAAATTGACATTAAGATTCATTTATTGAGCTTATAACAGTCAATACATATCATATATAAAGAGCTTTAGTAGATTTTGTGAAGTACAGAGATGAATGAACAGAGGCAGGTATCAGCACACATAGCCACATGTAAAGCATGACAGCTCTTTTACTCAAGACAAACATAAGTAAAATGAGATGGGAACATGTATATTTTTGCTTGTCAAACAACACTTTCTCTTTTAATATATCACTTTGTATATATGTCATTAGGCTTTCAATTAGTCAACTCAACAGATATGTTTTGGACACTTGTTACTGTACAAGGTGCTAGGGGGAAGAAATGGTCTGAATAAAAGTTTCTGTCTTTGAGGAACAAGAAGTCCTGATAGGAAGGCAGGACTTACACCTAAAAAGAGCAGGAACAAAGACATACAATGTGCAGATAGTGGAGCAGAGAATGTTTTATGTCCTCAGCTGAGCAGAGTCTAAGAACCTTGAGTGCTATATGGACTGTCCACAGTATATTACACACCCATTCCCACTTCATGCTCAGCAGAATTTTATTTGCAAGAATTTTTTTTTTTTAATTCTGTCTCTCTAGAATTTTTTTAATTTTCACTCACCTCCTCCTTCTCTAATGAGGCCTCACAAAGGTGGTTCAGAACCTTCTGGCATTTCTGTCTAGTGTCTGCTCCAGCGCACAAGGCAGGTGATTCAATGATCCACGGTCTTGTTACTTTTGGGCAGCTCATTTGCACATTCTCAGGTTATGATAGAACCTTCATAAGCAGTAGCAGATGCACGTGATAAGTCCCTATTTGCAATAATTTTAAAAGGAAAATACTGTCTAATCTTATATAACTTTTTTCTTTAGATAGCTGAATTTTTACTTTTCAAATGATCTCATCTGTCTACTCTTTCATGCATCATCAATATTTTTGCTTAACATATTTGGGCTTTTTTAGTGTTTTAAATTAATGTGAAAACTTTTCTATAATTAGTGTTTTGAAAGCGTTTTAAATTATGTGAAAACTTTTCTATAATTAGTGTTTTGAATACAACATTCAGGGGTGGAATAGTTACAGGAGATTGCAACTGTAAAAAATAAACACAAAGTGTTCTCTGAAGGTGACTTCTGTGCTGAATTATTTAACATTAACATGAAAGTTAAATCTTTACTATGGTAAGAGCAACAGATTTTCTGGAGATAAAAGAGAAATCAAAACAATCTAGAGAACATGGATTAAGGGTTATTTAATCTTTTACTAAGTCAGTTGGGGGGTATGCTTTGGAGAGCAGTTGATTATGTTAGCATGACCAGGATACTAGTGAAAAGAACTAATTCCTATCTTTAATCACTCTTGTAATGGAATCAGTACACTGGCAGGTATCAATTAAACCAACCATATTGGGTTGGACTAAACAGATTCTGTCAGTGTTATTACAGATATATTGAAGCTCAGGATAGGAAAAAGTTGTGGTGTGTTTACAGTCTCCCCATGTAGTTTGGCTTATTGAAATCAATTTAAGTTGAAATTAGTAAGTAATAGAAACTCTCTATCACTCTCTCATTGTGTAGTTTGTGTTGAACTTTATACTAGTTTTCATTTCAAAAAGTATGTTGGCTTGTATAGTAGTGGAACACACACACACACACACAAAACCAGCCTGCTGACAGGTGCCAAAATAGAGCTGGTTATTTATAAACGAGATATCGTACGCTTAGTGCATTGAAATTTCTTCTACTCGTGGGTGTGGCAATGTCTTCTGGTACATTTTTTTGTATGTTGTGGTAATTGTCAGCATCTTGAAGGTTGGCAACATTTCCACTTGGTACCAGAGTCCTAAGAACACTGGACATCAGAAGTGTATCAACAAGCTGGCTGCATCACAGGCTTCTTCTCTGTGAAATATGGTCCATGCATCTTCAAAGTTCACTTTGCATTTCTGAATACTCAGACAAAAATTCTGGAGATGGTTCACCATGGTTAATAACCTGATAATTTTATGTATTAACTAAAGGTTAATCATAGTGGGGTAAAAATGAATATTTCTAATGATTATTCAAGATATAGTTGAGAACTCTATCTTGGAAATAGAGCAACTATAGAAAAGAAAAGGTGAAATGATCCCTTTACGCAGAAAGCAGCTCACTGAAGTAGATCTTACCAGTATCATAGATGTGGAGACAAATGTCCTTTTGCCTGTTCTGTGTGAATTCTCTTGTCCTGTGCCATCATAAATCAAGCATGGAAATATGACTCAGAGATTTTCCTGGGACAGAAAATACTTTGTTGCATACATCAATACATCATCATACATCAGATGCCATGGACTTCCAGTGAGCTTGCAAATGTTCTGACCTTATGTGTGTACCGTTTCACCGAAAACTAACAGTCTCAATAGGATTAATTTTGCTTAAAAGCAAAAGATGCAGATTTATTAGTAGTCCATCTGATTTAAAGTTTTTAAGGATATTAAAAATTAAAGGATATTATGTTCATTCTAGCTGGCAAATATGCATGTAACAGCAATCAGATTTTAAAAGGTATTGAGTTTGGTAAAATTTAGGTCTTATTTTGAATTATCTAGAGAACCAAAAACTAAAACCCAGTGTTTCGCTTGGAAGGAAGGTACGAGTTTGATTATTTTAGTCTTCTTAAAAGGAGAGAATAAAATAGATCTAGAGCAGATTGACATATTCTTAAGTGATAAACTTTCCAAATTAGATAACACCTTCCTGAAAGAACAGTGGATGCCACTGAATACATTTCTTTCTAGGTTTGATAGGAAGAATATCTATGTGGTTGATGCCTTTTGCAAATTAGACAGAAGGAGAAGCAGTCAGGACGAAATGTATTTTTATGATACTTGGCAAATCTTACTTTATTAATGTTTATCACTGATTTATACTTCCAATAGAAATTCTATACTTTAATATAATATTAGTATCACAATGCAACTCGTAGCATAGATCTGTTCCTCAAGAGCCTGGATTCTAGTCTAAACTATTTCACTAACCAGCTCTTTGGTTTTAGGAAAGCTCATTTGGGCCTCAGTTTTTTCTTTTACGAAATGGGGTTTTCTGTGATAGGTGATCCTTATGGTGATTTCTAAATATAAAGTTCTGTGGTTCTAGGAATTTGGATATAATCAGGAGAAAATTGGAATCTGTGGAAGGTTTATGAGTCATGTTATGAACAAAAGTTCATCTCTTCAGTACCATTCAATAGTTACATTGACTCAGCAATGATCCTAGGCAACTAAATTCTCTATTGAGAAGAGCTGTAAGGATACTTTATTCACACAGATTGGACACTTTAATCCATCTCTGAGTAAAAGCAGTAACGCTTCAGTAAAATTTTTATTTTAAATAAATGATTTTGATCTTAACTGACAACTTTACATACCCCTGTTCAGGACACACCGAATGCTTAAAGTCATGCTAATCTTTATCTGAGTAAGTCCTCTATTCTTTTAGATTCAAAGTCATGGTATGGAAATAAGATCCATTAGGAGATACTCATGTGACAGAGTTAAAGAAAAGCTCTTTGTATTACTACAACAAGCAAGACAACTGGGAGCTGAGACTGAGACATCAGATATGTAAATCCAGGACACTCCCAGATTCTATCAATCCAGTCAACTTCGCTTTGGCTGGTTTAGTACACTGACTACCCAGCTGGAGGATTATACGAGGATATGCTTCTCACCTTCTCTCCTTGGCTTTTGCGCTTTATATTTCATTCCTGTCAGGATCTGTAGAGAACTAGGAAGGAGATTAAACACAAATCAACCATTTTTCCTTCCTTACATCTTAGATAAGCCTGGGGGAGAGGCTGAAATTGTTGATTTAAACGTGGTTTGGAATTATTGGTGTATTTTGGCCATCCATCTTATTTGTTTTCTCTACAACTGCTAATAATTGAAAGTTGACTGCAGAAAATAGAATAAAATTATTTTTCTAAGTACAGTGGAAGCTGTTACCATAGAGAAGATGATCAAAAGCCCTCATGAGAAAAGTCCAAATGAACAGTGACTTTAAGTTCTGGGAATATTAATGATGAGTATTTCAGAGTAATAGTTATGAATTTTTTTACTAAAGGATTTCAGGTTATCGTCTAAGGAATCTCATAGGGATGCTCTTCTATGCTGAAGGTTAAATCACACTTGACTATCTCTTTACAAAATGATCTATTAGACAAGGGGAAAACAACTTCTTATTTGTTAACCTATGGGGTTAACAAATAATTACTTGGGAGATTTTGAAGAGAACTTGAACATTGTTGAATGTTTTGGTCCTGAATTTAGTTTACCTTAAATAAGTAGTGAAGTTTTTATTTTTTAAAAAGATTTATTTATTTATTTGAGAGAGAAAGAGAGAGAGACTGAGTGAGTGTGAGCAGGGAGGATGAGAGCAGAAGAGGGAGAGAAAGTCAAGCAGACTACTCACTGAGTACAGAGCTGGATGCAGACTTGATGCCACAACCCTGACACCATGACCTGAACCAAAACCAAGAGTCAGAGGCTCAACTGACTGAGACACACAGGTGCCCCCGTAATAAAGTTTAAAAATTCATTAACTTTCTGATATTTGAGTAATGTATTTTCTATAGGTATAATTCTCTTAAAAGCTTTGTGTTTATTTGAAAGGGAACTCAGAACATTAAGATTATAGAAAAATGGAGAAGTCTAGACAAAAGACTAGAGATAAAAATAAAAATAAGAATTCCAAAAGACAGGGATGCCCAGGTGCCTCAGTGGTTGAGCATCTGTCTTTGGCTCAGGGCCTGATCCCAGATTCCCGGATCAAGTCCTGCATCGGGCTCCTTGCGGGGTGTCTGCTTCTCCTCCCTCTGCCTGTGTCTCTGCCCTTCTTTCTGTGTTTCTCATGAATAAATAAATAAAATCTTAAAAAAAAGAAGAGTTCCAAAAGATAATTCTAGGTTTGAAAAGTAATCAATAATAAATAAAATACCATATTGTGTGTATATGTGTGAGTAATCAATATGTAGAAGAAATAAATGTCACACAGTAAAATAGAGAAAAGGTGATTATATAAATAAATGATGAATCTATGAATATAGGTAACTAAGTTCCTGATCTACTGGAATTACAATTTACTGGGGAAATGAAGGGTGAGAGATAACATAAGTAGATAATTAATTGTAATTTGAAATAGAAAATAAGAAATTTTGTAAGTGGATTAAAAACATAGAATATTCTTGAAATTTGGAGGTGAGAGGGAAAGGTAAAGGGAAATCAGGACACCAGTGGAAGAGAGGCACTGATATGAGTTTTGAGGCTGGTAGGATTTTGACCAGGCTTAAGAAGACTTCTCTAATAGAAAGAAGTGTGTAGAAGGAGGAACAAGGTGCTTGGAGAAGCATGATTCACACAAGGTCCTAGGAGAATTGGGAAGCCAGAGAGGGGGAAGCTCCTGGGGGAAATGGGAGGATGTGAATTCTGGGTTAGAAAAATTTTACTTCACATAATAGGCAAAGGAGAAAATGAGAAAGCCAGGAAGTAACTAGTGCTATGCTTTTGGAAGATGATTCTGGAAATGGTATTTAGAAGGAGTAAGGTGGGAAGAACCAGAACCTGCCAGTAG
Organism: Canis lupus familiaris; assembly: GCF_011100685.1. Classification (NCBI taxonomy): domain Eukaryota; kingdom Metazoa; phylum Chordata; class Mammalia; order Carnivora; family Canidae; genus Canis; species Canis lupus. The sequence goes on from NC_049258.1 coordinate 7,388,129, forward strand.
CCGAGCAGGGATTCAAAGCCACCTCTGAGTGCCTCCAAGGATGCTTTGTGAGCACTTGGAGAAAATAGGAGATATTTCATTTTTTGGCAGGAGGAGGCGTTAGAATGGGAGAATTAAATGGAAGAGAACATATTTTTGAAGGTGATGATTGAGCTACAATATAAGTTGAAAGATGGTTCAGAGAGTGTGAAGAAAGGCTTATAAACCAGGAATGTTGTGACAAAAGAAGGAAACAAAGGGTGACTGACAAAATAGGGGGAGCTCACCTTCAGGATGCATGAGGCAAAGAGAATGTTGGAGATTGGAACCTGGAATTCTGGATGAGACAGAGAATGCTGGAAATTACAGTACAGGTATCTGGTAGTCTAAGCATCTCCACCTTATTTGTTCTCCACAAATAGCAAAGGGGTGATTAAAGGAGTAAATGAGGGGTTTAGTGATAAAAGTATGGGTAAGCATTAGACAAGCAACACTGGATGGTGATCACCCCAGGAATAGTAACAGCGGAAATCTGTCATCACTCCCAGGCCCAAAGAGGAAGGTGAGGGAGCTATTCCTGGTGCTCAGTAATATCTGTACCTGGTAGAGATACAGCTCACTTGACAGGAGCTGTGGCCTTGTAAAGAGGAAGCTGTGGAGCCACAGTCCAGCAGGGAGCGAATGGTCAAGGGAATAACTACCCTAAACCTTCTCTCCTCCTGCCTCCTGCCCATGATCCCTTGCTGATGAGTCCTCTTGGCCAGTCCCAACAGAAGTCAGAGGTGAGAGAGCCTGCTTGATGTTGCCCACAGAGACCAACCTCCCCAGCATGGAACATGGCAGAGAGTACATCTGGAGGGGTGAATAGAGAGGATCCAACACAGGCAACTCCTCAGTAAAAATTTGAGAGTGTATTCATTCATAAATGATATAAACTTACTAACATACCAATTTATACACTATAAAACAAATCAAGAATAGAAATTAGCATTGGATTTTAAGTTTTACTTACAGATAATAAAAATAAATCTTTTTGCTCTTCCAATGTAATCGAATACATTGATCTAATCCATTGTCATGGTTTTCCCTTGTCTGTGTTGCTGAGGAAGAAATCATGATGTGAGTAGAATCGAGGAGCTGCTCTGCCATCTTCACATTTTTGCTTGTGCTTGGATAATCTTCATTTTCTTCTCAGGAATCCATATTGGGGAAGTTTAGTTTATTTAGGAGCAGATAATATAAATTACAGGCATATGTAATTTGGAATATTCTGGAAGAAACTAATAAATGAGTAATGCTGTTATCCTTTCTTCCATGCAGAATTCCCTTCTTCCTTGTCTTATCTCACTTACCACATTAGGGACACATGATCTTGACTTGGCAAGGGGCGGGGGGCAGGGTCAATCTGTAAAGCTTAATTTCCATTCTAATTTTACGGATAAATAAACCTGAATAGAAGTCCTCATTATTTCTCCTCACACCTCCAAGGATTATTTTGTGCTCCTTGCCCCAGAGTGCATGTACCTCCCTACTTTGGAAACCCCTATTATAGACTGTTGGAAGTATAAATCTGGAATTTAGGAGAGAAGCCAGGGTTGGGGACACTGGCCTTGAAATGATCTTCATGAGTACAATATTTCATTGCTCTAGGAATGGATGAAATTATTAAGAGGAGTCATAATGGTGAAAGGAAAAAACTGGAGAGATGAGGCCTAGCAGCTCAAACAGGTCCTACATGTATGGATATAAAAAAGGTGAAACAGGTAGTACAGGAGTCAGAGAAAGAGTAAAGCTGAAAATGAAACAGGGTCCCAGAAATCAAAAAGGAAGGCTGACCACAGGTGTCAACTGCTGAGTTGGGAATGAATGAGGACAGAGGATGGACCAGGGTGTAGTTGATGATGAGGCCAAAGTTAAACTTTGAAGGTCTTGATGGAAACTTGCTTGAGTCAAAGCAATGAGTATGGGCTAATTTTTAAAGGGAGGATTAATGGCCAGTAGAATAAGTTGTTATTGTTTGCTTACTTTAAAGTAAGAGGTGTATGGAGAAGGGAAAAAAAAACAAAACAAAACAGGAGAGAGGTAGAGATTTTGGATAAAAAAAAGAAGGGGTCATTAGTAATGGATTTGTGAGGGAAGCAGTGGAAGCAGAAGTGAATGTCTAGGTAGAAGAGCACAGCAAAGACAACACTTTCTTCTCAGATTATTATAAAGAGGGTATGGTGTTTTGAGATGAAGGAAGTATATTCCTTTTTTGCTCAAAAGTGGGGAGACACCTAGTAAAATACTGCAAAGAAAATAGTCTACAAATCAATAGGTAGAGAGTTTTTTTAAATTAAAGAATATATTCTCTACTGACAGCAAAACCAAGAGAAATGAGTGTTAAGATGTCAGTCAAGATATTATCAAAGGAAATCAAAAGAAATTATCAAAGGAAATTATCAATCCTATTATTATATTTAGTTTTTCTTAAAAAAGGATAAATCTGAATCTGTTTGAAATAGATTGATTATGGGCATTCCCTCATTTTTTTTTTTCTGAAAGGCTGGGCCAGGTGACTTTGAAAATGCTATAGTTCAGGCTCAAAAGACTGCAGGTCTGTGAAGGCATGCATTCTCTCAGGGAGCATGGCCAGGCCAGACAAAGTTAGAGGAGTGCTATTTTTTCATGAAAGTAAGTGGGGTTTTAATTCCAGCTCAACAATTAGTTCTATTTTTAAGACAATCTTAACTCTTGTAGGTCTTCATTTCTTTTCTTTTTTTCTTACTTTTCCTTTCTTTCTTTCTTTCTTTTTCTTTTTCTTTTTTTTTTCTTTTTTTTACAAAATTAAGGGAGTGGTCATGATACCTAAGTTTCTTTTGGTCTTATAATTAAATTATTCTAAAAAATGTGTATTACCTATTTTGCTTATGTTAAAGTCACAAAATGTGTCCATTATTTATGAGTATTTCCCTTGCTTGAATTTCATAAAAACATTTTGTCTACTACTTAACTATTGCAATATCTGATAACTTTTGAAAGTATAATAAAACTCAGTTGATGTTACATCCATGGATGCTAACTAAGCTTAGAAAAGACTAGATGGTCCTCATATTAAATCTTTCTCTGCTTGTAAGTTTTATTCACTTGGAAGCTGTAGTAAGTCAGGCTACTGTTAGGCATTTCGTAAGGTGTTATTCACTAACTTTCCACTTCATCTTGGGAGTTGAAAGTGTTAATGCAGTTAAAATGTGTGACCCAGTCTAGACCTTCTTGGATATCTGCTTTTATGGTTTTGGTGGTCAATTTGACCCTCCAAATAACTTACTTTAAACTACCTCTTTAGGCAGAAAATATGAGTAATTCAATTTTGTTTGGTTGAATTAATTATCATATTTCATTCATCCATTTGATTAGACTTCCCTGCTAGACTCTGAACTCCACGGAGATAGAAATGTGTCTGTTTTTGCTCCTTAATGCATCACACTCCTTGTACTTACCACAGTGCTTACACATAGTACCTTCTTAGTAAATATTTATTAAATGAATGAATAATATGATTTTACTTCTATGGAGTTGTTAGGCATTAAAAAATTTGTGATTCAATACTCTTTTCCATTTAAAAATTTGTAACCATAAACCACTTTATATTTTTCAGTGATTGTACAAGACTACAATCTGTTTGATAGCATTTAATTACGAAAAATGTCTTACCCAAGACCTTTATATCCACTTTGGATTCTGCCTTGAACTCCTTTCAGAATATTCAGACAGACAGAACAGAACAGCCAGATGGAATGGGGCAACACTTATTGGGAATAGAAGAGTGGCTGGGAATTCAAGAAGTATTAGTTTGTCTAATGGTTGCTCTTCTTCAGGCACTTCAAGAGAGCCACAATCCCTTGTCATCCTGATTACAACTTCTTTACCAATTATCATCTTCCCTCTTCTTCACATACAGATTTTTCTTTTCTCCAGCTTGCCAGCAGTTGTCTTATTTCCCCTATTTCATTTAGTCTATTAATTATTTCTTGGACACCTTTGTTTTCTACCCAAAGGTAAAGAGCAGAGATCACCATTTCAGTGTTATTGCCTACAATTTCTGTTAAATTGGTGGCTCTGAAATCTGACCCATTCCTCATTCTTGCCAATGGAGCAGGAGCCCTTTTAGAGGGAGAACCAGACCTCCACCAGCTTTGGCCCACCCAAATGCAAGCTTCTAACTTCACTGATGTGTTCAGTTGTCCTTTAGGTCATCACTAGGTGATTCCCTATTCTGATTCTTGTTGCTATTATTCCAGTACCATTTGCCTTGGTATTGCAGTAACTTTTGGAGTGAGGGAGTAGAAAAGAGGTGTTCATAAATGTGATCCGGGACTTAATGAATGTGTATACATTTATTTAACAGTTATTTGGCATTCATGGTGTGCCAAGTGTGTCACATGACTGAAGTAATTATAAGGTAGGTGACTCTAACGTTAGTCTAGCTAGAATGGATGGAGGTTGGGACAGACCCCAGTTATCTTTCCATCTCCTATCTCTTGTGGTTAAGACCATGGCTCCCCATTATTGGTAGCATTAGGTGTATCTCTGTATGCTGTCCTTCCAATGGGCCAGTTTAAGGACTTCTAACAACCACCTTTTTTTATGTTTTGTTTATTTTGTGACAGATGATTCAAGAGAGCCGATTTCTCATAGAAATGGCAGATACAGTCCAGGAAAAGATTGTGCAGTGTCAGAAATCAGGTAATCCCCATGCTTTGCCCCCTTTTCTTTAGAAACTTAATGATAATTTTTGGTAGTTTTTAAAGTTTCTGTTGTTACTCTTAAAATTCAAATATTTTATGCCATAGTTAATACTTTTGAAGTGAATGTAAGTCTTTGTTTAGTACAGAAGAAATTGAGGTGACAATAGGTGGGTTGTATGTATATAGGGGGTAGTGTCTAACAATGTTTAGAGAGGTGAAGGGTTCTGAATCTACTTTTGTAGTTTGCAAGTCTGTCAAAACCTTTTACTATACATTGTCCCTTTAGGACCCCTCATTTTTATAATTCGAGCCATAATCCTATTAATGTCCTAGGCTTTTGCCTCATTTATTAGTCATTATTTTAGATTTGTTCTTTCTTTAAGGATGGGATGGGTCACATAGCTATGACCCATCTTTATATTTATTTATATTACCTTCATCCATGCTCTGTACTTTAATATTTCTTGGATTTATATTCTCCTGGATTCCTATGCACAATGATTATGATGAGGAAGATGACAATAGTGACAATTGCTTTATATATTTGCACATAATATTCTGTGCACACATACTGTTACTTAGTCCTCTTAACGCTGCAAGGTAATCACCATTGTATCCAATTTACAGATGAGCCATCTGAAATTCTGAGAGATTGAGTGAATCACTTGAGATCCCATATCAACACAGGGTAGAGCTGACCTTTGATCCCAAACTAGACTTTAAAAATGGTGCTCTTCACTGACTGGTCCACAGGCTTAAATGTTTCTGTTGACAGAAAGCACAAAAATAATACCACATACTTATATAATGCTCTTCTATGCCAGACACTACTTTAAAAGCTTTATATGTGTTGACTCATTTAATCTTTACCACAGTCCTTTGAGGGGACACACTCTTTTTATCACCATTTCACTAGTAAGGAAACTGGATTGCAGAGTTTCAAGGTCTTGCTCATGCTTATGTAGCTAGTAAGTAGTGGAGCCAGAGTGTAAGCCCAACCCCAAAATCATGCTCTTACCATGTGCTATATTTGTTATACTAACACCAGAAAGGTTAATGTGGCTTTTAGCTGCATTAATAAAAGTAAAGTAACTAGACAAGGAGGGTGGTGGTAAATCCCCACCCTGTGTGGGCTGCTTCAAGCCTAATGTGAGTATGGTGTTCCTGGATGCAGATCCCGACAAGCTCAACTCCAGTAAACTATGCAATGTAGAGGCTTTGCCTGGATGTCATCTTTAAAGGAGAGACATTGTTAGTAAAGCTGAAACATGCTAGAATCTTTAATCTGGAGAAAAGACTCTGGTGGAATTTATCTAATATCTTTCTTCAAATGCTAAAGGGCTGTACAGTGGAAAGAGGATTAGACTAGCTGGTCTGGGTCTAGCTAGCATGAAGGGGTAAAGGTTCCAGGGAGAGAGACTTTGGCTTGATATCACTCATAGCTTTCCAAAGATGTCATAAACTATCCAGAAGAAAGTGTGATTCCTATCTGAGGATGATGACATTTTTTTATAGTATTCAAGATTAAGAAATGGTTCAGCTAAAAATAACTTTAAGGCCATTACCAAATCTGAAGTACTTAGGTGTTTCCAGGAACACATTTATAAAACATCTTTTTATTTTTACCCAACATTTATTGATTAACATTGTTATCCATATGGACTCCAGGGTCTACTGTCAAGTCATATGGATGGTTTATGTGTAAAAGTAAAATAAGTGCATCTATCACATATAGTTACCTGTCACACATTGTCACACATTACACCATTTCACATAAAAACCTGGTAGAGGGATCCCTGGGTGGCGCAGCGGTTTAGCGCCTGCCTTTGGCCCAGGGCGCGATCCTGGAGACCCGGGATCAAATCCCACATCGGGCTCCCGGTGCATGGAGCCTGCTTCTGTCTCTGCCTCTCTCTCTCTCTGTGACTATCATAAATAAAAACAAAAACAAAAACAAAACAAAAACAAAAAAAAACAAAACACCTGGTAGAGGGACACCTGGGTGGCTCAGTGGTTGAGCGTCTGCCTTTGGCTCAGGGTGTGATCCTGGAGTTTGGGATTGAGTCCCACATCGGGCTCCCCATAGGGAGCCTGCTTCTCCCTCTGCCTTTGTCTCTGCCGCTCTCTGTGTCTCTCATGAATAAATAAATAAAATCTTAAAAAAAAAAAACAACCCAGGTAGAAGACAAACAAGACACATGTAAGCTATCAGAAGAATTTGGTTCTTAACCTCCTAAAAAGGAGGTTTATGTCTTTATCTATAGCTCCTGGCTGTTTAAAATGTAATTTGATCTAATGAATTGATTATTGTTAGTTTGCCCCTAAGGATAACCATTGGTGGGGATGAATAAGATGTAAGGGAGCATTTGAGTCAGGGATTTCAAAATTATGAGAGAAGGACAGGAATGGGGAATTTTTCATAATAAAATGCCTATTTTTATGAAACTTATACAAAGAATTCTGGTATGTTCTTTTTTAAAAGGGATGGAATTCCATGAGGAACTTCATAATCTAGGGGCAAAAGAAGGCTTGAAAGGAAGAAAACTCAACAAGGCAACTGAGAGCTTTGCTTGGAACATTACAGTACTGAAGGTAAATGAAATTCCCAGGTACCCTCTTTACCTTTATTTTTCTCCTGCTCATCTCTCCAATGTGCAGAGAGGCATCAGTGGTTAAATGCAGTGATTGGAATTTTGAAGTAATATGTGGCCTAATCACCAGGTTCATGCTCTAAGTGATGGGGAGATTGACATACTTTTCACCATAATAGGGCAAATGAGGTTTGTGGTAGAGGCAGAGGACAGGGCGACCTAATTCTACCACCCGGTGTTTTTACTCACATGAATGCTTCTGCTCAAGTCAATATAGCTGTTCTTGTTTGTGAAAAGAATAATGCCAAATGTTGTGGGAAAAGAATCCAGCACAAGTGATTTGGAAGAGCTTTAGACTACAGAATATCTGGAGCCATTTCGGATTATTTTATTTTAAGAGCAGTCTCTAAAAATACATTTATTTTTGCAAGTAGCTTTGGAAGTCAGTTTCTTGAGATTATGATTTGCTCTGCTGAAATTTAATTTTAGGATTTTGAAGTAAAGATGCCACTTTTCATATTTTCTTATGTGAAAGGAACGATGATTTAGGCAGTTGGAGTAATTTATTCCTGACAGTGTGTTGGGAAGAAAACAGCCATAAACAAAATTAATCATTGCTAATGTTTAAAGAGCACCTACTATGTGCCACATACTGTTTTACAATCTTTGTATAAATTAACATTATAAGACAGATAACAATTCAATACTGTTATTATTATATTTTAAGGATTTTATTTATTTGAGCACATGCTCCTGCACATGAGTGAGGGGAAGGACAGAGGGAGAAGGAGAAGCAGACTCCCTGCTGAGCAGGGTAACCCAATACAGGGCTTGATCCCAAGACCCTGGGATGATGACCTGAACCGAAGGTAGACACTTAATGAACTGAGCCACCCAGGTGCCCCCCCCCCCAATACTATTATTATTCTCATTTTATATGTGAAAAAACTGAGGCATTAAAAATGTAGGTATAGGGTAGCCCAGGTGGCGCAGCGGTTTAGCACCACCTTTAGCCCAGGGCGTGATCCTGGAGACCCAGGATCGAGTACCACGTCGGGCTCCCTGCATGGAGTCTGTTTCTCCCTCTGTCTGTGTCTCTGCCTCTCTCTTTCTCTCTCTCTCTCTTTCTCTCCCTGTGTGTCTCTCATGAATAAATAAATAAAATCTTAAAAACAAAAACAAAAACAAAAATTGTAGGTATATTACTCAAGACCGCACTACTAGTAAATGATGGAGGTGGGGTTTGAACCCAGGCAGCCTGGCGCCAAAGACATGTATTTAACTTACTCTGTTGAAAAATACGTTTATGTGAAAGTGCTAGGTGAACTGAAAGATATAAATGTTTATTAAAAATTCAGTTCAGAAATATTTGTTAACCTCCCCTATGTACTGGGCTCTGTGCTCTGCATTGAGGATTCACGGAGAACAAAAGAAGTATAGTCCCTGACCTCATGAATTAACAGTCTGGGGGCAAGGAGTGGGGTAGTGGGAAATAGGCATCATTTGCTTAATGAGCAGGGAAGACCTATAGCATTAATGTAAGGTGAGCTTATTTTATAATGTCGGAGTAAACATGGCAGCGTGAATGCTGATACCAAACACTTTCTGGTCAGCGGATACTCATGTGAGTTTGGAATATGCCAATCACTGAGAAAGGTGCTATGGTTACAAATAATAAAAGAGGAATACTTGGACCTCTAGGACTAGTCTGCAAAGGGAGACAGATCTATAACTAATAATAGCCATCAGTTATTCAGTACTTAATATGTGACAAGCACACATGGCTGCGTAGTTTATATACATTTTCCCTTTCCTCTTTGTGATAACCGACTGACCTTGCAGTGACTCCTGCTGACCCTGGTATGACTCTCTCCATCTCACAGATGAGGAAATTGAGGCTTAGCCAGGTTTAAGTTTCTTGCCATCAGCTAGTAAATGGCAAAGCTGAGATTTTTAACTCATGCCCATGTTTCTACACTATACTGTCCTCTTGCCTCCTATAAAACTCAATCCATGTGACTGAGTCTAGGCAGCCTTGATCAGGGGTGCAGCAGATTCTTTGTGCAGATTGCCAGAGAGCTCTGAGGCTTTAGCCAAGTTATATAATCCCTCTGAGGGTTGACAATAACATTAGTGTGACAATGATATTAATTCCCTGGGTTTGGTGAGAATCAAATGAGGTAATACATACAAAATATCTAAGTCAGAGTGCATAGAACTAGACACTATATATAGACACACGTATACGCTATTACTTTTGCCAGGTGAGGATGACCATTGGAGGAACAAGTTTGTTGTTGTTGTTGTTTCTTATTTTATTTTAAAAAAATTTGAACTTAATTAATTTTTATATTGAGATATAATTTGTTTCTTTATTAACCTGTGACTTAAGCCCATTCAGTGTTTTCTGAGGTTTGTTTCTACGTTTGTTTGATTTAGTGACAGAGGCAGATTGGTAGATGGGGCTGAGCAAATGCTGTACACATCATTCTAAGACAGACTTTTTGAAACATGACCAATATTCTACTATTATAGCTCATGTACTAGCTGCTGGTATTTTAGCTTGAGTGCTAGGAGCTTAAACAAGAATAGTGAATTTTTCCAAAAATTTTAATATTTCCTTTCCCTTATTACATTTTGTGGGCTTGTTAATGAGGTGCTCTTTCCACAATTGCTGAACAAATGAACGTCTTGGATTTTTTTTTCTTTTCTTTCTTGCTTTTTTTTCTTTTTCTTTTTTTTTTTTTTAGAGAGAGAGAATACAGGGACAGAGGGGGAGGGAGAGAGAATCCCAAGCAGGCTTCATGCCCAGTTCAGAGCCTGCCTCAGATCATGAATGACCTGATCCAGAATCAAGAGTCAGACACTTAACTGACTAAGCCACCATGATGCCCCTGGAATTTTAATTTTTAGCCGAGGGACAGAGGCTGGGCTCCTTTGGAGACTGTGTAGTCTCATGGTGCCTCTCTGAGACCTCCCTTTATATCTTGTATCTTGAATGCGAAGCTCTTAGTTCTCGCTTTATTCTCCAGCCTTCCTGTTCATTTTCCAAGCTCCTAACATCTTTCAGTAAATGCTCATTTTCTTAAGTTTCCTAGATTCAATTGACATTGCTTACAACTGGTTGAATGAGTATAAGCAAACTTGTAATACATAATCACTGCATTAGTAAAATATGGCAGGGCTCACTATAATATTGTACATTGCCAACTGAAAAGGTTTCCTTACATACAATTTATGTAAGTATTCTCCACTATCTAGGGAAGGAGTGGGGATTGATTAATATTGGTTGAGTGTGTGGGTTCATGTAACTAAACATATTTCATTCCAATGTACTTTCCAACAAGTGAGGGAGAAGCTAGAAAATAATGACAAATGTGCTCCTAAGGAAGTAGATGGGGAGCAAGGAGTGGTGGGAAGGGGCACTAGCTTTAAAGCAAATTGAACTGAGACTAAAATATAAATTCTTTAGTTTGTTTCCTGCAATTCAGTATTACATCGATCTGGTAATAAATGACAGGGAAACTATAGAAAAAATTGCAGAGACCAAGATGAATAGCTCTATAATATAATGAATATGAATTAAACTTAGTGTCCAAATTTTCCAAGCCAGAAATGAGGACCTTGGATCCAGCTAGAAGGCTGAAATCAAGATGATCCTGGAAGCTCTCATCCATGGTTTTCTTTTTTTTTTTTTTCCTTCCATTCATATTTTAGCACCGTACATGGGTCCATAGGAGGAACTTGCTTAGCAGATCTTTTGCATTTCCCCACACTATAATATGCCAATAGCCAACTATAACATGCTCCTCCTAAACCTTCCTTTCTCTTTCATTGCTGAGAACAAAATCAAACTCCTTAAATAGCCATTGTGTTTATTTGAGGTGGTATGATGATACAAGTCTCAATGACTCAGTTTTCAGTGTATTTTCCAGATAATCATTGGACCAAGATAGCTCCTTCTCATCCTACCCTCACACATTAAGGGTTCCTTCCATCTGTCTTTTCTTCATGCTGTCTTTCAGAAATGAGTTTTATTTGGTTACTAACATAATATTAAAATCTTACAATGGGAAATTTGCCTGTTCTTTAAGTCTTCTAGAAAGAGATGCTACAACTTCACTTGCTTAGTTAACCTATTGTAGTAAATTGTTATTAATTTTGGAGGTGTTTCACTCAGAGTTTTGAAGATCTTTTGGAGGGGAGATATGAATTTATACCATATCACTGATAAAACATAATGTGTTATGAAGTGGAATTCATTTACAGCCTTGGATTCCATCCAGAGTGACTTGACTTCTCAAGTATAAAAAGAACCTCATTGTAAGGTGGTTACATCTACAAAACTGAAATTAGAAAGAACCCACGAGTAGCATTTTTAGTGAATTTTCCCAATATATATTTTTCTAACTTGGCCTGTTGGCTATTTTAAAGAATGAAATTCCATTATTTTTACATTTTTTAAAGTTTGACAAAAAAATCAATTTTAGTAGGCTGGAGATGCGTCAAGTAGAGATATATAAAAACTAATATTGAAAAAAGTATAACTAGTAAACATTTTATTGTAAAGGAAAAGTTATGAAGGTAGGTGGTAACTAGAGCTTAAAAAGGAATAAAAAATTAGGACGTGGTTAGCTTCTTATTTATTCATAAATTTCATTGATTACTAGTTGAATGACATGTATGAAATAAGTTATGAATGAATAATTACTTCCTCAATGAGCACTTCTATTAATTGATATGTATTTATACTTTCCCTAGATAGATTTCTAGCTTATAATTTAATGCATTCCAGGTAATGCCATAAAAAAACAGGTTTGTTTGTAGATATGACTAATATTTTTCTGCCTAAATTTTTGGCTTTTTATTACTGTTTAAGCCTTTGCTTCCTCTGCTTTTATCTTGGCAACATTTTCATTTTCCTTGGGAAGAGCAGAGGCTGAAGCTTTTCACTTCTTGAGTACTTATGTTTCTAATGCAGGCAGATTCTCTTATTTAGTCCCTAAATTTCAGGCTCTCACATCCCTGGGGAATCTTGCTGCATAAGGGAAATTAAATGGATGTCAGTGTGGTAATAAACTTTCTACCAGAGCCTGCAAACCCTCTTGAAGTCTTTGCTCATTGTTGAGAGACAGAAGGGAAACAAGATGATGTTTTATTAGAAAAGAAGTATGAGGAGAGGCATCCATCTCTGAGAGATTGAATGACAGTAAGAATGGGGTCATCCTCACCTGAATGACCATGGGTATTTTAAATCATTCTTTGTGATTCTGTGTGTGTGTGTATCAAATCAAGATCTTCCAGGGCAGCCCGGGTGGCTCAGCAGTTTAGCACTGCCTTCGGCCCAGGGAGAGATCTTGGAAACCCGGGATCAAGTCCCACGTTGGACTCCCTGCATGGAGCCTGCTTCTCCCTCTGCCTGTGTCTCTGCCTCTCTCTGTCTGTCTTTCATGAATAAATAAATAAAATCTTAAAAAAAAAAAAAACCCAGGATCTTCTGGCAGCCATAGTAACTGTGCCCTTGGAGGCTGCTCTGAGGTTGTATAAAGAAGAAACACATTCAGTGTCCTCTATGTTGTCTATTGAAAACTTCTCTAATGGTGTTTCTAGCAGCTGCTGGCTGTTGTAGTAGAAGCTGAAGAAAGGCTAGTTTTTTTCCTGAGGCAACTCTTTCAGAAAAGAATGGCAATTTATGAAGTCTGAAGAAACAGACCCCCAATGACAAGAATGTATTAATCATAAATTATTCTTCGTATTGATATTACTATGAATTGTTAAGAAACATAAAGCAAAGAGATTAAGACTATAGACTCTGAAGCCAGAGTTTCTAGCAGTGTGACCTTGGAAAAATCTCCTTTTGCCTCTATGCTTCTGAGTCAATTGTGATAGATTGTGCTGTGGAGATAAAAAGCAATGACAACATCAGTGGCTTGAAACAATAGCTTATTTCTTGCCTGCACTGTATGTCCATCACAAGACATACACAGTGAGTATCGCTTAGAAATTTAAGAAGCTCTGTCTAATGATACTACAGCCCTAGAGGTAGGGAAACACAAATTGGTTTTAGATATTTCTGCCAAGTAGTGTCATGGGTTCCTTCTATTTACATTTGAGTGGCCAGGGCAAGTCACATGGTCAAAGCTGACTTCAATGGAGTGGGGCAGGTGTATACTTCCTTAAGGAAAGGGAACAGATTTCGGTGACTACAGTGAGGTTCCTAAATTACACACATCTCATAGGGTTATGTGAGGATTAATTAAGTATTTATAAAGTGATGTCCAGCATATAAAAAGTGCTATATAATTGTGATTTTAATGATTAATAATTAGCATTCACCGCTTACAATAAACAGCTAAGTGATTTTCATACATCTTAAGTAATTTTCAGGGTAACCCTGTAAAGCTGCTGTTACTACACCCATTTTATAGATAAGAGAACTGAGACTGAGACGTTAAATAACATTCGCATTGGCAGATGGGTATTGAGCGATAGGGCAAGGATCTAAATCCAGAGCCCATGCTGTCAGCCAACTATGCCATACTGTCAGAATATTGATAGCAGTATAATATATTAACTGAGGGCTTTCTCTGTATCAAGCATTATACTAAGTGTTTGTATTTATTATCTTATAGGAGTAAGTGTTCAGATAACATAAGAATTCCAACACCTTGGCAGTGTATTCCTACAGCGCAGAAAGGTACATTGAAAGAATGCAGCTTTGGACCAACTATTCTTGTTCTGGTACATTCACCAAGCAACTCTTCTCAACTTAGCTCCCCAAGTATGATTTCTGGTGGAGATAGAATGGATCGACAGAGTGACATAACTAGTCCTATCTGCTGGGAAGTCACATTTCTCTTTGTAAATGAGTCAGTTAACTTCCTTTTTTACCAATGCGTCTTCTGTGAGCTTGAACAGTGTGAATCAGCTCCCCAGGGCCCGATCACTCTCGAGCCATTGGATGTAATTGAGCCCTTGGACAGATACCATTGAGATTAGGAAAGCAAAACAAAATAACAAAAATACCAAAGCAGAGGGCTCAACCCTGGACCCACCCTGAGAACCCAGCCAACCTCCTCCTGTTTCTCTTGGACAGCTGCACTGTTCACTGGCTTTCAGTCTAGATGTTGCCAGCCTCCACAACTTGATGAGGTAGAGGAAGTTTCAGAGCTGTGCCTGCAGCAAGAGCTTTGTAAAGGCCATACTCCTTTTCATATTCCTTCCTCAGCCCACTCCTCCACACCCTCAATTCTACCTCTTAGATGCTCAGTCTACCCTTGATCACTTAAGCGGTTAGAGCGAAGTCTTGGAATCTTCTTTCTTTGAATAGTAACAACCTGAGATGATTTAGAAATGAGAGGTTAAGTCCCTATAGGCAAATTCCTCAGGCTTTTACTGAGAAGAAAGGAAACTGACAGGCAAAAATGAAGAGCCTTTAAGTCACCAATCCTGAGAAGTGAACTTTCAAAGGGTTTTAAACAAAACTTAATTCTGAATGAAGAGACTATACACACACAGACACACACACACAGTTTTTAAATCTGGTAAGTCTAAAGAAAGTATTTTCTAGTAATATGTATAAAGTAACAAAATTTTGGGCTGTGAGCTCCTATCTATTTTATTATAGAATTAACTATCTAAGAGTTTAGACCTATAGGAAGTTGGATATGAGTCTAAAAATCTGCAACTAGTATAATTTTTTAAAAATTAGATTATGTTTTTCACCTAAAGATGAGATCAGATTTTATGATAGCTAGAGTCCTTCTAGGTCTTCACATTTTCATCATTATGTTATTTTCAATCTTTTTCTGTGCTTAACTACATTACGTTGCTTAAACTACACTGATCCTTTTGTCACTAAACCTGTCAATAGTGTAATCTTTCTACTTATATACCTTCTGTTTTATGTCTTATTCCACTTCCTTTGTTTTGTTTTTAACCTATGGCAGCACAAAGCCCCAATTACACCAAGTTTCTCTTCTCACTTCATACACTCTCATTGTAATCTTCCCTACTGACATATTTTCCATTCCTGATTGCTCTTTCCAAGTAAGGTGATCTATACTTACCAACTTTTGAGAATTTTTGTTTTCTGAAGTTTTTAAAATTGTGCTGAAATGCATAGAACATAAAATCTACCATCTTAACCATTTTTAAGCATACAGTGCAATAGTATTAAATACATTCATAGTGTTGTGCAACCATCACCACCGTCCATGCCCATAACGCTTCTCATTTTGTAAAACTGAAACTTGGGATCTATTAAAAAGTAACGTGGCCCCTAAAAACCACCATTCTACTTTCTGGTTCTATGATTTTTTTCATTACTCTAAGTACCTCATATAAGTGGAATTATGCAGTATTTGTCTTTTTTTTGTGACTGGCTTATTTCACTTAGTACAATGTCCTCAAGTTTCAGATGGGTTGTAATACATGTCAGAAATTCCTTCTTTGATACAGCTGAATAATATTCCATTGTATATAAATACATTTTGGGTGTTTTACATTTACTTATATTTTTCTTTATTTTATTTCTTATTTTAATTCCAGTATAGTTAACGTACAGTATTATATTAGTTTCAGGTGTACAATATAGTAATTCAACTATTCTATTCTATACTCAGTCTCATCAAGAAAGTGTACTCTTTAATCTCCTTTACCTATTTCACCCATTCCTCCACCAACCTCCCCCTAACCCTCCATTTGTTCTATATAGATAAGAGTCTGCTTTTTGAATTGTCTCTTTTTCTTTGTTTTGTTTCTTCCATGTATGAGCGAAATCATGTGGCATTTATCTTTCTCTGACTCATTTTGCTTAGCATTATTCTCTCTAGATCCATTTCATGCCGTTGTTAATAAAAAGATTTCATTCTTATTTATGGCTAAATAATATTACAGTGTGTGTGTGCATGTGTGTGTGTGTAATATCTTCTCTATTTATCTAATGAACAGTTGGGCTGCTTCCGTAATTTGGCTATTGTAAATAATGCTGCCATAAACATAGGGATGCATATATATATTTTTCAAATTAGTATTTTCATTTTCTTTGGATAAATGCCCAGGAGCAGAATTACTGGATAATAGGGTACTTTTATTTTTAATTTTTGAGAAAACTCCATACTGTTTTCCACAGTGACTGCATCTGTTTCATTCCCATCAACAGTGCATAAGGGTTCCTTTTCCTCTACATCCTGTCAAGATTTGTTGTTTCCTGTGTTTTTGATTTCAGCCATTCTGACAAGTGTGAGGTAGCATCTCATTGTGGTTTTGATTTGTATTTCCCTTATGATGAGTGATGTTGAGTATCTTTTAATGTGTCTGTTGGCCATTTGTGTCTTCTTTGGAGATTGATTTGCAAATATTGAATCACCCTTGCATCTCAGAAATAAATCCCACTTGATAGTGGTGAATGATTATTTTTAAGGTATTGCTGGATTTAGCTTGCTAATATTTTTCTGAGGATTTTTGTATCTATGTTCATGGGAAATGTTGGCCCATACTTTTCTTTCTTTCTTGTCTTTTTTTTTTTTTTTTTTTTTGTAGTGTCTTTACCTGGTTTTGATATCAGGGTAATGCTGGCCTCATAAAATGAATTTGGAAGCTATCCTTCCTCTTCTATTTTTTGGAATAGTTTGAGAAGAATAGATTTTGATTGACTTTAAATGTTTCATAGAATTCACCTGTGAAGCCATCTGGTCCTGGACTTTCGTTAGGAGTTTTTTGATTACTGCTTCAATTTCATTGCTGGTCTGTTCAAATTGTCTATTTCTTCCTGATTCAGTTTTGGGACACTATCTGTTTTTAGGAATTTTTTTCATTTTTTTTCTATGTTGTCCAATTTGTTGGCATATAATTTTCATAATATTCTCTTATAATGCTTTGTATTTCTGTGGTATCAATTGTTATTTCTCCTGTTTCTTTCTGATTTTGTTTATTTGAGTCCTTTCTCTCTTTCTTTCTTTCCTTTTTTGTTGAGTTTGGCTAAATGTTTATCAATTCTGTTGATTTCTTTAAAGAGCCAGTTCCTAGTTTCATCAATCTATTCTATTGTTGTTTTTACTTCTATTTCATTTATTTCTGCTCTAATCTTTATTTTTTTCCTTCCTTTTACTGGTTTTGGGTTTGATTTGTTCTTCTTTTTCTAGATCTTTAAGGTGTAGGATTAAGTTGTTTATTTGAGATATTTCTTGCTTCTTAGGTAGGCCTGTATTGCCATAAGCTTCTCTCTTAGAACCACTTTGTTGCATCCCAAAGATTTTGGACCATAGTGTTTTCATTTTCATTCATATCCATGTATTTTTTTCATTTCCTATTTGATCTTGATTGACCCATTTATTGTTTTACTAAATGTTATTTAACCTATGTATATTTATGCTCTTACAGAGTTTATCATTGTGGATGATTTCTAGTATCATTGTGTGTGATCAGAAAAGATGCATGGTATGACTTCAATCTTTTTGAATTTGTTGAGAACTGTTTTATGACCCTGTATGTGATCTATTCTGTAGAATGTTCTATGTGCACTTGAAAAGAATGTATATTCTGCTGTTTTAGGATGGAATATTCTTAAATATCTACTAGATCTATTTGGTCCAATGGGTCATTCAAAGCCCTTATTTCCTTGTTGATTTTCTGTTTGGATGACCTATCAATTGATATAAGTGAGCAGTTAAAATGCCCTACTATTACTGTATTACTATTGGTTAGTTCCTTTATGTTTGTTGTTAACTGCTTTATGTATTTCGGTGCTCCAATGTTGGGTGCAGAAATATTTATAATTATTATATCTTGTTGTTGGATTATTCCCTTTATGATTATATAGTGTTCATCTTTGTCTTTTGTTACAGTTTTTGTTTTAAAGTCTATTTTGTTCAATATAAGTATTGCTACCCCAGATTTCTTTCATTCCATTTGCATGATAAATGTTTTTCCATCCCCACTTTCAATCTACATGTGTGTAAAGGGGTCTCAAATGGGTCTTGTGTAGGCAACTATAGATGGGTTTTGGCTTTTTACTCATTCCATCACTATATCTCATTTGATTGGAATATTTAGTCCATTTACATTCAGAGTAATTATTGTTAGTATTTATTGCCATTTTGTTACTTGTTTTAGTAGTTCTTCTCTGTTCCTTTCTTATCTTGGTCTCCTCTCTCACAACTAGTTGCTTTCTTTAATGATATCCATGGATTCTTTTCTTGATTTTTTAAATGTCTATTTGTTTTTTATTTGTGGTTACCATTTGGTTTGTGTATAACATCTTTTGCATATAGCAGTCTATATTAAGTTGATGTTGCTTAAGTTTGAACCCATTCTTTATTCTTCTCTCCATCAGTTTTTATAATATGCTGTCATATTTTACATCCTTTTATTTTATGAGTCCCTTGACTGATTTTTATAGATTTACTTAATTTTATTGCTTTTGTGCTTCTTACTTACTCCTATTTATGGTTTTTCCTTTCCTCTCAAAGAGTCTCCTTGAACAGTTCTTGTAGGTCTGGTTTAGTTTTCATGAATTACTTTGTTTGTCTAGGAAACTATCTCTGCTATATTCTGAATGATAGTCTTACTGGATAGAGTATTATGGACTGCAGGTTGTTTACCTTTAGCACTTTGAATATGTCTTGTAGGTCTGCTTTAGTTTCATGAATTCTTTTAACTTTTGTTTGTCTAGGAAACTATCTCTGCTTCTATTCTGAATGATAGCCTTACTGGATAGAATATTATGGGCTGCAGTTTTTTTTTTTTTTTTTTTCTTTTAGCACTTGAATATATCATATCACTTACTTCTGGCTTGCAAAATTTCTTTTTTTTTTTTTAAGGTTTATTTATTTATTCATGAAAGACACAGAGAGAAGCAGAGACATAGGCAGAGAGAGAAGCAGGATCCTCTCAGGGAGCCTGATGTGGGACTCGATCCCAGATCCCAGGATCATGCCCTGAGCTGAAGACAGACGCTCAACTGCTGAGCCACCCAGGTGCCCTTGGCTTGCAAAATTTCTGCTGAAAAATCAGCTTATAGTCTTACGGGGTTTCCCATCTATGTAATTGTTTTCTTTTCTCTTGATATTTTGTAAATTCTCTCTTTATCACCACTTTTTGACATTTTAATTACTATATGTCTTGGTGTGGGCCTCCTTGGGTTGATTTTATTGGGGGCTACTGTGCTCTGGATCTGGATTTCTGTTTCCTTTCCCAGATTTGGAGAGTTTTCAGCTATCATTTCTTTAAATAAGTTTTTGCAAACTTTTCTCTCTCTTCTCCTTCTGGGATCCCTGTAATGTGAATGTTATTATGCTTGATGGTATTGCTGAGTTCCCTGAGTCTATTTTCATTTTGTGTTATTTTTTTGTCTCTCATCTTTCCATCTAGATTGCTTTCCATTTCTCTGTCCTCTAGGCCACTAATCTGTTCTTCTGCCTCCTCTTGTCCATTTATTCCATCTAGTGCATTTTAAATTTTAGTTATTGAGTTCTTCATCTCTGAATGGTTCTTTTTTATGTTCTGTCTCTTTGTTGAGGGTCTCACTGAGATCCTCCACTTTTTTTTCAAGTCCAGTGAGTATCTTTATGACATTACTTTAAATTCTCTATCAGGCATATTACTTATCTCCATTTTGCTTAAGTCTCTTGCTATGATTTTGTCCTGTTCTTTCATTTGGGACATATTCCTGTGTCTTCTCATTTTGTCTAATTCTCTCTGTCTGTATGTTTGTGTTAGGAAAGCCAGTTATGTCTCCTGTTCTTGCAAGTAGTAGCCTTATGAAGTCCTTACTTAGTACTCTGCAGTGTCCCCTATTCACCAGAACCTGGCATCTCAGGGCTGTCTTTTATGTGTGTTGTGTGCATCCTGCTATTGTGACTGAGCCACTTTTTTCTTCAGTCTAGTCATCTGCAATTGTCCTCTTTGCCCACTGTGGACAGAGCTTTGTCCTTGTGTTGTCAATGGGCCAGTCTGGGGCTGCTTTGGGCTTAAGCTGCGTCAGGCCAAGCATTAGTGCTTTCCCTGTGTTGTGGCCTTAGAATCTTTTGTTGGTAGGTGGAGCCTGCAGTAAGACCGGATATCTGCCACTAGCCCAGTACTGGAGCTGCAATCTCACTGATGTATGTGGTTATCCTTCTGTCTCCCTGAGGCAGGCATCACATGGAGTGGTACTGGCCCCTGTTGGGGCTGTTTGCACAATGCCAGGCTGTGGTACCGCCTTGGTTGAGTTCAAGCCAAAAGCAAATTTGAGGGAATAAAGCTGCAGAAACACACAGGGGCAAGGTGGCAGTGTTAGTAAGGTTTGTGCTGCTGTTTTGTGGGAGGAGACCTGTAGCAGAAGCCTGAATGGAGGAGGTGTGTCTGCAGGGGAATGCAGGGATGAGGTGTACTATTAGCAAGTTCGATAAGGAGTGTTGGCTCCATGCTGGTTCCCATTACAGGACTGTGTGTGTAGTTTGTGTAGTGAGGGAGGGAAAGGGCTAACTCCTTTGTTCCTAGAGAGATCTCCTAACATCCCTGCCCCTTCCACTACATGTTCTGAGATTAGTAAACAAATCTCCCTCCCATATACCCCAGGCATTGTTCAAAGTGATGCTTCTATGCTATAACTCTGTGAGGCTGTTTATTGTACTGTCTCTTTAAGGTCAGGGACTCAGTTTTCTATTGTCCTCCCAACTCCCTATGATCCTGCTAATTTTTGAAGTTCTAGGTTTTAAGTCCCACTGATTCTTAGAACTCATGAAATTTGGCCTCTCTGACTTTGAAAGGGAAATGTTATAGGTGTCTTCCTGTGTGGGTTACCCACTGTGGGTCTGTTTCTCTCCCCTACCCATGCCCATGGCTTCCCCCGCCCTCCCCCGTCGATAGACCTAGGGCTCCATGTAGCTCCTGATGACATCTCTGTCCTTCCTGCCCTCTTCTGTGCAGGCTTTTCTCTATATTTAGCTGTGGAGAGTTTGTCCTGCCAGGTCCTGAAAGTCTTCAGGTCTTTTTTTCGGTTATTTACACTGATATGAATAACATCTAGTTGTATCCATGGGAACATGTGAGTTTAGGTTCTTCTTACTCTGCCATTTTCCCTGGAAGTCCTATAAATACCACATTTTCCTCATCCATTTATCTGTTGATGGACACTTGGACTCTTTCATGTTTTAGCTTTTTGTGAGTAATGCTGCTATAAACATGGATGTACAAATATCTCTTTGAGACCCTGATTTCAATTTTTTCAATTCCTTGGGACCTAGAAATGGGGTAATTATTGATAATATGGTAAGTCTGTGTTTAATTTTTTTGAGGAACCATCATACTGTTTTTCACATTGACTGTACTATTTTACATTCCCACCAAAAGTGCACAAGAGTTCAAATTTCTTCTTTCTTTCTTCCTTCCTTCCTTCCTTCCTTCCTTCCTTCCTTCCTTCCTTCCTTCCTTCCTTCCTTCTTTCTTCCTTCCTTCCTTCCTTCCTCTTTCCTTTCCTTTCCTTTCCTTTCCTTTCCTTTCCTTTCCTTTCCTTTCCTTTCCTCTTTCTTTCTTTCTTTCTTTCTTTCTTTCTTTCTTTCTTTCTTTCTCTCTCTCTCTTTCTTTTTTCTTTTCTTTTCTTTTCTTTTCTTTTCTTTTCTTTTCTTTTCTTTTCTTTCCTTTCTTTTCTTTTCTTTCTTTCTTTTCTTTCTCCCTTTCTCCCTTTCTCCCTTTCTCCCTTTCTTCCTTTCTTATAGTAGCCTCCCCTCCCAATAGGTGTGAGGTGGTATCTCATTGTAGTTTTTTTGGTTTGCATTTTTCTAATGATTAGTGATGCTGAATATTTTTTCATGTGCTTATTGGTTATCTATCTTTGGAAAAATATATATTCAAGTCCTTTGCCCATTTTTGAATTGAATTGTTGCTTGTTTTTTTTTTTCATTTTGAATTTTAGACATTCTCTACATATTCAGGACATTAATCCTTTATCACATATATGATTTGCAAATATTTATTTCATTCTATGGGTTGCTTTTTACTTTGAAGATATTATATTTTGATGCACAAAGTTGAAAAATTTTCATGAAATATAATTTGTTTATTTTTTCTTTTGTTGTCTATGTCTTTGGTGTCATATACAAGAAATCATTACCACATGTAATGTGTGAAACTTTGCCCTATGTTTTTTCCTAAAATTTTTACAGTTTAGGTCTTACATTCAGGTATTTTCTATTTTGAGTTAATTTTTTTATATGTTGCTAGGTAAATGTCCAACTTAATTCTTTTGCATGTGGATATCCAGTTTTTCTAACAGCATTTGCAGCAAAAACTATCCTTTTCCCATTGAATGGTCTTGATAACCTTGTCAAAAATCATTGGATCATATATGTGAGGGTTTCTTTCTGGGCCATCTATTCTATTCTATTCTATTGGTCTATATGTCTGAGTTTATGCCAATACCACACTATTTTGATTATGGTAAATTTGTAGGAAGTATTAAAATTAGGAATGAGGAGTGCCTGCCTATCTCAGTTGAAAGAGTGTGTGATATTTGTTTTGGGTTTGTGAGTTCGAGCTCCACATTGGGTGTAGAAATTACTTAAATAAATAAATAAAAACCTTAAAAAAATAAAATCAGGAAGTATGAATTTTCTAGCTTTGTTTTCCTTTTCAAGATTGTTTTGGCTATTCAGTCTCTTGAGATTCCACATGAATTTTAGGATGGGTTTTTCTATTTCTAGAAAATCATCATTGGGATTTTGATAGGGATTGCTTTGAATATGTAGATTGGTTTTGGTAGTATTGCCATCTTAATAACATTGTCTTCCTGTTAGAAATTTTTGCAAGCAGAATGATCTCTTATCCTTTCTTGGCATTTTGCAAGGCTGCCCTATAGTGAAAATACTAAAAAAATATTATAGAGGGTCTGATAATTGAATTCAGTTTATAATTCAGAGTTCTCCTACTCTGGAAATGTGTGATATATCTATTAAACTCTATAGGTTAAGTTCTCTCTAGTAAAAAGTAAATTGTATAGCAAGCACCGCGTAACTAATTGCCACTTCAAGTTATACCTGTCTGTTCATCTGTCTAGCCAGCTAGCTATGTATCCATCTGGTCAAAAACATACCTAACAACCTAAATAATTTCTTGTATTATTAGGTCAAGTGTGCCTCAAAGCTAATGAAAGGAATGTTGTATATTGACCTAGTCTATATCTTCTTTAGGCTATATTAATTTTTCAAATTTTTGTTTTATTTTTTAATTTATTAAAAATTTTTTTGCCAGTTAAATGGCTCAAAAATAATGTTTGAATATTGGCAAGTAGTTATGATATTTGTCATCCTGAAAATATTTGGTGACTGCACTTGGAAAGGACAAAATCGTGATGATGCTAACATTGGTTTTCTGATTCTAGTGGTAACTGGTTCAGTCTCACTGAACCTAGCAAAACACAGACTCACCTTAATCTCAACCAGATGCCTTATAATGCACACCATTTATCATCGGGAAGAAGGTGACAGGTGAGATAGAATGAATGGATTAGTACTAGAAAAACAACGGTAATCATATGTCAATACCATTTTTATACATAAAAGAAAATATTATTAGGTCCTGTGAAGTGAAAGTATACGTTTAGAAGCTTAGCATCTATTCCTGGGATTTTATAGGCTAAGTTTGATATATTTATACCCAGATTAGATACTTGAAAAGATGTTTCAGACACATTCTAGAGCCTTGTTATTTTTTGGCTTATTAGAATAAAGACCTTCTTATTCCATCTCAAGATGCTGATTTAATTTATTTTGACTTTAACATTTATAGATAAGAAGGTACAAAGCATAAACAAGTCTTCTAATCCATAAATTAGCAAACTGTAATTGTCTGTTTTGTTTCAGTAAAACCACATTCATCCATTCAATAAATAACTATAAGCTCTTACTGGGTACTAGGGTTCATACCTGGGAATATACTAGTGAAAAAAAAACATGGTCCCTGGTCTCATGGAGCTGACAGACTAGTGAGAGAGGCAATAATAAATGATCACACCCTAAATATTAAATTTTTCACTGTGATAAGTGCCGTGGAGAAGTTGCATGGCATTATGAGAATGTGTGATGGGATTTGACCTAGCATTAGAGGTTAGGGAGGTCTTCCATGAGGAAGTTATCATTTGAGCAGAAAGTGTCTTTAGCTTTTCATCGATGCCAAAACTCTGCCGTGTATCTTGATCCTTGAGTATGATTGCCAAAACAATCTGAAAATAACAATGAAAATAAAATACATCAAAATGAAGACATGCTGCATCTCCTCAGCTTGGTCTTGAGAGTCCTAAAATGTCTGCCTCACTCATTTAATTACACTCATTAGCATCATAGCTAATTTGTTATTATATCAAATCTGGTCATGAGTCATATTGTCAATTATAAGTGAATTTAATCACCCATCTTCTAAAATAATAATCTGCAGCAACATTCTATGTTTACGTGCGTCCATGAAATTTATTTGACAAATTGTAGTTGCTGAGGATGTTGAAAAGTTGGTTTTTGAGAGTTATCTATAATATAAAGCTGAAAAGATACAGAAGGAGAATTATATAATGTATAATATTAGCTGCATTGGTGTTAGAAAAAAATAGTAAATTTTTTTAAAACGGAGTTTAATTAATGTGTCTATAATAATAAAAAAAAGTCATAAATGTAAAGCATTATTTCAAACAACTCTTGTTCCAAAGTATAGGACAGTTCAGATGGAATGTTAATGCTTCTCAGCAATAAGCAGGCTGGTTCATGGTGTCCAGATTTCTGCCTTGGGTGGCTGCATCCCAGCTGTGCTGCCCAGGAGTTTAGTAGAGATAAAAGCTAGGCTGTTGACATGATTATGGAAGCACAGACCACTTTACTTTATCTCCAGTGGAACTAAATTTAGTGTCTCTCAGAGGTACATTTTTTTTTTCCAGATGAAAGCTGCATTTTATAATGATTTTGAATAATTCAAAAGTGTCAGGATCCTAATGAATAGATGCATCATAGACCAGAGGACTTGGTTCCAACTTGTGAGGCTTTGGAACATCTTATTTTTCCCAGAGGAAAACTTTCTTTAGAGAAAATTTGTTTCTTTCACAGTCTTTGTCTATGGTGAGTTTTAGCTAAGGTGAGTTTGATATAAATGGAAAAGAAATTGATAACCGAAGTGTTTCATTCTAGTTTCTTATAACCCTTCTGGTTTTTCAGACTCAAGCTCTTCTTTTCATGTCACTCTAGAGAGAAGACGGGATACATCTATCTAATTTCCTTAGTCTTATTTCACATCAGAGCAACATGAGCTCACTTCTCTGAATGTATATGCAAGTGTGGTGTGTAAATTGTCATGTAAAAACAAATCCAGATTTAGGTAAAGAGAGATCTTATTTGAAAGGATTATTGCAGTATGAGGAAGGGCACCACTGAAAATACATAGGGCGAGTGTTTCTTTCATAAAATCTGTAAGCTTCTCAAAGGTCAGGCAAAGAGGATTTTTTTTTTTTTTTTTTTTTTTGTGCCCTGAAGAAGCAAACAAGGCTAGAAAGAACCGAGTATGGGGAGTGAGTGACTGGGTATGTGATCCTAAGAGATTTTTTAAGGGGCTATTTGCCAGCTCAGGCTGGGGGTGGGGTTAAGTTCAAGGGCCTGGAAGAAGTAGAGAAGCCTAACTAAAGTTTGGGTGAATCAGGGAGGCAGGTATTTTGTTCAGATTGGTGAGGGGGTTTAAATAGCTCAGCTAATCATTTCTGAAAGGGAATTGGGAAGGTCTGTGTCTGGCCTTGGGATAGGTAAACAAGGGGGGTACCTATGAATCTTATCTAACTCATAATGGGCAATAGTGGTTATTTGCAGTAAACTACTTCCTGGAACACAAAATGGTGGGGGATTTCTTAATGTCTGTTTTCCAGGAGCACAGGGCTCAGGTTAAGTTTAACATTATCAGTATACATACCTATGTATATAAGTATGCATATAAAAATAATATACGTGTTTATGTATATATACACACATATATACATACCTGTAAATGTAAACATGTAAAGAACAATTTCGGTTAAGAATAATGAAATTAGGTATTACTCTTTTAAAGCCACATTGAAAAGGTCACGACTGGTAGTAAGAATATTTCTTTCAGTCCAGAGGTGGTTATCTTCCAATTTAATTAGGCTTCTTTTATTTCAAGGAGATTCAGTATGTTCAAATATACACCATGTATGAGATTACATACTGAAAATAACAGATGAGCAGGGAGGGAGTGGGTGATGAGGGGAGCCTTTTTTCCCTCATTTCCCATTTCTTGTAAAACAATTTTGTATTGTTAATCACTCCCCATTTATTTATGATACTTTAACCATTGTAATAGATGAAAGCACCTATTCATCAAAGCAGAATAATTAGGAACAGAATTTTCCTTTTAAGGAAAAATTCATGACTTTATGAAAAGATTAGTTATAGATTTTTTTTGAAAAAGAAACCCCTTTGGATTTTTAAAAGTAAGTTTAGATTCATAAAAAAATTACGCAAAACTGTTCAGAAAACTGAATCAGGCAAGAAGCTTTCATCATTATCAGTATCAGTATAATTATATTAGTACTTTGAAAGAAAGTAACTTCTGGAAGGAAAAGACTATCACAAAACTATGACTTAGAATTGAGTCTTAAACTTTTGCGTTATCAGATGATTTTATGGAAAGTTATAAAATCATTAAGTAGAAGCTGCTTGCTTTCAGGGACAACCAAGACTATAGGTTTCTTTCTCACTGAAGAGAATCCTTGGGTATGTAGCAAGATACACCCCCTCATGATCTGGTTTGTAAATCTGCCAGAACAAAGCTCTAAATGTGTTCTAAAAATAGCCAAACTCTGAGTATTTGTTTAAAAGATACTATTCTCAATGGACTTTTGAGTCAATGGGCTTAGGGATGGAAAGTTATTAAATTGTTACAATGTATTCCAGAATAAAAAAGATTGCAGTCCAGATATGTCAGAGGTATCCCTTAATCATCTAGAATATTTTAGATTTCCCAGCTGTTACTAAGCAACTGGCATTATGGAACGGTGAGAATAAAACTGGTTTGTGGACCCTGTTGCCTGAGACATATTAATCTCTTGGGCCAAAAAGAAGTTCCTGATCAATTACTAACAACTCTAGTTTCAGAAAGTTGAGCTTTTTTTTTTTTTTCTTAAACATGCATTAAAGGATGTATTTTTCATAAACATTTAAAATGTACTAGATATCCTAAAATTCTGGGCTGGGTTTCAGCACTTAATTGCCTTGGGTCGGAAATGTGGGTCTGTCTCACTGTAATTTTGTTTCTCTAGATTTAGTTGAGCTTCCCCCCCACCCCTTTTTTTTGTTAGGCAAAAATATATAGAGAGGAAAGGTTAAATGTTTTAGAGAGTTACTTGTATTCTCTGTTGGTACATTATTACATCAGTAGTTTATTCCTTCACATTGAATGGATGAGTACATTTTGAACATCTGATAGAATAGTCATGTTGACACTTGAGAGCTATAGACAGTTTATTTGCTGGTGAAATCATGGCTGGTTGCACACCACTTCCTCCATTCCCTTACCTTCCAGATGGTTCTTTACATTTATTATACACACTGCAGGAAGTGGTTCCTTTGTTTATTGTGGATTTGGTATCAACCAAGAAGCTAATGTCTAAGGCTGCAAAAAAAAATGAAGTTGGCATGTAAATGCTTGTGTATGAAAAGTGTGTTTTAATAGTAACTATGTCCTAATATTAAATCTGAATAAATGAGACTAAAGATTCTTAACAATGTATATTGTGTATCCTCTGAGTCAGCTCATGGAGTCTTTTCATGTAATCTGAAACCAGAGAGGGAAAAAAGCCAGCAACTTCCTTCCTGTTCCCTTTTATCTATAATACATTTTTGCCTGGAGAGGAAGAATGTCATTGAAAGGAACAATTATATGTATATATAGTGTGTGGTTGTGTGCTGTGTTATAGCATAGCCCTGGTTCTTATATTAAACAATTCACTTATTAACCCTTCTCATTCTAAGTTCTGCAAATAATGCATGAAGATATAATAATAATAACATCGAAGAAGTGATGTCTTCCTCTGAATATTTTGCTATTACAAACTATTTTCAGTTGTTCTTGTGAAAATCATAGAAATGTACAACAATATAATAGTTATAAGCACTGCCAGGGTAGAAATTCCATTTCTGAATTCTGGAAAGTACTGTCTCAGCCTCAAAATTGCAGTTAAATCACTCAGGCTGTATCATTTCTGTCATTATCCTTCGCTTAATAACCACCAACTTACAGATTGTTGGTTTTGTCTCAGAAAGTATAATTTTGTCCTAGAACTTCCTCTCTGGTCAGAAGGAGAGGGAGCAAATAGTGGAGTGATTACCACTGTCCTTATTCTTTAAATAACTGCTCCTGGGAAGGTCATTTCCTTTGGCTCCTTTGTCAAGGATACCCAGAAAGAGTTTTTATAGGAGACCTTGAACTACAGCTGACCTTGATAATTTATCATTTAAGACTTTATGGATTTCATTGAAGTTAAACATCAATACACCAAAATTATCTTACTGGAGCTCATGATTAGACATTTCTACACTAATGCCATTTCTTTTTTGCAATACAAAGTTTAACAATCTGATCCCTTAATTGGCCAGAGTTGCCACATACCACCATGTGAGTTGTGCACTACACAGCTCTGGGTGGGGTTGTGAGGGGGTTTCCTTTGCACCTGTGTGAATGGTGCCCCCTGGATTTGTCATATAAGCTCCATGAAATTGTCAGTTTAAGTATTATTCTATCTCTAGCCTTGTATTTTCCATGAAGTCTTTTGGGAGTGTCGTTAGGTATTTATTACTTATATTAATTATAATTATTGTCTACCACAGTGATTTTTCTCTGCTAAGGTTTATTCTTAAGTCTTTAGTAATTTCAAAAGGATCCATGTGCAGTGGTGTGTCTTCTTGTGAGTCTGTCATTTATTGATATAGTGGAGCATGATAGAGACGCTTAACAATCCAAAGTGTTGTAGACATGAGAGAAGGAAAAGTTCATCTGTAGCTTAGCTAGATTTTAGTTAGATCTTAACTTTGGTTTTAACAGTCAAACTTAGTTGATTCAGTTTATAACTCCAGATGACAGGAACAGAAGACATTGGGAAAATAACACTCCAATCTGCTTTTCAAGTCTAATACAAGCTTCTTGGGAAAGAAAATTTAATTAAGATTTTTTAGTCTTCAGAAAAAGAAAAAAAAGGCTTTGGAAAAAAATTTAAGAGGATTGAAAAATAAATGAATAAAATATTTTTAGTAGCCCAAGTAGAGTGAGATAAATGTTTTATTGTTTTTCTGTCAGCTATAATATAATTCCAAGCTCTTGGCCTGGATAAGAGGATCCTGTGATGCACCCTTTGCTCAGCTCTGTACCTTCACAACTCACCCTCCCACAGTTCTGTGGTTCCTGGAACACATTGGGCAGTTTTGGGATTCCATGCTTTCACAGATCCTGTTCCTGCTGATTGTAATGTTCTTCCCCTCCTCAGTCACCTAAGTAGCCCCTCTCATTGCTCAAATCCAACATTTGTCATCTATTACCTTTGTAGGGAAGCTTTTCCTGCTCTTTTCTTTCCATGTGCTCCAACCCCAATTCTCATCAAAACCAGATAATCTCCTTTTTGGTGCTATATCTGTAGCTTTTTAAAAAAATATTTTATTTATTAATTTGAGACAGATTCCAAGAGAAAGAACATGAGCGGGGGGCGGGGGGGGGGGTGGGCAGAGGGAGAGAGCGAAGCAGACCCACTGCTGAGCAAGGAGCTCGATGTGGGGCTCAATTCCAGAACCTGAGATCATGACCTGAACTGAAGGTAGAAACCCAACCACCTGAGCCACCAGGATGCCCCAGTATATCTGTACATTTTCATCCTGTGTTCCCAACCCTCACTATGTCATAATGATTTTTTTCCGTGTCTCTTTTCTTCTTATGAGCTTGTACTCCTTCTTATGAGATTGTGGGGACTGTACCTTAGCACAGTGCTGAGCTTAAACTAAGAAAACAGGATTACAGGGACGCCTGCGTAGCTCAGCGGCTGAGCGTCTG
Source organism: Canis lupus familiaris (assembly GCF_011100685.1). Taxonomy (NCBI): domain Eukaryota; kingdom Metazoa; phylum Chordata; class Mammalia; order Carnivora; family Canidae; genus Canis; species Canis lupus. The sequence goes on from NC_049258.1 coordinate 7,418,490, forward strand.
CCTTCAGCTCAGGGTGTGTTCCTCCGTCCTGGGATCCACATTGAGGTGCCTGCGAGGAGTCTGCGTCTCCCTCTGCCTGTGTCTCTGCCTCTCTCTCTGTCTCTCATGAGTAAATAAATAAAGTCTTGAAAAAAAAAATCAACAGGATTACAGAAACTAAGCAATTTGTTCAGTATAGCATAACTCATTAGTTAGAAGTGGAGGGGCGCCTGGGTGCCTTCCTTCCTTCTTCCTTCCTCCTCTGCCTCTGGGGAGTTTCATTCTCCCTGGTCTAAACTTACCCAGGCTCATCTTTTCCTACCAGGGTTTTCTGTCTAAACAGAATATAAGCAGGCACCTATGTGCACTAAACTGGTACATCGGTTTTAGCTTTTCCTCTAAGTAGGCTCGATGCCCAACTTTATTTTTTTCATCCTACTGGTATCCATCTTTTGTCTTCCAGGCAATTAGTACCTATTCTCAGGGATGTTTATAGAGTTGCACAGTTTTCCAGACCCCTGCCTCTGCTCTTTCTAACTACTTTCCTCAGTATACACAGTGTGTGTGCAGTATGTGCATAAGTACACAAATATTCTGAATATTTCTTGTATATAATATTTGGTGGCCTTATGTACATTTTACCAATCTATTTTTTATTGTTACAGTAGAAACAGCACTTGGTATGTGCTCAAGATGTGTTGTTTAATTGAATATTTTGAATATAAGCCTAGAAAAGAATATTAAAAATTGCCCTGGTGCAGTAACTAACACTTTTGTCATTATTGCTTTTAGTTTCTTGTAAGAGGACTGAAAAAGATACTGTGATTCTCTTCAGGTTTCTTGTCTTTCTCCAGCATGGTTCAGATATCATTAACATTCCAAGTCACTGAACTTTAGAACATTTATATGATCTTTTTTTTAAGATCTGGGTAACTTTCATCCTTGACTTCCTTCCTCCCTTTGTGAATCATCACCATCTTCATCACTGTCACTTTTTACATATTTATCAGGAGCTCATCATATACTTAGCGCTATAAATATATGAAAATGCCTTGAGAGTTCCCTCTCCTCCCTAGAATTCACTTGCCAAACAGGCAAGCCTTCTCCCTTTGGTCTTAGTTACACTTCTGGAAAAATCCTCTCATCTTGAGATCATCATTATTTATATTCAATAATTTAGAAAATTATTGAAAAACAACTTGTATACACCAAAAAGAGATGGGCATTTTAGGGAAAATGAGAATATTCAAGTGTTTGGCTGATTAGAATTGATAAATTTGATTCTCTTTCAAATATTTTAAATACAGAGTGCACTTTAGCAACAGCAACGGATAGCAATAGCTAACAGATATAAAATGTTTATTCTTTGCTGGACAGTGTTTAAGTGCTTCACACTTATTAAACCATTTAATTGTAATAACAGCCATAGGATATAGGTACTATTAATATTTCTGATTTGTATATCAGAAAACTGATGGACATAAAAGTTAGGTATTAGCTAAACATTAAGAAGGTCAACTAGGTAATGAGTGGTAGAGCCAGAATTGAAATCCGGGCAGTGTGGACCTGGAGTCCTCATCCATAGAATGATGAGACTATCCTACCTGTTACATGGCTATTTCATGTATATTGTATAAAAAAGCTTATTGATGATGGTAAAGCCATACTTTATAATGGTAATTAAAGTCTGAAGCCTACAAATATATAAATGCAGAGGGGGTCTACAGATGGGCATAGAAGTGTTTGTCACTCTTTGTACAATAGGCAAACCATCCCAAAATTTTAAACAGAGGTTTCTAGTGTGGCTGGATGTAGATAGTAGGTTAATTTGAGACACAGATTGGAACTTTGGGAGAGAGGTGACTGTTATGGGCTGGACTGTGTTCACCTAAAACTCTTGTGTTAAAGTCATAACGCCCAGTACTTCAGAATGTGACTGTATTTGGATACAGATAGTGTCCTTAAAAAGGTAGTTAAATCACAATGGGTACTTAGTATGGGCCCTAATCCAACATGACTAGGGTCTTTATAAGAGGGAGATTAAACAGACACACACACACAAGAAAGATGATGTGAAGACACAGGGAGAAGAAGGCTATCCATAAGCCAGGAAGAGAGGCCCAGAAGAAACCAACCTTGCCCACACCTTGATAACAGACTTCTAGCCTCCGGAATTGTGAGAAGATAAACTTCTGCTATTTAATCTGCTTGATTATTCCTGTGATACTTTGTTATAGCAGCCCTAGCAAACTTGCACAGTGACTGTCTTAGTTTGTGCTACCATAACAAGAATACCATAAAATGAATGGCCTAATCAATGCACGTTTATATCTCGCAGTACTAGGGGCTGGGAAGCCTGAGGGTGTCAGAAGGTCAGGTTTTGGTGACAACCATCTTCCTGATTTCCTCACATGATGGAGAGAGAGTGAGCTTGAGTTCTTTATTCCCTTAAAATAGCACCAATCTCAACCCCTGTGACCTCATTTATACCTAACTACCTCCCAAAGTCTTCACTTCCAAATACCATCACACTGGGGATTGAAGCCTCAACATATCAATTTTGGAGGGACACAAACATTCAGTCTATAGCAGTGACCCAGGATGAAAAGGATTGAAAGCTAAAGTTTGAGGAGTTTCCTAATATAAAATCTGCCAAGGGGAAGAAAGAAATCCAGTTTTCTATTGATTGTTGGCTGAAAAATATAATTTAATTTGAATACATTTTTATGTGAAGTGGGGTATACACGGTCACATGACTTGTTCTTATGTGGGCAGTTAGGATGGTCTCCTTAGTGATGTGGTTAGAAGAATTCTATCAGCCTGCATCTCTTACCAGATATATCCATTATACACCACTGGCTCCTGTCTCCTCTAGAAATACCTGTTGCCACTCCACTTGACCTTGGAATTGCTGTTAGCATCATGACCAGTCCTTTGGTTATTTTCTCCAGAAAATTCTTGTCTTTATAAAAGGGCCTGAGTAAAAGGTAGTGGCAATAGATTGGTTATAAAAGGATGGTTTAGTTTTTGGGTGAATTGGTGTTCCTTGATAGAGTTAAAAAGTTGGACAAGATTTTGCCGGGAGTGGATGTCAGTGGTCCTGAGAAATTCTAGGCTGAGGCAAATGCATATTCAGTGGCACCTAATTTATTCTTTCATTCAACAAATGCTTTGGATCCCTGCTTCAGGCAAGACCTTGTGCTAAGCTGCTGGGAATATAGCTGGGTACGTGATGGACGCAGCCATTGCACTCAAGGAGTGAGTGTTCTTATGCGAGGTGCAGATGTTAAAAAGTGCAAGCTATAATTAGTTATTAAATTGTAATTGTGGCAAGTGCTATGTCAGGAAAGAGGCTGGAAAGAGTAAAAGATAATTTTACTTAATTCATTACATCGCTGAAGTTTGGCATCATTTGTAGCCTGTGCTGTCCAACATGGAAAAACTAGCTATGGATGTCTATTAAAATAAAAATAACTAAAATTAAATAAAATTATATATTCAGTCCTCCAGGGGCCCTAGTCACATTTCAAGTGCTCATAGCCACGTGTGGCTGGTGATTTCCATATTGGGCAGCAGAGATATAGAGTAGTTTCATCATTGCAGAAATTTTCTTTGGCAAACACTGTCTGGGCTATAGAGGTATACCAGAATTATGAAGTAAAAAAGAGAATTCTTAACTGTTAATTCCTTAGAGACTGGAAGATATATACATCTACCAAAATAGTCCTTTTGTACTTTTGGCTGCAGGCCACAGTACAAATCTCATCTTAGTCTGGCCTTCAAAATGAGGAATGGGACTTCATTTTAAACGATGGGCAGATTTCTTTTCCCCTTCGTATTATGAACATTGAGGTTTTGCATTCTTTGAGTATTCATTTTTGTATTTATGAGCAATTTATCCATAGGAGCTAAGGGGTTTTTATATTTTTATTTTTATTAAAAAAAAACACCCCTGACTATAGAAAATAAACATCCTGTGGCAGAGAGATATGAAGAGCTCTGGAGACTGTTACTTTAAAATAGGACAGCAACACTTGGACTCTCCACAGCTGGGGGAGTTCATCTCAGCGTCAGTACAGTTAGTCTCCGTTTCTCCAAGTACAAGAGAAAAGAGGAAAGAATCCTATGTGGGCAGAGAGGAAGAAAATCAGCTGTGCTGGTTTAATACCCTTGAAGTGGATGTTAGTGGAAGACTTTATTAAAATATGCGACCTGAAGCTGAGGATTAGAACAAATAATATATCATGGTGGGGGATGTGCTTTTGCTGCCACACCTAAAGGTCACCCTTTGAAGGCAGCTGAGCCTGCTGCCAGGATCCATTGATTCCTCTCTAGTACTGAAACGTCTCCTGGCAGGTGTCAGCCTGGCTGCTCCAACGCATAGATATGGAAAGTTACAGAGTGGGGAATTGTGGCCCATGGGATCCTGCTAGTGGATGGTTAGAATGCTTCAGTGTTTGTTCCAAATAGACATTATGTGAATGTTTACTTAAGCAGCATAACAAATATGGCCACATGAAACAAACAAATAGTGACAAACAGATATATTCCTTAGAGAGATAGAGCCTCTCAAGTCTTTAGGGTGACAGTTATAAAATCCTGCCTAGGTGTATACAATTCCTTTAATTTGCCTCTAGTGAGGTTGCTATCTTGTTAAGTAGGTCAGTTCCCTTAACCAGGTGCTTTCATTCTTCTTCTGTTAGTTTTCACTCACCCCTCTGCTCCAGCCATGGCAACCCTCTGCAGTTCTCTCAATATCCATATCTGGTGGTCTTTGCTGCTGTCTGAGGTGATTTTGCTCAGTGGCTAATTGTTTGGATTTTTTTCCCTCCAAGTTTCTCAGAAAACAAGGACATATGGAAAAAGGTGGTGGTAAAATGATCTGCTCCCCCAGCCATGAGGATTCCCCAAGGAGCTGCATGAAGGGAGCCATCCCTTCCTCCGCCCTTCTCTCATTTCCAACTGAGTCTCAAACTTGAGGGGTTAACATTCATTCTGCACTGTTAGCAAATTAAAAAATGATAGAACTGTTTCCTAAGAAGGTTGGCAAATGAAGGAAGCTGGTTTTTACTGCTGTTAAGGTGAATGCCTGTGTGTGTATGTGTGTGTGTGTATTCTTAGTCCCTTTGTGCACTCATAGTTGTAAAACTGACTTTCACCCTTTCCTCTTTTATTTTTGGTAGATGTTTCAGGCAAAGCAGGATGGGAGAAGGGCTAAAGGAAGTATCTATGGGGTGTACCGATTCAGTGAGCCTTCAATCCATATATCTTCCTTACTGTGAATATTCATAAATGGACAGTGGTAACATTTATCCCGTGCTGAATCATGCTAACAACCCCTATCACGTATAGAGGAAAGATCTTTATGTCTTTTAACTACCAACAGATTACTTGAACCCTAGAACTTTAGGCCATATTACATAGAATTGTATATATTTCTACTTTCCAAATAACAAGTATAAAGATACCGCCTTATACATGTAAGAGGCATTGATAGGTTAACCTATTTATTTTTTATTATAGAAAATAACTTTAGAGTTATCATTTTTTCCTCCTTTCACCAAATTGTAAAAGCAAATGGCTAGATTTTTTTTTTTTTTGGCCTTTCAGGAGGCATGATTAGTTCAGATTTCACTAAGATATTTTCCTTCTGTGAAAACCATTCTCTACTATGTGGACATAGTGTTCACTTCTAATTTAAATGCTTAACTTATACAGGTCGGTGATACACTGATGGTTTTTGATGATTTCGTAAGTTTTCAGAATGTCTTTGAGGACACTTTTACATACTTAGCGTGACCGAGGTGCAAATTTACATGGAGGCAGAAGAATTGACCAGACTATTTTGGAAGGTCTCTTCTAACAATTGGAGCACAAGCTTTTTGTGGACAGTCAGGAACTCCCTCCCTAAGCCCGAAACAGGGGAGCCACCTGGTGGGCAATGTGAGAATTCTTCATTTTCTAGATGTAGCCATAAATTCATGCACTATGAAATCTGTGCTTTTTAATTTTTAAATTTACATAGATTTACTTATATGTTTAAATTACCATGCTTTACATTTTTAATGGATGAGTAACTTTCCCACCTCATACCAATAGAAGGGCTCTAAAGTAAGGAGAAAGAGTATTAGGATCCTAGCAAAATCGACTTAGAAGATCAATCCAAGAAGTAGAGGCTTTTAGGAATTCCATTTCATATTTTGTCTTTTTCCTTTCACAATTCATCGCTCAGCATGTGTTTATACATATAAAATGGCTTTTATGAAAGACTTTCAGCTCCCCTCCAGCTACCCTACTTCCTATCTCTCTCTTCGCCTACACAGCCAAACTTCTTAACTAGGTTGTTTACACTTGCTGAATCCACTTCCTTACCTCCCACACAGTCCTTAGCCAACTTTAATCTATCTTTCCTCTGACACTCCATTAAAACATTCTCACCAAGGTCACCAGTCACCTTCTTGTCACGAAATCTTGTGGACAGTTTTTAGCTTATTTTCCTTGACCACTTGGGAACATTCTGGATGGCTGGCCACCCCTCCTTCTTGCATCTGCTTCTCCTGGTCTTCCTATTACATCTCTGATGCTTTCTTCCCAGAGGTTTCCACAAGTTTCCTTTCCTCTGTTCAGCTGCTAAATACTGGTGTTTCTTAGGGTTCTAGCCTAGGCTCTCTTCTCACTCCATCCTTTCTCCTTGACTCACAGTGTCCATGCAAATGGTCTTCATTACCCTTACTCTGTTGTCAAATCCCAAATGTGTATCGTTGGTCCATGGGTCTCTCTTTATCTCTAGATAACCTCCATTTGCCACCCCTCCCTTTCTGTTACCCTACAGGCATCACACTGGCGAGGTCTCTTCTCAAGTTGTGTTCATCTCCATGCACATCTGCCACTTGCCTCAGAGACACCACTGGTATCTCTACTTGAGTGAATGAATGGATGGATGAAAGAATGAATGACAATTTGGAGTTATCCATGCGAGCATCCTGGGAGTTATTCTTGATCTTTTTCCTAAACCTCCACCTCTAAGCTATTACCAAATATTGTTGGGTCAACCTCTGAAATATCTCTCTGAGTGATCTCCATTCCCATAGCTTAGTTCTCTTCATTTATCACCTGAGTTAGTGAAAAGTCTTTCCTCTCCCATATACTCTGCCCCCCTCTGCAGTGCAGCAGCTGAGGTGACCTTTCTAAACAGAAGTCTGGCCATGGCCACTCTGTATGCTCAAAGCCCCTCTGAGGTTTCCCATGGTGCCTACTGCAAATTTCCTAACTACTACCCCTGTGGAGCTCTTTGTGATCTCTTTCCTCTCTAGCTTCATCTCTCATTGCCTTCCTCTTCCGTGGGCTCCTTCAGCCATGGGGAAAATTTTTCAGTTCCTCAGTGGCACCAGCTGGACTCTCATGCTGGGCAGTTACAGGAACTGTCCCCTCTGTTTCAAAGGAGTGTCTTTGGAGTGGGAGGGGGTAGGGGGGACACTGTACCTGTGCTTCAGGTGTGAGCTCAGGTACCCAGTTGTCGGGACACCTTTTCTCTAGCCCCTCCATCTCCAGCAGGGTTAGGCATCTGCCATGTGCTTTCCACAGTGCTCTGTTGTTCCTCTATCATAACACTTTCATTGCTTCCTTATCTCCTTCCTGCTAGATGGTCTCTTATTTAAAATAATTAAATGATGAATTTTAACACAGCAATTTTAATCTGATCCCTAATTAATAAATGACAGACTTTCAGTATATAAGGTGAGCTCAAAGAACATTTCCTCCAATCCCCTTCTTTAATAAAAAAGGAAACTGTCACCCACAGGAGTTAGCAGTGATATTTCCAAGGTCACACAGCCAGTTCCTAATTTGTTCATCATTCTTTCCACTGCAGACATCAGCCACATCCCTGTCCTTTTTATCCTTGTGACTGATTCTGGCTTTCTCTGTGAGAAGCTTAGAAAGCTGTAGCTGGGACAAAAGCATGATTTAAACACTATTTTCCCTTGATTATCAACCATTCAAATGGTGTTAAAACTGTAACAGGCCTGGCACTTCTCATTTAAATGTGTTTTTGTTGGTGGTGGTGATGGTGATTTTTTTTTTTTTCTTCTTTTTTACCTGAGTTACAGGGAACAGGGACTCATTGAGGCTTTCTCAGGTGAGAAGCATATATGTGACAAGGCAGGAAACATGTCTCCTGAGGAGAGAAGCCACAGAACGGGCAGCCTCACAGAAACTTGGGCTGCAAGACCATTGCAATCCAAGCTTTAGGGGACCGGGATTTTTTCCTCTCTTAGGAGCAAGAATTGTAGATTCTTTTTTCTAGCGTGGTGGCCCTGGAAATGCTCAGCTCTCTCCCTTTCTTGTTTTCCTCTGTGTATTTTCTAGCACCTCTTTCTGACGAAGGCTCTTTGAATGTCCCAGGTCACCTTCTGAGAGCGTTAATCTGATTGCTTTCACTAATTGCCATCATTGCTGCCTGGAGTCAGGCTAGCTCACAGGTCACTGGCCAGCTATTAACTGGCCAGCACTCTTGAGCTATGTGTGAATGCTCCGTCCAGCCAGCTGTGGCCAGAGGCAGGCTCTGATAGTAGAGAGTAGGGCCATCCCACCCCAAGGTCACCCTGGGGCTACTTTCTTTAGCAAGGGTCTGTGCGCATGGACAGGATCACACAAGGCTTGTCCTGTATGTCCTACGTGGTATAATTTAAAGTTCATCCAAAAATGTGTGCGGTTTTTTGGTCTGCATATCGAAGGCCTAAAAAATATTGCTACTGAAATATCAGAATTGAATATGAATGCTCTCTCCCACTAGCTTTTGACGTTTGATTTTCACAGTTATCTAGGGAGAAATATGAGGCCTGGATAGGATGAGTATTTAGGGAGGTGTCAGCCTGGCACTCATAAAACTGAATGGGCTGGTGAACGTATGATGAATTTTTCCAGGCGTATATATTTATAAAGTTGATTTAAAAATAAGAATGTAAGAGTGATGGTGTCTGGCATTCTGAAGAAGTGTTTTGACAGGTGTATGTGATGATTTAATGGCGCATTTTCCAGAAGGTGGACAGGGTGATGCTGTGGAAATGTGTGTCTTTCAGGGAAGTGGGATTCACTGCTGTGAACTTGCTGTTGAGTCTCTCCGTGTGCTCTGCCGCTCAGGCTTTTACTCTAACGTCACATGGCTGGATCATTATTTTCAGAGGCGCTAATAATGTGTGAACCTTGATTGGATTCTGGATTTTAAAAAGCTATTAAAGATATTTTGGGACATTTGGGAAACTTTGACATGCACTTCATATCAGATGAAATTGCTGAATGAGTGCTAATTTCGTTCGGGTAATAATAGTGGGTGATTATGTCCTTATTTTCATGATATGCCTACTAAGATATTTAGGGTGAGATATATATATATATATAATCAATTCAGCCAAAATGACATAGTATGAACAGTTGGTAAATATAGATACTACTATTTCAACTTTTGTGTGGTGTAATTTTAAAAATAAACGACATGTTGGAGCAAAATATGTTGCTAGTAGTTTCGTGTTGTAGATGGCTTGAGTTTGAGATCTGAAACTTGAGGGAGTCTCCGATCAGGGAAAACAAGTCTTGACATTTCCTTGGTGTATTGGTAGTCTGGTGTTTAACCAAACGCGCAGCTGGATATGAGGCAACAACAATGAACACCTCATTACTGACCAAATCTCCAACCAGTCATTGTGGAGGGAGCCAAGCTGGCCACTCCTTGATTTAACTACTAATAAGAAAAAGCCATTTCATCTGATAGCTGCCTTACCTTCATTAATTAAAAAATGACCTGTTGGGCGGAACATGCAGGGCAGTTGTCCCTTTAAGAATTTCTAGTTAATAGCTATTTGGCCACTGCCACGGACACAAGTTAGGACTCATGCCAGTGTAACTGGGTGCCTACAGGGCTGCAGGATGGGTTACCCTGCACACACCACGGAACATTCCTAAAGGGGACAATTTCAGACTATTTAAAAGTGTTATGACTTTGCAGAGAATAAAGATGTCCTTGGTAAAAGACACATCTAAACCAGATGCAGTATGGCCATCAGTGGGCTGCAGGGAATGCCATGCACATAGAAGGCTGTGTGACGGTGCCCCTAGAATTGTGCAGCCCAAGACCAGATGTCACAAAATATCACTTGCTTGATGAAATTCTCCACACCGGGCGGGGGCGGGGGGGGGGGTGATTAAGCAGCTAAAGCCACTTTGTGATCAGGTCATTTGGTGGCCTGTTGTTATTACATCTACACTCTTATTCTCACATTTTTGCAGATTTTTTTTTTTTTTTGGATAGATGAAGTAGTCAACAGTTTAAGCAACATAATCCGTAATTTCTTACAGTGAAACTATGCCAAGCAAATAGAATGCATTTTAAAAGTATTCTTTTAGTACTAGGAACTGTGCCTATAGTCTTTGTCTGCTTTGGGGTCTGAAGCATCCTACATCTTTCAAATTGCCATAAATGATCTTTTTGCAATGGAAAGAGTATGAGCTTGCCAAGTGGAGTGGAGGTTTTCTGTAGAAGCTCCTTCTGTGTTTGGCCCACAGCACTCAAGACATGTGAATTCGGCTTTCAGGGTCATTTATTATCCCATGAAAGTTAATTTGAGATATTGGAACTTTTAAATAGTATTTTTTTTTTTTGTGCTGATGACCATCCATTACTGAAATTTCATTTGAAATGCAATTAATTACTTTGTCACCTTGCTAAAGGTTGATACTAATCTGTCCTCTCTTATTAGATTTGTTGACGTAGAAGCAAATGATCACAATAATGGGAAGGAAAGAGCAGAGAGCAGGGCAACCAACAGGCACTGGATTCTTACTGTTTTATTGAATGGTTCTTTTGTCAAAATGACTGCAACAGAATTCTCAGGATACCAGTATCATCACACAAACCTAAATTCATGAAGTCTTCTGCACTTGAGTCATATTTTTAAAGTTTAGCTCAGGGGCTTCTATTATTCAGCTCACTGGTGTTGAAGCAATTTTGTTGACATTTTCTGTAAGTGGATTAGGCTCACAGTCATTTGCCCAAAGCAGACAGATGGCTTCTTAACCAGAGCACCCTTGCAGGAACCTATCTTATGGTATCTTCAGAAATATAATGGGTCTGTCACAAAAGATAATGTTTGTCATTAATTTCTTTTGGTGACAGATGATTTCAGTTCATTTTTACTTTCTCATCTGCCTTAAATAAAATGGCTGTTTAACATTTCTTATTCCAATAGTGAGCAATGAATGCTTTGGTGTTTTACACTGAGCAATATTGTAAACTCTAAATTATGAACAAGAAAACCAGAATTTGCAGGGGAGAGGATGACACATCCTTGGGTCTCCCAAGGAAAATTGCCCCATCAATGGAATTATTACTCTTTTAATTTTAATCATTGTGGGCTTTTTCACAGGTTATCAATCCTAAATTTTATTCTCGGTAACTGTTTATTCCCTCCATTTTATCAACTTGTCTTTTTTTAAGTTTCAAAGATTTTTGTTCCCTCTCATTTTGTAACGTGGAGTACAGTAGACATCTATAACATTGTCATTATTAATAGCATTTACTGAAACTTTAGAATTTTCTGTTTATAGAATAATTTTAGTAGCTAACCATCAGTAGGATTTGCCACATATTATTCTAAAGAATTCACACGTATTATCTCTCTTAATCTTGCAATAAGTCCAGAGATGAGTACGATTTTTGAAGCCATTTTATGGATGAAGAAACTGAGGCACCATGTGACCCTGGTCAAGGTCAAAAGCTGATAAGTGGTGGAGCCCAGGATTTGAATCTAGGTAGTCTGACAGCACTACCTGGAGTGTTGTAGTCACATTATACACGTAGTCACATTGTACACTGACCTACAGAAGAGCAATATGGTTACAATTCAAAGCCTCTGGGCCAAATTGTTATTATATGAACAAAATATGAAATCCTTAGAGTCCTTTGTATTTTTTTATGACTTCTAGAATTCTGGCTCTGCTCCCCAGTTTGTGTGTGCTGCCATCTTGGTCGGCCAATATGGGAGGTTTTTAGGAGCTTGTGGATACTGCAAGGAGAATCAGAATCCCAGGGTTCTGTGAACTACAAGTCCTCACATTAATGACATCCTTTAAAATGTTCAGCTGGTGCCTGTAATGAATTCAATTCAATTCTGTAATCATCATTTTGGATCTGATCTATTGGGGCTTATGATATCTTTAAAAGGAAAACCAATCATCTTCTCCACGCTTCTCCCCCTCATCAATCTTCTACCATTGCTTTTGTATTTCACTTTTCTGAAAATTGAACTCAGATCAAAATCATTAAATTCTTTTAAACTCTGAACCCACATTTAAGGCAAAAATTGTAAATTAAAGTATCACACAAAGGAGGTATTTATGTATGGGATATTCAGGGGGTTTTATCAAAGGATATAAAAAGGAGTTTATTTATTCATGAGAGACACAGAGAGAGAGGCAGAGACATAGGGAGAGGGAGAAGCAGGCTCCCCATGGGGAGCCCCATGCGGGACTCAATCCCAGGACTCTGGGGTCACGACGTGAGCGGAAGGCAGTTGCTCAACCACTGAGCCACCCAGGCATCCCTCAAAGGATTTTTTCTTCTTTAAGCCAAATAGAACTTATGCTATTTTTTCTTCTCTCCATTTCTACGATCTATTAGGTGACATGTGCAGCATATTGTGTAATGCAACTAAATGCAAAGAAAAATAACACACTGAAGAAAAAGCAACTGTTGCTCTGGGGAGCAGGCCGTATTAGTTATTTCCTTCATGCTTCTTTCCTGTGTGAGCCTGGGCACTATAGTCACTTAGCTTTCCTTAGTCCATTTCTTCACCTGTAAAGTCGATAAAAATCATGCCTGATTCTCAAATAACTCAAAAATATGAGATAATTGCTAAGAACTCTTGCTTAGCAGAAAAAGACACTGTCACTAAATAATACTTTATGCATATTTTCCACTATCATTTTTTCTTCAGTATAAATTTAAAGGAAACAAAATACATTCTAAGTAGGTAAAATATAAGGACAAATGGGCTGCATTTGGCCCTTTGGTGCTGTGCCACAAAGGCAGTAACCTTCCAGCGCGTTCTCCCATAGTACCTCTATCTGTATCAGTAAGACTGTAGGAGGACTGAGGACTCAAGGCAAGCATCACAAGATCCTTATATCATATTTCACTGATTATAAGATGCCAAAAAAAGATGAAGATGCTTTTCTGTCTTCCAAATTGTTGCTCATTTGTCACTTGGACAGGAGAGCCTTGCCCGACCCCCTAGACTACATGTTCTCACCACATCACATTCCTTTAAGCACATGGCACAACTTGTGGTTAGGCATAGTTTTATTTTTGTGGTTCTTTAAAATTTATGCTTGTATCCCTAACTAGACCTCGGTTCTATGTGGGTTCAATGTGGGCATCTGTGCTCACCATCTTACCTGGAGTCCAGCCCTGTAGTTCTTAACGAGGGCAGTACTGCCCTCTAGAGGGCACTTTGGAAGATTGTGGAGGTGATGGAAGAATTCTCTAGGGACAGTTAGTGGAAACAGCCAGGAATGCTGGATTTTTTTTATTATTTTTGACAAGTCATGGCATCCCACAGTGGCCTGAGGAGTAGAAGCTGATATTATAAATCACACAAAAAAATCTTTTGAGATACCTTTGAAGACTTGGCAGCTTCGGTGGGGTGTATGGATATTCATTTCCTCACTTGTGGGATTATCTATCACACTTTTTCTCCGTGGTGAGAATCTGTACTTGTCTTGGCATGTTATCCCTATCTTAATTAAGGTTATTTCCTTTCTTCTTTTATTATATGCAAATAAGTGTGGCCTGTTGCCATTATTTGTTTTCATATTAGTGTCTATCTGGTACAACTGCATTGTCATTTTTCTGTCTTCTTTGTGTGTGTGGAATGGCATCTGATCTCTTTATTTCTCTTTTGAATTTAAGCGAATTCATATTAAGTACAGGCCACTGCCTACTTCATTGTGGTTTCTTGTGTGACTGCCTGGGCATTCACATGTTGCAAAATACATGTTATTTTGTTTTAGATTACCATTCCTTTATTTCTCTTTAACAGTATAGTTAGGATACTGTATTTACTTAATTTTTAATATATATAATCAGCTTATATTATTTTTGACTTTTATTTACGGATCCTAAAGGGAGCCTTACAAAATATTTTTTTAAAGGGCCTCAGTTTTGATAGGGTTGAGAACCACAGGTCAAGACAAAGTCTGGTATATGGAATCCGTTGAGTAAATATTTGCTTGATGAATAGATAGATGAGTAAAGCAAAAATGAAGACCTAAATTCTCATGATAACTAAAGGAAACCACCACTGTTCCTAAACCAAAGAAGGATGTAGGTATGTCTTGGTTCATACATATATACCTCAGAACAATATATAACAGGGACAACAAATGGGATTTGGAAATATTAAATTCTATACTTATTTATTTATTTATTTTTAAAGATTTTATTTATTTATTCATGAGAGATACAGAGAGAGAGAGAGGCAGAGACATAGGCAGAGGGAGAGGCAGGCTGCCTGTGGGGATCCCCATGTGGGACTCCCAGGGTCCTGGGATCATGACCTGAGGCAAAGGCAGACGCTCAACCACTGAGCCACCCAGATGTCCCAAATTCTATACATTTTTAAAAAAGATTTTATTTTTAAGTAATCTCTATACCCAACGTGGGGCTCAAACTTACAACCCTGAGATTAAGAGTTGCATGCTCCATGGACTGAGCCAGTCAGGTGCCCCAATACTTCTTTTTAAGCTCTGGTCAAGAAGTGTATCTCGCTGTAATAGGTTTTATTAATTAATGCGATCTTACCCATCACTAATGGTATCTGTTGTCAGCACTGTTGTTACTGGATTGTTATTAGGTTTTATTAATTAATGCGATCTTACCCATCACTAATGGTATCTGTTGTCAGCACTGTTGTTACTGGATTGTTATTAATATTATTATTATTTTTCAGCTTTATTGAGATATAATTAATATATAACATTGTGTAAGTTTAAGGAATATATATATATATAAAGGTATATATATGTGTGTGTGTATATATATATATATATATATATATATATATATATATATATATATTTCTTTACCATAGAAAGTTAGTTAACACATTCATCACTTCATAAGATTGCCTTCTTTTTTGCAGTGAGAATGTTTAAGATCTACTTTCTTAGCACCTTCCAAGTGTACAATACAGTATTATTAACTATAGTCACCATGCTGTACATTAAATTTCCAGAACTTACTCATCTTGTAATTGAAAGTTTGTACCTTTTGACCAGCTTCACCCATTTTCCCTTTCCCTTGCCCCTGGCAACCATTAAACTATGGTTGTTTCTATGAATTCTGTCTTTTTGGATTACACGTAAAATAGATCATCTAGTATTTGTCTTTCTCTGACTTATTTCATTTAGTATAATGCCCTTTAAATGCATCCATGTTGTTGAAAATGGCAAGATTACCTTCTTTCTCAAGGCTGAATAATATTGCATTATATATATAATATATAATATTCATGAGAATATTATATATATATAATGCATCTTTTAAAATGTTATTGGATGCTACACATATTATATAGGTATATGTTAAAGATGTATGTATATATATTAAAGAAGATGGCTAGATATATGTATACATATATATTTATCTATTCATTTGTTTGATGGACACTTAAATTGTTTCCCTGTCTTGGCTATTATAAATAATGCTGTAATGTACATGGTGACGTGAATATATCTTCAAGATCCTGATTTCAGGGGATCCCTGGGTGGTGCAGCGGTTTAGCGCCTGCCTTTGGCCCAGGGCGCGATCCTGGAGACCCGGGATCGAGTCCCACGTCGGGCTCCCAGTGCATGGAGCCTGCTTCTCCCTCTGCCTGTGTCTCTGCCTCTCTCTCTCTCTCTCTCTCTCTGTGTGTGTATGTGTGACTATCATAAATAAATTTAAAAAAAATTTTAAAAAAAGGAAAAAAAAAGATCCTGATTTCATTGCCTTTGGATATATACCTGGGAGTGGAATTGTTGGATTGTATAGTAGTTCTATTTTTAATATTTTTGAGGAATCTCCATACTGTTTTACCCAATGGCTGCACCAATTTACATTTCCAGCAATAACAAAGGTGCCCTTTTCTCTACATCTTTGCCAGTGCTGGTTATCGCTTGTCTTTTTAATAATAGTCATTCTGACAGCTGTAAGGTGGTTTTGATTTGCATTTCCCTGATGATTAAGGATGTTGAGCACTTTTTCATGTACCCATTGGCCATTTGTATGCCTTGTTTGGAAAAATATTTATTTAGGCCTTTTGCCCATTTTTAATTGTATTTGTTATTTTTTGTCATTGAGCTGTTAAATATTTTGAGTTGTTATATATACATGTATATATATTAAGTCGCTTATGTATTTTGGATATCAACCTCTTATTAGATGGCTTGCAAATATTTTCTCTCATTCAGTAGATTGCCTTTCATCTTGTTGATGGTTTCTCTTGCTGTGAAGAAGCTTTTTAGTTTGATATAGTCCCATTTATTTATTTTGGCTCTAGTTTATGCTTTTGATGCTATACTATCTCAATTACTGTAGTTTTGTAGTATATTTTAAAATCAGGAAGTGTGATGCCTCCAGCTTTGTTCTTCTTTTTCATGATTACTTTGGCTATTTTCAGTCTTTTGTGGTTACATACGAATTTGAGAATTGTATTTTACTTTCTGTGAAAAACGCGAGTAGAATTTTGATAGCGATTGCATTGAATCTATAGATGACGTTGGGTAGCATGCATATTATAATATTAATTCTTCTGATCCATAAACATGAGATATCTTTCCATTCATTTGTGTCTTCTTCAATTTCTTTTATCAGTATCTTGTAGCTTTCAGTATGTAGATCTTTCACCTTCTTGGTTAAATTTAAGTATTTTATTGTTTTTGATGTTATTGTAAATTGGATTGTTTTCTTTATTTCTTTTTCTGATCATTTATTGTAACTGATAAACACAACTGATTTTTGTATGTTGATTTTGTATCCTGCAACTTTACCCAATCCATTTATTAGTTCTAACAGTTATTTGGTGTAGTCTTTAGGGCTTTCCATATATAAGATTAGGTCATCTGTAATTAGAGACAGTTTTACTATTCTCTTTCTGATTTAGATACTCTTTCTTTCTCTCTCTTTATTTATCTTCCTTCCTTCCTTCCTTCCTTCCTTCCTTCCTTCCTTCCTTCCTTCCTTCTTTCCTTCTTAACTGCTCTGGCTAGGATTTACAGTACTATGGTGAATAAAAATAGTGGGAATGGGCATCCTATCTTGTTCCTCATCTTATAAGAAAAGCTTTCAACCTTTCACCATTGACTGTGATGTTACTTGTGGTCTTGTCATATGTGGCCTGAATTATGTTGAGGTATGTTCCTTCTATACTCAGTTTGTTGAGTTTTTATCATGAAAGGATGTTGAATTTTGTCAAATGACTTTATGCATCTACTGAGATGATCATGATTTTTATCTTCATTCTATTACTATGATGTAATTATAATTATTAGTGAGTAGTATTTAAATAATGTTAAACTACTTCACTTGTATATATACTAAACAACACAAAGATGGTTTCTTCCATATTAAAAACTATTTTTTAAAAAACATGGTCAATGCAAAGGCTTTCTGCTTAAGACACAGTTAGTTACCATTTTGAAGTGAAATAAGGTTCTGTATTCCTTCAACATTCACGTTAGTCAGGATTTCCTGATGAGAAAGCTATTGCAACAATGCAGGATGTTATTTGAAAAAGGAATGTAGAAAAAGATTTTATTTGAAAGGTCTTAAAACATAAGTTCTCAAATTTAACTTTCAAATGTAATTTTCAGTATGTTGAATTTCAACAGATTATACCTTCAAATTTTTTGTAGCCTTTTGTATAGTTGCGCTTATTAAACATGTAATTCTGTTTTATTTTGCAATGTTATCTTCTCTTTGGTATTAAATTATTCTCAAAATTTCTTGGAAATATCTTCTACATTTCATGAACTAGTCTCACTTCAGAATTAGATTCTCGGGTATTAAAAAGACTTATTCCAAAAAAAAAAAAAAAAGACTTATTCCTGTTCTGTTTCCATAGTCTTTAGAAACATTTGATTAATTGGAGTCTATAACCAATACTAAAATTAATCAGTCACAAAACTAATTTAAAAACCTGAACTTTATATAAGATTATAAACTGTAATGGGTCAGGTGAACATGTCCAATGTAGTCCCCTTTCTGTTCCTTTAAGAATGAAATAATTTGATTGCATTATGTAATAAAGATTTGAAAACAGTGTCAACTTGTTTTGAGTTCAGAGTTTTAGGCAAAGAGTAACATAAAAGCTCAATTAAGCCAATGTTCTTAGATCAGAACTGTCTACAATTATTCATCCATATTTCTTGAGAACTCAGAGTTAAATCCAACTTTTTAACTGGTGAGTAGAATGCGGTTGGAATATTTGGTTGCCAAGGTATTGAAAAATAATAAATCTGTTGATAATTAAATGGAATGGAAACTTCTATTTTGATGCAATTAAGGTATTTTGTCTATAATCTAATAGAGACACTTTTGTGCCCTATAACTCTTGTTCCCATCTTGTTTACATTCCCTACATAGCTAGGCTTTTGTTCTGGAGAGCAAGAATTCTAGGCCATCTTTGCAGAGCTTTACCCAATTATTCTAGAAATGTCACATCAAGAGAAATAATATCTGCCATGACTTCACCACCAAGTTTTTGATCTGCTATTTTAATTTCTCAAATAAAGAACATTGTAGTAGTTATTTCCACTTCTTTAGAGCAGAACATTTAACCTCTTCAGATAATACTGATATTCCCAAAAAGCATGGTTTTTGAACTAGTAAGATGGTAGTAGAGCACGACCCACCACGACATGGTTTTGTCCAACAAATGGTATCTGGAACAAATAAAGAGCTGCTAATTCCACCACGCTGTCTGTGGCTGACTTTTACTGCAGTATTGTTCATAGCTATTGACATTAGCTGTAGGTGTGGACTCTTACATGAAAGTATATCAGGAGAATCAATCTGCCATTGAATATGTGCTGAAAAATACATTCGAGTCTGCCTGGAGACAGAGCTACATTTGTTTATGTGTATAGGTCTGTATATGTGAGGGTATATCCATTCCCAGAGTCTCAGTTAGCTTCTTTAAATATTTGTGGTGTGCCCTGAACAACCCACGCATTTCCTTCACACGTGACAAGGACACCAGTCATGACACTAGTCCTGCTCTTTTATGCACTAATAATACAAGGGATAGTGCAGTTCATGGGAAAAATGGGTGTGAGGGAGTCGTGGATGTCTTTTGTAAGTGACTCTGCCAGATTGTAGTCAAAATTACCTTTGAACAATGCTGGACAGGGAGGGAGCTGCTTTTCTTAGTAGAGGAATTATAAAAATCTTGAATGTCTTTTGATAGATTGTTCAATAAGTTTTCAATAAATGTTAGCTTCTGTGTAGGTTGTGATAGTATTTTATTGTCAGCAATAAAGTTAGTAATAAAACTTGTGATATATTGTACAGCAACCCCATTTACAGTCTAAATTGCATCAGATATTTCTTGATTTCTATATAATGTATTTTAATTGCAATCTAATGCAGTTGCAAGGATTTGATTATGACTACTTAATCTCTCTTTTTAAAAAATTCATTAACCATCACTGATTTTTAGATTCAAAATATCTATAGTGACCTCTCTGGTTTTCTGTGATGTCAAGAGTTACTCTTTAAATGTGCTGGGATTTCCATGGATTCTTAATTTTGGAAGCCAAATTGTGGTGACTGAGTTGGTGGCCATTGGCCTTGAGACTTTTGATAGTCCTGTTGTCCCATCAGCGCCAGTCTGCCTGAAATGCCCTCTATTACATTTGCTTTTCTTTGGGTTAAAGCAGTCCTCATTTTTTTTTTTTTCTGAAGCATCCCTAACATCAGTGGAGAGAAATTACAAATTGCCATGAGATTGCTAGAATATCGAAACGTTGGCAGCAGCTTGACATTTCTTACAAGTCAAGTGTCAATGATCACATCGTACATTAATTTTACATTCTAGGCCATAACAATCCCACAGATATTTTAATATCCAAGAAGTGTTTCAATTTATATAATACCAACTAAAATTCTCTTCTCTTCTTCTCTTCCAAGACCTCTATTTGAGGAGAATATTTGAGCATATTCTTTAGAAATGCCTGTTAGAATTCTCCTTAAATACACACTATACACTAATCCCTTTAAAATGATTAGCTAATCTGAATACCTGATACGTCTTGTAGGAAATGATATATAGGACAAAGATGTTTGACAGAGGAGATACCATATAAGCTGGCTTGTTAGGAGTTTGAGAAGGAATATAGCAGAGAAGAGAGAGGGGTGCTCGTTGGCCAGGGGAAGTTGCTGCACATAAAATGGGAGAAAGCACTAGAAAGGAGTACCAGCATGGGGGTCATTAACAATAAACTTCACTCTTTTGCCTACTGTGAGTCTTTCCTGGTTCTTATATCCTAATAGGGAGGACTCAAGGAGTGGGTTCCTTGAGCCACAGAACAGAAAGATGACCTTTTATTCTTGCCTCTTTAAAAAACAGAAAACAAAATTTTCACATAAGTGCTTCGATATAAAATGTAAAAACTCAAAGGTAAAATTAGTCTTTCATCTGTTTTCTTCTATTAGCTAACAATTGAGTTTCTCTTTCAATTTCTTTTCTGCCTGTACCATTCAGCCAGGACGTGTTGTCTCCTGGCTATCAGGAGATGATGTAGTTGTGTTTTTGTGCTCTGGCACAAACTGTTTTCTCCAATTGGCCATTGTTTTCTGGAGAGACTGACTTCTGTGTACCAGAACTGGTGCAGTCTGGCATTTGGGCCTGGATGCCACCTCTCAGAACTGACGAGATGACATTTTGGCTGATTAATTAGATATGTTTCATAACCCGCTGCAGGGAAAGGGATATGAGAGCATTACATATTAGTGGCATCAAGCTTGATATTTTTGCATGTTTCGCTCTTGCAGTTAGGGAAGATGCCAACTTTGCTTCTGTTGCAATTTTAAAATGCTTAAGGAAACCTTCAAAACTAAAAGGAAAGCAATCTCTTAAAAGTAACACTGAAAATGAGTGTAGATATGATCTTTTTATTAATGCAGTTTGGTTTTTAAAGGAATCTTTCAATTTGTACAGTAGCAATATACCTATCTCTGTCAAACAGACTCTTGCAGCTGCATTTAAAACAGATTAGTACAGTTTATATGTTAACCTATGTACAGTGCCAAGATACTCATTGTAATAGACTGTGATACCTGCTTTTTGCATCATCTTATAGCAGAGTTTATTTGTGATTATTTAAATTACACACAACTCTTCAACATATTTTCTTTAATCTTTAAAACTGTGAGGAAGGCAGAAGGTTATTTTCATGTTTACAGAATAGCAAATGGCCCAGGGAGAAATTGCTGGAGCAAAGAACAAAACTAAGATAGTCTGACTTGGGTCCCTGCCAGCGTGTCCTTGGTGTACCTGGTCTTCCTAACTCTAGATACCACCTCTGAGTTCTCTCAAACTGTGCCACGTGAGCAATGATTATCTTTATATCTGTGTTGTTTTCATGGGTAACCATGAATGGGAGGCTTTAATGTGCTTTGTAGAGAGCGCACGATTTTCCTGGAAGAGATGCCATATCATGTGGTATTTAAGACTACAGACTCTGGAGCCAACTGTTGGACTTTTCTTAAACCCCAGCTCTACCACTCTGCAGCTGCATGACTCTGGGAAAGGTGACCGCCCTGGACCTTAGCTCTTTTTTTTTTTATTTTAATCAGTAAATCGAGAATAGGAAAAGTGCCTGTATCTTCATTGGGTTGCTGTGACAGTTGAATGAATGAATATACGTAAAGCACAAAAAAAAAAGACTCCCTGGGCAGAGTAAGCACTTTATGTGTACTATCATTATTAAAGCATTGCATTTTTACAGAGTGAATGTGACTTTGTTTTTCAGTGTCCAGAGGGGACTCATTATGTCTGCACTGTTCAGAACTGACTCCCCAAATTCTGCTGGCATAGTGAATATTTTTCCCTTGAAAGATCCATCTCTATCTGACAGAGTGTTCATTTCTTAGTCTTTAGTCTTAGTCTAAATTATAAACATGGTGTAGGAAGTAGAGCAGTGAATCGAAGTAGAGCATTGGGACTTTAGTCCCAGCTGAGTCATTTACCAGCTGTGACCTTGGGTCAGTCGCTAAACGTCATCAGGCTCTGCCTCTTTTCTCCTCGAGAGAAGGCTAGACGATAAAACTTCCAAATCTACTTATAAAATCCCTTTTCTGTGATTGAGGTGATGGGGGTAAGTATACTTTAACGAAATGTTAGGCAAACCCATCCTGATGCATCCCGCTTAGTTAAAGCCTATTATCAGAGGATTTAGCTGTTATTACGTAGGTAGGATTGGCAAGTACATGAGTAGGTTTTGAGGAATGAAATATTCTAAGGCATTTTTTTTTCCTAAGGCATTTTTTAACACAAATTTCCTCAGAGGCAAAACCATTTATCAAATTAAATAGTGTATCATGGAGCACATTGGATAAAATAGGTGACTTATCCTTTTGCTGAGTCTCTGCTTTGTGGAGGAACTCTCCAGCAATCAGTGTAAACCCCACATCCTGCACATTGTCCTCTGCAGTTTGGGGTTCCTTTACCACTGCAGTGAGAATGGAGAAGGGAGAGAAGAAGGACTCTCTCCTCTTCTGTCTGTGCTAGGGAGGAACAGGTTCTGGTTGCCCCACACTTGGTCCTTTGGGCCCCAGGGCTGGTATCAGCTTATATACTTCACCATTTTTTTAAAAAAAAATATTTTATTTACTTATTGGAGAGAGAGAGAGACAGAGAGAATGAGAATGGAGGAGGGGCAGAGGGAGAAAAAGAGAGAGAAATAGACTTCCTGCTGAGTAGGGAGCCTGACCCAGGGCTCCATCCCAGGACCCTGGGATCATGACCTGAGCCAAAGGCAGATGCTTAACCAACTGAACCACCCAGGCACTACATACTTGATCATTATTAATGAAGAACTAAAATAAGGAATAAAAATAAGGAGAAAAAAATCTTCCTCAAGCACTGATGTTACTGACAGCTGATGATTTCCTGTGATCCTCATATGCTTTTTGTTTTGATTGAGCCTCTAGAGCCTCTTTTTCTCCATCAGCCAGATGGGAACATTGTCTTTAGGGTGATGGAAAAGACAGAAGGAATGTGGGTAATAATAGTTTATTAAAAGGCAGATTGCAAGGGTAACCCAGTATATAAAACCCCAGCTTACCAAGCATAACAGTGTGTGATTTACTTTACAGAAGATGTTTTACTTTTTAAGTTCCTGTACACTGAGTGGCTGATTTAATTTTCAGTTCTTTGAAGGACTTCTCCTTCTTCCTTCTTCTTCTCTTCTTTCCTCGTTTTCTCCCAAGCCTGGGAATGCTGGGCCTGGGTGGAACAGGAGTCGCAGCAGTGTGCAAAGTCTCAGACCAAGGTGAGGGAAGAGTGCACCGTCCTGGGGAATGCAGAGAAGGGCCCCCTGAGGTTGTTTCTTACTACAGGAATCTCAAGAGGCTACCGGCAGCCACAGAGCTGATGGGGAAGGCTCAGGTTGAGGTCCTTGGCTTAAAGAGCAAAGACCCTGGACAGTGCTACTAAAGAACTTGGGGATAATCCTTGAAAAAGTGAGCTCTGAAGGTCTGGGTCCATTTTCTTACTGAGCAGCAGCACTTAATATATAGAGTGATGTCACTCAGGATATGCCTGGTCCATAACTTTCTTCTTTGGTGTATATTTCTACTGTTTGTAGGGCCAAGGAGATCTGTTGAAGAACGCCAAGAATGAAGCTGTAGAAAACATGAAGCAGATCCAGCTGGCATGCTTGTCTTGTGGACTTAGTAAAGCACCCAGCAGTGGTGCAGAAGCCAAGAGCAAACGCAGCCTGGAAGCCATAGAGGAGAAGGAGAGTGGCGAGGAGAACGGGAAGCTGTGACCCTGAGCAGTACTGAGATGCTCACCCATCCTTCCCTTTGAGGACTCTGGTTTTTCTTTCTGGTTTTCTTTCTTTAAGCTTTTTAGAAGTTCACAAAAAGATGCCCTCTATAAGGTGTTGGACATAGAGAGATATTTTCACAATGTCAGTATTTTAATGTAGTTAATTTATCTAAGTTAAAACCTTTAGTAGCAGTGTTTAAAATTCTGAGATGTATGTACATACCCATGTATGGTTGTGGGTGGGAGTGTGTGTGTATGTGTGTGTGTGAGAAGACAAAGAAAGAAGAAGGAAAGAAACAAAGAAAGAAAAAAGAAAGAAAGCAAGAGTGACAGTGAGAGAGAGAAACATTGAGAAAGATTGTGATCCTATGAAAATCTATTCTATGTTGCATTATTCATTTAGTAAGTTATTACTTTATCATTTTGGGGCAAATTTGTTAATCTGAAATTCTAAGGAGCACTTACTATAACCGGTTGCTGTGTTTAATTTTACTTCTCTACCTTTGTCATTTAATTTAGAGAGCTTAACATAGGTTATTATCAAAGGAAGCCAAATTTACCAATGCATAGATGTTTTGATAGATTAAATGTAGATTAGAAAAATTCCTAAGAATCACAGTAGAAATAAAAGTGACTAAAAGGTAAACAAGTGATCAGAATTTCTGAGATCAGCAAAATCATTTCTTCAGTTGAAAACTCTTTAAACTATTTATTAAATAAAATAACTTTTTAGAAAGTTGTTTTCTAGTTGTTTAATAAACATATATGATTTCAATGGAAAAGCTGATCATAAATGAGTTTATACCCACCCATGTGGAACTTTGAAACACAGTGAGAGCTCTGTTGTAATTAGGATTTTGATGTGACATTACTTTCAGTCATTCTTCCAAACTGGGAGCCTAGCATTCATTTTTTAAATGCACATGAGCAGTTAGGAGGCTTGTCTTTGATTAAATATAATTTATTGTACTAAATTTGAATTTAAAGACATCATTCAAACAATGCCACATTATCAGGCTGAGCTGATACAAATTCTGTGGATCAGATGACATGTTTGTGATGATTTAAGAACTAACTGATTACAAATAAGATATGGTTTTAATACATGAACAAAAACATACACACAAAAGAAGCAAACTTAATTAGGGTACATTTATAATTGCATCTAGATAATTTTTACCCTAATATCTTCATAAAGTACTTGAGTGTAATATGTTTGTTACCTCCAGAAGAACTAAATGTTCTATGGTTATGAAAATATATTTATTTAAAACATTGCTTTTATTTTGAAAAGCTTCTTAATTAATTTGATTAACAAATACGCTAGTTTTGGGGGAACCTAGGGAAGTAATTGTTGACATTTTGCAAATATAAGCATCTTCTATAGCTACCGTGTTATTTCTGACTTCTTAACACTATTATGTTCATGTTGCACATTACTGAAAGTAAAGATATGAAACAACACTTTTATTGTTTTCTTTTATTGTCACTTCATTGAAAAGACAAAAAAATAATGAAAATAATGAAATATAATGATATCATATTAAAAATGTCTCAAAGGGTATGGTATTTCCATGGACCAAATATGATGAAATATCTCCTTGGGTTTCAAACGGGGAATTTGGGGAGACACATGAGCTCATTGTAAGACAGGTTTCCAATGGTGCTATGATCACCTAAAAAAACTTCTTTACCCTCCATTAGACTTAACCTACACAGTAAAAGGAATAGTGGGGGATCCCTGGGTGGCACAGCAGTTTGGCGCCTGCCTTTGGCCCAGGGCGTGATCCTGGAGACCCGGGATCGAATCCCACATCAGGCTCCCGGTGCATGGAGCCTGCTTCTCCCTCTGCCTGTGTCTCTGCCTCTCTCTCTCTCTCTGTGACTATCATAAAAAAAAAAAAAAAAAAAAAAAAAATTAAAAAAAAATTAAAAAAAAAAAAGGAATAGTGGAATGCAGGTATCTAACCTCCTTATGATAAAAAGGAGATGATAGAGACCCACTTTACGTGAGCCAATTGGTTGGTTTTACCTGTGGACCTCTTCACCTCCCTGAATTTTATTTAGAGAAGTCTGTGCCATTACTGGTGGTACGGAGAGGGGGGAAGAGAAGGTAAAGTGTGAAAGCTCTAAAAGAATATTATTAATTTCTTTACTTGAGACTCAAAGCCAATTCTTAAAAGTGTCTTCCCTAGTTCATTCCGTTTGTTCTGGAGCTCCACTCACATTTAGGAACTTGCCCAAATGTTCTTGAACTGGTTTTGTTTTTAGCTTAAATAAATTAAATTTGGGAAAAAAAAAAAAAAAGTATGCTTGAGAGTGATATGGGTTCCACATCATCTAACGCTACTTCTGACAAGGTTGTCTGCTATTCTCTACTCCACTGCATTGAGTTTGATTGATACCCAGTGAGTGAGGGGTGGAGCAGGGTGCAGCTTTAGATTTTGAGAATGGTCTTGCCTCTGGATAGAATAATAAAAACATATAAAACTTTTTACATTATTACGTCCTACCAGTGTCTGTCTTCTTTCCAGCCTTGTAGTGCAGTAGAAAAATCCTCTGTCTGTCCACTTAGCTTTTGACAATGCTAGGAAGATAATGGTAGATATTAACTCCATTTTTGTTTATCAATGTTTATATTACCAGGGAGATTTGAAGCATGGATGGTATATACTATCACTGACAGAGCCACCGATATAGTAAATGGAAGAATCAACTTTGGATTCTCATTTGTCTGATTCTACGTGCGAAGAGTATTTGTTCAGTGGTTTTGGTTTTTAATTTAATTTTCAAAATTTTAGGGATCCCTGGGTGGCGCAGCGGTTTGGCGCCTGCCTTTGGCCCCGGGCGCGATCCTGGAGACCCGGGATCGAATCCCACATCAGGCTCCCGGTGCATGGAGCCTGCTTCTCCCTCTGCCTGTTGTGTCTCTGCCTCTCTCTCTCTCTCTCTGTATGACTATCATAAATAAATTAAAAAATGTTAAAAAAAAATTTTTCAAAATTTTAAACTAACCACAAATGAAAAGAACTTTATTGTATTATTTGATAATAAAATACTAATGATCAATATAAACATGTAAAAAACAGAGATGTAAAAAAAATCACCCACTATTAACATTTAGATTTATACTTCTTCAGACACTTCAGAGTTTATGCACATATCTAAATATGCTTTGATTTTTTTTTAAGATTTTATTTATTTATTCGTGAGAGACACAGAGAGAGAGAGAGAGAGAAGCAGAGACACAGGCAGAGGGAGAAGTAGGCTCCCTTCAGAGAACCTGATGTAGGACTCCTTCCGGGAACCCGGGATCACGCCCTGAACTGAAGGCAGATGCTCAACTACCGAGCCACCCAGGCATTCCAATATGCTTTGATTTTTAAGAAAATTGAGGTGACATTATATAAAGTGTTTCTGTAATAATCATTTTACACAATAAAGACAATACATCATGAATCTCTGTCAGTAAGTAAATATGTACATTGGAGTTCTTAGCCTTTTAATTGAATCTAGTCTAGTAATAATGTATTTTATTTGGCCACTAAATCTTTTAAAAAAAATTTAAATAGTAGACAGCTTTTAAAAATCAGGAAATTTGAGATAAAGATCTAATTTTCTCCTTCTTCTAAAGGAGTAAATATTCTGATGATACTAGACACACTTCCACACCACCCCACTTCTTACTTGTCATTAATTAATTGGAGCCGCCTTCTCCAAGAGGGTCATGTGTTGGCCAGGTTGCCAAAGAGCTTCTTCAGTCATTTGTGTTACACTCTGCCTCTGTAAATGTCTTAGGTGTTGATTCTTGATCCAGATTTTTGTTAGTGTCTTATTATGTGGATTATCATAACATATTTAACCAATCCTCTATTTTCTCTCCTAATTTCTTGTCATATAGGCATTGCAGTGATGAAAATCCAATTTTCCAAAGTGGCTCAATTTTTTTCTTTAGGATAAATTTCTATAAGTAGAATGGTTAGGTCAAAGGATACATAGACTTTTTAGAGATTTTGAGGTATATTGCCAATAGTCTCCAAAAAAAATGTATGCAATTTAAATTTCCACCAGGAGTTTATGAGAATACTCAAATCTTGGCTGATACTAAATTTAATTATTGTTACTTAGATCTTTGCCAATCTGCAAGATTAAAAACTTTTTTCCTTGTATCTACTGTCTAGGGAGAGTGAACATATTAGTATGTTCATTGACTATGGATAATGTCATATAGATAGTTATGAGTTTTCTGATCATTTTTGAGTGGGGTGGCAACTTTTAATCCTTTTATTATTATTTTCAAGAGGTATTTACTTAGTAGGAATCTTAACTCTGTGTTTTTCATATTTGTTACTAATGTCTTTTGATATATAGATCCCTAATTTACTCCGTTATGATTTTTTTTCTTTATGATTAGTGTTAAGACATCTTTGTCTTCCTATGCTCATGAAAATATTCTCCTATATTACCTGTTAGTAGCTTTCTTGGTTTACATTTTACATTTAAATCTACAATCCTCCTAGACTTGATTTTTGTGTATAGTGTAAGGTAAAGGTCATTTGTTCTCAGCATGGATAATCAGTTGGCCCAGCTTATTTACTATAGACTGTCCTCTGTCCACAATTCTGTAATGCTACCGTTCTAAAAAATGAAGCACTCTTGTATGTTTGCATCCTATTTCTGGAATCTTTGTTTGGTTCCATTGGTCTGTGTCTGTCCTGGCAACATTACTGCACTGTTTAATTATGATAGCTTTGTAATGTTTTGGTGTCAGAGAGAATAGGCCTCCTTACTTTTCTTCTTCTTCAGCATTTCCTCCATTATTTTTGGTTCTTTGCATTTCCATATATCAATTCCTGTTGGATATCTTCTGGAATTTTTATTGGTAGTACATTGAATGGGTATATTATTCTGGGTGGTTTGAACATATTCACATTATTGAATATTCCAATCCATCTGTGAGATATATTACTCCATTTACTCAGGACTTATTTAATTTGTCTTAATATAGTCTTATAGGTTTCTTTATAAAGGTCTTGCACATCCTTCAGTAGATTTATTCCTAGATATGTGATATTTTCCACGCTATTAGAAATAGTATCAGTTTAAAATTTAAATTTCCAAATTGTGGTATGTAGAAACTATATTAGATTGGTTTCTAATGATCATGTATCAAGTGAACTTGCTAAACTACTTATTGATTTTAATTATCTATTTATTATTTTGGATTTTATAGGTACATAATCATGTCATCTGCAAATAATGACAGTTTTGCCTTTTTCTCCTTGACAGTTTTGCCTTTTTCTCCTGATCCTTATGCATTTTACTTATGTGTTTTATCTGTTTTTCTTGATTTGTAGAACTGGTTAAAATCTCCAGTATAATATTCAATAGAAGTGATGTTAGTAAACATCCTTTCTCATTCCCAATCTCAGAGGAGTTTTGCAGTATTTCATCATTATTTATGATGTTTACTCTAGATTTTGGTAGATTCCATTGGGGAATTTAAAATTTTTTAAATATAATTTTTGCCATTTATATGTAGATAAAACTATAAAACCTTTGGAAGAAAATATAGGAGAAAATTTTGTGATCCTGGGTTAAGACTATGAATTTTAGATATGACACCAAAAACATGAGTAACAAAGGAAGAAATAAGATTGAGCTTCATCAAAATTAAAAACTTTTGTACTTCAAATGACACCATCAAGAATGTGAAAAGACAATTAATAGAATGAGTTTACAACTTGTATGTCTAATAAAGGACTGCCATCCAGGATACATAAAGAATCACTACAACATCATAAAAAGACAACCCAGTTTTAAAAATAGACAAAAGATCTGAATAGACATTTCTTCAGAAAAGCTATACAGATGGGCAATAAGCACATGGAAAGATGCTCAACATCATTGATCATCACAATGAGATACCACTTCTCATCCACCAGGATAGCTATAATAAAAAGATGACAGATAGTAACAAGTGCTAGTGAGGATGTAGAGAAAATAGAACCATCATACCCTATTAGTAGAAATGTTAAATGGTTCAGCTGCTTTGGAAAAGAGCCTGGCACTTCATCAAAAGATTAAACATAGAGTTACTATGTGACCAGCAGTTCTACTTCTAGGCATATACCCAAGAAAAATGAAAATATATGTCCACAATTGGTCATAGCAGCATTATTCAGAATAGCCAAAAAGTGGAAACAATTCAAGTGTCCATCAACTGATGAAAGGATAAAAAAGATAGTGTATCCACAAAATGGGTTATTCAACAATAAAAAGGAATGTAGTACTGATATGTTACAACATGAATGCATCTTGAAAACATTATGCTAAGTTAAGGAAGCCAGGCACAGAGGCTACATATGGTATAATTTCATTTGTATGAAATGCCCATAATAGGAAAATTTGTGAAGATGAAAAATACTAGTTTTTGTCAGAGGCTGGGAGGAGGTAGGATGGGGAATGACTGCTGATGGGTATGTGGTTTCTTTTTGGGGTGATGAAATGTTCTGGAGGTAGATACTGATGATGGTTGCACAGCTTTGTGAATGTACTAAAAAATACTGTGTAGTTAAAAACGGTGAACTTTATGCTGTGTAAAGTATCAGTGAAAGAGTTACTTAAAAAAAAGAAGCCTAGAAAAGAGAGTTTACATAATGAGCTGAGCACCAGTGAACAGTGAAATAACTCCAAGAAATCTAACACATATGAAATTGGAGCACGGGGGTGGGGGGTGGGCAGAAAAAATATTTGAAGAAATAATGTCTGAGAAAATTCTTACTTCTAGTGAAAATTATAAGCCACAGATCTAAGAACCTTAAAAAAATCCCAAGGACCAGAAACATGAAGTAAACAACCAAGACATACTATAATAAAATTATTCAAAAGTAGTGATACTAAGAAAATCTTAAAAGTAGACAGTGAAATAAGGCATGTATGTATAGTACATAGAAAATTAGAAAGAGCAGCATTGTTTAGCATAAACCATGTAAGTGACATGACAATGGAGCAACTTTATATACTAAAAGAGAAGCAAAAACTTAATTCCAGAATTCTATGCCTAGGGAAATTGCCATTAAAAAATAAATGTGATATAAAGAATCTCAAAAGATGAAAGAATTCATCACCAGCACACTTGCAGTACAAGAAATGTTAAAGGAAGTTACAACTTTGTTAAGTGATCATTTATTAAGTAGACTCCCAAGGTGTTGCATCCCTCCACAGAAGGCCACAAGGGAATCTAAGTAGAGAAGTCTATTACTTACAAGTGTTGGAAAATGTATGTGGCATCCCCTTAATAAGGGACCATGAGGAGGTCAAGGCAGGGTGCAGGCGGGAGGAAAGAGGGAGACCCAGTGTCCATGTCTTTATTTTCGGTATCAGGTAGCGAGCTTTGTGGTTCTTGGGCTAAGGCTGGATTGGCCAATTCAAAAGAGGGGTTTTGGTAAGCTTTGTGGGGGGTTTTATCTACAGGGCACACAAAAGAAGGCTCTGGAAGGTGAAGAGACTGTTTATCATGAGGGTGGTTTGGGGGAATTATATCAGGAACATGTATTTACTTAGAACTCTGTGGGCTGCTCTCTGGAGCATGCATTCAAGGAAGGGGCTAGTGACAGTTCAAGGCCCCCACAGGCCTCCTGGCCACACAAAGTGTATGCTGAAGCAGCACTATTATGGCGTGGTTTGACTAAACTTTCAATAGAATTTCTCCAGACTGGAGGAAATGACACCAGATGAAAATATGGATCTACACAAAGGAATAAAGAACCCTGGCAATAGGAACTACAGAGGTAAATAGATCAAAAAGTGTATTACTTAAATCTCAAAAAGAAAAATGACTATCTAAATGAAAAATAGCAAGGTAATATGAAATTTGTAAAAGATATAAAAGGAAAATGTATGATGAGATTAACAGCACATTGATAGAGAGAAAGGCTCCAGTACTGTGAAATAGTATGATACCACTTGAAGGCAGATTGTGATAGTGTACTCTAAACTGTAAATCAACTACTCAGACAAGAAAGCAAAGAGCAATAACTAGTAAGCCAACCGAGGAGCTAAAATTGAATCAGAAGAATATTTTTTAAAAGATTTATTTATTTATTTATTCGTGATAGACATAGAGAGAGAAAGAGAGGCAGAGACACAGGAGGAGGGAGAAGCAGGCTCCATGCCAGGAGCCTGATGTGGGACTCAATCCCGGGACTCCAGGATCGCCCTGGGCCAAAGGCGGGCGTTAAACCACTGAGCCACCCAGGGATCCCAGAAGAATATGGGAATTTGGAATTAATTTGGGAATTAATTAATTAAGAATATGGGATTAATCTGGGAATTAATCCCAAAGCAGGCAGAAATAGAAAAGGAAAAAAAAAAAGAAAGAAAGAAGAGATGGAGAAAAAAAAAGAAGAAAGAAGAGATGGAGAAATAAACAACAACTAGCGACATGATTCTCTTAAAGGCTAACCATGTCAGTAATCACATTAAATGTAATTATATAAATAAAATTGTCAGATTGGATAAAATAAGACTAAGCTGTATGCTGTCTATAAGAAACACACCTCAAATAGAAGGACACAAGCAGGTTAAAAGTAAATAGATGGGAAAGATATATCATGCTAAACATGAATCAAAAGAAAACTGGAATGGCTATATTAATATCAGTTGAAGTAGATTTCAGAGCAAAGAATGATACCAGGGAAACAGAGAGCCATTTCATAGTGATTAAGGAGTCACTTCATCAAGAAGATGCAACAATTCTAAATGTTTATGTACCCAAAATCAGTCCTTCAAAATATGTGAGAGAAAAGTGATAGAATTGCCAGAAGAAATGCACAATCATATGATTTTAGGCAGATTTTTCAATATACTTTCCTTAATAATTGATAGATCAAATAGAAAATAAATATGGAATTAGAAGATTTAAATAATATCATCAACTACCTTGACATAATTGACATACGACACTGCAATCAACAATGGCAGCATACATGCTTATTTCAAGTGTACAGGAATGTCTACCAAGGGGACCATTTTCTGGGTCATAAAACAAGTCTCAATAAATTTAAAAGGATTAGCATTATACAAAGTGTGTTCCCTGACTACAAAGGAGTAACATTAGCAATCAATAATGGAAAGACCTTTGGAAAATCTCCCAATATTTGAAAACTAAATGAAGCACTTTTAAATAATTCATTAGTCAAAAAAGAAATAAAAAAGGAACTCAGAAGGTATTTTGAACATAAGTGACAAATCATCAAACTTCATGGAACAACACTAGAGCCATTCTTGGGAGATTTATAGCAGTTAATATCTGCACTAGAAAAGAAGGGAATATGAAAAGTTTAGGCCTGTGAATTCTACAACTTCCTTGGAAGACACAAACTGCCAAATCTCAAAATAATTAGAACAAGTAAAAGAGGTTAGACAAAAAGTACGTACTGCATATCCAATAATATAAATGTTTGGAAGTGCAAACTAATGAATCGTGACTGATCAGTGGTCACCTGGGGACAGTGGGGGTGTGGGGGCTCAAAGTGGCACAAGGACACTTTCAGGGAGGGTGTATATGTTCATTATCTTGGCTGTGGTGATGGTTTCACAGGTTATACATAAAACAAAATGTAATTAAATTGTATGCTTTAAATAATAGAGCTTGTATGACATTATACCTCAATAAAGCAAATATCTCTAAATTAATAATAATTTTGAGGCAGCTATACTTATTTTCATTTACAAGTTAATTTTACCACTGCCTGTATGTTTGCTTTTTTTTTTTTTTTCCTTGATGTTCAGGACTTTGTATATTTTCAGATAACAATCAATTTTATTTTTATTTGGGAAATAGTGAGTTCGTAGAATTAGGTGACTTTTTAGCTTATAAATGCTTTATTTTTGCATTTTCCAGCATGTGTTGTGTGTGCATATGTGTGTTTAGGAACATATTTGCTTTTGTCACTGCTTTAGTCTCTTTAGGAACAGCATTTGGCCTTATCATCATCAGATCTTTTCTTCTTCTTTTCTCTAATCATGATACTTTTCTGCGAATCCTGGGAGGGCTTTTTGTGACTTTCCTTTACAAAAAAAAAAAATTCCATATTGTATATTGTCGATACTGCTGCTTAATATTTGATCACATTTTTCATTTCAAAGCATTTCTTTTTTATCTTATCCAGCTCTTTATTTAAATTCCTGCTTGGCTTTCAGACAGCTTTCCCCCTTATGATCTATCTTCTGATCCCATCTTTTTTTTTTAAGATTTGATTTATTTATTCATGAGAGAGAGAGGGAGGTAGAGACATAGGCAGAGGGAGAAGCAGGCTCCATGCAGGGAGCCTGACGTGGGACTGGATCTCAGGACCCCGGGATCACACCTTGAGTCAAAGGCAGATGCTCAACCACTGAGCCACCCAGGCGTCCCTGATCCCATCTTTAATAGTTAGCACTTGCCCTATGTTCTATGTGCCACATACTAAGAGCTGACATGCGTCAGCTCATTTAGTTCTCAAAACTGTCTTAGGGATCGATATTATTTCCAGTAGAAGGGAAACCAGGGCTGAGAGACTGTTCAGTTATCCATTGCTGCATAACCAACTGCCCCCAAACCTCCCCATTTAGAGAATGGAGCCCATTCATTTTGTTCCCCTATCTGCAATTTAGGTAGGGCTTAAATGGGGGGTACCCATCTCTGTCCTACTCGGTGTCAATTGGGATGATTTGAAGGCCAGGGGCTGGAATCATTTGAAGACCCGTTCTCACCCAGGGCCAGGAGTTGGTGCTGGCTGAGACCTCAGCTGGAAGACTTACAAAGAGCCTCTGCACGTGGCCTGGGCTTTCTCACAGGGTGGGTGTCCCTTGAGAGAGCCAGCCAGGACAAAGCCATATCACCTTTTATGACCTAGCTTTGTAAGTCACGCAGCACCATTTCTACCACATATACAGTCATATTGATTTACTTTTCTGATTACTCTTGCCATATTTTAGTCAAACTTTTCTTTTTTTTAAAAGAAATGACATGACCTTATTCTTCGCGTTTAGGTTGGGTGTTACTAAAGTGCTTACTTAAAATTCAAGTGAAGAACTAAATTTATTGTCTTAACCTGAAGGACCTAATGTTACTTATTTAGTGATCTGGTTATCTTAGAGTAAAGGACTTGAGACTAAGTCAAATCTCAAGTGCTCCTAATGAGAACACAACTTATGGTAATAAAAATGAATGGTTTGACATGGTTTATGGATTTCACTCCTAAGTGGTACAGTGCTTTGTTTTGCAACAGTATTATGTTTTTGTGAGAGGCTTTATAATCCTCATTTGGCGTTTGGGGAAACCCAGACATATTTCTTCGTCTATGGGACCCTAGGAGTTCTACTTACTGGCTCTTGATTTGGTGACTTTTCATTCCTCTACAGCTATTTAGCAGTACCTTGTCAATAAGATAAAGTAACTGGAATAGAAACTCATCCAAAATATGTGTAGTTCATAGTCAATTTCAGCTTAAAGCCAAGGAAGCTCCAAGGATGCAATGGAGGGGATTACTTTTCTTTTCTTTTTTTTTTTTTTTGCATATTTTCACTACGGTGAACAGGTTATTGGCAGCCTGGTGGCATGAGGCATAAGTGGACTTTCAGGCTCTAAATCCTTTCTAAACTCCTTTAATTTCCCCAGGCCATAATCTGAGTGTATATTTGGATATGTTGGAATATATATGAATATATATTAATGTATGTATTTTGTTTGGAGATTGGCAGATTTGATGCTGGCATGTTGACATTTGGTGTTTGCAGTTGTCTATTTACAGATATGCCATACAAATATTGTCATCTCTTCCATAGTCTCTTTACAAAATATAATGTATAAATGCTTCGATGTTAGGGTCACGAAAACATACTAACAACTCCTGGCACAATGCTTAATAGTCCTTTTTATCTGTCTGTTACTTATGCAGCCACGGACTTCAGCATTTCTTAACAAGGAATTCATAATTACTTGTTGGGTAAAACAAACCATTGACGTAGGAAAGAATAACAGTAGCTTTTATAAGAATATTGTACAGCACTTCTTATCTCTAAGGAAAGCAATGTGACACAGCTGGATGGAAAAGAATGCTGTTCAAATAAAATCTCAAGGGCACTGTAACTGTTCAGTGGCTAGAAATTTCGCTCAGTAGCTAATATTAATGTCCTATATTCTTAAAGTTCCCTTTATCTGTTTCACTTAGATGTAGTGGCTGCTAGTCAGCACATATGGTATAAATAATTGGAAAGGCCAGATTTTAGGTTTTCTGTACAGTGTTCTTCATCAGTGTACCCATATCCAAGACCCCATGGGTTCTGGTTTATCTTTATAAAACCCAGTACTGCCAGAAGAGTGTAGAAATCCTACCACTTTGGTGAGAAAGCCTGAATAATACATTGGGTTTGCAATATTCTAGCCTCCTTGTCATCATATGTGGGGCAAGTTGCAGGGCACAGTACCTGTGAGGACCTTTATTCCTTCCGGTGGAGCAACGGGGGGACACAGGGGAAAAGGTCTCTCTCTCTGCACAGTCTTCCCGCTGCTTTCCCACCACCCCCTGGAATGGATGTTTTCCTGTGTTTCCATGATCTGTTCATCGATTCCCTCCTGAGCTCAGATTTTCAATTAGCCTCTCATGTAAGAGAAATACTAAGCTTTTTGGAAAATTTTTAAAAATCTCACTCACGGGCATCACACAAAAATAAATCATCTAATACTCTGGGCTTGCTCCTCCACCAAGTCAAATCCACTTTTCCCCTTGTACTATTTTCATTTGATTTGGCTCTTTCACCATTCATATTTCTAACTGGTTAATTCTTCTATTTTGCAGAGAAGCCGTGTCTTGGAGCCCGCTCCATGGGCCAGACAGCAGACCACCCTTCATTGTGAAACAAAGGGCTTTCACACATTGAAACTGTGCATTTTAGCAGTTGCCAGGTTAGGAGGATTTGCTTTTCCTTTTTTTATTTTTAGTTGAAATATCACAATGGATTTCTTTACTATCAACTAATTTCTCTTTCCTAGCAATTCAATTTAGTCACGAGGAGGAATTCGACGTGACAATTTAAGGAATTATAAGTCTACTCTTTAAAAAATCAAATTGTAAAAGAATATGCCTTTTAAATCAGTTTCTATGTTTGTTCATTTGTTAACGGTGTAGATTTTACCCTAATTTTTAAGTAGAGAACATTTTGACACCTGTGCGATTTCAAATAAATTTCTGAGTAAAGAAAATCTTGTTCATTAATTCTTTCTTGAACAGTTTCTAAATAATCGTGAAAATATATATTACAGAGATAGAATAACACTTTATGGATTATGAGCTCATTTTTCAGTCAGTGACAAATAGATTAGGTTCTTTCCTCAAGGTATGTGCAAGGAATTATAAAATGGCAATTCATCTCTGCTGTAATGTACAGAATAATGCTTCATTTCCTTCTATAGGTATAAACAAGCCTGCAGTTATTTTCTGCCTTGATGACTAGGAGAGGTTTAGAGTCAAATTATCACATAAGAAAGTTTTGATTTCTCAACTCCCACCCCCTCTTATCACCTGTTCTTTCTTCATTCTTTTGGCTCATTCTGGACGGCATCGCTGCCTCCCCAGCGTGTTGCCCCAAATCCCAGAGAGCCATCGCCATTCCATGCTTTCCCCCACACCCTTCTATCCAGTCTATCACCAACTCCTCTCACCAGCTCCATCCAAAAATCTGAATCTTCCTGCTTCCTTTTACCTCTATCACCTACCATCCACCATTGCCTTGCCAGGATTATTGAAATAGCTCCCAACTAGACACTTTAGTCTCTTTTTCTCTGCAGTAGTCAGAATTCATGAAAAAAAAAAATACACGTATGTGTATGCCTGCATGTGTGCATGTGTATACATGCATTTGTGTCTACATATATATGACATACATATATGATATACAGATTATTATATATATAATTGATTTAATTGTGCTTCATGTCTGTTTAAAACCCTCAAACAGATTCTGATTGTGCTTTGAATCCAAACTCACAGGCGTGACCCTCATGATCTGTAAGGTCTGACCCTGCCTCCCCACTGGCTCTGATGGACTGTGTCCCTGTTTGTGCCCCCTCCAAAGTCATGTGTTGAAGCCCTGATGCCCAGTGCGATAGTACGAGGAGGTGAGTCCTTGGGAGCTAAGTAGGCTCAGATGAGATCATGAGGGTAGAGCCCCCATGACAGGACTGTGTTTTTATTTATTTGTTTATATTTTATTTTATTCTTTTTAGGACTGTTTTTTTTAGAAGAGAAAGAGACTAGAGCTCACTCTTCTCCACCATGTGAAAACACAGCAGGAAGACACCTGCAGACTAGGAAGAGGGTCCTCACTAGGAACCAAACTGGCTGGAACCTTGATTGTGGACTTCCCAGCCTCCAGACCTGGGACAAGTAATTGCCCATGGTCTAAGCCACCCATTACATGGCATTTGTTCTAGTAGCCTGAGCTAAGACCCTGCCTTATCTCCTGCCCACTCCTCTGCCAGTATATTTCTACGTCCAATCCACAAAGCTTATTGCACTGGATTTTTCTTCCAGTGGCTGGTTGGTGTTTTTCATGTTATTTTGGACTCAAATGTCACCTTCTCTGACCACACAATCTGAAGTAGTGTCCCCAAATATTCTCTGGCTCATCACTGTTTATATACATGCATATGAATATATATTTTTTTTATTTGAGAGAGAAGAGAGTGCATGCAAGTGAGGGGGAGGGGCAGAGTGAGAGGGAGGGAGAGAATCTTAAGCAGGCTCCATACTCAGTGTGGCACTGATGCTCTGATGCAGGGCTCCATCTCATGACTCTCAGATTGTGACCTGAGCAGAAATCAGGAGTCGGACACTTATCCCACTGAGCCACCCATG
Source organism: Canis lupus familiaris (assembly GCF_011100685.1). Classification (NCBI taxonomy): domain Eukaryota; kingdom Metazoa; phylum Chordata; class Mammalia; order Carnivora; family Canidae; genus Canis; species Canis lupus. Next base: position 7,457,458 of record NC_049258.1, read on the forward strand.
TGTCCCACTATTTATACTTTTTGAGCATTGTGTTTATTTGCTGATTTCTTTGTTATTATCAGCCTTCTCTAAGGAAAACATAAACACTGTAGGACATGGACCTTACCTGTCTTACCGCTATATGCCTGGCTTCTAGCACAATGTCTGGCACATAGAAAAGAGCTTATAAATATCTGTTTCATGAAGGTTATAAGGCAACTGGTATGACATAATAAATTAATTAACAGAAATTGCATAGGAAAGATCATGTATACTTTGCTTCAGGAAAATCTTTGAATGCTTCTAAAGGATTCATACTGGAATTCTTTTATCTTCCCCGAGATCTTCTTTAAGGCCCAATAATTCTGCATTTTAAAACTAAACTTCTCAAACCCTCTTCTGTTTCTGTATAGCCTATCTCTGTGAAGAGAAGACTGATCTTTTATGACCCGAGTTCAATACAGTAGGCTGTTCCTTCTATAATAAGAGTAGATGGTGTTTTTCATGTTTATTTAATCAAAATAATATAATCTCCTTTCTCTTGTTTTTGGACTTGGTACATTGGAATAATGTGAACATTAGTGAATGTTAGGAAGCTAATTTACTTTAATTGGCTGTAAGAGTTAGCTCTGGGCTTCCAGATAACTTGGGCAAAAAGTGTGACAGAGTGAATACGAAAGCTTTCATGTAAAGCAGAGAAAGGTAATTCATTAGTAGAAAAAAATTCACGGCTCTGAACCAAACAAAAATCTGATTCAATACTATTTTGAATATCTATTATGTAGTAGGTACATTTATTGAGTGCATTATTGAACACCTATATTGTCCTACTGGGCACCGCATTTCACTGATCTCAGGCACCATAAATTGTAAGACGCACCACTATTCTATGTACTGCTTAGAAATAAACAAAATCCTGTCAATTTGACAATTGCATAACATCAATTAAAAGGCACATTCTGAATAAAAAATGGTAAAAATTATGGGTAAAGCTATTCTCGGAGAGTTTATAGTCAAAAAGGGAAAACAGAGATAAATAAGGTAATAAATAGTTTGATAAAGCAACAATAAAAATATATGCAAAGAACTTTTTCTTCCTGGTGGTTCACTTCTCTTCCCTGGAATCTGCTTCTAAAGAAACTACCTACACACAAGTCCTGTCTCAGTCACTGATTTGCAGGGAACCCAGAATAAGCTAGTTGGTATCAGGATTAGGTCTACAGAGTGGACCTTCACGATGTTATTCTAGAACAATCACTACTAGCCAAATAGCAACAAGTATCTATTGCTGGTGGTAAGTGGAGGATTCCTCACGATAACCTGCGGCATGCTGAAGGATCATAGTAAAAAAGAGTCATTTGCTGTAGATTAGGATGGGATACAGATGGGAAGTGAAGTAGTTGTTAGTAAAATAGTTAGCACCTGAATGGTATGGGGTATTGGCAAATGGATTATGGCACTGGCTGGGGAAATCTTCAAGAACAAAAACAACAGGCTCAGTTTAGCCATTGTCTACTCAGAGTGAACCATAACAGTCAAAGGTCCTTCACAGCAGCACTTAAAGAGATTTTCTGCTCATGAGACCACAGAGAAGACTGAGTTGAAAATCACGCCTCCACAGGAGGGCGGAGACTGAATGAGCAGGTGGGCCAGGTTTCCTATACAAACATGAGGGCCCTGATAAGGACCACTTGGCATGGGAACAGATGGGTGGATGGGTTCAAAGAAACTTGAAACTCCAGATCCTTCTGAACTCTGGGCCAGCAGCCGTAGCTTCTTCCTCTTGGTATAGGGTGGAAGAAAGCTGCCCTCCCTTTCCAGGATCTGTTCAAAGACCTGACCCGAGGACGATGCCTTGAAAGAAGACACTTGCCACCCTTCTCAGAGCCGCCCTTGCCTGGCCTTGTTCCTCTAGCCCAGTAAGTAAAGGAAGGCCTCTCTGTAGCTCAAGGGGGGAAGTGAGTTCTCCGGGAGACCATAGTTTACACACATTAGATCCAGCACAGCTAGGAGGTATAGTTCTATCTATACATATTTATTTATCTAATTTTTAAAAGATCTTTTTTATTTATTTGAGAGGGAGAGAGGGAGAGACGGAAAGCATGAGTAGGAGGGAGGAGCCGAGGGACAACAGACTCCCTGGTGAGCCTGGAGATGAATGTAAACTCCATCCCAGGGCCCAGAGATCATGACCTGAGCCAAAGTCAGATGCTTAACTGACTAAGCCACTCGGGCACCCCTCCAGCCATACTTATTTAAATAAATCCGAAACCACGTCATATTCTTTATAGCAAAGTATTTAATATCTGCGTTCTAAGTAGAGGCTTACAGAATAATAATATATCAGGTTGACCATAAGAGCTTTTGTCATCTTTACAGGTCAAAAATGGTTGAAGATTGGGAGTTTGGGCTGTTTCTACATGATATCTGGAAAGGATGAGCTTTCCTAAGAAGTGCAGGCTGGTGACGGGGTAGGGGGAGTTGGCCAGCGATAGCCCGGTCTTACAAACAAGGCTATCCTTTGATGATCTCTTGCACAGCCACCATGGGCTATGGAGCAGGCTTTCCTCTTGACCTAGGAACATGGTTTCATGGTAAAGAATAGAGACAAGACGAGTCGCAATGGCTTTGGTTTCTATTGCAGCAGGACCAGTCAGCTAAGTCCTTGGGAGCTTATTTGAAGTCCGAATTAGGACAAAATGCGCATGCAGGTTGGCAATGATGTCACTACTCTGGGACTTATAGGTACTATGATCATGTGAACCACAAAGTTTAATGCTACTTCTCTGTGGCATAGTGACATGCAAATGAGAGGTCTCCTGGCATCTTTTTTTTAATAAATTTATTTTTATTGGTGTTCAATTTGCCAGCATATAGAATAACACCCAGTGCTCATCCCGTCTAATGCCCACCTCAGTGCCCATCACCCAGTCACCCCCACCCCCCGCCCACCTCCCCTTCCACCACCCCTTGTTCGTTTCCCAGAGTTAGGAGTCTCTCATGTTCTGTCTCCCTTTCTGATATTTCCCACACATTTTTTCTCCTTTCCCCTTTATTCCCTTTACTATTTTTTATATTCCCCAAATGAATGGGTCTCCTGGCATCTTGAGAGTTCTTGTTACCTGCTGCCTTATACTTCAGAATTTAATGGTATTAAAATTTAGGTGATCTGTTGTTTTCTCTCATTTTGCTTTTCTGCAGTTTGTGTACTAGCTAAAACTAACACTAACTTCTGAGCCACATAATGGAGTACTGCTGTATTCTTTACATCTTGAGTTTTCCCTTACCCAGAGTTTTACCAGGTAAACCTATGAAAATGAGGTTGGTGTCTAAAAGGCTTGCTTTCCACTTAGCTCCTGTGGCCCTGGGAAACGTCATAGAATTTCTGTACTCATTTCCATGGCAACAGGCAACTCTATCACCAAGGACACTACTAGCTTTTTTCTTTAAGAAGGTTTGCTCTATATTTGAGATTGAAAGCCATCTTCTTTATTAATATTTATTTTTGGATGCATTGTGCTGCAGTATGACTACTGAGATGACTTTGTTGCATATACTTGAGATGGGAAGGCAAACAATGCCTCTTCACTAAGGAAGTATTTGTGATTGGAGGTTTTTGTATAGCGAGGCAGAAGAGACACAAAAGGAAGGGAGAAAGAAAATAAGTTAAACTGTAAATGGAATGGAATAACTGTAAATGGAATACACAAACCTACACACATATGCTCACACACACATCAACAACAACATGGACATCGTAGTATAATAAAGAACTACTCTGCATATGTAAGCTTCGAAATGGAAGGGTTTATTTTCAGCCATCTTGACTGTAAAATTCGTGTTGGAGATGAAAACCATCATCGGTGGTGTCTTTTTCACTGAGTGCCTGTGCTATAAGGGATAATGGCAAGGGTCACTGGGGCATGACTTCTTCTGTGGATCCCCATTATTTTATCACATTTTCTATGATGTGACATGAGGGAAGCAAATTAGTGGAGACATCACTAGATATAATCCATTAAAAGATTCTATTCCTTAGCTTGTGAAATGGAAACAAATATGAAAGGTGCACAGAAGAGAGCCTTAAAAAATAATCGATGCCTCTCCCACCCCCAGAGGCTAGTTTAGCATAAAACTCACCTGTAAAAAGATTTCTACATGATTTCAATGTGTGACCAAGACTGACTAAGCTAATCACCTTAGAGGTCATTAGCATTTTATTTGATAAAGAATTGTTTCATTTCAGAACAGTGGCATAATGTGAAGGGCAGGTTTGGGCCTGTTTAGGTTGACTGTCTTTCATATATTAGTGTCCCAAGGAGGCTGTAACAAAATACTACAAATTGGGTGGCTTAAGACAACAGAAATTTATTCTCTTGTAGTTCTGGAGGCTGGAACTTTGAAATCAAGGCTTCTAACAATCTCTGGCATTCTTGGCTTGTAGCTGCATCACTTTACCTCTATACTTATGTGGCACCAGTCACTGGGTTTAGGGCCCACCATAAATCTGGGATGATTTCGCCTCACAATTCTTAACAAATTATATCTGTGAAGACCCTATTGCCAAATAAGCTCACATTCTGAGGTTATGGGTAGCCATGAATACTGGGAGACGTTATTCAATCGTTATACTCAGCAACTGACACCTGGAGGCACTAGTCCTTCTTAGTGAGAAAAACGGTGCCCATATGTGTTGGGAGAAGATTGGCACAGAACGGTAGGAGCAGGTGGGAACAGGTGTCCAAGAGGCAGGTTTTCTGGGAGCCCTGACAAAACACAGGCAGGTCCTGAGGAAGGTTTCTAGGAGAACTTCTGGGGGATTCTAAGTAAGAAACAGGAGTTATGGAAATCCTTTTTGTCTCTCAAGACAATTAGTCATTTATAATAATAGTATAGTATAATAATAGTATAGTATAGTATAGGAAGGCTTTGTCTTTCTGTTTGTTCAAGTTGGTTCAGTAGGAGTTCACTGGATATTTGTTTTTTTGTAGGCATAATGTCTACACGCTTTGGGTGCATTGATAAAAAGCTGTGGGCTTACTGGTTGTAGGAGTTGACCACCTGGAGTGTGAAGTAAGTTTGTCTCCTGCCAGAGGAGCTACAAAGGCTTATGGGGATACCAGTTGTCAGTTAATGACAAGGGTTTTAAGCAGAAAAGAAATAATAAACAAAGGAAATGGGCAAAGGTTTTGACTAGGCAAAGAGAACCACCCCAAGGGTTTGAGCTTAACAGTTGCAGGAGTTTCCTTCTCCAAAGGACGGACCACATGGAGACATGATAGCCCTTGTTCCCCCAGAATATAAGAACAACTCACAGGTGTTGGTAGGTGGGAAGAAATCAGTTACTGTCCCCAGGAAGAAGAGCTATTCCTGGGGACGAGTTTTTGCTGGAAGGTAATGGAGGCGGAGAAGGTGAAATTGCCGGGGTTGTTTGGAAGCACAGAGTCATCCACAGGGTTGATAGTATAGAGACAAACTCAACAAGGCATAACTTCACAATTGGCAACTAAGGTTAGATAACTAACTGAAGCAATGTTTCAGGGGGCTTTCCATTGATGGTCTGGTAAACCTCAGATATAGATCAATTGTGTCTGGGTCTAATGCTCTAAAAATTTGCTTTTAAAGTTTCAGAAAGAAAAAAAAATAGCTCAATGCAACTTCTTTTAGAGAAGTTATTCTTTTATATGGTTATCTAGAAATTAAGCAAATATAGATTGCTTTTATGTACCTGTGACTTTCTCATTAATTTCAAGTCACTCACAGTTAAGAAAATACCCTAATCTATCTATATGTACCATGGTTCCAGGTATTTCTCTCCACCTTCCTATCGCTTTATATCTTTGTGCTTGGACGACGCCTTACAGCCTTTGCTGAGCCTATTCACCTGTACATGTATTCCTATTTGCCTATAATGGCCTCCTTGTTAGAGAGGAGACTAAACCAAATGAAATAGCTTAAGATAATGGCGTTAGGTCACATTGTACAGGCTTTTCCATTAATGTTATTTAATTACCATATCAGGTTTCAGAGTTGGTAGTGATTATATTTTCTTCCTAATTAAAATAAGCTCAGGAAAGTATAGTGAAAGGATCTGGCCCAATTTATTTTGGAAATTTTCTGGTGAATAACCTCAAAAGACTTTCTAACTGTTGGATATGCAAGGTGGGGGCACTTTGAAGGTTGACTATAACTGGTGGGGGTACTTTCTTTGTACCCTAGTCTGTTGCAATGTCCGTAGAGGTCAGGATGTTTCTCCAGGCTCCTCAGCTTGTGGATACAAATGGAGACCACTATAAGTAAAACAGCCCATATCTTTCTGCCTCCTGTCCTATCGGTTGACATAGGATCTGTAGTCCCACTTTGGAAACCTCACTCAGTTATTTCTGGGAGCCTCAGGGAGCTTCATACATGTTCACACACCCTATTTTCATATAGTCTCCCATTCTGACTGTTCTTCAAGAATTTGTTCTTGGGGAGTACCATGTGACCCAGTTATTGGAATGATAATACTGTCACAATAGTGCATACAGTGGTTCTATTAATTTGGTATGGATTTCCTTCTGGAGCAAAACTTAGTTTGAGTGGTATGGCTATAGAAGTTCAGATTTCTTCATCCAAAAGTATTTTGGCTGGTTTAAGACGTGTTCTATGCTGTAAGGTGCTACATGTCTGTATGAATTCCCTAAACCCAGTAATTCATTCAATATATGATATTTTCATATCTGAAATGCAATTAAAAGAAAAACTTATTTGCCTTCTTTAATTTAAAACAAAGAGAATAAACTCAACCTTTAGATGGTGGTATCTGAAGCCAGGTTGAATTTTATATCTGGAGGAAAGGAGCTAAAAATCCAGCTGTTGATTTTTGTGACAGTATTTCTTAGTTATCCTCTTGAAGTTCAGTTAATAACTTTCTGTTATGCTACTAAAGGGATTTCTGGAACTGTGATGTCACATTGTAAAATTTCTTGTTTCAAAGTCCTTTTATTTATATTTGATCTTTATTAGGTCCCCCTGGAATAGAACCATGGTATTAGCCTCCTTTTGTATATGAAGACCCAGATGTGCAGGAATGCACTTGAACATCCAACATCATGAAGCTTGCATGAGGTGAAATCAGATTTTGTATCCAGATCTTCTGGTTCCAAATCTGACACTTTTCCTTAGGTGGCCTTTAGTGGGTGGGAACAAGCGTCCTTTTTCCTTTGTACTCAATATTTGGGCATTCTTTCTATGGGGATAGCAAGATTTGGTTGCTATTGATAGGCTGGCACACAAAGGAGGACACATGGCAATCTTGGTCTCCGTTCAGGGCTCTCTGACGAAGGAAAGAAACTGAGACATATGAGCAGATGCTCAACATCACTCATCATCAGGGAAATGCGAATCAAAATTACAATGCAGTACTACCTTCTACCAGTCAGAATGACTAAAATAAAGAAAAACCACAGGAAACATAAAGGGTTGGTGATGTGGGAGAAAAAAACCCTCTCCTACACTGTTGGTGGGAATGAAAACTGGTACAGCCACTGGGAAAAGCAGTGTGGAGGTTCCTCAGAAAGTTAAAAATAGAACTACCTACAATCCAATGATTTACACTACTAGCCCCCCCCAAAATGCAAAAACAATTCAAAGGGATACATGCACCCCTAGGTATTATTTACAATAGCCAAGATATAGAAGAAGCCCAAGTGTCCATTGATTGATAAATGAATATGTAGTGTAATATATATACAGTGGAGTATTATTCAGCCATAAAAAATAGAATCTTGCCATTTACAACAAGGATGGAACTAGAGGGTATAATGCCAAGTGAAATAAGTCAGCCAGAGAAAGACAAATGCCATATAATTTCACTCATATATGAATTTAAGAAACAGATGAGCAAAGGAGAAAAAAAGAAAAAGACAAACCAAGAAACACTCTTCATTATAGAGAATGGACTGATGTTTACCAGAGGGGAGGTGTGTGTGTGGGGGGGGGGCATGGGTGAAATAGGTGATGGGGGTAATGGAGTGCACCTGTTGTGATGAGCACCTGGTGTTGTATAGAAGTGTTGAATCACTATATTGTACACCTGAAGATAATATTACACTATAGGTTAACGACAGAAAACCCCTAACTTTGAGAGCCTACCATGTACCGAACATCAAACAGTTCTCCACAGCTGCCCTATGAAGTAGACCTTCTCACTGTTACAGATTCAAACAGGGTTAAGTAACTTGTCCAAGTCAGAACTGAGATCCAGCATTTCTTGTTCTTTCCATTATATCACAGTTGCCTCGTCTATGTGTTTAGAGAGAATTGGACAATAAAGGGATAAAGGAAACAAGTCATGGGGAAAAAAAATACTGTCCTCAGGACGACAGTAGATAGTAGGGTCTTAATGTGTGTATGAACCTTATAAATCGTGAGGCTGGCCTGATTCCTCGGTGGAGGGGGCACTCCTGCACCATGTGACTTAAGAATCCCTGGCAGATTCCTAAACGGTCTTAAAAATGTTTCCCCCACAAACATCCTGGGGACTGTCCTGGAATCCTTTTTCAAATCCATATGCTTCTGGAAGGATAATTTACAGTAGGGTTAATTTGCTTCACAGAGATTAGGAAAGGGACACTGTGGCTCTCTGCCATGCACTCTCCAAGGTGGTCAAGGATAAAAACCACACAGCCGGTGTGTTGGAAAACAGTTGGTGTGTGGGAGCCGACCAGAGGTAGACTAGGTGAAGAGTGGGCCCAACAGAGGAAGAGGGGCGTTAGCTGCTGGGGCCCCAAGGCCCTGTGTGAGGCTGTGAAAGACATGAACAACTGAGAGAAGCGGTACCAGAGGCCTAGTTTTGCTTATTTTACCATTTATTCTAGTGCGAGTCCTATTTAGACTTGTCCCTGACTTAATTTCCATGGAAATTCTAGAAGTGTTCCTTCATCATTAAAAGCAATGCATTTTATTGTCATAGACCAGAATTTCAAACATTCTGTGAATTCTGATTCATTATTTCTCCACTCGATAAACAGGATCACTCAGCAGCAAAACATTATCACTTGATTAATAAAAGCCTACTCCTGACAGTTCACTTTTGAGAAATACCAACTCATAATTACTTGTTTCTTTTCTTGATTCAGTAGCATACTAACATTTTGCTATTGATATTTGGCAGACTCTTGCTACCGCCACAACTGTTCCCTGAAATTCTCCTATTGTTAATCACACTCCTGCTGCTCCTGCAGACACTCATTTTAAGCTCACAGCACCATAAATAGGATTCTCAGCCCCTGCTGGCTGCCTCATTATCTTCTTCCAGTTTTTTTTTTTTTTTTTACTGCGTTGCACCTACAACTGGTCGAGCATACACATAATTAATGTGTAGTTCGCTGCTTTCTCAGTCTGAATACAATATGCAGTTTCCTCCTAATAGGTATGTGGTTTTACTTTTTAATTTTTAGCTAGCTCTTAAACCTGCCACCCACCATCCTCTTGTACAAGGTGACAAAGCTTGGAAACCTTGGCCAGTGTGTGGAAAAACAAGAGAACTTAGTGACATTGATCTGTCTGTAATTCTAGGACCCAATTTCTTTTCCCAAGTCTGGAGTTTCCTGCCTAGCCAAAGGGCAGAAGAGACTACATTTATATTTTGCATCCTGATTTTAAAAATAATTTTAAAAATTAGATATATAACTATATTAAGCCATACCCACTCTAAGAGGATCAGCTGTGGACAGGACGGCAGCATGCAGCCATCAGCTCATGCAGGGTTAGCTGCAGTTGTAGAGTGTCAGCCGCTGTCACACCCTTTCCTGATCACACAGCAGCTAATGAGTGAGCCCGGCAGAAGCACAAATCGCCAACCATCTGGACTTGACTCGAGACGTCTCTGGGGAAAGGACACTCCAGAGCACTCCTCCAAGTCTGCCTCTGTCACATTTGATCCCCCCCCCCCGCACCCCCCCAACATACCCAGTCTTGCCTCTTCCCCCTTGCCTTTCACAGGTGTTATCTCAGCACCTGCTTCCCAAGACTCCAACCCATGATGGACACTATTTTAAATAAGTCTACGCTCTTCTGGTTCCTCGAAGTTTCAGAAGGAGAGGTGCCCAGGTGTCTCTTTGACTTCTGAGAAGCTCTACCCAGGCCAGGTTGGGGCAGCCAGGGTGGATGGGGCAGCTGACCCCAGATGAGGGCAAACACTGTAGGCCCGTTCACAGGGAGGCCTGTGGCTCTGGCTCCGACTTCTGCTAGAGGAGTGCTGTGAAGAGGCAGCTTTTGTCTTCCTCGGGAGACCTACCCTCCAGGTTAGAGCCTTGGAGATGAAAGGACTGCAGGCTGTTTATAGCCTGAGATCAGTTGTTGGGGCTTTGCATGCTGTACCTCCTGGTCTCCACAGGGAAGCTAGAGCAGTGGTTAAGTATGGGTGTTGTACTAAGGTGGGTCTGGGCTCTTAATAGCTTTATGGAGATATAATTGGCATACAACAAACTACACATTTAAAGTGTTTGACCAGATAGATACCCACCCATGAAATAATTATTTCAGCATAATTATTTTGAAATCCATTGATGTCGTTGCCTGTGCCAGTCATGCATTCCTTTGTACTGCAGAGTAAAATTTTATTGTGTGGATTTACCATAGTTTGTTTATCCATTCACACTGACAGACATTTGAGTTTCCAGGTTTTTGTTTGTTTGTTTTTTCAAGTATAAATAAAGCTGCTATGAACATTTGCGTGCAGGTTTTTGTGTTGCATTTGTGTTGGTTTCTCCAGGAAGAGATCAGCAAACTTTATCTATAAGAGGACAGATAATTTAGGCCTTTCTGGACGTTTAATCTCTGTTGCAATTCCTCATTTCTGCCATTGAAGTATGAGAAAAGCCATTATTTACATGAATGAATGGCTGCATTCCAATAAAGCTTTATTTACAAAAACACAGAACTCTTGCTCTAGGCTAAATACGTAAAAGTGAGACTGATGGATCATATGGAAAGTGTATGTTTAACTTTTAAAAATCTGCCAAACTCTTTTCAAGAAAGGCTCATTTATTTTTGCAATCTCACTAGGAACATACAAGAGTTCTGGTTGTTCCTAATCTTCAGTGTTTAAAATTGGGTAGTGTGAGTCCTCCAACTTTGTTGCTTATCAAGATGACTTTGGCTGTGACAATGGCTTTGTCTTCCAACATGCATTTTAGAATTGGTTTGCCTGCATCTGAAAAAAAAACTTCGGGGATTTTGGTTGGAATTACATTTAATACATCAATCAGCTTGGGAAGATTTGACATCTTAACTATGTTGACTCTCACAATCTATGAAGATGTGTTTCATATTTATTTAGGTTATCGTTGATTTATTTCAGTGGCATTTTAATAGTTTCCCACATATGCTACACATAATTTGTTAGATTTATACTTAAGTGTTTCATTTTTTTGGAGCTAATGTAAGTAAAACATTTTTTTGAATTTTCCATTTCATTGCTAATGTATAGAAGTATGATTTTTTTTTTTTTGTATATTGATTTTGTATCCTGTGACCTTGATGCGCTTGTTCTAGGAGCTTTGTTGTACCTTCCTAGGGATTGTCTGTGCCATAACAATTATGTTAACCACAAATAGGGATTTCTTTTTCATGCCTTATTGCATTGCCTAGGTTGCCCAGTATGATGCTGGAAAGGAGTAGCTAACAGACATGTGTGCCTTGTTCCTCTTCTTAGAAAGCACTGAGGGTTTGAGCATTAAGAGTTATGTTGGCTGTAGGTTTCTTTGGTAGATGACTTTTGTTAGATTAAGGAAGTTCCTTTTTATTCCTAGTTTGTGGAATTTTTTGTTGTTTTAATCATGAATGCATGTTGGATTTTTCAAATGCATTTTCTGAATCAACTGGTATTTTTTTTTTTTTAAGATCTTATTTATGACAGAAAGAGAGTGTGTGTGTGTAACCAAGCACACAAGCAGGAGGAGGTGCAAAGGGAGAGGGAGAAGGAGGCTCCCGCTAAGCAGAGAGCCTGATATGGGGCTCCATCCCAGGACACTGGGATCATGACCTGAGCCAAAGGCAGATATCTAACTGACTGAGCCACCCAGGCACCCCTCAATTTGTATCATCATGTGATTTTTCTTTTTATTCAGTTAGTACAATGGCTTACATTAATTTTTGTGATGTTGAACCAACCATGCATTTCTGAGATACACCCCTCAGTTGTGACGTATTATTCTTTCTACATATTGCTGGATTTAATTAGCTAGTATTTTATTGAGGATTTTGGCATCTATGTTCATGAGGCAGAATGACTTATAGTTGTCTTTTTTTTGTACTATCTTCATCTAGTTTGGCAATGCTGCCTCAGAATATGAATTATTTTCTTGAAGAAATTGCATAGCATTGGTGTTATTCACCTTCATTTTTGAAAGATATTTTCACTGGGTAAAGAATTCCAGGTCCTTCTCCACACCCTTTATTCTATTAGTACTTTGGAAACATTGCTTTACTGTTTTCTAACTTATATTGTTTCCCACAAGAAATATACTATGACTCTCTTTGTTTCTCCTTACATATCTTTTAAATTATGTGTGCTTTTAATATTTTTATTTACCACTGGTTCTGAGAATTTGATTATGATGTGCCTTGTTAAATTTTCTTCATGTTTCTTTTCCTCTTTTCCTTTCCTTTTCTTTTGTTCTTTTTCTTTTCTTTTCTTTTCTTTTTTTTTCCACAACCCAGAGGTCATGAGCTGAGCCGAAATCAAGAATTGGATGCTTTACCTAAAGGCTAACCACCCAAACACCCCTTTTCATCTTTCTTTTGCTTGAAATTTGTTGAGCTTCTTGATCTGTCGAGTTATAGTTTTCATGAAATGTGGAAAAAATTTGATCATTATGTTTTAAAATATTTTCTGTGTCTTTCTGCCCTTTTAGAATACTAATTATCCATATATCTAGCTCCTTGAAGTTGCCCCACAGTTCATGGATGCTCTGCTCATTTTTGGGGGGTCTTTTTTTTATTGATTTTATTTTTTTATTTATGATAGTCACACAGAGAGAGAGAGAGAGAGAGAGAGAGGCAGAGACACAGGCAGAGGGAGAAGCAGGCTCCATGCACCGGGAGCCCAACGTGGGATCCGACCCCGGGTCTCCAGGATCACGCCCTGGGCCAAAGGCAGGCGCTAAACCGCTGTGCCACCCAGGGATCCCTGGGGTCTTTTTTTTTCTCTCAGTATTTCATTTTGGGTAGTTTATATTGCTATATCTCCCTGTTCAGTAATTTTTGCCTTATGGTGACTAACCTGATGTTAATGCCATCAGTGTGTTTTTCATCTCAGACACCTCTTAAATATTCAGATTCAGTCATCTTTACATCTTCCATGTCTTAACATGTTTAACCTTTCTTCTAATTTACTGGATATATAGAATACAATTCTAATAATAGTTATGGTACAGTAACAATAATAAAATAATACAATGCTATTGTTTTACTGTCCTTATCTGCTATTTATCATCCATATAATGTATGAGCTCGTTTTGGTTTTTCTTCCTATGGTTGTAGTTTTTTGGTGCTTTATATGCTTGGCAATTTTTTATTGGATGCCAGATACTGCGTATTATCTTAGTGGGTGCCAGACACTTTGTATTCCTTTAAATATTATGCAATATTTATTCTGCAATATTTTGCAATGCAGTTGCTTAAAAACCCTTTGATGTTTTGTGCCTTGCTTTTAAGCTTTGTTAGAGCATTTAGTCAGGGATTATATTTTCCCTGCTACTTTAGGCAAGAAACTTAGTTCTCTAAGAAATGCTCCATGAATTATGAGGTTTTCTACTTTGTCTGTTGGGAGCAGACACTGTTCTTGATTCTGTGTGATCTCTGGACACTGTTCCCACCAATCATTTGCATATCTGCCACTCCCCACGCCCCTCATCTGACCCTTGCCAGATTTAGGTAGTTCCCTCAAATGCATGTGCTCGTTAGTCATCAACAGTTGTGGGATTCCTCTGCAAATTCTGGGGTTCTCTCTCTGTGTGGCTATCACCTGTCTAGTACTCTGTCCTATAAACATAAGCAATATGGGGTCCTCATAGATTAATTCTATATCCTTAACTCAAGGAGATCACTGTGTTTTGCTTGGACTTTTCCTCCCATCATAGTCTGGAAATTTTTCCAAGGAGTAAAGTTAGATATTTATATGGCCCATGTCTTTTATTTCCTGTGTCCCAGAGGTCATTATTCTTTGTTGCCTGATGTGTAATGTAATGGGAGGATTTGTTTCATGTATTTTGTTTATTTTTTATAGTTGTTTCATGCATGAAAATAAATTTAATCTGTTATTTCATACTGGCCAGAAGTTCAAGTTGGAGATGAGGAAATAGATGAATAGAGCCTGCAACTTTGCTCAACTAGCAAGTCTTGAATCCTTCCATACCCTTAGATGTGGAATTGAAAGGACTTGTGGAAATAGCCTCTGGCCCATATTCTATGGGAACACATGTCTAGTTGAGTTTGGCAAGTGCCAGCCCTCCTGCAGTTTATAACTTTCCCACTTGGCCTTTTGCCGTAGCTGTGATGTTGACTTTTATCTCTGTGGCATGGCTGCCGGGCTATATTCCTATTCAGGGGTGACATAGGTACATGCTGTTGCTGACAGCCCTGTAAGGTGAGTAGATTCTTACTTTGAGTAGATTTCATTTTTATTAGGATGTAAGGCTCTACCTTCTACTTTGGGTTAATATTTTCATAATTTCCACATAGAGTAGATCATGGATGCTCTGACTCTATAACAATATGTCTCCAAAAATGCAGCAATAAATCTTGCAAAAAACTGGTTTACACCATAAAGAGGCATAATTTAAAGTAGAAAATATGGTGGTACTCTCTCTGGTCTATGAGGGAGGTACCCTGGACCTTGTCCCCTTAAATGAACACAAGTGACCACGTTTCCCTCCTTCTCTGGGTACCAACCTCAGGTCCTTCGGTAATAGACACTGGCTGTTTTGTGGCCCAGGATGACCGTAAGTGTCCTGGAACATGTCTTTAACTGCTCTTTCAGGATTGCACAGGGTACCCATTAGCTAAAGAGCAATGTTGTAATTGTGACAAATTTACACAAGAACTCTAGGAAAAAGGTGGAGGGATGGAGGAAACAAGAACAGCAGGGTGCTCTGCTATGGCTGTCATAACAAAGTATCAGACTAAATACAGTGGATTAAACAATAGAAATATATTTTCTCATGGCTGTAGAGGCTAGGAATCCAATACCAAAGTGCTGGGAGGTTTGGTTTCTCCCGAGGCCTCTCTCCTTGGTTTGCAGGTGGCCATCCGTTCTGTATGTCCTTACGTGGCTTTTGTCTACGTGAGGGTAGCCCTGGTCTCTGCTGTGTCCTGATCTCTTCTTCCTATAAGGACACCTTTAGATTGGGTTAGGGCTCACCTTAACGACCTTAATTTAACTTAACTGCCTCTTTGAAGGCCGAGTCTCAAACATAGTCACTGAGGTATAGGAGGTTAGGGCTTCAACATGTGAATTTGGGGGAGATGCAGTTCAGTCCTTAGTAAACAAGAGTGTTGATCTTTGTGATTCCATCTGATGGGTACACGGAAG
Organism: Canis lupus familiaris; assembly: GCF_011100685.1. NCBI lineage: Eukaryota > Metazoa > Chordata > Mammalia > Carnivora > Canidae > Canis > Canis lupus. Next base: position 7,473,017 of record NC_049258.1, read on the forward strand.
TTCATTACATATTTCTACTTTTGCATTACGTTTGAAAATTTTCATAGTGAAGAATTAAAATACTAAGAAAGTTAAAGGGACTTGAGCTTACCTGGGGAAGAATTGTGCCCAAACAAGTATTTCTTTGTGTATTCATGAAAACATTGCTTTCCTACTTATTGTCCTTTTGTGACACGGTTGACACATACGTGCACACCCACGTGCACACACACACACACACACACACACACACACACACACACGTTGTAACCTTGAGCATCCTGAATTCTTGGAGCACAGTCCCTTCTATCCTCTTCCAGGACAATATCTCAACTACTATAAGGCTCTCCTAGACAACATAATAAAAATGGTAATTAGCAATTGTATAGGGTTTTGAAAAGGGATTGCACACGTTTCTCACATACTTCCCATTTGAGCCCCTGAGAGGCAGGCAGTATGAGTGATTTTATCCCCTAAGTAGGGATGAGGAAAGGAGTGTCTGGGTCAGTGTCTTGCAGTGCCCGACCAGGCATCCACTCTTCTGGTGCCAGCTGCAATGGCTTCCCATGGGGCTGTTGCCTTTGAGAGAGACCAAGGAGTTAGAACTTCATGTTACTTTGCTCTCTATTGCAAGAAACTGTGGTTGAATGATGATACCTCTGGAAATGGCCCTTTTAAAACTGCTTCCAGGTTTTGTTAAATGTTACTACTTCAAATTGGCATGTTAATCTATCAATATCAAAACCGACTTTCATGTTTAGCTGATTGTGTTTAATACCTGAAGTGCTGAACCTTAAGATGGTTTTACCCTTTTGGAAAGACTGAATTTATGACATGGACACACAGGACAATTTTATGCTGTGTAGTATATTTTGCTTTTTAATGCAACAGGCCCTTTAAGTATCACCTTTTTTAGGAATACTGCTTTTTCAGGTCTATTAATTATCTTGATATGAACTGAAATACTGTTCATTTCAAGAGAAGGCTAGGCTATAAATTAGGAAAATCTTCTCTGTGAACTTTTTACCTTCATTTCTTTCCTCTTATATATCCTTTCATCATTTTCGTTAGGAAACAATTTATATGTACTGCAAGAATTCAGAATGATTTTTTCCCCATGGACTAGAATACCAAATTCTGCTTTCTCAGACAACATGTGCAATATCTCTCAAATAACATGAGAACTATTAGAAAAAGAAAAGCTGTTTTTCTCCTTCCTGTGGACTCTTTTCACTTCTCATCACCCATCCCAGGAAGGAGAGACCAACCTTGAGGGGGCTCCTAGAGCCTGAGCCCCTCTGGTGCTTGTCCCCACCTTGACTTCATTTGCTGGTTGGAATAAATAGTCTAAGGGTTGGGGCGCCTGGCTAGTTCAGTCAGTAGGGCATACAACTATTGATATTGAGGTTGTAAGTTTGAGCCCCACATAGGGTATAGAGATTTCTTAAAAATAAAATATTTTAAAACCAAAACAAGCTAGTTTAAGGGTTTCTGTATCATTGAGATGGATTAGCCTGGATTTCTCTAGAGAAAGATGAGTTTGATGGTTAGCGTGGAGAGACCCAAGATACAGAAAGTCACTCTCAGAGAATAGGGAGAAAATGTGGCCTGAGGATTCCAAGTGGTAGCACTATGCCCAACTTGCATGCAGGGGTCTCGTAAGGGATGGCTGGACAATGGCTGTGGCCCTGGATGCTACACGTTGAGGGCAGCAGTGAGGGTCACTGTGGCCAAGCCTGCTGTTGAAGAGAGAGCTGTGGGAGGCAGTGCCTCCGTGTGCTCAGATTGCAGGACTTGAGGGATAACAATAGGCCAGGCACAACACAGCAGTGTTGGGTAACAGAGGGAACGACAGCAATGATGACAACCACCATAAACTACCAAGTCCCAGTTCTGTTATGTCCTATTCATTCACTTATTTATTGTCCTCTGCTTAGTTTCTTATTATTTGTGGTGTGTGTAATAAATGGTTCAATGACTTTTTCTGGGGACTATTAAATCTCCCAGATTCTTTTTAAAAATGTTATTTATTCATGAGAAACACACAGAGAGAAGCAGAGGGAGAAGCAGGCTCCTGCAGGGAGCCTAATGTTGGACTCGATCCCAGGACCCCAGGATCATGACCTGAGCCAAAGGCAGACCTTCAGATGTTGGGCCACACAGGTGCCGCTCTCCCAGATTCTTAAATGATGCCAAATCATCCCTGGTTCCAATTTCTTGCCATCCTCTGCTTCCTGTTTGTGTCTCAAACTTTGGCAGCATCCTCCTTTTATTCCCCCCAGAAGACACCTGTGTACAAAGAAATTTATTCATAGCTTCTAGATCTTTGTATCATTTGGAATGCTTTTGGCTGTGTTCTATTTTTCTGTTGCTGCTTAACAAAAAGCCCTGGAAAAGTTAGTGTTTTAAAATTTATTATCTCTCAAGGTTCCGGTTGATGGGATTCAGCCGAGTGGTTCTTGTTTAAGATCTTTCATGTGGTTACAGCGAGATGACCACTTTGGCTGGAGTCATCTGAAGCTTGATGGCTAAGCAATAGGAAACTAATATAAGAAAGAAGACAAGTAATTATAATGCAAAGTAGAAAAAGTTATGTAACAATTTTAGAGCACTTTACATGTAGTTCAAAGGCCTTTCCCTGTTATCTCATGCACTAATACATTGACTACATCCCGAGTTTTAACTAGACAACCTTACAAGTGTACATGGTGGCTAGATTAAGAAAGACATTTATGGGAGAGACTATTATTGAAGGAAGAATGTGATTTCTATGATTGTAAAAGATAGGAGGAAGGACTCTCCATTCTGAGGGAACAGCATAGACAAAAATTCCAGACCATGAGTGTAGGGTAAGAGGAAATTAGTCTAGGAACTAGAATAAGGGATACCCAGAAGACTGTAAGAAGGAAATAGTTTATGAAATAGAAGAAATTTTATAAAACTTAATCATTGGAGAAAGACATAAACCTATTTATTCACAGTTTAGAAGTCTTGGCTACGTATGGCTTGTTCAGAGCAAAACACTTGTCTGCGAACCTTGTCTTCATACCTGTGCCTTTGATCATATTACTGAGTTGGGAAATCTACTTGTTATTCAAAATGGCAACAACTACTCCTGGCTGGAAAGAGTTGCTTTCTCTCAGTTCATCAGGAACAGCTTCTTGTTATTAGAGATCTAGAATTAGATACTAAGCCCAGTATATGAGGTGAAAATCATGAAATGTCAAATAACCTTTGAAAATCCCTTGGGAAAATACCATGGTGGGGATCAACATACCATCTCTTACAGGCTCAACGACGTGGTTCCATAACTGAGAACCAGGTCAAGTGTCTGTGTTTAGACGACTTACTGTACCAAAAAATAAAAACAAAACAAACTCTGCATGTTTGAATAGAATAGCTCAGCAAGATGTTCATATCATGGGAGGCACGTGGGCACCAAGTGGCCAAGGGAACAATGGATTCACAGTCCCACTTGGGGAAGGTCAGTAGGTGGAAAGCTACGTAGCTATTTCTCATTCTTGTTCTCTTGCTCTCATTCCCTCTAACATCATACTTGCCCCTTGTGGAGCAGAAATAAGTGGATATTGAGCATGTAGACGATTAGTCACCTACTGGTGGCAGGGACCGTCTTTCCCTTTTGGAGAGCCTGGGCTGAATAGCTGGAGGAGAAACTTGGAAGACTCCTCATGTCCCCACATCTTGAGTCTGGCAAGCAGCCAGCTTCCCTTCCTTTCTGCCCTGCTCTGATTCCTTTTCAGAGTCAACGGTGAGTGGCAGACTGAAGGTAACTCTAGTCCCCAAATGGGCCAGCTGCCAAGTGGCCACTAGAGACCCAAACACTGCTTCCTAGTTGACAAGCACTTACTGAACTCTTTGTGGCAGGGACACTGGAAAACAGGACTGAGTTACAAACCACGTCTCAACCAGAAACCAAGAGTTTAACCCCTGTCCTCATTCTTTGCACCTTATGACACACATAAAAAGTTATGTCTGCCTCATGTGCTTGTAGTGTGCTGTGTGGTAGCTCCCGGTAGATTGCTTTCATATAAAGCTATCAGCAAACTACGAATTCTTGAAGTAAGGAGACTTCAGAAGGAAGAAGTCTGCATCCTTCAGATGCAGAAGGATCATGACAAAAATATTTGGAAAGCACAGTTTCGAATGTTACATAAAGTTGGGGCCACACGAGGAGTAAGTGGTGGCATGAAGAGTGGCAGTGGTGGCATGAGGAGTGGTGGCAGCTGCACGAGGAGCCGCCACCCCGTTGGGCCTGCCTGCCCCCCTCCATCTCTTGCCTGCGGCTGCTGGGGTCAGCATGTGCTGCTCCCACCACAGGTCGGGGCCAGGCTGCACACAGCTCCCCAGAGCCACCCAGGGGAGGCGTGGGACAGTCCCAGTGCGGGTGGAGTGGGGTGCGCTCTGCTCTCTAAGTGGCAGGGATTGTGGGGACCCTGGCCCATGCAGGCCCACCGCAGTCATGCTCTGCATTGTCTGTCCTGGGGCCTTGCATGCTGGGACCCCATCCCCCGCAGTTCTCTACTCATAGCCTGACTTGGTGCATCGCTGCAGGCGCCCCCAAGTCCCTGGTGTCCAGCCTCATTGACTCACGTGCTACCCCCTGCATCACCATGTGCCGGAGCAATTGGAGGGTGGCAAGGCTGCACCGTCACCCTAGCATCCAGGTGCCCAGGTGGAGTGGCAGGAGGTTAGGTCAAATCCTCCCTTTCCTGACGACCTTGCGGTGTCATGGGCCCTGGTTGGTCAGCAGCCTAGATAAGTACCTATAGTGCTTACTATTTAGTTTAACCCCATACAGATCCTATGGGGTAGGTACTATTATACCCATTTTATTTATGGGAAAACCAAGGCACTGAGAAGGCAAGAGCCTTACCCAGAGTAACACAGCCATTAGTTACTAGTGGAGGCAGAATTTGACACGGGAAGGTCATCCATAGGATTCTGGAATAGATTTTAAATCCATCATGTAATCATTTATTAGGGTAATGTTAGTCTCAGAAAATGGGTTTGGAAGTGTTCCCTCCTCTTCAATTTTTTGGAATAGTTTTAGAAGGACAAAGATTATATCTTATTTCAATGTTTGGTGGAATTTACCCGTGAAACCATCTGCTCTTGGACTTTTGTTTGTTGGGTGGTTTGGGTTACAGATTCAATCTCCTTACTAGAAATTGATCTATTCGTATTTGCTATTTCTTCATGATTTGGTCTTGGAAAATAGTGTGTTTCCATGAATTTATCCATTTCATCTAGGTTATCCAATTTGTTGTAGCTTTGTTGTAGATTCCAATCAAGATCAATCACTGTCCCTTCCAAAGCAATCAAGCGACCATCCCTTAAAGGATGGTGTCATACTGGGGACTTAGTGTAAGGTTCTGTTGATGGCAACTGGCCACTTAACTGATGCAGCCTCGGAACCCATGCCATTGGGCACCTCAGTGCTGCCACAAGGGTACCTGAGAGAAGTAGTCAAAACAGTTGGGATGGATGCAATACACAGGCCCTAGAAACACTGATTTGGTAAGCTCATTGGGCTTACTTGTGAACTTAGCTCCTACTCTGTGGGCCAACGAAAGGTGCTCTTTACTGTGAAGGAGTTGTTCTAGTGTGTGCCGTACCCCTGGGCCCCTAGAAACGTGCGCTAGTTTGGTAAGCTCTTAAATCTTCACTGAGTTCATCTTTTATTCTGAGGATTGTGCATGTTTTACTGACATCTGGGACACTTGCCATTTTGGCTCAGTTTGGTTGACTAATGTGAGTTCATGGACCTATCTAGGCAGACAGGATACCTTTGAACTATGTTTTGACTCATGTTATGGTCCACTGTAGAGTCCATACAATGTACACTTGAACATGCATTTTATAATTATTAGGCTTAATGTTGTATAAATATATTGTTATATGATTGGATGTTCCATTCTGTATCACTATATATCACTATATCTTTTATATCTATATATCACCATTGATATTTTTTCTAGGTTCTCTATTCATTACTGAACAGAGTATTAATATTTCCATTTATAAGTGTGCATTGAATCTGCCATGTTTTTTAAAATGTATCTTGGGCAGCCCCAGCGGCGCAGCGGTTTAGCGCTGCCTGCAGCCCAGGGTGTGATCCTGGAGACCCGGGATCAAGTCCCACGTCGGGCTCCCTGCATGGAGCCTGCTTTTCACTCTGCCTGTGTCGCTGCCCCTCTCTCTCTGTGTGTCTCTCATGAATAAATAAAATATTTTTTAAAAATTATCTTATATTTCTATAATTAGATTCATAGCCATTTAGGATATATATCTATATATATATCTATATATACACATATACATGTATATATGAATTTTATATATATATAAATTAACCATTTTATGATTCTGATAGATTTCCTATTTGTGCTATACTCTTTAAGTCAACTTTGATATTTAGGTAACATCATGTTTCTTATGCTTAGTGTTTGCTTATTATGCAGCTCCTTTTACATTCCACATAGCTCTGTCTTTGTATAACAGGCAGACTCTTGAGACCTCCAAGTGGTTGGGTCGTACCTGTTTATCCATCTGACAATCTCTGCCTTTTACACAGAATGTTTAGTCCCCTTACTTTTAATGTCACTATTTATAGAGTTGAGTTTGATTCACCTATTTGCAATGTGTTCTTAGTGGTACTACGTGGTTTTGGTTTTCTCTTTCTCCTTTCCCTAACTTCTTTGGAGTCAATTATGTTTTATTATTCTGTCTCCATAGACTTTTTAGTTGCATCTCCTTATATTACTTTTTAGTAGTTTTCCTGGGGATGATCATGGGCACATTAACTTATTAAGTTTGCTTAGATTTAGCATTGTATGATTCCAAGTAAAATGTTAGCATAATAGTGAAATTCCATTTATCCTCTATCCCTGGTGGTATTGTTTTTGTAAATTTTACATCTGTTTATGAAATAGACCCTAAAATATAATGTTATAAAAATGTTAGAATGTTTTAAAAATCATTTAAATTTGTCCTCATTCTAAAAAACGTGCAATCATGAATACCTTGTGGCACGTCCATTACCTATTTACCTGGTTTCATCCTCACATTTTCTTCAAAAATCCCACCTACGACCCTGTAAATTTTAGGGAAGGAGAAACATTGAGAATTCATGCCATCCTCAGCCTCCAGGCTGAGTATTGTCCTAATTGTCTTAAAGCACCCTGTGACCCATCTCAATGGTGGGCTTTGGTGTTTGCTGTCTTTACGGATTGTTTACCTTTAGTTTTTTTAGTCTCATGGTAGGGCTGATGAAACCAGCTCCTGTCTCTTTCTCCTGTCTGCCTCTCACCTTCACCTCTACCCTCTTCCCCACTGCAGGGTTTCAGTCCTTGGCTATCTTTGCTACTTTGCAGGACCAGTGACCCTAGTGGTGGGTACACACTCTTGGGGGATTGAGCATGGGAAGATTAATGTGTGTGTGAGTGGGAAGATATTAGGAGGCAAAGCTTCTGCCTTCAAGATAAAGAATCCTTTATCTTTCATTTCTTTCCATGACAGTTGGGACATTGCACTACAGTGTTGCAAGCCAAGACTACTTCCAGGTTTTCTTCTGCCTTTCTTGTAGTGCCTGCTTTCAGAAGTGAGGGAATGATTGAGATTCTCCTTCAGTCATTCATGTCTGTTTCCATTGATGCTACAGTCTGAGCAATAAATAACTCTTGGCTTTTCTCTCTGTCAGCTTTCCCAATATCCTCTGCCTTTTAGCACATCTACAGTTGCCTCTGGTCCAAGTTACTAGAAAGAGAATTCCTCAGCATTCTAGGTTCCCCTCAGAACTTATTCTTATTTTAAAATCACACGCCCGATGCTGCTGCTATAGTTGAGTGTATCATACTTTCTTATTTGGATTATTGTAGTAGCTTTTTATGTGGCCTTCCTCTCATTAGCCTTAATTTTCTCTGCACCAAGCCATCAGCCTAATTTGGCTTTCAGAAAGGGAAATCTGATCAAATCATACCCCTGCTTGAAATTCCTCATCAACTTTCTCCGTTTGTAAGATAAAGGCTTCCCCCATGTAAATCTCTATTCAAATGCCCTATCACCAAGGCTTTTCCTTACTACCCTAGCTCAGATAGCACCTATCCCTCACTTTGTGTCCCTTATCCTGGCTTATTTTCCTTCTTGTCATTATATGCCACCTTATATAAGTTTATCGTCAGCTTCCACTAGGATGTGAACTTCATTAAATGTTTCTGTCTCTATTTACTGCTACGTGTCGGCTTGTAGCAGGTGTTCAATAAATAGTTGTTGATTGTTAAATGTAGAGTGAAAATAAGATAAAAATATTTTTCACAATCCATTTGACACATCAAAATTCTCTAGCCCTGCTCTCTATCAACATCCCTCCACCTCCCTCCCCATACTTGCTATCTTCTGCATGGAGAATATGCCATGCCCTTTTGGATATCTACAGCATGGGGCAGATTTTTCTTTTATCCCGGGCTTGTCTTCTTCAGCATCTCCAATCAAACAGATTTGGAATCCCTTCCCATCATTCAAGATGAAGTCCAAACATAACCTCATCTCTAAACACCTTCCTCAGCCTGCTCCACAGCCCCCAGATAAGCACCCTCACTTCTCCCACCAGCCCAGAATACATCTTCTTCTAATACTCTTTCCTCTCTCATCCTTTGGCATTTGGAGCAGAGTTCTCTTTTGACACGAAACATGCAGTTACCTGTTTATTGGGAAGGCAGCAGAGAGTTCTGGTTATGAGTATGGAATCTAGACTTGCATTGCTAAGGTTTAAATGATGGATTCAAGATTTACTGTGACTTCAGTCTTGTTGCTTAGTTTCTAAGTGTGTTAATCTATTAAAATGAGGGGCATCCTGGGTGGCTCAGTGGTTTAGCACCACCTTCGGCCCAGGGCGTGATCCTGGGGACCCGGGATCAAGTCTCACGTTGGGCTCCCCGCATGGAGCCTGCTTGTCCCTCTGCCTTGTCTGTGCCTCTTTCTCTCTCTGTGTTTCTCATGAATAAATAAATAAAAATCTTTTTAAAAAAATCTATTAAAATGAGAAGAGTAATAGTAGCTATATAGACAGAAGGGTATGGTACATAGTAGGCACTCAATTAATGCTATCATTGATGATGATGGTGTTATTCTCCATGACTGTGAGTACATTGTGAGCAAAAAAAAAATTTTCTGGTGTTTAGCTATGCCTCTATCTTCAAGGAAACTCATCAGTATTCTTTATTTCTCTCTTTTACTTTATTCTCCTCTCCCTCCTCTCCTTTCCCCCCTTTCTTTTTAGCACAGACTATTATTTAGTATCTATTATGATCAGCCACCATGTTAGATACTACCCACATATATATAAAAGGAATTCTGTTATAGTGTAAAAGGTATGTTGATAGAGGTAGAAACGAAGTTTGGTGCTTCGGGAATTGTCTGTGGATGAACTACTGCATGAGCTAAGTCTTGAAGCACAACTAGAATATAGACTGAAATCATTTAGAAAGTGATAACTACATTATTTTGTAATAACTATTTAAAGGGCATACTTATCATGAGGGAGCAAAAATATCATAGGCAAATAAAATTTCATTTTTAATATCTTGGGTCTCTAAAGAAATCTAATATTATTATAACTTAAGTCCCACTAATTCTGAGGTATAGGAATTTTTTTGGAATTTATTTTTGATTCTACTTATGACTAACTTCAGACAAACTTTTTAGCAGCCAAGGATGAACTGGAACTTCTGGTTCTTGTTCTTCCCTTCTTTTCTTTGTCCTTGTACCCATTCTTATTCCCCAGTCTAGCCCTCAACTTATTTTATCCAAGTAGTTTTGTCATCTTTAGAAAATATATTCTGTAGTCTCTTAATTAAAATCTTTAATAATTCATTTTTATTTCTCACATCCTTACCAAGTACACATAATTTTTAAACCTACTCTGGATTGTTCCATAAGAAGAATAACTTCCATAAAAAGATAACTCCATATCTTTTGTGTATGTGATAGAAAAAGCACAGAGAGTAATGTCTCTGCCTCTTATTTGTAGTCTGATATGTTGACGTCTCTGAACATTGATTTCCTTATTTGAAAATTTGAGCTATGCACACTTAACCTCACAGAATTTGTTTATTAGAAAAGTAAATCTACTCAGAAACATGAAGTGCTTAGCACAGGTACCTGACTCAGAAGGCAAGCAATTCATGAAGGCTTAAACTCTCAGGGACTATGTAGAACTTAACATTATGCCTCAGAATGGTGGTGATAGCTCTTTATTCTTCTTATAGAATAGATGACTTAGTTTTATTAACTCTTTCTAATCTAGCCTCATTCCAACCTTCCTTCTTCCCAACTTGCTTTAATAATAATGTCAGAAACTTTTACGCAAGCCTAGAGGGGAGGAGGAAAGCATGTTCATAAAAGCCCAAAGGGTCTTTCAGTAAAGGATGGGCCCTAATTGTGTTGTTCTCTCACCTATGATGTTACTTAACTGCTATTTTTGAAGAACAGGCATCATATCTTATTTGAATTCCTCATTACCTTCACCTCATTTTTGCAGCGGGACATAGAATAGTAACTACAGTGCCTGGCCACACATAATGTTTTAGGTCCCTGTGGCAGTAGGAATGTACTGATAGGGTATCTCATGAATATAGTATCACTTTAGCCTTTTCATTGGCGGGAATGCTGCATGTGGGGAAATCAAAACTGGAAGGAGGGCAAAGCAATGCTGCTCGAGTCTGTCTCTATTTCTTCCTTACTTGTTTACTAGTTAGATTTTAGGGAGAGAGAGAATAAGGAGGAAACAAACGGAAAGGTGCTAGGAGACAGGTTGTTATAGAAGCATTTCTACAGATATGAAAAGGAGGGAATGAGTAAAATGAAATAAAGCTGCCAAGAGAGCTGAGGTATTTGTCCCATCTCCAGTCCCAGAGTCGTCACACCCTAGGACACATAGCAAAGGAAGGAAACTTGCCCTTCCATGACCAGATCTCCCTGGTGTAGATAGCCAAAATATTTCAGTGTATTATTCCCTCTTAATTCACTGCTAGAATCACAGGTTCTTAATAATTCACTCTAAGTAGGTGTAGAATGTCAATGATATTATACTGATGCAGTGAATTTAGCAGGGCTATAGATGAAGGAAATTTGCAGAAGTAATTACCAAAGTTGGATCACAAAGCTCCTATCATTACTGTAAAAATTGTGGCTGGGCAACCAATGCCAAGGAGATAACCTTTTGTTGTCTGTTGTATACATAAGCGGGTCTGGACTAACAGTGTCTTCAGGTGTTTAGGTATTAGTAAGAATTCTTTTGGAAAGAGCAAAATGTACTCTCAGTTCTTTAGCACAAAGAACAAACATGTAGAGCCAAATAATTGAGATCTATTTTCTCAAAATTTTCATTGCTGAGGTGGAGCCTACTGGCCACCAAACTGTCTTTTTGACTTGAGCACATGGTTGGACCACATTTCTCAGACTTTCTTACAGTTAGGTGTACCCATGTGACTAAGGTGTAATAATGGAATGTGACTGGGAGTAAATGTTCACTTCACCTAGAACTCAAGGCAGTGGGCAATACTCCTCTAGGTGTTCTTTGTCCCTTCTCTATGTTCCCCTCTTCTCTGTGATGGTCAGTTCTGTGGGTCAACTGGGCTAAACTATCATCCATACTTATTCAATACAACACAAATCTAGGTGTTGCTGTAAAGGTATTTTGTAGATGTGATTAATATCTGAGTTGACTTTAAAGAGACTATCGTCAAGATGGGATCCAATCAGTTGAAAGGCTTTAAGAGCAGAATTGATATTGTCCTGAGGAAGAAGAAATTCTATCTGGGAACTGAAGCTTCAATTTCTGCCTGAGAATATCCAGCCTGCCCTTCCAGAGAGCCTGCTCTATGGATTTTGAACTTGCCAAGCCATAATCACATAAGCCAATCCCTTGCAATAAATCTCTTAATATGTATTTATTCACTTGGTTCTATTTTTTTCTGTTGGAATCCTGACTGATACATCCTGTATATTCTTTTCTCCCATATGTTTCCTTCTCTTTCATGTTCTCTTCTTTTCCCACTGGCTTGAACCCATGGTGATCCAATTTTGACCATGTGATAGTGACACTATCCCCAAGAGTAGAGAAGATAAGTATGAGCAGAAGGATTTGGGATCTTGAGGTCCACATGGAGAACCGCCCTAACAATCTGGACAACCCACATCAGGACTGTTATAAGAGGGAAATAAATGTTTTTGTTCCTTAAGCCATTCTCTTTACAAGTCTCCTTCTTATATCTACCTACCTTTTATCCTAACTACTTGATTACTATTTCAAAAGTACTGTTGTTTTGGGGGTTCTTATTTATGCATGTTAATGTGACTGAGAACTTGGATGTCAGTCTTTATTTAGGATATTCACGTAGATATTGTCTATGGTCAAACTTAGTCTGTCAGACATTCAACAAATATTGAGTGCTAACGTACACCAAATGGTCTGGAAATACAGCAGCATAAAAATTAGATGGTGGCAGTGCCATCACTGAGCTCACTAGTAGAAGACAGTAATGGAAGTGCAGAGTCTATAATTTGTTCAAGGAACAGAAAGATGCTTGGTATGGTAGAGGATGGAGTATGACACAGGATGGGCTTAGAGAGAGATGCAAGAAACAGATAATATATGGCCTCTTAAGCCATGTTAAGGAATTTGGGTTTTATCCTCAGAATATTGAAAGAGTAATGGCTATATTTGCATTTTTCAAAGATCAGTCTGGTTGTATTGTGGAGAATGAAGAAAAGCAAGAATACAAGTAAGAAAAGCAATTAAGAGACTGTGGTAGTAATCTAGCCTGGAGTGGTAGCAGCTGGCATAGAGAAAAATTGGTTTGATTCCAGAGATCACTTGATGATTGGCTCTGCTCAATACAGGATAGAATGGACTCAACATTGGCAGAGTTCCCTTTGAACTGAATTTTTAATCCCTTTTAATTAAGTGGATGAGATAGTCACAGAGAGATCAGAGCTGGAGGAGAAGTTTAGGAGGCGAGGGGGAGGGAAAGAAGATGATTAGCTTGCTTTGTATCTGATTGGGTTTGACAAAGCTACAGAACCAGTTAGGTGCGTGTGTCTGTATTAAGGTAAATAATATTAGCTGTTGACACAGGCAACCCCTTAGTAGTTTAAGCAAAAGAAAGTTTATTTCTCTCTCACTTAAAAGTACAATGTGAATTGCAGTGGTGGAACGAAATCTGCTCTGTAAAATAATTTAGACTTTTCATCTAGGACTTTCTTCCAGATGCCTGACATTCTTTCATTCACCTGACAGAATGAGTATTGCATGTGGGCGGGTGTGGGGGGCGGGGGAGCTTATAGGCTAGCCCTACAAGTGGAAAATATCACTTCCTCTCATTCTTGCTGCCTAGAACCTACCACATAATCGGTTTGAACTGTAAATGTGGTTAAAAATTACATCCTAGCTCACTGTTCATAAAGAACAGGAGAATATAGATATTGTTGAACATCTGTAGTCTCTAGCAAGGTTTCTGAATTTCAGAAAGATGGGGTGGAAGATACACAGTCATTTAGCTAAAATTTAGCATTTAAAATAATGGATGCAGAAGAGATTGCCAATGTAAAATATGTGGAATGGGCAGAGGGATAAAATGTTGAAAAATATTAACCTAGAAAACAAAGAGAACGCATATGAGAAACTGAAAAGGAAAGCTAGAGAGGTTGGAGTGTAGTATTATGAAATCTAAGTGTAAAAGAGCATTTCTAAAAAAACAAAACAAAAAAACCCTTCTATTTCGCACCTGTAAAAAATACATATATAAATTTCTAGGAGGAAATGGTCATCAGTGTCAAAGGATTTTCTAAAGTATAAGGTATGGATTAAGGAGCATAATCAACCCCTTGGCAAGAGGTGTTAGGAGTGGAAACTATATTTCAGTAGGTAGCAGAATGGTTGGGAGATTATAAGGCAGAAGCAGTGAAGACAGATTAGTGAGCTCTTTCTAGAGATAAAAGCAGTGAACACATAGAAAATACTTTCAAAAAACTGTGAGATGGTGACTTACGATAAAAAAAATACATATTTATTTTTTGTCTTTGTTCCTGGCATAGAACTCCTAAATTTGGATTTTAGGAATTGGGAATTGGAATTTCCCATGTGATGTGACAAATGAAGGTGTCTTTTGTTAGGTTAATGAGGCGACTTTTGAACTATACCTAGGATGGGTGCTGGTTGCCAGGAGAACCTACCACAGTGATTGAAGGGTTGGAAATTTCACCCTACTCCCATCCTTCTCTCAGTTCTATGAGCTGTTTCTGTGAATTAATTGAGCCCAAGGAGGGGGATCATTGACTTCCAATCTACAGCAAGTTGGTCAGAAGCACGGGTGACAGCCTGGACTTGTGATTGGCATCTGAAGTATTGAGAGGCAGTTTTATGGGATTGAGCCCTTAACCTGTGGGATCTAATGATATCAATAGGTAGATAGTATCAGAATTGAATTGAGAACTGCTTGGTGTGGGGGCAAAACCTGAATGTTGTCATGGTGGCCAGCATCCTAATACCAGTTATAATGGTATTAAATAGTAATAGATCTAACAGAATTTATTCAGTCCTCTATTTTTATTCTCCATTTACGGTGTTTTATATGTATCTAGAGAGCTTTGATTTATAGAAAGGTACACAATTTAAGCTGGCTCATTCAGAACCAAATCTGTAAATTTTGTGGAATTCCTGGAAAAGAGTGGCTCTTTTTTTTTTTTTTAAGAGGATAACAGAGGCTGTCGGATATAAGCTTGGAACTCCATGTCATGAGTGGAAGACTTGCCTTGGCACAAGGTTAATACAGAAGAAGCAGAGCTGAGAGACAGAGAGAATATAAGACTTGTTAACTGAAACCTGGTATTTGAGGTCCTGGATCCATCCAACAAATCTACTCTTGAGTTGTTCAGTTATATAGGTCAATACTTTCTATTTTATTCCCCCTTAAACTAATTTGAATCGAACTTATGCCACTTGGAATCAAAAGATCTTCATTTATAAATGCCTCAATAAGATTTGGTGGATATAAATCAAGGACAAAGGTGGAAGGGAATGTTTTCCTTTCTGAAAAGAATTACAACTTGTCTGTTAGAGAGCTTGCTTTGTGTATTGCCAGTGTAGGTTGATTTAAAGGAACAACAATAAAAATCACCTTTCGCCTTCAAATTACCACTGTACTAGCCTATTTTGGATATGTGATATTCTATGATTAGGAATTTATTACTGTTATTATTTTAAGGTTGTACTTTCCAAATGTATTTTATATTTTTATTTCATTTCACTATTGTATTTTGTTAGGTTAAATCATTACTTTTGGTTTCCATTTTATCCATTCTGTTGTTTGTTTATTTATTTATTTTTGTTTATATTTTAACAGATGAAGTGTCTTGAGATGAACCTGCATAGGACTCTAGTGTGTAAAACAAATGAGAAGAGAGGTACTTTGGTGCCTGAGAGAATTAGAAGGCCTAAAACACCTCTATCTACACCTGGAGCTCCATAAGATATAGTTTGAAAAATACTGATTAAGGCTCTGAGATTTTTTAGTTTGCTTCCCTTCCTATCTTCCCTTCTCTTCCCTTTGTCTGAATCAGATAAACATGTTTTTAAAATCCATAGATTTTTAAAGATAGGTTTGAAATAAAGAGGAATAGATTAGAACTAAAAATAAGTTTGAAATCAATGAGAAAATTACTTATTATTACTACCTTCCCCAGAAGCCATTCTGGGTCTTATTTAGGCACGCACACTCCTGGTCCTACTCCCTGATGAAGAAACCACTCTGAATGTTCTTAGTTATTGCTGTTCTTAGCTATTACTTCTTCATTTTTAAATGAAATGCTTAAATTGCCACTTCTTTTGGTGGTTAATTCTAGATACCATTTGTGGAATTCTAGTAGACAAGAATTTAGCTTTTATGTAAGTGTAACTTCTAGTTTTTTTATGTATCATCACAATGTAGTTACAGCACAATTAATTATTCATTAGCCAGTATTTATTTGAATTATTTTGGCTATTTAATATTAGTCCCTGCTAGTCAGATACTGAACTGTTATGTTTTTCATAACTCTTTGCTTTTCCTGGACTTAACTGCTTCAACTTTTTTCATTTGCTTAGTTTTCAAAACATACCTATTACTAGTTAGCCCCCCAATTTAAGTAGATCTGTTAGCTCCTGTCAACACAAATTTCCAAATGGTCAATTAAAATAAAAGCTTTCATTTCTCTCTCTCTCCCACTCTCCTGCCACCTGCTTTCTCCCTCCAGAGCCCTCCTCTCTTCTCTTCCATTCTATAGTGGATGCTCTTAGGGCTTGTTGCATAGTTATCTTGGGATTTCCTTCATCATCATTTAGAATGATCTCTTCTGATTAACTGTGTTTAATTCTTTTATATACTGGATGTCATATTTTTCCTCTTCCATATTCATGTGATTTGCTGCACAGCTTCCTGGGAGTTCCTCTGTAAGAAGTGCATTGAAACTAATTTACAGAAGTTTTTGCATGTCTGAGGATATTTTTATTTTGTTATTGATAATTTGGCTAAGTATAGAATCTTAAGTTTAAAATAATTTCCCCTCAGGCTTTTGGCATTGTTTCCTTGTCTTCTAGCTTCTAGAGTTGGTAATTAAAAGTTTGAATAGACTTGCTCTTTCCTTGGGGAAATATTTAGAATCTTCTTTCTGTGTAGGTCATTTTCTCAGAGGAGAATTCTCCAATCCCTCCTGCCCGCTAGAACTCTCCAAGTAGAATAACTGAAAGACCTAACGTGTATAAAGGAGTGGGTCTCTTACTCAGATTCCCCTCACAATCCTCTCGATTTCCACACTTTGTATATCCATCTTTCATGGTTTTTGGTTACATGACTTAAGAGCAAAATCTCCTGGTGAGTGAGGAATGAGATCTGGAGTTTCAGTAACTCCATATATACTGACTTTCAACTAGTCCCTCTGGTTAGGGTCAAGTCTCTTCTCCCACCCCTTTCCTGGTACTCGAAGTCCTTAGCTTTTCAGGGGTGTGGACTGGGGGATCAGTTTGCCTCTTAGTATTCCCCTCTACTAAACTGGTTGGATATGTTGTGTTAATTTGGTCATCCCTCCATTTGTTTACTATCTTTTAAACCCCACTGTCATCTCTAGTTCATTGTTACTTTCTCCCTTATTTTGTGGATTGGTCCACTTTGAATGTTTTATTCTGCTGTTCGATGGAATTTTGGAAAGAAAAGAGATAAATCTACCATGTTTACTTGAAATGGTATCATCTCTTGGAATTTTGAATCCCTCTGCAAAGGGTAGCATATTTTGGTCATGTTTGTCTGCAAGCACCATGGTCCAATCATAACTTATTTAAGCAAATACTACTATTGCTAGTAATAGGAAGATTTATTAGAAAGTTTCAGGATTCTAGCAGGAAATAGAATTCATCCAGATGGCTCAAATGAAAGGAATGCTTAGAGAGGTATGGGAAGAGTTAAAGAAATAAGCAAGGGATGGTGAGATAACCAGATACAAGTAACAGTGGGAAACTAGTATCATCTCTAGGGCTAAAGGCAGAAGGGAGAAAATAGTGTTACTAGAACCTGCTGAGAGTTGAAATCTTCTTCTTCTTTTTTTTTTTTTTTTAGAGTTGAAATCTTAAGGGAGGGATTGCCTAGTAGGAATTATAGTTGGGGAGGCATGTGGCTACCAGCAGAAGGCACCAAATCATAGAGAGTAGGGAAGAAATACTCTGGCTTCTCTTCTCTCTACCCTTTGATGACCTGCAAGTGCCTCCGCTGGCCAACTCCAGTGGATGCCAGACACCAAGACAACCAGAGTGACGCACTGTGTCTTGGTAAGTTCCTGGAGCCAGGGTCAGGTAAGAGAAGGCAGGGAAGATGTGAGGAAAGTGGAGTAAGTCTAGTACCAAAGGACAATAGAGTACTTTATAGAATCAATGAAAGCTGCCATATTTCATGAAGAGTGGGAACCCAGCCAATTTCAGGAAATTTAGAGCTTCATTGAACTTTATTGCTCATGTTTTATGTTGATATTATTCAGTTCCTAATAACCTTAGTCTCCATATCCTTTTAGTTCAAATTCAGGCAAAGATTCTTATTGGCCATGAGCCAGCCAGTCCAGTCTCTTTCTTGTCAAGTGTCACCTATGATCTAATTGTGCCAAGAGCTTTTATATCTTATACTATGGATATATGGCAGTAGTAGTCCAGTCCCTTGGGTAAGAAGGCAGTTTAGAGAGAAGACCATAGCTGGAAAGGCATCCCAAAAGGTATTAGCTACTCAATTATAGGAATTATTATTCTATATTACATGAAGTCATTACATGCCATAAGAGTTCTCTTCTTTGAACAGAGGGGAAGATGGTTAATTTTAGGCCCTGCAACTAAAAGTCAGGAATAAAATAAAGTACGAATGTATGTGTGGAAGTGGTGATAATATCATCGTCTAATTCTCAACCAGGGTTATTGTTAAGGGCATGTAAGCAGTACACAGGGCACACCTTCAGGCACCACCCTTCTGCTGTAATGTGAGTAGTTCTCTCCTGGAAATCTGCAAAGTGGCAACCTTGCTCTCAACTTTGCTTATGGAATTATTCTATAAAATTACTTGCTTGGCATTTAATAAGTTTTGTGCTACAAGGCTGGAGCCATCGTGGAACCAAGTTTTATCTCTCTCCATGTCTACAACCCACAGAAAGTGGTGAAGCCAAATGGAGCCTGAGGTAGCTTGATAGGGGGAATGTGCATAAAGCAACACCAAAGGCAGCAGAACATCTATGAGAGGTTTCAAGGGCCAGCTATCTGGGAAAAACAATACTACCGAAATGCTAATTGGGAGCTTTCCTGTGGTAGATGAAGCGCTAATATACTCCTAGCTATTGGCTACATACTACCTGGGTGAAAGAGAGAAAATCCATAAGAGATTATGTGGTGACTGATCAATTTAGTCATATTATGTGGGAAAGTCTGTTTAGCTTGTCAGACTCTAAGAGTGATAATAGGATTTTAAAAATACTGTAGAGCAAAAAAAACAAACAAAAAACCACACACACAAAAAAGAACAAAAAACAAAACAACAACAACAACAAAACCCAGCCCAAAAGTGTCAGCATCACTTGGGAACTTAAACGTGCAAATTCCTGGGGCACCTGCATGGCTCGGTTGGTTAAGCCTCAGACCCTTGATTTTGGCTCAGGTCCTGGTCTCAGGGTGGTGGGACCAGCCCCCATGTGGAGCCCCCTGGTTGGGCACCCCTGGTGGAGC
Source organism: Canis lupus familiaris (assembly GCF_011100685.1). Lineage (NCBI taxonomy): Eukaryota > Metazoa > Chordata > Mammalia > Carnivora > Canidae > Canis > Canis lupus. The sequence continues at coordinate 7,492,299 of NC_049258.1, forward strand.
CCCGCGTCTGGTCCCCGTCCAGGACAGTCTGGAGATTCTGTGCCTCCGCTTCTCCTCCTACTTGCTCGCATGCACGCACACACACACACGCACACTCTTTCAAATAATTCTTTTGAAAAGTGCAAATTCCTGGCTGGTGAGAGTTTGAGAATCACACTGCATCAGAATCGCTGACAGATTTGTTAAAACCCAGCTTGTTGCCTGTCTCTGCACCCCCTTTCCCCTTGCTGATTTTAGCAGGTCTGGATTGGGGCTCAGGAATACACTATGATTGGAGAGAAGTTTTTTTAAAAAAATAGTTTCCTATTTTTTCCTAAGGTTGGTAAATATATTAGGAAAAGGTTTTTGGACTAGTGAAACAGCATGTGTTTCATATAACCCTTAGGAGGACACTTCGTAGACAGTCGGACTGTCTACATCAAAATAAAAAGATTCTAAATTTGGCAGGATTTCTCCTTTCTAATATTATTTGCTTTGGGATAGTGAAGTCTTAAGAAATATTTTATAAAGTATTAACCCAGAAATGATTTCAAGAATCCTTAGAGTTTGTTTCAGATTTAGAAGAAAAACCAAATACGACCCTGTGTATTACACATGTAAATAGCATTCTAATTAACTGCATTTGAGGAGTGATTTCTAATGAGCATAAAATAAACAACCAAGTTCATATTTCAGTGTCATTTGAGAATCTTATGTCAGTATCCTAGAAAAACAGGAAGGAAAAGAGAAAATATAGGGCACCTGGGTGGCTCAGTGGTTGAGCATCTGCCTCCAGCTCAGGGCGTGATCCTGGGGTCCTGAGATCGAGTCCTGCATTGGGATCCCCACCGGGAGCCTGCTTCTCCCTCTGCCTACATCTCTGCCTCTTTCTTTGTGTCTCTCATGAATAAATAAATAAAATATTTAAAAAAGACAGAAAATGCTTGATCTATCTTATGAAATTGTTTCTCCATTCTTTCATGTTTTAAAGCTGTTCACAGGCTCAGCAATTGCTATTTATATGCATTAGAGGACTGTGTACATACTAACCCAGATGCATCAAGTCAGTGTAATGACTTTGGAAAAACATCAATTAGTCCGTTAGGACATTGGGTATTACCACAGCATCCATTACTAGATGTCTCTAATATCACAGTAGATACAAGATTTATGTTTAGTGGTCATTGAGAACAGCTATGACACACATTTTCCCCTCTTTCATAATTTAATTACTGTCACCACATATTATCATCAGCCATTACCACAGATTCCAGAGTATGGAAAGTCATTGGAGCTAGAGCAGAGGAGCCAAGTAAAACACCTGCAAGGGATTTCAAAAGTGATTACAGTTTGGTTGCTATATTTTGAGTGAGAAATGCAGATGATGAAGCAAAGAAGCATCTGTTCTTTTTCCTTCTGGCTCCGTGCAGTACCGTGCCGTGCATTTGCCTTGTGACTTCAATCAGCCCCCCTCCTGTGGAGCATGCCGTACTTCATACATATGGTCACTCAACAAATACTTATGACTTATAAATATTTACTAAAGAAAGTATGATCAGTGTCTGTTAGCAACAGTTTTTGGAGCAGATGCTGTTTTCGGAACGTGGCAGTCATCACATGGATGACAAGAACATAACATTGCTATGTTAACACCTGACAATTGTGATTCTTCTCCAGTTCTTTTTTTTTTTTTTAATTATTTATTTATTTATTCATGAGAGACACACACACACACAGAGGCAGAGACACAGGCAGAGGGAGAAGCAGGCTCCATGCAGGGAGCCTGATGTGGGACTCGATCCTGGGCCTCCAGGATCACATCCCGGGCCGAAGGCGGCACCAAACTGCTGAGCCACCAGGGCTGCCCTCTTCTCCAGTTCTTAAGGAGATTTCACGTATAATATTTTATGTCACCCTAGCCCCAGTCCTGGGATTAGGACAGAAAGCAATGATCTCCTTAGTAAAATAATATAAACCAGTGACTTGACCAAGGTCTCAGCACTACTGAGTAGTGTTGTGGGCACTACAGGTTTTTATTCTCAAATTCAGCATTTAAGATTTAAAACAAATTATAGAAGCAATGCTGTTAGGATTCTATGTTATCATTTTTTTTTTCTTTCTAGAATTGAGTTTTCCCTTTTCAGTTTGGCAAATAAGGACAGAATATTTTCCCCCAAGTGCTCTCCAAACCCACCACATTAATAGAGGTGAGAGAAGCCTAGCCCAAAGTCTAGGCCTGCTACAGGTGTTGGGGCCCCTGGGCAGCAGGTGCGTTGCTCAGGGGCTCACTGCAGCCATCCTGGGGGGCCTTCCCACCTCCAGCTTCTTGGTTCTCTTCACTAGTCCCTGCTTCTCTAGTCCTGGTGAATGGAATGTGTTGTTGCTATAAAATAATGTGCTCTCTTTGTAAAGCTAGCTTTAAATGCTGCTCCCTCCTTGCATAGATGTCGAATATTGCTGTTTGTCTGGAAAGGGACTGCCGAAAATGCCTGTAGGAATAGGAACACAGCATAGATCCCATAGAGCCGTATGGCTGTTGGTTTTGCTGGAGAGGAATCTGAGAAGCTTCTTGAAGATTCCTGAAATTCCACTGTTAGTTTTACATAAGCTAAAGTAAAACTAGACAAACAAAATGTATTCAATTTTAGCTTGGACTGTGTAAAATAAAACAGAATAAACAGACATGATTCAAGGTTTTCCTTGAGGTGCCTGCAAGTCTTGCACAAAGTCTATTGGTGTAAATAAAGTCATATTTGTGCCTCGTGCTGTAGATAGGTTATATTTCTAAACATTTTGTATATATAGCTCAAAGGAGATAGTGTGTGTTTATTTTTTAAGAAGCTTTATTTTTAACACCACTTTACTGACCGTGAAATGTGTTAGACGCTAAAGTTGTATTTTAAGCAAAAGAAGGGGGGGGGAAGCCAAAAAAACCTTGCCCCAAACTGTTTATTCCACGATGGAAATGTAGATCGCTCTTTGTAGCTCCTGACAAGCTATATCCAAGGCATTCTTCTCAAGGTGGACAATGATGTGGCGTTTTTGATGATGACAAGGAATAGAAATTTTTCTATTTAGTTTAAGTGTAAGTGGATTTATTACAGGTTAATAAACAGTTGGTAGAATTGCTAAGAAGGTTAAAAACTGAGCCTCAAAGAATTGTTTTAATGGTGCAAAGGCCAACAAGAAACTACAGAGCTATAGAGCTGCTGGTGCCAAAAATCAAGGTTCCCCACCACGACCAGGAGGCCGGTGGGGTCAGGAAGGTCTGGCCGCAGAAACAGGCATCTTTAGGACACTGTGGGCAGGACCAGGGGAAGCAGCAGAGTCCCAAGCTCTGGCTCCCTGCTGCCATGCAAATGTCATGAAAGTACTAGATCCAGAGTACTAGCTGCAAGGGGGCCTGGGAATGTGATTTCTTTTCTTTCTTGATTCCTTTCTTGGTTTTTCTTTCTTTCTTGATTTCTAGCATAAAAAGGATATACATCCACTACATGTTACCTATCTGCTCCCTTAGTATGGGCACTGAGATTGCTTGCTTTCTTCAACTATGTTAACTGCAATGAAACTTATTTTGTATTATGAGATGTGATATCTTCTCTGGGATCTATCCCTAGAGGTGGGATCACATGGTTCTAGTATGTGTGCACACTGTCTTTAAACAGAGTGCTGCCAGAGTATTACTGCCAGAATAGTTTCGTCTAGCAAAAGTTTAATGTATAAATAACTACATTATACATGCTATCAAATATGAATAGTTTTTACTTTCAAGGAAGAACCTCATATATAAGGGCAAACGAGATCTTTATTTAAGTATGTCTGAAATAGCATAATAGAAGATAAATTGGTAGGAACACTTTGGTGGTGAAATTCTATTTGCTTTCATAAAAATGGGCTGTAGCGTGGGGCAGTAGAGCACCACAGGCCCTGGATTAGACGAAACTTAGATCCTACGTGTAGGATGCTGGGCAAACTCCTTCACTCTCTATGAGCCTCCTGTCTTTGATCATCCCCCAAATGGTGGCCACAATAATAAGGACATTGTTGAAGAATTGGAGTTAATGGATAAGAAGCAATCAGGACAATGCCTGGCACATAGTCCTCGTGCAGGAAATGTTAATTATTATTCCGAAGAACACCTATGGATTCATCCCTATGGCAGCTCATATATATCGCCCACGTGAATGAATTTTGTGGCAGAGGCCTAGATCGGAGACTACCAATAACTAAGTTCCCTCAGGCTAGGCCCTAGGCAGTGCTGGAGGAGTTATAGAGTGAAAGATTTCCCTTGTTGCTCCTTTTTTCATTTGTTTAAAGATTTATTTTAGAGAAAGGGGATGAGTGGGCGGAGGGGCAAATGGAGAGGAGAGGATCCTCAAGCAGATTCCCCACTGAGCATGGAGCCCCACATGGTCTTGATCTCCTATCTCTGAGGTCATGACCTGAGCCCAAAACAAGAGTCGGATGCTTACCCAACTGGGCTGCCCAGTCGGTGGCTTTGATCCCCCTTTTGCTCCTTTGAGAGCCTCAGAACGTAAAGGAGATAGAGCACACATGCATTTTAGTTTTTTTAGCTTTGTGGATGGCCATGGAGAAGCACCCAGAGAAGGGAGCAGGGTGCAGGAGCGCCACTGGATAGCTTCCTCTCGGGGTTAAGTGGGCCTGCCTTTACCCACCCACACCAAACTGCATTTCCTTTCAACATAGCTTACCACATCGTACTGTAATCTATGTTCTGATTTTAGGAACGACTAAATAGATTTGCTCAATCACTTGGCCGTGCCCATGCTTGAATTTCAGCTGGCATTTATTTGTTGCATGATTTCTATATCAGTTCAGGTACAGTCAGCAGGTAGAGACCTGACCGACTACTTGAACAGAGTGCAGAGTCTCTAGTCTAGGGACTTGTTAAGTAGGTATGAAGGTGCAAACTGTGTAGGTGACCAGGCACGAAGAGAATGCTGATGCATCTCCGAGGGAGCCACTGCAGGAAGCAGCCACCAGGCTTCCGAAGCCCGAGCTGGGGTCCCCAGGTTGCAATGACTGAAGGGGCGAGCAGAGGTGTGACTCAGGTGGCTGGAAGATTGGTGCTCAGCCATCGCTGGTGCTGGTGTCCCTGAGGAGGGGTGATGAGGCTGGCCCTGTGGGGGTTGGAAGCACCACCAGCTGTCTGGGGCTGCTGGGTCCACGCTGGAAGGAACTGCTTGGCCAGGCGAACAGTGTTGCTGGGGTGACCCTGGGACTGCAAGTGTACCAAAGTCCTAAGGGTCAGGACCGAGCAAGTTCTTACCCCCTTCTCCAGTCCATCACGCTCCATCTAGTGGGCCCCCCCCGCCCCATTGACAGAGCCTAATGGAGTTCATGGGCAAAGCAGAAAGTGGATTTACAGTCACAGTCCCATTTGCCTGAAACAGGGTAAAAGGGTGGGTTTGGAGCTGAATGGCAACAGCATAATACCGGACATATTCCTTAAAACACTTTGTGTTACATTTAAAAACACTAGGATCCATGTCCATATGCCCATATACAGATAAATGGTTTACAAAGTGTGGCTTGCACCTTCAGTGGAGTATTGCTCTGTGGGAAAAGAAGATAGAGCTCCTGCCAGGAGCTACTACATGGGTGACTCTTGGGGACATTATGCTGAGTGAAATGAGCCAGTCACAGAAGGGCAAACACTATATGATTCCACGTATGTGAAGTATCTAAAGGAGTCAAACACACAGAAACAAAGAATGGCGATTGCCAGGGATTGGGGGGGAAGGGAGAAATTGGGAACATTTGTTTAACGGAAATAGAGTTTGCTTTGCAGACATGACAAAGCTCTAGAGCTCCGTTGCACAACAATGTGAGTAAACTTAATACTACTGGACTGTACACTTAAAAGTGATGATTCAGATGGTAAATTTTATGTGGTTTTTACCACAATTAAAATTTTTTAAAAAATATTTGAGGATGATTAAGAAATTCAGATCCATTAAAAACTGGCTATTTCGAAGACATTTTAGGTCTCTTCACAAATTTCTTAGCGTGATTTTGACGTTTTTCCACATTACTTTGTGGAGAATCCTTGATCCTTATCCCATATTGCAATGGGATGATCTTTGATCTCTTCATTGTTACTTAAAGAATAATCAGAACACAGATGATAAAAGCAAGCAACTACTTATGAAATATGATTGCAAAATAAGACCATCATCTTGCAAAAAGACTCTGCTCTACAGCTGCTTTTAAGATCCTATATCAATAGAATGGTCCAAAGTAAAACAAATTGTTTAGGAAACCAGCAAAAACATTTTAGTTAGGTTTATAGGACACAGTGAAATTTCTTTTTTGAAATCCTGTGTAGTGGAGCCAGGTTTATGCTGTTCCATGGTCCATTCTCTGTTAAATTGCCTGCTGGAGCCAATCTTTGCCATGCTGCCTCATAAACTTTTACAGTAAATATTCCATTATTGGACACTGGGGTGGAGAGTGATGGAAGGGAATGTAATTGTTTTAGCTCCAAATTTACCCTTGTTCGAATTTGTCTTTGACATCCAGCACAAGAGCAGCCTGTAAGTCATGAAGGCGTTCACCTCTCTCGAGGCTGGATTGCATTTAAACCATTCCAGACAGATGAGGGAAATGCCCCTTAGGAGAAGGGAAAAGCAATCCCACAACCCCTCTTAGTAACTCATCCCCTGTTTGACAAATCTTGCCACTGGGGTCTTTGTAGTTAGCTTGAGTCTCATCTGCTGCAATAACCGCCCCCTCCCCAACTTTGGTTACATCATTAATGGAGATTGGAACCAGCTGGCCTCCTTGTTCTGTGTAAGGGGCTTTTATAGATGCAAAAGTGATTATGCAGTTTCTCTTAAGCTACTTTGCTGAACAATGCTGTCTTCTAATTTTGCCCCATAAATTTTATTTTTCACATCTCTCAGTGATCTTTCTGATGCACCTCCGAATCTTTTGCAGCTTACCATACTGTTCTAAAATTGTGGAATTCCGGTTTTCAGGGAACTCTAATACTTTTCTAAGCATTTTTGAGATTAATGGAAGGATTATTCATTCCTATACAATATTCACTTTAAAAAATAAATATCATTGTTGAATCACTTCCTAAATCTTTGTGGTTTTCCTGACAGAAAGGAAAAACATCACTTTCACCACTTGCTGCAAAGCTATTAGCCCTCATCAGGTCAAGTGGAAAATCAGCTTCTCTTTGAGAGATTTTTAATCTATATGGAAAATAAGACAGATTATAAAAAATAGAGAAATATGTATTAGTGTAAATGAGGATCAACCAGGGTGAGTGTGTGAGAGGCTTCTCTCATATCACAAAGATATTTTGCTATTATTTTCTTAAAATAGAATGAACACAAAGAAAATTGAAAACACCTAAAATCACACCATTTTGAGGTATCAGGACTTAACACAGTAGTGACCATCTTTCTGTGCTTTTCTTTATATTTTCACATGTTTACGATTTATCTTAAATGCAATCATGTTATTTTTCTTTGCATTTTTAAAAGCATTTTTTCTGTATGCATTCTTATCTTCAAATGCTCTCCTTCCACCCTCCAAATAATTAATGTCTTATTCCTCTAGTCCTTTTTCATTGACATGTAATCACATTTGAGTAATTATTTAAAGGCTAGTAATTGTTTTAGAAAAAACTGCATAGTCTTTTATATACCTTGCTTTCCTCACTAAACAAATCTTTATAGAAATTTCTACCAGGCAACACATATAAATTTAACTCATTTATTTCCTTGGCTGCATAATAGTATAGTACTCAATTCAACCCCTCCCTCATGAGTGTAATATTCTTTAGTTGCTATATCAGGTTAGATCTACCAAATGTGGTTCCATAGCATTAGTATATCAGAACAGGATAAGAGAAGTCATTAAATGAAAGTAGATTATACTCTTACACAGAAATCTAGAGAAAGAATTACAAAGAAAAAAGCAGAAGGAAGAAATTATTAAGGATAGAAACAGAAACTAGTGAATTAGAATATAAAATAAAAAGAAGTCCAAAAGTGGTTCTTTGAGAAAAAAATCAGCGAAATTGATAAACCATTGGCCAGACTAACAAAGAAATTATAGAGGAAACTTGAATACGTAGAATTGGAAGTCACAGGATAGAGGTTCAGAAAAAGAAAGCTTTAAAAATTATAAAGGACTGCTTTGAACAATTTTCTGCAAATAAATAAAATACATAATTTTCTGGTGTAATACAATTTTCCAGTAGATGTGGAATACGTAAATAGAACAGCTAACAGAGATGAAATAGAAAAATCAAAGAGCACTCCATGAAAAAGCCCAGACGGCTTAACATGGGAATTTACTAAAACTTTAAAGATCAGTTTATCCTGATAGTATTTAAACGATTCCAGAGCATGGTTTAAAAACAAATCTTCCAAATTCTTTCTATAAAGTAGATTGGTCCCAAAACCCAACAAACTTTTGTATACTTGAAATTAATGTAACATTGTATATCAATAGACAGAATTTGCACCAAAAATAAAAATGGTCAGTCTTATTATGATGATCAAATTAAAATATTCTAAATAAACTATTAATTTATTAGTCCATTAATAAAACAGTATGACCAAATGAAGTTGTTTTCCTGCAATGTAAAAGCTCCGCATTAGAAAATCAACTTATTTCATCATCATTTTACTAGAAATAAGAAGAAAAATCATATCCATTCCAAAGGAAAATTTGACAAAATTCAACCATAGTTCAATAAAAGAGAAAATGGTAGATACCTTTCAAACGAGGTAAGACACCCCCACCTAAAGCTAGTTTTACTCGATGGGCAAGCATGAAAGGATTTACTGCTAAAATGACAAGCAAGGCAAACCTATCCACGCTATGTTGAAGGTGGTAGACAATGAATTTGGACATGACAAGGTAATTAGAGGTATAAGAAATAAAATTATCTCTATTTGCAGATGACATGATTGCATATCTGGATAGCCCAAAAGAATAAATGGGAAAGCTACTATAAGTGAAAGAACTTAATGAAGTAGCAATTTATGATATTATCATATAAAAATTAAACTAAAATCAGTTCTACAGGAGAATATATATTAATGTTCAACAACATTTTGCTAGTGCCACTCTGGATTCTAGAAGACCTCATTTTCCAGAAGAGTTTTCAGGAAGTGCTGATGGGAATAATATTCATTCTGTTATTACATGCTCACAAAAGATTTTCTGTGGGCTTTATACTTCAAGGTCAGTTTGGATATAAATTACATGGCTCACTTTTTCTCTTTTTTAAAGATTTATTTATTTTAGAGAGAAAGACAGTGTGTATGTGAGTGGGGGGAGGAGGAGAGGGAGAGAGAAAACAACTCAAGCAGACTCCCTGCTGAGCGCAGAGGGCTTGACTCTATGACTCTGAGATCATGACCTAATGGCTCACATTTTCTTGAGCAATTTTGATATTTTACTCAGTTTTCTCCTGGCATAAACTATTGCTATTGTAAACTATAATGTCAAACTGATTTTCTATTCCCTTCTAAGTGACTTGGTCTGTTTGTCTAAACACCCTCCCTTTTCTTTTTCAGATGTTCACTAGTTTTACTAGACAATGTTTTGATATCAACTGCCTGGTTTAATCTTTTTCAGGTATGCAAAATGCCCTCTAATTATGTAGATTCAATTTTTCTTCTATTTCAGGAAACTTTCATTTAATTGCAGATCTCTTGGTGACTCTTGTTGTGTATATGCTGAAGTTTCCTTGCCTTTCCTCTATGCCCCTTTCTGTCAAATATTTAAAAAAATTTTTTTTCTCCTTTTCCCTTTTTCTTTTTTTTAAGGATTTATTTATTTATTTGAGAGAGAAAACATGCATGCACGAGCACAAGCTGGGGAAGGGGCAGAGGCAGGGAAAGAATACACAAGCAGACTCCGGGCTGAATGAGGAGCTCTACTGCGGGGCTTGATCCCAGGACCCTGAGATTACGACCGGACCTGAAGTTAAGAGTTGGCCTCTTAACCGACTGAGCCACCCAGGCAGCCTTTCTTTGTGGTTCTTAAAATTTTCTTCTTCTACTCTATGTTTTATATGCCATTATTATTTGCGCTTGTGTATGTCTTAATTTCTGACACGTTTCATTACTAGTAGTTCTCATTTTTCTTTTATCACTTCTCTTTTGCCCAAGCATATCATTTTTAAGATTTGAAAAACTGATTATGATTATGATGCTGTTCTTTTATAGCTTCTATAATTGTCTTAAATTCTTTTAATGCTTTAGAATGTCATAAATATATTTATATTTGTGTATTTCTGAATGCCTTTATTGTTTGTTACAGTATTATTCTGCTCTTACATCACTTTCTGCATATAGTAACTTTATAAGAAATTGAATTGCCTTTTTTTTTTTTTTTTTTTTGCTAGCATTTAAATGAGATATAGTTTCTTGAGTTTCTCAGGAAGGAAGGACAAGAAGTCAGTATAGTTTGCCTAGAGAGTTCAGGGCTCTCTTTTGTTTTTATCATGAAACATTTAAAATACGACAACCTTGTACTTCCTGAGAACTGTTGCCTTCCCCCCTTTCTTCCCTCTGGCACCTCTGCTCTTGCTATATCTACTATTGGTGTCCCGCTGCTGTTATAACCCACTCATTGTTCTGGATGGCCCGTGGACAGAGCCAATCCACGCTCTTGGTGGGGTTATAGGTTCTCCTAAGATTCAAATGCGACTCTCATTTAAACCTTGATTTGAGCAGTCAGTCCTCTAGTTCTCTTCTAGGTCTCTTGTTCAGTGCTATCTTCCTCTCCATAAATTGGCTGCTGACACTCAGTTCTCTTCTCAGTGCTTGCCAATCCCATGGTCCTGGGGTGAAGGGGCAGATGGAGACCAGTTGGGTTTTGAGTGGCATGGGTAACTTTCTTAGTTCCTCTACCTGTTTATACCTGTCCTCATTGCTCTGGGAAATCCAGGTGCTTCTCTTGATGCATTGCCCTCTCTCCAGTATCTGTGTTTTAACTCTGGTTAGGATCAGGAATAGAACTGCCTGTATCTGATTCTTTCTCTGTATTCTGAAATCTTTTTTTCCTGTGTGTAAAAACTGTATTTTGCATTTTTTTTTTCTACTCGGCTCCAGCTTCTCAAAATTTGTGCTCAACACCTTTTTGGTCTTTTAAAAGATCTGCTTCTTACAACAGATCTGGTTTTTCTATTTTAACTTACCCCTCCTAGCAAGATTGCTCCTGCTAGGCATTTGATAATATTTAAAATTAGACTACCTGAATTTTTTCCCCATGCTGCATCTCTCTCCCCTCAAGAGCAGCACATATGAAAAACTGTCATTGTGTTTGCCTAAGTGCTTGGGGAGAGGATAATGAATATAAAAAAGTGTGTCATGGAGGTTGTCCCACATCTGATCTGGGACAGAGCTTCTGTGTGATGTAGTTCACAGAAAGAAAAAAATAACATTCCTGATAAAATGGTTAAGCCATTTCCTGAGGAATTTTAATGGGATTGAAACTTATTCTGGGAACCCAGTCACCTACATACCCAGCTGATAGCTGTTAAGAATTTAATAAGCTTTACCAACCATTATTTTCTTTCTGATTTGAGCCAACCAATGATAATGTAACCCTCTGCTTTTCAGCCAGAGGCAATTTTGCCTCCTAGGGAACAGTTGGCAATGTCTGAGAACATTTTTCGTTGTCACAACCAGGTGAGGTGAGTGGGGGTTGCTACTAGCATCTAGCGTGTAGAGCCCAGGATACTGCCAAATATCCTGTAATGCACAGGACAGCCCCCCAAATGAAGAATCGCCAGCCCAAAATGTCTGTAGTGTTAAAGCTTGAGAAACATTGATCTAGCCATTTTCTTTTCCAATAAATTCCTTAGTGAATCTTTGAGTTAGTCTGTTCTAGGACTTTCCTCTAGAAACAAGACTGAGTAAAATTTTTATATATTCTCATGACTCATTTGCTTAAAGGCTTTTGTGTGATTTTTTAAACAAGGGAGGACAAACCTCAGTTAATTCCTAAAAATGTCATTCCACTATAATGGGTGTCAGGCAGCTGAGACGTGATCTGGGGTTCATGGGTACATAATTCCCAGACCAGGCAGGAAACCTCAGTCTTTTTCTTTAAACAGGGGTCAGAGCTGATAATAAACTGGCACAGACTCCATTTGCTGTGCAGATGTTGACTGTTGAGACCAAGCCCAGCAGTATGTTCAAGGAGATAGAGTACTATCTCCTCTAATTCTCAAGTTCCTAATTCAGCTTGGCCCACAGTCCACTGACCTGCCTCCTGGTTGCCCGGGTGCTCGAATTTATTTTTTGTTCTCTAGCACTTATTTTCAACAGCACCTCTGCATTGCCTGTCTCTCCTGTCACCAAGGAGACACTGCTCTGTGGACATTGCCTTTCTTTCTGAAGAAAGAAATGAGCTTGTAGAAAGGAGCCTTCTTTGCCTCTTCCACTACCAGGAAAGTCAAAGAGGAAGATCAGTTTGTGATATAGGGAGTAGGGGAGTGGGAAAACCCAAGTACATGCTCATCTTGCCTGTGGGGGATGCAGAGAGCACACAAGATGTCTTGTGTGGAAAAGGGCAGCCGTCTGAGATTTGCCAAATACCTAGGAGAGGAGTGAATGTACCAGATCTTCATTTTTGCAAGGCAGATGGAGGTATTGGTAATAACATCCGGGTTCAAAAGAGGAAGAAGGCAAAGAGAAAAAGAAAACTCTACAGTTGTTAGAGATTTTATAGGATCTTTTTGGTCTATATTTTCATGTGAAAGAGAAAATGTTTTTTAATGACAGTTCACCTAGCAGAGACACTGTGTCTAAAGAAAACCATTATAGTTTTCTTTCTAGAATTAAAAAAAAAGAGAGAGGAAGAAAATAAGAGCCAAATATTCATGTATTCAAGGGTATGTAATGTTGATATGGAAGCTGGGGAGAAACATATTTTAACAAGAAAATCCTTTCCTTTAAAACAATGGCTTAAATGTACTTGAGGAAAAGTGAGGACATTAAAAAAAAGTATGAAATTCTGAAAATACACATTCCACTAGACATCTTCTTCCACATAATTCTCAACTGAAAAATTAGACATTGCTAGGTATTCACAATTAGTACTTTGTGCTGTTGGCTCACATCTTGTAGTTTTATTTTTTTAGTAATAACAGACTACTGATTTTCTTCCAAGGACTTTCAAACCAGTAAGTGCATAAATTCCAGCCAAAACTGCCTGTAATCATCTAAAAATTCTCCTTTGTCCCAGCCAGCGGGCTCCCCTTCAATTTGCCTCTGATGCCTCTGCTCACTTCTCAACACACTTCCCTTCACTTTTTTTTTTTTTTAGAATAAAAATCTTGGTATTCTTTCTGACACAATAATTCAATAATTTGGGCTACATTCGTAAGTCTTAGTTATCTTTAGGGTTTTTCTAAAAAATTATTAGACCCAACCCAAACTTCCAAGTCACCTGTGAAGGTGTTATCATGAATGACACAGCAGCATCATGGATTTGAAGGAGCGCATGTTCCTATCGTGTTTCTTAAGGTGGGAGGTGTTTCTGTAACAGAGAAACTAGGATATCTGACTCCATTCATGCAAAAAATGGCAGCCACATGAGCCAAATGAAAGCAAGGCCATTACCCCCCTAAAATGCAGTCTGGTACCTGGCACTGAGGTCAACAAGAGAGTGTAGCATCTGCTCTCAGAAGACTTGCATCTAATGGGTAACACCCGGGTATTGTAACAGTGTGAAATGTATTTGAAAGAGGAAATCGAGGGCTTTAAATGACTTATGAGGGAACTGGGACTCTTTTGAGAGAAGAGAGCTCTAAGCTGAACACCAAAGTGACCACCCTTCTCAGTTTGTCCATCATGAAAATGAAGAAAGTAATGTAGTGAAGGGCCATTGTGTACAGCAGGACTTGGGCTAAGACCAAGATTTATCTGTGTAGTGTGTATGTGTGTGTGCCTAAATTGTAATATGGACATGTAACTAAAAATTAACAAAACTAAAATAAGGGCAAAACCCCTGTGGAGAAGTGGGTAAACGGTTTACTCTTCTTGAACCCCACTCTCTTCCTGTGTGGAAGAAAAAGTCTTACACTGCTGCCCCCCAGCAGGCCAAGTACACCTGGCTTCCTTTAGTCCACCTTTTGAGTAGGAATTATTGTTAAACAAAACAGCCATTTTAAGGTGTCTAAAGTTAACAACTAGAAAATTCCTATTAGTCTTTGTTTTGAAGAGAGGCAGAGAACCCAGGATATTCACTTCACACTTGGTTTGTGTGTGTGTAAATTAAATTATAATTTCAGCATAGTTAACCCACAGTGTTATATTAGTTTCAGGTGTACAATATAGTAATTTATCAATTCTATACATTACTCAGTGCTCATCTTGATACTCTTAATCCTTTACACCTATTACACTCATCCCCCTACCCAACTCCCCTCTGGTAGCCATTAGTTCTTTGTACTTAAAAATCTGTGGGTTTTTTTGTGTCTTTTTTTCTTTATTTGTTTTCTTTCTTAAATTACACATGAGTGAAATCTCATATTTGCTATTTGTCTTTCTCTGACTTCCTTAATTTAGCATTATACTCTTTAGATGCATCAATGTTGTTGTAAATGACAAGATTTCATTCTTTAAAATTGTGGCGGAGTAATATTCCATTATAAATATATATACACACCACTTCTTTTTATCCAATCATTTATCCACAGACACTTGGGTTGCTTCCGTGTCTTGGCTATCGTAAATAATCCGGCCTATATTGTAAATATAAGTGTGCATACATCTTTTCAAAGTGTTTTCATTTTCTTTGGGTAAATACCCAGTAGTGGAACTACTGGAGCATATGATAATTCTATTTTTAATTTTTTGAGGAAACTTCATACCATTTTCCACAGTGGCTAATACTTTGCATTCCTACCAACAGTGTGTGATTGATCCTTTTCCTCCATATCTTTGCCAACACTTGTTGATTCTTGTGTTTTGATTCTAACTATTCTGATAAATGTGAGGTAGTATCTCACTGTAGTTTTGATTTGCACTTCCCTGATGATGAATTATGTTGAGCATCTTTTCCTGCGTCTGTTGGCAATATATGTGTTGTCTTTGAAGAAATGTCTGTTTGTGTCTTCTGCCTATTTTTTAACTGGCTGATTTGGGGGTTTTGGGGGTTGAGTTGTATAAGTTCTTCATATATTTTATGAATAGTAATCTTCATCAGATATGTCATTTGCAAATATGTTCTCCCATTTAGTAGGTTGCCCTGTAATTTGGTTTATTGTTTCCTTTGCTGTGCAGAAGCGTCTTATTTTGATGTAGTCCCACTGGTTTATTTTTGCTTGTTTCTCTTGCCTCAGGAGACCTATCTAGAAAAATGTTGTTATAGCCAATGTCAGAGAAATTATTGCATGTTCTCTCTTCCAGGATTTTTATGATTTTAGATCTTACATTTAGGTCTTTAATCCATTTTGAGTCTATATTTGTGTATGGTGAAAGAAAGTGAGCCAGTTTCATTGTTTTGCATGTCATTGTCCAGTTTTTCTTACACCATTTGGTGAAGAGACTTTTTCTCATTGTAAATTGACTCCTTTGTTGAAGATTAATTGCATATATACTTATGGGTTTATTTCTAGGCTCTCTGTTCTATTGATCTGTATCTTTTTTTGTGCCATTCTTTTTTAGTAACTATAGTTTTATAATACAACTTGAAGTCTAGGATTATGATATCTATAGTTTTGCCCTTTTTCAAGATTGGTTTGGCTATTCTGGGTCTTTTGTGGTTCCATACAAATTTTAGGATTATGTGTTTTAGTTCTGTATTTTGACAGGGATTGAATTAAATCTGAAGATTGCTTTGGGAAGTATGGACGTTTTATCAATATTTGTTCTTATAATTCATGAGCATGGAATATCTATTTGGGTCATCTTCACTTATTCCTTCATCAGTGTTTTACAGTTTTCAGAGTAGAGGTCTTTCAGCTCCTTGGTGAAGTTAATTCTTAGGTATTTAATTCTTTTGGTACAATTGTAAATAGGATTGTTTTCTTAATTTCTCTTTATTCTTTTCTTAAAGGTTTATTTATTTATTTTAGAAAGAGACTGTGTGTGTGTTGGTGGGGAGGGGCAGAGAGAGAGTGAGATATAAGCAGACTCCCCATTGGGCACAAAGCTCTGTGTAAGGGGTCAATCCCAGGACCCTGAGATCATGACCTGAGCAAAAACCAAGAGTTGGACACTTAACTGACTGAGCCACCCAGGCACCCCAATTTCTCTTTCTGGTACTTCATTATTAGTTTATAGAAATGCAACAGATTTCCATGTATTGACTTTGTATCCTATAACATTACCGAATTCTATCAGTCCTAGTAGTTTTTTTTTGACGGAGTCTTTAGGGTTTTCTGTATATAGTATCATATCATTTGCAAATAGTGGAAGTTTTCCTTCTTCCTTACCAATTTGGATGCCTTTTATTTCTTTTTCTTGTCTAATTGCTGTGGCTAGGACGTCTCGTACTATATTGAGTAAAAGTGGAGATCCTTGTTTTGTTCCTGATCTTAGGGGAAAAGCTCCATTTTTCACCTTTGAGTATGATGTTACCTATGGGTTTTTCACATACGGCCTTAATTATGTTCAGTTATGTTTTCTCTAAACCTACTATAATGAGGGTTTTTTTTTTTTTATCATGAGTGGATGTTGTACTTTGTCAAATGCTTTTTCTACATTCATTGAAATGATCGTATGGTTTTATCCTTTCTCTCATTGATGTATCATGTTGATTGATTTGAAATATTGAACCATCTTTGCATCCCAGAAATAAATCATACTTGATTGTTGAGAATGATTATTTTTAAGGTCTTGCTGGATTCAGCTTGCTAAATTTTGCTGAGTATACAAATATTTTTGTATCTATGTTAATCTATTTTTTAAAATATTTTATTTATTTATGAGAGACACACAGAGAGAGAGGCAGAGACACAGGCAGAGGAAGAAGCAGGCTCCCTGTGAGGAGTCTGTTGTGGAACTTGATCCCAGGACCCAGGGATCATGACCTGAGCCAAAGGCAGATGCTCAACCACTGAGCCACCCAGATATCCCTCATCTATTGATAGATATGTATTTATTGCCATTTTGTTACTTGTTTTGTAGTTGTTTTTCTGGTTTTTCTCTGATCTTTTTTCTCATGTTCTCTTTCATGGTTTGTTGGCTTTCTTTAGTGATATATTCCTTTCTCTTTATTCCTTGCATTTCTATTACTGGTTTTTGATCTGTGCTTACCATTTGGTTTTTATATAACACCTTTTGTATATAGCAGTCAATATTAAGTTGATGATTGCTTTAATGGGAACCCTTTCTTTATTCTTTCCCCTCCCCATTTTAGGATATGGTATCATATTTCACATCTTTTTATTTGTGAATCACTTGATAGATTTTCACAGATATATTTATTTTTACTACTTTTGTGCTTCTAACTTTTTATACTTACTTATAGTCTCTCCACTTAAAGAGTTCCTTTTAATAATTTTTGTAGGGCTGGTTTAGTGATCATGAAGTCCTTTAGTTTTTGTCTGAGAAATTCTGTATCTGCCCTTCTATTCTGAATGATAGTCTTATTGGATAGAATATTGTTGGCTGCAGATTTTTCCCACTTAGCACTTTGAATATATCATGCCATTTTCTTCTGACTTGCAAAACTTCTCCTGAAAAATCCACTGATAGCCTTACAGGGTTTTCCTTGTATATAACAGTCTTCTGCTTCTTTAAAACAAATTTGTTTTATCACTATTTTTTGCCATTTTGACTATTGTATGTCTTGTCATGGTCCTCCTTGGGTTGATTTTGTTGGAGGAGACCTGTGCCTCCTGAACCTAGATTTGTGTTTCCTTCCCCAGATTGAGGAATTTTTCAGGAATTACTCCTTCAATAAATTTTTGGTCCCCTTTTCTCTCTCTTCTTCTGAGATCCCTATAATACCAATGTTATTATGCTTGATGGGGTCACTGAGTTCTCTAAGTCTCTTCTCATTTTGTATAATTCCTTTTTCTCTCATTTGCTCAACTTCATTACTTTCCATTATTCTGTTTTCTAGGTCATTAATTAGTTCCTCTGCTTCCTCTGCCATTCCATCAAGTGTATTTTTAATTTCATCAATTTTATTCTTCATCACTAGGTTTTTTTTTTTTTTTTTTAGATTTTATTTATTCATGAGAGACAGAGAGAGAGGCAGAGACACAGGCAGAGGGAGAAGCAGGCTCCATTCAGGGAGCCTGATGTGGGACTCAATCCCGGGTCTCCAGGATCACACCTTGGGCTGAAGGCAGCGCTAAACTGCTGAGCCACCCCAGCTGCCCACAAGTTATTTTTTATCTCTTTGTAATGGTCTCACTGATGTCCTCCACTCTTTTCCCAAGTCCACTGAGTATCTTACGATCATTACTTTAAAATTCTCTATTTGGCATGTTACTTATGTCTGTTTCACTTAGGTCTTTTGCTGTGGTTTTGTTCTCTTCCTTTATTTGGGAAATATTCCTCTCTCTCTCCACTTTGTTTATCTCTCTGTTTCTTTGTGTTAGGAAGTCAGCTATGTTGACTGCTCTTGAATGTAATGGCTTTATGAAGAAGAGGTCCTGTAGTGCCCTGCAGTTCAGTGTCCCTTATCTCCCAGGACCTGGTGCTTCAGGGCTTCAGGGAGTGTCTCCTATTTGTGTTGCCTGTGCCCTGCTATTGAGTCCTGGACACTTTCTCTTTTTTCCAATCCAGTTGTCTTCAGTGGTTCTCTTTGCCTGTTGTGGGCAGTGTTTGGTCCCCAGCCAGGTGAAGCACATTTTGAAATCCTTCAAATGGTCTGCTTGGGAAATAAAGATTGTGTTGCCAGAATGGGGATCCTATAAAACAACATGAGATGAAGTGTTGGTGGGGCTTGTGCTGGTCTTCTGGGGGAGGGACTTGTGGCGCCAGAACTGAGGTAAGTGTGATTGGGAAGGGTGGATCTGCTGAAGTGCTGGGCCAGCACTTGCTTAACTTAAGCAAGTTAAGTAGTGAATGTTTGCACTGTGCTGGTTCCCGCAGGTGGCTGTGTGTTTATGCTGGGGGATGGGGAAGGAAAATGGTGCCCACCAGCTCCTTTGTTCCTGGAGGGGTCTCCCCATGATCCCTGTTTCTTTGGGTCATGCTCTGAGATGAGTAAGTAACTCTCCCTTCCATCTGCCCTAGACATTTTTCAAACTGTTGCTTCCATGCTGTATCTCTGCTGGCTTTTTGACATGAGGTCTCTTTAAGAGTGAGAACTCCACTTCTTAACACCATCTCAGCTCTCCCAGAGCAGAACCCACCAATTTAAAAAAAATTCAATTCTTTAATTCCCACTGGTTGTAAGAACTCATGAGATTTGGCCCCTCTTGTTTTCAAATCCAGATATTATGGGGATTCATCTTTTCTATATAGTCCCCCCAGTGTCATAGTCCATTTTTCTTCCTTTTCTGCACCGTTGGCTCTCTCTCCACTGTGAATGCCCATGGTCTGTTTCACTTCCAAACTGTATCTTCCCCCTTACTTCTTTGGTGCACTCTCTTCTCTATCTTTAGTTGTGGGATCTGTTCTGGCAGTCTTTTCTGGGTCACCTGTTCTGGCAGTCTTTTCACATCACCTATGCTGATGTGAGGGTTACTAGTTGTATCTGTGGGATGAGATGAACATATGGTCTTTCTACTTTCCACCTTTCTACCTCCTCCCATCCATCTAGTGTATGTTTTATTTTAGTTATTAAGTTATTCATCTCTGATTGATTCTTTTATGTCTTCCCTTTGTTGAGGGTCTCACTGAGGTTCTACACTCTTTTCTCAAGTCCAGTATCTTTATAACCTTTACTTTAAATTCTCTATCAGAAAAAATAAATAAATAAATAAATAAATAAATAAATAAATAAATAAATAAATAAATAAATAAATTCTCTATCAGGCATATTACTTATCTCCATTTTGTTTAGTTCTCTTGCTATGATTTTGTCCTATTCCTTTATTTGGGACATGTTCCTCTGTTTCTTCATTTTGTCTAACTGTTTCTATATGTTAGGAATGTTTGCTATGTCTTCCACAGCAGTGGAAGTGTCCCCTGTTCCCTAGAATCTGGTGCTTCCGGAATGTCTCTTGTGTGTGTTGCATGCACCCTACTGTTGTGGCTGAGCTGCTTTTGCCTTCAGTCCTGTTGTCTGCAATGGCTTTCTTTTTACCTGTTGTGGGGAGCATTGGGTCTCTGTGTTGTTGGTGGGCTAGTCTTGGGTTCGAGTTGAGTTAGACTAGGCATTTGCCTGAGATGTAGTAGCATTAAACTGGAGGGAGTTTTTCCTGTGTTGTGCCCTAAGAAACTTTTGTTGGTGGGTGCAGCCTGCAGTCAGACCATGAGTCTACCCCCAACCCACTGGTAGGGCCTTAGTCGGACTGGTGTGTGTGTGATTATCTTCCCCTCTCCCCACTGTAGGAGTTACTTTAGGGTAGTGCTGGCCCCTTTCAAAGCTGCTTGCACTCTGCCAGACTGATGGCACCACTTTGGATCAGCTCCAGATGGGACCAAGACATGCCAGTTTGGAGGGGGCAGACCTGCAGAAGTACACAGGGCAGGGTGAGTGGTGTTGGCAATTTAGGTGGAGTGTTGTTATTTGATGAGTTCCCACAGTGTCTATGTGTCTAGGCTGATGGTGGGGGTGGAGAGAAATGGCAATTTCCAGCAAATTTTTTTCCTGGAGAAGGCTCTCAAAGATCCTTGACCCTCTAGCACATGCTCTGAGATTAGTGAACACATTCTCCTCTTGTATACCCCGGGCATTTTTTCAAAGTACTGCTCCTTTGCTGTATCTCCATGGGGTTGTTTTTTGTGCTGTCTTTTTAAGAGCAGAGACTCAGTTTCCTCTCACCCTCTCTGCTCTCCCAGACCTGAGCCTGCTGATTTTGAGTTCCAGGTATTAAACTCCATTGATTATAAGAACTTGTGAAATTCACCTCCACTGGTTTTCAAAGCTAAATGTTATGGAGATTTATCTTCCCCCTGCAGGCTCTCCATGTCTGGGATGCCTGGGGTATCTCTTTCCCCTCTCCATGCTCATGGCATCCTTCCTTCCTATAGATAGTCCTACAGGTCCATTTGGTTCCCCAGTATATTTCTGCCCTTCCTGCCCTCTTTACTGTGGCCCCTTTTCTAAGTCTAGCTGTGGAGAGTCTGGTCTGCCAGTCTTGGGGTTGTTTTCTGGGTTCTTTACACTGATGTGGGTGTTATCTAGTATCTGTGGCGCAAGGTAAGCTTAGGACCCTCCTGCTGTGCCATTTCTTCCAGAAGCCTTCCATATATATAAATATTAAGAAGCACTTTCAGAAATAATTCCTGGTTCTCTCTGGATTGTGATATTCAACTCTGGCCTCAGTTAACAAGTAGGTAGGACTGTGGATGCTCCAGGTCTACGTGAGACCGATTCACACACAATTTCCAGGCATGAGGCTCTCGTATC
This sequence comes from Canis lupus familiaris, assembly GCF_011100685.1. NCBI lineage: Eukaryota > Metazoa > Chordata > Mammalia > Carnivora > Canidae > Canis > Canis lupus. The sequence continues at coordinate 7,513,764 of NC_049258.1, forward strand.
GGTTATTAAACACACTCATCCGGTAATTTTAATGGCAGCAAAGATTGATGTACATGGTACCAGGGAGTTGGATTCCAGGAAAATTTACTTTAAGTTCATTTAGTTTCTTAGCCTCTCAAGAGGCATTTGGGAGTGTGTTTTGGGTTTTAGTAGTTTTTTATGTCTCCTGGACAGGCAAACAGGTGGCTGGCATCTGCAGGTGGTAGGCAGGGCTATGCAATTATAAAAATGCTGGGAGTGGCAAAAGCTCCCATAAAGAGTCTACCAGTATCTTTCCTGTCTTCCCTTCTGCCTCTAGTATCATGGGGGTCCTCATGGGCATTTGGAAGCTTGGACATGCTGTGTAACCCCTCATCTCTGTTCTGCTGTGCAATATGGTGTCTTCTTTTAGTACATTAAAGGAACCTTTGTCTACCAGCATCTTTCTGTCACTTGCTTACTGCCAACCTCATAATAATCCTGCAAGTCTACTCTCACAGATAAAGTATTTTAACCATTAGAACTGTGGTAGAATGAGATTTTCTTCCCTTTAACGACTCTTTTACTTTCTCTTTCTTACCCCTGGAGGACATGGGAGCCTGCTAAGAGTAAGAAGTCAGTTGTTAACACAATATATTTATGTTTTATGAGAATTAAACTATTTAAACTATAAATTATTTATGAGAGGGAGCTAATAATAGCAAAAAGACTTGTTTATCCTTATAAATATTCTACTCTGAAGAATCTGACTTTATTTCGTATGATGGATTACACATACATGCCTTCCAGACAACATGGGCATAAGTAACAATATTGAAGGTTTTTATGAAAGCAATAGTGATTTGTTGGCTAAATATTTGAAATAATTATTTCCATTTTTAACACATAATTCTTAAAAATAACTTTTAGTCTCAGAATAACTTCCATGGTACATATTTATTGAAAGAAAATCAGAAAATACAATTAAGTAGGAAAAAATGAAACAATTATAATCTAGAAAAAAATGGCCTGCTAGAAGCATCTTTATAAAGGAACATTTGCACACGTAATTATTGACAAGTTCTTTGTACCAGGCCTCAACTAATTTCTTTCTTTATATAAAGGATGGGATGACCACTGTAGACAGTACTCCCTGTTTTCCCCCATTACCACATCATCTGGCTATCATTGGGGTTTAGCAAATGAGAAGCCCTTCATGAGTTTGGAGGCAGGAAGAAAGGGGAAGCTGGGGTTTTTATCTCCCTCTCTGTGCCTTGAAGCAACAGCTCCTCCAGTTTCCGTGTGACAGGGCTGTTAATGTCCTAGTTTCTATCAACTGACATTGGCCTTTGGGCTGTACTATCACCACTTTTCCCTTTGTCCTTCTAGTATAGGGTCTGGATAGTGGCTTCCTGCTCTTGCTAATCTGTCATCTCATCGTCCTGTGATTTCTCAGCTCTTTCATCTCCTGCATATCCAGTTCTCTGATTTAAATCCCCACCATTTTACACGCTAGTGTGGTTCTTGTGCACCTGGCTGGATGCTGATGGATGCAGGCTGATAGTAATATAAAAAGAAAATTTACATTCATCTAGGAGGTATCAGAATTGAATGCTGTATTTCATCACAACTGGTTCTGTTTGAAGTTGATTAAAGCCTATGACTTTTGACCCTTACTGGAACTAATTGAAGACACTGATCAGTGAGCTGTGGTGCTTATTGTTGCCAACTCTTTACAGGCAGCAGAGTTGTTCCATCCTATCCAGAGAACTAATTTTCAATGCTAAATTAGTATATGTATTGTGAAAACTTACTATTTTTTTTTTAGCATTTAAAACACCTCACTCTCCTCAATCAGCACACTGCTCAGTGATTTCTTTACTACTTTAGGATCCCTCACATGGTTAAGATTATAGACACAACTTGGTTTTTTATTTTTTTCTTTTTAAGCTCTGTAATCTTTGTTTTATTGTTTGACACTAAAATACTCTATTACAAGATACTTTTTCCTCTGCTCAATATTTTATGACTTGTCAAATGTATTTGTAATGTTTCAATGCCATAATTTCTGCAACATTGTTAAACATTGAGTTTGTTTCCACATTTTTTGCTTGCTGTGATTAACACCTTAACAGTTAAATATCTGAAACTATTTTCAATTATTCAAGTTGGAAACTTTTTGAGCAACTCTTCACTAAAGGCTTCAAATGACTTCTCAGTTGAGATGCAAGCTACAGAGAAAGCCACACACAGCAGAGAATAACAGGGAGTCAGAGTCACAATGTCAACTCTGAAATCTCATCTTCGACACTTCTACTCACGCAAGTCAAGACTGTCTTACTTATAAAGACAGGTTGAATGAAGTTTTCTGTTATTTCTTGCTCAAAGCATCCTAATTTGTAGAGTAAATTAGCAAAATAAGTACTAGAGTAAGTGTTATGAATTCTAATGTTTAAAAATAAGAGAAAGAAAACAAGAAAAACCTAAGTGACTATGTCTGCCAATTTTCAACAGTTTTCTGACACACACAAAAAAACCTAGAGACACACTGATTCAGAATAGATATATCTATTTTTAAGAAGAGTGGTTCCAGCATAGATGTTTGTTGATATTTTTATTTATGTTGACAAATAAGATGGAAGTGAAATAGCTTTGATGTATTTTAGAGCTTCATTGGTTCATCAAAGAGATAAGAGACTTTTTGCTGACTTGGGTTATAGTTGTAGAATACTGCAAGGATATTTCCTCAATTTGTGTGTGTGTGTGTGTGTGTGTGTGTGTGTGTTCTTTACAATGTGATGGCTACAGTGTATTATATGCCTTTAAATTTGATATATGTTAACATTTCATCTATCATGTTAAGTCCAGATCTCAGGTTAGCAAACCACAGCCTTTGGGCTCCATTTCACTCTTCCTGTTTTTGTAAAAAGTTTTATAGAAACATAGCTGTGTCACTGATTTACTTATTGTGTGTGGCTGCTTTCTCACTACCACAGTTGTGTTGAATAGTTGTGACAGAGATCATGGGCTGCAAAGCCTAAAATACCTACTATCTGACCTTTTACAGAAAATATTTGCCAAATCTTGGTCTGGACGGTCAACAAAAGAATAAATCAAACCCTGATTTACCTAGTAGGACAGCTGAAGTCAATAGCCACATCTCCTGTCTCCTGGTTGGTGTACTTCCATTGTCCCATACCAGCAGCCTCTGCCTCTCCCTGACATGTTGTCCCTTCTTATGCTGATCAGCTGACACTGGTCAAATATGGGAATTTGGAGAAAGAAGGGGAAACATTTTTCAACTCCAAGTTAGTCTGTTTAAAAGGCATTTGCTTTAATAGCTAATCCAGTGTTCCAAGTGCTACTGATTTTACTATTTTATCTCTGATTTCATACTTTTATAAATAAAATATTTCTTATTCATATCTCTTTACTGCTTTCTGAATAAATAATTACAAATTTTTAGTTGGCTGTGAGCCATGCTACAGCATGGCCCAACAAGACTTGCAAAGATTTAGGATTTAAACAAGAATGTTATTGTGAAGCTATACGTAATCAGAGATCTTTGGGCTATTGAAGCCACAGGTAGTTTGCTGCCACTGGAGAGGCCAATGACTGAGACTTGGCTTTAGTAATCCCAGCATGTCTCATCTGCATAGAATTACCAGCGATGCTTGTTAAAATGTAGATTTTACACATAAAATGTAAATTTACACAGGCTCACTGAATCAGAACTTGTGGGACATGGGGCCTGTAAACTTCTAGCAAGTATGTTTGATCAAATACTAAGAAATTATTGTGACCTTCCATGAGATATTGAACTGTCTTTGGACTTCATTTGTAAAATGAAGGGCTTGGGTTCTATGATTTTATGCAATATGTTAAGATTGGTTGTTCTCTTGTAGTGCAGGAGACTCTAATGTGAAGGAGGCAAGAGTGATAATTATGCCTTTAACTCTGTTGTTTGTTGGGATCCCTGGGTGGTGCAGCGGTTTAGCGCCTGCCTTTGGCCCAGGGCGCGATCCTGGAGACCCGGGATCGAATCCCACATCGGGCTCCTGGTGCATGGAGTCTGCTTCTCTCTCTGCCTATGTCTCCGCCTCTCTCTCTCTCTGTGTGACTATCATAAATAAATAAAAATTTAAAAAAAAACTCTGTTGTTTGTTTAAAAATACATGCACACAGGGCACCTGGGTGGCACAGTCAGGTAAGAGGCTGACTCTTGATTTCAGCTCAGGTCATGATCTTAGGGTCCTTGGATTGAGCCCCTGTGTCGGGCTCCATACTTAGTACAGAATCTGCTTCAGGATTCTCTCTCTCCCCTCTGTTTGCTCACTCTCTTCCTCTTGCTCATGAAGAAATAAATCTTTTTTTTTTTTTTTTAAATACCTGTATCCCTTTGTGCTGTAAGCATTCAAACAGAGGCATTTCTCTTGCCATGTATTTTTGGCAATGGAAAGCATTTGTGGCGGGCTACTATTTATACCCAGCCTATTGGGCATCAAATGGAACATCCAGACATGTTCTGGAAAATAAGATCTTCCCTGCACCTGGTGCATCAGCTGAGGGAACAGTGGGAAGGCCTCATGGGGTTCTATAAAGATGGAGTGTGCTATCTGACAGGTGCTTCAGATGTTGTGCTCAAGGTTGTCACAGTGAACCCTGCAGGTGGCCTGCTTTAACTGCACCAGGGGAAGATCCTTACAAAAGATTTCTGCTGCCAATGATGAGTCAGATTGGTGGCATGGGAAATAACACAGAGACTCTCACCTTGTGTTTACTGACCAATTTCTACTCTTTTTTCCCCCCTATGGGAACTTCACAAGTTTCTCGGTGGCCAAAAGTTTGGTGGTTTCTATAAATACTTCAAGGTCAGAGAGAGTAGAAAGGTATCCACAAATTAATGTCATGGTAGCTGAGAAGCAAAAGTTGAACTACATAATGACACGACATTATGTTCCTGTTGTAATATTTCCAAATAGATTAAATTGCCTCTTAATGTCTTTGTAGTACAATGTGGGTCATCTTGTCAAGTCATCTTTTATAGAACATTTAATTTATATGTTTCACTTTTTGCTGCTTAGGCCTGTACAACCTCCTCTTCTATCCCGGCTGTTTTCTTGGATATTTTAGCAGGAACACCTTAACTCAGATATGACAAAACTTCTGTCTGCCTGCCAATGGAAAATCAGTTGCCACAAGGAAGACATGTGGTAGAGGAAAGCAGGAAAGAACTTGGACTCCTAGATTGCTCTTAAATTACTGCCAGCTTGCACTCAAACTTTTCCAGACACAGACTATGGAAAAGACTTGGTGTGTGTTCTTGCCGATGAGCATTTCACAACATAGTCTCCGCGTACCACGCCTGCATCCATGCAGATTGAAGCAAAGTCTGGTGGCCAATGGTTAATAGGCCACCACCTACCTCTCCTCCCGTCACATGAATACTTCTCTGTGCTCTCTTCATTAAGATTCAGAGAATTCAAGATGAAGATAGAATGAATCCTGAGACCCTAAAAAGGAAAAAACTTCCAGATAGAAAAAAAACTTCCTAAAGTAGTGTTAAAATTAGGAGCAGTTTCTAAATCATAATCTCTAAAACAAACTAGGTACATTAGTTTGCTAGGGCTGCCATAACAAAATACCACAGACTAAATGGCTTAGCAACAGGAATTTTCCTCACAGTTGTGGAACCTGTGAGGTCCACAACTGAGGTGTCAGGTTTGGAGTTTCCTGCAGCCTCTCTCCTCAACTTGCAGATGAATGCTTGCCTACTCACTGTGTCCTTACATGGTCTTTTCTCTGTGCATAGTGCTTCCGTGGTCTTCTCTTTTGGGGTGTTCAAATTTCCTCCTCTTATAAGGACACCAGTTAGATGGAATTAAAACCCAGTCTATCTGCCTTACATTAACTTAATCACTTCTGTAAAGGCACAATCTCCAAATATAGTCACATTTAGAGGTAGTGGAGGTTAGGGCTCCAACAAATAAATTTTGGGGGACACAATTTAGCTCATTACACCAACTCAGATTAATAGAAATTCATGAAAAGGTTTAGCACAGAAAAATTTTAATTTTCTAATAATACCTGATTTTTTTTTTTTTTTTTAGCTTTGCTAATAAGCCAAATCTGCAGGATTAGAAAAATAAGCTTGTTAGGAAAAAAAAAATTTTTTACCCTGGTCCCATGGGGCTGCATTTGTTGACAGATGTCACCTTTACCCCTTTGGTTCAATGAGTTTCCTTTTTACAGCTTTCCTAGAATAATTGGAAGTGATGCCCTTGCATCCAGTAAATGTTCTTTTGTCTCACCTCAGCTGTCCTTTCCTGTGGTTACACCTTAACACCACATTCATGGTGTGACTTCATCCACATCATGAAAGAACACTGCTGAAATCTTTTTTTTTTTTTTTTTTTATTTATGATAGTCACAGAGAGAGAGGCGCAGAGACACAGGCAGAGGGAGAAGCAGGCTCCATGCACCGGGAGCCCGATGTGGGATTCGATCCCGGGTCTCCAGGATCGCGCCCTGGGCCAAAGGCAGGCGCCAAACCGCTGCGCCACCCAGGGATCCCTTTACTCCTTGCATTCACTAGTCAATTGTAGGCATCCCTTTCAGCAGTTCTTTGACCTCATGAGGCCTTTAGCCCATTGACCTTATCTCATTAACAATCTTCCCTCTCCCGGGTCTTCTCTTCCTTTCCCATCCAACTTAAGATTCTAAGATCCATCACTACAATTACCTTCTTTCCCTTTCTCCCTCCAGGGTTGATAGCGTATAGTCCTGGTGAAACCAAGTCCTACAGCTTCCCCCCTAGCAGCTGTAGAAAAGTACAATTTTTTTCGATTGCTCTCACGTCAGAGTCCTAGCGTGTGATTGAATAATCCTCCTCACCTAAGATGCTCATGTCTCAAAGCAGATTCACAGAAGGTGATGTGATGACCAAGGCAGAAGCCGAGTAGGAGGTGTGACAATGGAAACAGAGGTCAGAGAGAGAGAGAGAGATTTGATGCTACACTACTGGCTTTGAAGGTGGGGGAAGGGAATCATGATCAAAGAATGTAGGCAACCTCTAGAAGCCGAAAAATGCAAGGAAATAGATTTTCTCCTATAGCTTCCAGAAGGAGTGTGGCCTTGGTGATACCTTGATTTTAGCCCAGTGAACTCCATTTCAGAGTTCTGACTTCTAGCATTTAAGATAATAAATTTGTGTTGTCCTAAGCTACCAAGTAATTGGTAATTTGTTAAAGCAGCAATAAGAAACCAATATAAACCTCAAATGGCCCCTGAACACTGTGTCACATTTGTACCTCCCAGTGTGCTTGCTTTCCTATTCTCCAAAATAGGAGCTCTTTCTACCCTAGCAGCTAACATTGCCTTGTATTTCATTGAGAGCCTGACTCCTATTATGATCAATATATGTATTTACTTGCTCAACTACTTATATAAAATCAATATCCCAACTACATTGCTACCTCCTTGATCCTGTCACATCTTTGGCCTCTGGCCATGCCGATATCTTCAAGGAAAAGAGAACGAAGAGAAAGAGAAAAATCAACATCCTATTTTCCAATGTTAGCTGACTCTCTGTGCTATGACGTATCTGTAGTTTGTAAACTGAAGCTTCTTTATATTTATACCCAAAGAACTACTCCTGCTTTAATATTTAAAACTTGTTTTTTTTTTAAAAAAATAAAATTATAGCCCAAATAACTGGTGGTTTTGTGTAAAAGAATTCCTTCCCAAACAAAGACATTACAAAAAATGTGGATATAACCTCTTCTCTCCCTTTGGGCCCCCACAGATGTGTTACCATGTCTAGTGTTACCAATATTGTAAGAACAAATCATATCGAAAGTCCCCCTTCTGCAGAGCTGTCCCTGATGCCAAGAGCTACATCTTTAACCTGGGATGGAAGAAGGCAGAAGTGAATGATTGCCCACACCATGGCCATGTGGTGTCAGGTGAATATCAGCAGCTCTCTTTTGAAGCCCTGGAGGTTTCCTTTGTCTGTGTCAACAAGTACACGGTGAAAAGTTATGGTAAATATGGCTTTCACATCCAAGTTCGGCTCCACCCCTTCTACGTCATCCATATCAAGATGTTGTGCTGGAACTGATGGGCTACAAAGAGGTATGTGAGGTGCCTTCAGAAAGCCCTATGGTACAGTGGCCAGAATCCATATTGACCAAGTCATTATGTCCATCCATATTAAGCTGCAGAACAAGGAATATGTAGTTGAGGCCCTATACAGGACCAAGTTCAAGTTCCCTGGTCACTAGAAAATGACATCACTGAGAAGTAAGCCTTTACTAAGTATAATGTTGATGAATTTGAAGACAGGGTAGCTGAAAAGTGACTCATCCCAAATACATCCCTAATCATGGCCTCCTAGACAAATGGCAGGTGCTGGACTCATGAGAACCTTAACACTACCCCCTGCTTATTCATGCCTACTGATAAATCCTATTTCTTATAAAAAAAAATATGGGTATAACCAAAGACCAATCAGTGACTTGAACTTTTTACCATAATGATAAGCATAAACCAATACTATACCTATGCTTGTTACCTTAATTCTGGGTTTTATGATTACTTTTAATCATAACTTAAAAAATGTATTATGAATTTTTATGCATAGAGAGTATATAAATGCATGTATGTAGTTTTAAAAGGAGTAGATCAACACACATGTACATATATGTGTGTGTGTATATCTCTATCTCTATACATATCTGTTTATTGTATATGTATATTCATTGAGAGAGAAACTTTCAAGATCCCTGTGTTTCTTCCTCATGGCAACCTTACTTTTGTCCAAGTTAATCACAGTCTTGAAATTTGGGTTAATGTTTTCCTTGCTTTTCTTTATAGTTTTACCACTTGTACAAAATGTGACCATACATCTAGTTTATCCGAGACAATCTTAGTTTGAGAATGTTGTCCCTGAGTAATTATTAACGATATTTCTTTTTACTCTCAAACATCCTATTTTGGATGATCTAAGTTGTATATGGACACAGACTTTATGTATAGATTGCTATTCAGTGGGTTACTTATTTTTGAAGCTTAGTGGCAAAGTGAAAATCTAATTTTATAAGAAAAATACCTTGTTGCCATAGTTAGATGAAGGCTCCCAGAGAGCCTTGAGGTCATAATTGGGCTTCAGTGTGTATGGAATTTCATAAGGGGATCTTTTGGAGAAGTTGATGACAAAGTAGTGAATAACTTTTGAGGAACACATGGCTCACCATTATTTAGGCATTTAATGAGTATAATGTGTGTCAGGTTAATTATACTTTTAGATCCTCTTTTAAAATTATTTTAAATATTTATTAAAGAATGATATGTATACCATAAAGTACATGTATCTTAAGTATATACCTGAGGAATTTTAATAAATAACATATTTCTGTAACCAAAACCTAGATCAAGATATGGAGCACATCTAGCCCCAGAAGAGTCCCTCAATGCTTCTTCCCACTCAAAGATGACTACTATTCTCATGTTTATCAGCAGTGATTGTTTTCATCGGTTTTTGAAATTCATATAAGTAAAATTGATACATACTCCTTTGTCTAGCTACTTTTGCTCATTGGTTATGTCTGTAAGATTCATTTATTAGATATCAGTTCTAATATCTCTTTCTTGCTATGCAGTATTCTATTGTATGATTACACCACAATTTTTTAATCTATTCTACTGTTGATGGACTTTTTAGCATTTCCCAGTTTACGCTTATAAATGATATAAATGAGTACCAATTTCAGTATATCACCAGCAATATACAAGAATTCCAGTTATTCTGTGTCTTCGTTTTATTTTGTATTGTCAGTCTTTTAATTTCAACCATTCTTATAAATTTTTCAACAGTGATATCTGAAAAGCCCCATGAATTATAAAATGCCTAAGGGAATTAGTTACAAAAAAATGCATTCCTCAAATGTCACTAGTCATATTAGCAATTTTTTTAAAAAATTACAATTTCAGAAATTTTGATCAAAATTTTAATGAGATTTATAAAGATATTCACTATAAAGGAAGAATGAGTTGGCTGAGTTTGAACTGTAACTTACTCTTTTTTATTTTATTTTTATTTTTTTTAACTTACTCTTTTTTTGTAAGATTATGTTAATCTATGGGTGGAGTTATATACATTATACCCTCAAGGTTCATGTCTTGAAGCTCTAATCTCCATGTAACAGTATTTGAAGCTAGAACCTTTTGAAGATATTTAGGCTTAGATAGATCATGAGGGCAGAGCCTTTATGATATGATTAGTTCCCTGGGTTTGTTTTCTTTATAAAGGTTTTATTTATTTAAGAGAGAGTGCTTATGTGATGGAGAAGAGAGCATGGGCAGAGGGAGAAGCAGACTCCCTGTGGGTCAGGCAGCTGACTCAGGATTTGATCCTAGGACCCTGGGACCACGACCTGAGCTGAAGGCAGATGCTTAACTGACTAAGCCACCAAGGTGCCCCAGTTTAGTGTTCTTGTAAGAAGAGACACCAGAGGACTTGCTCTCCCTCCCTCTATGTCATGTGAGAACACAGTGAGCAGACAGTCAGGAACAGGGCTCTCCTCTGTAACTGAATCTGCTGGTGCCTTGATCTTGGACTTCCCAGCCTCCAGAACTCTAAGAAATGTGTTTTTAAGGCACTCAATTTGTAGTATTTTGTTATAGCAGTCCAAACTAATACTTTAAAAACTGATATTCTGGCTCAGTCAGTTATGTGTCTGCCTTTGGCTCGGATCCTGATCCCAGGATCCTGGGATTGAGTCTTGCATCTGGCTCCCTGCTTGGTGGGAGCCTGCTTCTCCCTCTCCCTCTGCCTGTGACTCATCCTGTTTGTGCTCTCTGTCAAATAAATAAATAAAATATTCTTAAAACCCCCACACATGGAAAACCTGATACTCTACACACATGACTTCATATAAGATTTCGCATAGAGAAATATGTTTAGAATTTTTTCTCATCTATCAGGTGTAATTATTTCCAAATGACCTATCATTAACAGGAATGTAAAGAAGCACTTCTTTTTCCAATTTCTTGATTATGCTGAATTCTACTTGGCCATAGACAAAAAGGTGACTCCATAGTATTTAAATGTGGGCCAAGAGAAGATAATACGTGTGGATCTGTGACAGATCCTTAGGCCAAGGAGTCCATCTCAGGGAGAGAAATGTAAATGATAGTTGACTGTGGAAAAATAAATACTAATGATTTTAGAAAAGAAAAAAGTTGGAGAAAAATTGGGAGACAATCAGTTTTATGATTGTCTTGCAGAAAACTCATTTAGCAAAATCTTGAGAGTGAATTCAAGAGAGCTCACAATGGCTGTGAGCCCAATGAAAAGATACTATTTCTGTGGGATCAGATTAAACTCGTTCCTATTTCAGTGCAAATTCCTAAATGGGAAACTAAGAGGATTTCTATTTGAGGCATCGAGTACTGGCAATGCAAACTGAACTAATCTCAAGAGGAATAACTATAGAAAATAATTCTGAAAAATAATTTATTTCCTTGCTGAAAAGATGTGCTGAAAGAGAGAACCCGCCTTTGATTAGGGATAGAAATGGAAAATGTAGAGAAGGGTGCAGGAGATAATTATATTGTTTAAGTCAAGACCACTGTATTTAATTAACATAGCACACGTCAAACGTCTACCATATGCCAAGTGTTGTGCAATGTAATAGAGTATATGTGTTTAGAATCATTAGATGATTAATTCAGGTGCTTAGAGGTACTTGAGCATGTGTACCTCATTCCCTGGGAGACCTGCATTCATCCTCAAAGTCGGACATACCTGGGCCCATTTGTAATACTTGTGAGGGTACTGATCGGGCATTGATTGACATGAGCGGTCAAGTTGCTGAGGTTAGCATTGATTGTCTCTCAAGGGTACTGCTTCATATGTTTATTCAAATAAGCAAAACATAGGTAAAGTGTCCTAGATGTGAGCATTGACTACTCACATCCCCTCTGTACGAATAGTAGTCATGAATGAGCAGGGTATTTTTACATTGATGGATTATCAAAAAGCACATTATTAGCAAGTAGCTGGTATTAGAAACTGTTAGGGTAAGGACCCCCAATTATTCCATTATAGGCTTTTATACCTATAATTCATTAGTTACCTATTCAAATAATTCATTGAGCCAATCCTCACTGAGCCCGTCCTGGTTACTGTGTTGAGGGTCGAGGATACAGAGATCCATGAGAGGTGTTGTTTCTGGAGGAGATCAGAGTCTAATGGTAGCATCCATGCAGCAGATAATTATTGTCTAATGTGGTAAGTTCTTACACAAAATAAAAGTGGAAGTGGAACTGCGGAGGAGGAAGTGACCAATTTACCCAGGATATCAGAAAAGAATTTATATAGGAAGGGATATTTTGGTCTTAAAAGATGACGAATCTGATTATGTTAGTGGAGCCACTGAGTTAAAAAGACCACAGCATGTCCAACGAATTTTCTGGCATGGAGTCAAGGAGTAGGAGATGAGTTGATCTGAAAACAATGGTCAAAGATGATGGGACTGAGGCTGGGCACATTCAGATGCACAGGTGAACATGGTGCTTGGGTTTTTTTTTTTTTTAAAGCATCTTTGTTAAAGATGAGCAGAGTCTGTACTCAAAGTTCTCAAATAATGAACATTTTTTTTTTGAAGTGCATTAGCCTAACCGACTGTTAGGAGTTAACTAAAATTTGTTGTGAATTTTAGAAAGCGGTTATAGTTAGTCCCCTTTTCCACCTCTTGATTCTTACCTCCTAGATACAAAATTTAGGGAAAGGATAAATTATGTTATTGGCATGCTTCTAGACTCAGAGTTACATTCACATTTTAATTCAAAATAGGAGAAAGCGTACTTTTAAATCTGATACTTGCTTACATTAAAGTTTAATAAGTATATATCAATTCCCATTGATGTATAAATATATTCTAAACAAGTTCAGGGCTATAGCACAATTTTTAGTCTGGAATAAAAGACAGATACACGTGTTTCAAGTCTAAAATAAAAAGAGCAATGATGGAAACATAAAGGCAACCATTAGGCCATGATGTATAAATAATCTAAGGTGGGTTGTTATTGGCCATGAGTTGGCTGGCAATTATTCTCTCATTTTTTGTTTATCTGAGAATGTCTTAAAATTTCTCCTTCCTTTTGAAGAATAGTTGTGAAGGTGGACAGGTCTTTTTCTTTCAGCACTTTGAATGTCACCTCATTTCTTTCTGGCCTCAATGGCTTTTGACCAGAAGTCAGCTCTTAATCTCGTTGAGCATCTTTGTATATAAGGAAGGAATCACTTTTCTCTTGCTACTTTCAGGATTCTCTTTGTTTTTTGGGGAGTTTGAGTATAATGTGCATAGGATATCTTTTTTTTTTAAGATTTTATTTATTCATGAGAGAGAGAGAGAGAGGGAGGGAGAGGCAGAGACATAGGCAGAGGGAGAAGCAGGCTCCATGCAGGGAGCCCGACGTGGGACTCGATCCCAGGACTCCAGAATCATGCACTGGGCTGAAGGCAGGCACTAAACCTCTGAGCCACCCAGGGATCCCCCCCCACCTTTTTTTAAATTTTTATTTTTTTACTTTTTTATTTTTTTGGATATCTTTTAATTTAATTCTACTTGGGTTTGTTAAGCATCTTAGATGTGGATATTGATAGTGTTCATCAAATTTGGGCACTTTTGGACTATTATTTCTCCAAGTATTCTCCTTTTCTCTTTCTGGGCTCTCATTATGCAGACATTGATATATTTGATAATGACCCATAGATCTCTGAAGCTCTATTTTTCTTTATCCTTTTTCATTTCTGTCCATCAGGTTGAATAATCTTATTTAACCTGACTTAAAATTTTCAGATTCCTTCTTCTGTCACTTCAAATGTGCTGTTGAGGCTCTCTACCGAATTTTTCATTTTAGCTATCACCCTTTCAACCCCAGAATTTTTACTTGATTTTTCCTTATTCTTTATTCTCTATTGTTCTCATACTTTCCTTTCGTATTTTAAACACGGTTTCCTTTAGTTTTTAAAAAAATATTTATAATAGGAGATTTAAAGTGTTTGTCTAGTAAGCCCAATGCCCGAATCTTATCAGGGACAGCTTTTATTGACTTGGTTTTCCTGTATGTGGGCTATAATTTCCTGAAGTGTGTGTGTGTGTGTGTGTGTGTGTGTGTGAGTTTATGTGTGTTAATGCCTGTTTTATAAATTTTTTTTTTTTTGTGGAAAATGGAGCACTTAATATAACGTGACCCTAAAAATCAGATTGTCACCCTTTCCTTTTGTTATTACTGTTTGCTTGTTTAGTTACTTTCTTAGGTTAATTCTGTGGTCTGTATTCTTGATCATTTGCAGCCACTGAAATCTCTGGTTGATTTTCTTAGTGGTCAGCTAAGGAGGAGACAGAGATTTAAGTTCCTTGAGACAGAAAGTCAGCCTTTGCTGAGGAACTCTGAATGTGCATTGGGGCATAAAGTCAGTACTTCAGTAGGCAGTTTACAACTCTGTCCTAACCTTTACTTCCTGCTTGTGAATAGCCTCAAAGTATGTCAGATTGAAAGATTAGGGTCTTCTCAAGCCTTTCCTGGGCATGCACATAGCTCCTGAGTGCGGATATGACCTTCTAGAATCCCAGAAATATATAGTTTTTCAGAGCTTGCTGTGGATATTTCATTCCCTAATTTTTCCTTTCAAGTCTTGTGGTCATCTTCTTGTTCTTCCAAACTGGACATGCTGCCTGGGAAGCTGTGATGTTTTATCAAGTACCTTAGGGATAGAGCCTCTCTCATAGGCCAAACAAGACCAGCCTTGAAGATGAAGCTTTTCCGTGTGCTTCCAGATAAGTCAAATCCTGACAGTTTTCTGGAGAATGAGGCTATTGAGGAGGTTCAAGTACGGTCTCCTCCTGCCAGTGGCTGCTAGGCTGTTGGTGCTTACAGCTGTTGTAAATACCAACAACCAACAGCCTAGGCTATGGTTTTTCAAGGATATCATAGAGCTGGCAAGAGGCAGACAGGATTAATGCAAGTCAAAGTGCCACAAAACCCACAGTTCATTCTGAGATTCAGCCATTTTTCTTGAATAAAACTCCTTGGATCATTGCAAGTCTTTAGTTAATTTCCAGAGTTCTGAATAAGTTTTGATAATTTTTGCCAGTGTTCTCATTGTGTTTAGAGAATAGCAGATTTTCAGGAGGTTCTTACTCTACCATTCTGGAAGTCATCCATCAGGCTGTAACCTTTAACTAGGTTTTACTATGTTTGGATATAATCAAAAGGCAGTTTAGACAGACAAAAACATGTACAAATGCTAACTGGGTGGGATGACTTTCAGATTACATAGATCCAGACTTCTTCTACTAGGAAGTCTTACCAGGACTCACAAGCTTAGCTTAGTATAAATATGGTTTTTCCCCAGCCTGTTTCCACGTAGTTGGTAATGGCTTGATTCCTATTACCAGGAAAACAACAGAATTTATCTTTTACTTATAGGTTTATTACAAATAGCCAAGAGGCAAGGAATGGGTAAGAAATTTTTGCCCCCACCAAAGTCCAAGAGTTTCCTCTCTTGCTTCTGGAACTACTTTTTCTCAAGTGATTGATAGTGGGAAATCCACTGCCTTCAAGGAAATGCCCAACCATACTTGCAGGAATATGATTGTGGCCTCATACTCTGGCCTCAATAAGTTAATTATCTCAGAACATAATGCTCTGAAATTGGTGTATCACTCAAAGTCTGGGTTGTCTCATATGAAATAGCACAAGGATAACATTAATAGCCTGTTCCTGCTTGAGAGTCATCAGGTTCTGTCCAGTTTCTTTTGCATCCTTTTTCCAAGTTGACTTGAAGAAGCCTCTTCCCAGGTTTCTTGGTTTTACCTCCTCATCTCGTCTAAGAGTTTCTGCCCAAACAAGAATACAACTTCCTCACATAAACCAAGGGCAATTTTTAGGCAGACTGCACACTAAATTTCAAAGGAAAACATTTTTCTCAGCTCCTTTGGCTGCCCAACAAAACAACAGTATCTGCAGAGACCCCATCCAGCTTATAGCAGAAATCCAACTGCTAGTTGCTCGTTCATTAATGCCAGCATAAGGGTTTATGGGGCTTCAGACTTGTCCCCCAAAGAGAGTGGATTCATTTTGTTCTTTATTTGTATGGGTAAGTGTGGTCATTCAGTTGTAAGAACAAAGAAATTAGCACGTCTCAGAAGAGAATAAGTTACTATATCTTGTAAGATGAAATATTTTTGTAGATTTTAAATGTCAGTTTTCAGTTTCTTTACATCTTCTATCCATAAGAATTTTAAAGTTCTTAAGGATCTGGTTTTTAAAAGAAATTTTTTTCTTTTTGCAAATGCGCTATTTTCGAAAAGTTAATCTAAACACACACAAACACAAGAAGCAGGGTAACCCTTGGTTGAAAATAAAATACTGAGGAATTTGTGTTGCCTCAAATCACAAAGACAACTATTTGTAAAACTGTGATTTAGTGGGGGGAAAAAAAGAAACCACCATCTCTCTTGCTTCTATTTGGAGGGAATTTAGTTTCCCTATGATTATAAATTCTAGGTTGAGTGTTTGATATTGTAAAGACTTAAATACCTGACAGATGGAGACAGAAGTATGAACTATTGCAATACAAGTTGGAGTCTTGGTATCCAGGCAACAGTCCTATAAGGTTCCCTTTAAAAAGAACAGAGAGAACATGGTGTTGACCTTAGTAGGAGACGTTGTAACAATGCATTTGTGTCTAGTTGAGGCCTGTCTGCTTGTGAGCAAACAGGTGATGGCTCCTTTTGTAGTAATAAGCAGAGTTGCCAGCAAATATTGGACATGGCACTGTCTGGCATGACTCCATCTCCCCCCTGCCCTCAAGATTTAAGCTTTGAGACTTCTTGTCCTGAATGGTTAGAGAGAAGCTCTAGCTCCAACAAAAGCATTAAGTAAAGACACAAAAAAACCTAATTTTAGAATTGAGAGGGACCACTTACATTTTGCTTTACTCTATAACCTACTTCATGTAAACAGAATGGAAAATTTTGTTCTGATTCTATCAAAAGTGATGAAGGGCTTTGATTCTGGACTCATCTTTACAATTTCTATTGATCCAGCTATTATTTCTGGGATCATCACTAAAATTAATTATAGAATGCTAGTGTTCTCAATCACAAAATGGAAATTAATATTTGATATGTATGCATTTGAAGATCAAGTAAATAAAACTGATAAGCAGGTCTTATAGAAAATAATCTTTGTCTTCTGTGGTTCTTCAGTTGTCTGAGTTAAGGAAATAAAATACATAGATCACAAATACATAACATTTCTGACTGTAATTGTCATAGAGATGAAGCCAGGGTAAATACTTGATAAAAATCTGTTGAATGAGTAAGTGGAATAAATATCAAATCCCTGCCTTTTCTAACTGTATTTGTAATGCACATAGGATTCAGATATGTCTTTCCTAAAAGAAATAATCACAAAGTACCCTCAAACTATGATTCAGAAAAACCCTTGTTTTTGTAATGAACCCCGAGAGTTGGCTATCCTCCTTATTGTTCTTGTGAGAAGTCTCTGGCAAATCAATCTCTCCAGGATTTTTTTTTTTTTTTAAGAATTTACTTTCAGAGCAATATACTTGATTTTCTATGACCAACAGTACTAGAAATCTTGTGAAGAATGCAACGTGGAGTAAACTTGGGGCAGTTAATTTTCTCTAGCTTATTTGTCCTCTACAGATATATAGGATACACGTGTCAGGGGTAATACTTGTGGTGGCTGTTGGCAAAAGGGTGTTGAATTACTCCTGCCAGTGAAAACAAGCTGTTACTTTATTTTCTGAGCAATGAGAGCCTCTGGTGCTGAGCACAGCTTTTGTTAAGTCATGAACAGTCAGGGGCAGTATATAAGGAATTACAAAGAACAGAGAAATTTTTTTTAAAGATTTATTTATTTTTTATTTTAGAGAGAGAGGTGGGGGGAGGTGCAGAGGGAAAGGGAAAGAGAGAATCTTAAGCAGACTCTCCCACTGAGTGCAGAGCCCAATGTGGGACTCGATCTCATGACCCTGAGATCATGACCTGAGCCGAAATCAAGAGTCAGATGCTTAACCGACTGAGCCATCCAGATGCCCCAAGAATAAAGAAATTATTTGTGAATGCAGTAAGTAGTCTTCAGAGAATGTTTCACCATCTTACTAAGAATTAGTGGTAAGAGGATATTGAAAATCTGACAAATTCTGTATTGAATTTTCTTGCCATCTCATATTATCTTTTTCTAGAGACAAAAGGATTAATTAGAATAAATGTATGTTAAGGGTTGAAAAGAAAAACTATTATGTTATTCTCTAGGGTCAATCAACTGTAGGCTTCTTAATGATCTTTCCATTTCTACCACCCTGACCTTCCAGCTCTTGCACTTTGATGATCTTTCCTGCTTATGGAGACTTTCATATGATTTTATTACCCTTTCTGCCTCTCTTCATGTAGTGTACTGCTATTCAGATTTTTCAGGAAAGCCTCTCTTTTTTTTTAAGTTGCCTAAATGATCTTATAGGACCATTTCCTCTTATCATAGTTTAACTTATATTTGTGAAATATTATTAATACTTTCCATAAGACTGCATGTTCCAAGAGGGGCAGGGAGGATGTCTGTTTTGACCTCACATTGTATCTCCAACCTAGTACTTGAAATGAGTCCTTTACAAAGTCGGAGAGGGAAATGATTAATTCTGCCTGGAGCCAGCAAGAGATGAAATAACTATGAAGCATAACATAGATAGCATATTAGTTTAGCTTGGCAGATTATGATATGCCAGATAAGGAAGGCATTGCAATTGTGGGAGCCACATAAGTAAAAGGATAGAAAAAAGCAAGTACATGGTGTATTCAGAAGTCAGAACATGGCTGTAGAGGAGGGAATGAGTAGAGATGAGGTTATAGGGGAAGATTGGGACCAGACTGTTTAGAGCCTTGGGCTTTTAAGGAATTTGGATATTTTCTAGGCAGTGAGGAGCCATTTGAAGACTATTAAGCAGTAGAATAACACAATCCCATCTGTGTTTCTGATATCACTCTGGCAGCAGTGTGGAAGGCAGTGGAACTAAAAATAGGCTTATAAGTAATGTGCTCATTGCTTTTCCCCTATTTGCACAGTAACCCAATTTTTAGCCTTGACATACATCCTGTTTGCACAGGAAAATCCCTATGCCTGAAGAAGTATCGCCTTATACCATCTTGAGGAGAGTTTTGTCATAAATCAAAAGGGCAATGTGGCCATTAGGCACTATATTGTGTCTTATGCTGATGTGTTTAATAATGAAGGCATTTAACAAAAATAATTAATACATGGAACTGTAAAATTCAGGCATTGTTCAGACATTTTCAGAAACTGACATTTAAGAAATGGTGCAGAGAAATAGCCGAGGGAATCACTTCTATCCATCTTCTAACAAAAATCCAGGTCAGCAGGAGAAGTTAACCAATTCTAAGAAAGTGATCAGCATTACCCACATGTAACAAATTATAGAAACCCATAATATAACTTGATATCACCAGGCGTCTTGAAAAATGTCAACATTTAGATGTTAGGGACATAGTAATATATACGCAGAACTATTACGTGCCAGATGCTGTTCTAACTTGATTAGCCCATGTAATCTTTACAACTTCATGGGATGCTGTTACCAGCTCTATTTTACATGGGGAAAAAAGGAGAGTCAGCAAGGGTAAGTAACTTGTACAGGGTTTCCTAGGTAGTGAGTGGTGGAGATGGATTCAGGCTAGGGAGTCCCACTCCTTGCCGCTGTGCTCCCCACTTCCTACTCATCATGCAGAGCTGTGCTCAGCTTTGGAAAAGACCCTCTCTCCTCTTTATGGTCATACCGTTACTCACTCTTTACTCTTTTCAACCAAAGAGAAGGCATCAATTTATATCAGTTCCATCTTAGACTGTCTTTCACATAAAATCACACGGAGTTTTGCCTGGTATGATTTTGATGGTGATCACTTAAGAAAATATTGGTTCAGGCTGGTCCTGACTCAGGAGGTAAGAAGTATTGGAAATGCAGTCTGTTAGAGAGCTGAGTCACAGGGTTGTAGAATCCCACAACTCCAACACAGAACCCTAATTGTTTTACCTCTGCTGTATTGTTTTAGAGTTGATTACATCACTTTTTAAAAATTATTTTTTTGGAGGAAGTACACAATTAAGTGACTTTTTCCTAGTACTCTGTTCCTCAAGTTTATGATGTTAAACATACAAGTAACTACATTTCCTTGCTCTTTGCTTTCTCCCATCTTGCAAAAACTCTATAGTAACAGATGTCAGCTAGATTTTATGCAGTTTTCTTTGTTGGTCTTATATTTGAAAACATTTTAATAAAAATCCTGATGACTCTTGTGACTTTGACACAGTAATGTTCAGGGTTATTGTAATAAATGAAAATCATTTGGAATCCTAAGTGGCATGAGTTATTTTGGTAGCACCCATATAAGTTCAAGAATGAGAATATTTGAAACAGTTAAATATTATTAACAATAATTTTAAAACTCATGTGATATGATGATAGCCTCTTGGTTATACTAGCCTCCTAATTTTAGACATGCCTTCATTGACTAAAAGGAATAAATGTAGTCTAAGGAAACAATGAGAGCTATGAAGTATAGTGTATTTTTAAGTTATAGAATTCTAGGACATCAGGGACAATGTAGTTCAACTCTCTACCCCTCCTTGACCTCTGTCCTCCTCCACACACAAACACCCCACCTGCGGTCCCATGTAGAGCTGCTCCAGGCTTTGTAAACTCAAATGCCTATAGAGATCAGACCATAATGTGTATGAATAAACCAAGCCCAGAGATCCCCCTCTCTCTTTCTTAAAACCAGCAGTAATGTCTTCTATCTTCTATTTTGCTGCTTTAAAAACAAAGATTTTATTTATTTATTCATGCAAGACATAGAGAGGCAGAGACGTAGGCAGAGGGAGAAGCAGGCTCCCTACAGGGATCCGGATGGGGAACTGGATCCCAGGACTCCGGCATCACTCCCTGAGCCAAAAGCAGATGCTCAGCCACTGAGCCACCCAGGCGCCCCTATTTTTCTACTTTTGATAGAGATGTGGGTACAGGGGAAAGGTTCTCTACTGTGAGGAAAACCACTGTGCAATTAAGGCCATAAAAGGCAGTTGACACTTTGCCTTTAGTTAAGGATCACAGACCTCCATGCTGGAACATTGGGCTCCACGCTGCCCTCTGCTGGCCCTCTTCCTTAGTCAAATCTACTTTTTATGTATTTCATTTTTAATACCAAACTCTTTGTCAGTTTTGAGTAGCAAGTAATAGAAAATATAATTAAACTGACTTAAATAACAAAGTACTTACATGGTTTACAAAACCAAGTGTTACATTTTGGAGGTTGATAGAGCTTGAGTGAGACTTGATCATGGCTCTATCACCATGTCTCTATTTTGTTTGGCTCTATCCTCCTTCACCTCCACTACATTCTCTTGCTAGTAGTGAAATGGTCACAGCAGCTTTAAGTATCACATAGGTACATCCTACTCTTCAGGATAAGAGGAGGCCTCAGCTGTCGAAGAGAAGTCCTGCACGTTCTGCTGGGATCAGTCATTGTGGCCAGAATGATCAGGTTACACTTATGCCCCTTTGGGTCCATCTCTGAAGCTAGGGCTCAGGCCAATCATACCAATCTATGGCTGGTGTTTAACTGGGAAAGAGTAAACATTTATGGAAGAGCTCTAGGCTTCAAGATTTTCTCAGGTCACAATGCCAGAGAGAAGAGAAACAAGTCAACAGTTGACTCTACTGCAGATTTGATCTTGTCTTTGAGCCAACTACAGTTTGGAAGATCAAGATTGGCAGGACTTATGTCACTTACTCTTGTGGCTAACTATCAGAAAAGGCTCTGTAATTGATACTTCTTTCCATATCACATGGATCAGAGAGGG
Organism: Canis lupus familiaris; assembly: GCF_011100685.1. Lineage (NCBI taxonomy): Eukaryota > Metazoa > Chordata > Mammalia > Carnivora > Canidae > Canis > Canis lupus. The sequence goes on from NC_049258.1 coordinate 7,535,691, forward strand.
ACATTTTCACAGTGAGAAGAAGACAGCTAGTGGGTAAAGACATAGTCTACCATGTATTCCAGTTTTCGGCCCTTTGTTTGACAAATTTCTGATGTCTCCCAGATATATTATATCCCCAAGCATTGATTTTAAGACTCATAATGTGCACTAGTGTGTTTTTAAAACACTGTGAGAACAACACATGGACTTTATGTCTAAGTATATCTGGCAATTAATACTGTTTGGATATATTATATACTACAGGCTTGCTGAGTACAATCCATGAATCATTCTGTAGTGTATATCTTCCGCAACATATGTCCTGATTTTAGTTCTTAGCACAATGTTTCATCCCACCCTTCTTTCCCTCCACAGCATATAAACAAAGAACTTACCAGAGAATCAAGAGACAGAACTGGCCTCTCATTTTATTCTCTTAAGAATTTTTCTTTGCCCAGAATGAAAGGTGACTACCATTCAGGTTCTGGCCATTGGTTCATATTAATTCATTCCTAGAGATCTTTACTGAGGGGATTTGTGATTTTTGTAAAGCTCTCCCAGGTAATCTTGATAATTAGCTATTTTTGGAAACCTCTGAAAAAGGATGCACTGTGTTCTCTTCACCAAAATATTTAGAGCCCAGTGCATAGATGATATAGTGTTAGCTTCTTTGGTCTGAGAAGTCAAGGAGTCTTTTATGGAAGACACTTAGAAAAAATCCCTTTTGATGGAGGCCTGTGTGGTTTTTTGTTGTTGTTGTTGTTGTTGTTGTTGTTGTTTTTTGTTTTTTGTTTTTTTTTTAGCATCATTATGTAACCATTTTTGCTTCTAATAGAAATGGGTGCCATTGACTGACTAGAGAGCTGGTCTATCCTTCTCTGGCCACAGATTAGACCTGTGTCAAGGAGGAACAGATGTGACTTTGGCAGAATTCCTACAGAACCTTCCTCCTTGTTGAGGATACTCATTTGCTTTTTTTTGCTTCTAAAGAAGCCTGTTCCACCTCTCTATGCCCAAGCTGATGTAACTGAATGATAGGCTGTCATAATGGGGTCATAGTTTCTTTTTCATGAAAAGTAATAAAAAGAGGTGAGAACAACTCCCATCTCCTTACATGGAATATTGCCCAGGAACGTTTGTATTCATGTAGGCTCAGCTACGAGTTGTAGGCAGTTCTTTTGCCCTATGTTCCCCCAAATTAATTGATAAGTGCTAAAGTTCAAGATTCTGGGTAGAGTCAGTCTACATCAATACTGTCCAACAGAGATATAATGCAGTCAGCCAGAGATAATCAACAGAGATATAATGTCAGCCACAGTAATTTTAAATTTTCTTTTTTTTTTTTTTTAAAGATTTTATTTATTTATTCATGAGAGAGACACACAGAGAGAGGCAGAGACACAGGCAGAGGGAGAAGCAGGCTCCATGCAGGGAACCTGACATGGGACTTGATCCGGGGTCCCCAGGATCAAACCCTAGGCTGAAGGCGGTGCTAAACCACTGAGCCACCCGAGCTGCCCAATTTTAAATTTTCTAATAACATTAAAAAAAAAAAAAAAAAAAAAACATTACTTGGCATTGGATTAGATAGGGATTAAAGGGAAAGTGTAATCTTTTGATCTTTTTCATGATTACTTGCAATTTTTGCTTTACTCTGATGAAATAAAGAAAAAAATATACAGAACAGGTCTGGTCTGGAGAAAGGAGGCAAATCTTAGTCTGGTAGATGCTAAGACAGAGCTCTGGTACCCCCTGGTACCACAGACAGAAGGGAAAAACTGCTGAGGGGAACAGACTGTATTTTGTTTCTATAGCTTGCAGTGAAGGCTGCTGTAGGGTGATTCACTAGTGAATTGGAAGTATAGTGGGAAGAAATAAGTTACACAGATCTGAAAGTTAAGATCCACAAATATTTGTTGTATAAAACTGAGCTGTAGGAGATTAAATAATATTTGGAATATTGTATATTTGTATTATTAGGGCATGGTCAGATAAAAATATTTGTTTTCAACTCAAAGTGACATTAAAGATTATTTTTTACGGATCTAAGTGTACACACACACAAGGCGAAGCAGCATTCCTGCACAGTTAAGCGTAACAGTAACAATCTCTTTAGTATGATCTTATACCTGTCATACTTTCTTGGGTGCTAAATTGAATGTGTAGGTTTGTATGGATTAGTATATTCAACAAAAGTTTGCATTTAGTTTGAATTCAACCTCAATTAAAAATGAAGTATTGGGCACAATACTAATTCAAACATCTAGAAATTGCAATAAACTTCATTTAGGCACTATTGGCTATATTCCTCTGTCATTGAAAGTGAACATTACACAGTGTACCTCTACTTCGATGAAAGGAGATTTGGCAAAAAATATTAGGTATCTCTTAAATTAAAAATCTCCAAAAAATATCTTCCTGTTCAGGGGAAATATGAAAATGGATTAGGTTCAAAATGTTTTGGTAAAGGTAGTACAGGAAAAAAGGAAATCAAATGCTAAGACTTAGTATGATTAATTTTCTCACACCTCTTTTGGTTGCTGTCTTATAGGATTGCGTACTCCAGGGGATTGGGAGAAATAATAAAGGTAAGGAAATGGTATATCATTACTTTGGATTTTTACAAATGTGTTCAATGATTAGCATGCTAGCTGATGTGAAGACATTTTTCTTTAAATAAATGCACATATGGTACTAAATACCATCTTCTTTTGATAGATATAATTCATCTGCTCAGTTAGTAAACAGGTGCAGACACTTGGAGGTACCATTCCATTTCTGGTCTTTTCTTCTTCAACGCCTACACTTGCTGTGACTGAGGTATCAAAGGTAGATGCTCCTTTCTTATTTCCCATCCCGAACTCTGGTGTATGTATGTATATAATACACAGCATTTGCTTTCATTATGTGGAAATATTTCATTTATTCTTCTCATTCAGAATATTTACTGAGCACCCACTATGGATCAGGAACCAGCTAGGTGCTAGAAGATACAAAGATGAATAAGATAAATCCTACCCTTGAGAAGCTCATAATCTAGTTGAGGGCAAAACAAAGACAAGTTATAATTACAATGTGAGGTGAAAGTGTAGTAACAAAGGACTTTGGAAATATTTCATCCTGGTCAGCACCAACCATGTTCCCTATTTAGAATACTTTTAAGGTGATAGCATCGTGTTTCTTCAGTACTCCATTCTAAAACCCCATTGTGCGTTAACTTATATGAGGTTGACAATTGAAAGAAGGAAGTGGATATTATGAGAATTTGTACCCATTTGTGAAGAGGAGTAAATTGGGGGCATCAGGCATCACATAATGAAGCAGGTTTAAGAGGGGTGATGGTACAGACAGCTCTGGCAGCCAAGTGGTGCTTTTGATTTATTTGGATAGAATTTATTTATTTTTTTTATCAGTTTTATGTTCACAGAAATATTGAGCAGAACATACTAAGATTTCCCATATACTCCCTGCCTCTTCCATGATACATGGCTTCCCCCATAATCACCATCCCCCACCAGAGTGGTGCATTTGCTATAATTGATGAACTAACATTCACAAACCATTATCACCCCCAAGTTCATAATTTACATTAGGGTTTGCTCTTGGTGCTGTCCATCAAGTGGTGTTTTAAAGGAGCTTAAAATTCAGGAGGATGACCAAGTGGTGTGCTGAGCAGAGAAGCAGGGAGGCATCTGTTTCACAACATTAACTAAGACTGGTTATGACTTAGTTATTTTACTTTGTTTTCCTCTAGCATGCTCCTCCAACATAAAGAGAAGCTTAATAGAATCAGGAAACAGGTTTTTTAGAGAGCAGTGAGTTCAGTGGCTGCATGCTCATTAATATTCATGGTCAGTACAATGATGAATATGGCATACTTGGAGTCTTGTAGGTTGACTAAGACCAAGTGGAGCCAGGGTACAGCTCATTACTCTGAAAATTGATAATTAAAGGAAAAGAATTAAGTATTCATGTTGGCTTTCTGGTATAAACTATTTTTAGGGTAATCAAATGGTATTGGTGGATGAGGGAAAGGTAAATTGGGGGCATCAGGCATCACATAATTTGCATTTAGTTTGAATTCATCTAATTCAAGAATTAGAATTTCAGCTAATAAATGCAGAAAGAATAATAGAATTGGAAAAAAAAAACTACCATTTTGCAATCTCTAATGAAATAACTGATGCAGGTAACAGTCATCAACAGTTGCAAGAAGCTATTAGATAAAATGTTGATGGGAAATATTGAATGCTCTGATCAATTCTAGCATCCCTAAAAGTGAAAACACCAGGTAATAATTTGCTCCTGATATGATGTAGGGGAAAATACATGGCACCAGTTGTGGGGTATACATGTCAAAAATTCAAACCTGACACTACCTAATGTTAGGTTATTGAATTAGGAATCTAAACTTTCAACTCATAGAAGATACAGAGGATAAACCCACTAAGCAACATCTGGTGAAGGCCATTAGCCAAAATCAGAGTGTGGGATCTTTTCTATGTTAACTGACCCAGTTTCAAGTTTTAAATAGACTTTTCCCAGTGATGAACATTTTGAGTAAATTGACTTTAGGAAAGCTGACTACACTCCAAAAGGTGTGTATTTGAGAAATTGTTAACAGTGCTACATCATGGTAAATTCCAAGTTTTATAAGTGGAAATTAGTAAATTGCAGAGTCTCAACTTGTAGGCAGATTCATCTGCTGACAGAGGGTCTGCTCACAAACTGGCTGTTGGATTTCTGGCTTCAGGTCAGAAGTCAGTGTTGGGACAAGGAAGAAACTTGATGCCTGTCCTGCATGCATTGGTTATTCTGTTCTTTGATCAGATGAGTCTCTTATCAATTTATTAGCCTAATATTTCTGGTGAAATTTCAGCCAGTAAAATAAAGTGAACTGCTTAAAAATAACAAAGTTAAATATTCAAACTTCACATATGATCTTGATACTAAAAACGCATGGTCCAATGGAGTTTATCAATTAGGATATGTTTCAGCTATAGTGATTGAGGAATAATAGTAGTTTAAACAAAGTAAGGTCTTTCTCTCAGAAATAAGAGGTCTGGAGTTAGGAAACTCAGGGCTGGTATAGCAGCTCCTGATCAACAACATCCTGGTCTCCTTCTTTATGTCTCACATTGGCTTGAAACCTTGGGAGATCCTGGATGAAATTCACAACTGGCCTCCGTACATGGAAGGTGAGGAGAGACTCAGGAAGAGGCGGACCGTTCCAGGTTGGTAGGTGGCAGTTCTAATGAGCAAGGGAACTTATATATGGGGCTTGTCTTGGGCCACTGCAAGATGAATAGATCTTTGCACTTGCCTGCCCGAATCTTAAACGTTAACGCAGAGGCCTTAATGGATTCAATAATGATTAGAAGAGTGTAAATCTGTTGTGTGTATTATTTTAAATGCTTTTGGGAAACACTACTGGCCCTTGTTAGTGTATATAGTTTTATATGTGTATTGCATCCATTTTGATGACTTCATGGTCCCTTATTTTGCTATAAGCTCTTGTGTGATTTACTGATGAATGTGTTGAGTTCCCATTAACTTCACTATTGTTCCTTTCTCATCCTGTCTCCATGGATGGCCTATTAGACCGGAACAATAACATTTATAAGTCAGAGGTTGTTTAATAGCTGAGTAGCACTGTCATACTTTCTTGTCTAGGAAATCATAATTGAGGTCAGCAAACTGCTAGTGGTCTGGTTTGCAGCTTGATTTATTTTGCATCCCTTTATGTCACAGGTCAATTCTCTCAGGAAAGTGTATACATGGAGGGGGGTTGAGGGGAGTGTCTGTAGACTTCCAATCTTTGAAAGCTCATAGGTAGAGGTCTCCTTAGCTTTATTCTGCAAAACTCCATTTATGATTGAGATTGCTCAGGATTTTAAATTATCCAAGAAGGCTTCTATGAGAACAAATTTCTAGGGAAAAGAACTATACAGAGTTGTCCTGCCCCCAAGTGCCACATATTGCAGTGATATATTTTGTGAAGTTTGATTTATTATGTTAAAATATGAGTTATTCTCTTGAGCCAAACTTTTAAAAAAATCATTATTTATGCATTAAGGCTTTATTTGAAAGAACTGATGGACTCTATAGACATGTGCAACGAAGCACCATCTATATACATTATGTTGTAGTGAGCAAAGCACTGGCTTTCTGGTGTGAGGACCAGAGAGACTAAGTCTGCCCCCTTCTGGACTTTGTGACTCTGAGCGACTATAATTTCTTTGAGCCTCAGATTGCTCCTTACCAGATTCTGTGTTGATGGCCAGGTATTAACTATGTGCCAATTGCTGTCTTAAGTACTGAGAGATGGCTATGCACAAGATAAAGGCAGTTATGGCCTTTATAAAAGTTGATGCTGAGCTTGCAAATCCCATTGCTGTCACAGGTCAGGGAACATAGATGCCTGAATAGGAGAGAAGTAAAAGGATGAAGGAGTGATGAGGACTGTGTGGCTGAATTGAGGCTGCGGCTCATCAGAAGGTATTTAGTAGATACCCCTACTATATGGGTTGATTTTAGCAGTCTGTTTTATAGCTCTACACTGACTGTGGTGAAATACAGTAGTTAGGGTAGTCACAGGTACCTTCCCTGCTTGGATGCTTTAAACTAGTCCTTAAGAGCAGGGCAATGGAGGCCACTGTGTTTGGATCCCTACTTTGCCATCTGTCCAGCTGTGGTCACTTGCTCAATTAGATGACTTTGGGCAAGTCACCCATCTCTATGTATCTGTTTTCTCCTCTTCAGCATGAGAAAAATAATAGATTTAGTGGCCTTGCAGTTGAGTTAATATACGTAAAACAGAACAATACCCACCACATAATATACAGTCAATAAATATTAGGTATTATTATGAAACTGCATAGGAAAAGGACTTCTTAAGAAAGCTTTAAAAGGTAAGTTGTTACAGTTAGAAACAATATGGATAAAACACTGGCTGTTCCAGAGTGCCTGCTTTGTGGCTATCCCATCTCAAGTTAAATGGGAATAGCTAGACATAAGGGGCTGATAAAGATTACCGAAACGTTTCTACATTTTTATGTATATATAAACATCTTATTGGTCCTGTTTCTCTGGAGAACCCTCATACAAATACTTTGGTTGGCAAGATGATGACCCCCCAAAATGACCACATACCTATCTCCAGAACACATTACATTACATGGCAAAGGAGAATTAAGGTTGCAGATAGAATTCCATTTGTTGGTTAGCTGACCTTCAGATAGAAAGTAGTGAAACTGTGATCAGAACTATATATTTGGTCTTTGTCCCAGTTTCTGGCACAAAGCTTAAAACTCTTGGAATTTCCTATGTGATAAGAATGATAAAAAGTGTCTTGATATTCATCACAAACCCCTTTCAGCCACACCTAAGTTTATGTTAATGAGTGACTTTTGGAATGCACCTGAGGGTGGAGGCTGGTTGCTAGGGGAAAAAACCCGTGATCAGAGATCTGGGACTTTCAGTCCTGCCCACTGACCCCCAGGGATGGGAGAGGGACTAAAGGTTGAATCACTTGCCCTTGGCCAATGATTTCATCAATCATCCCTGAGTAATGAAACCGGAAAAAGGGCAGTGTTTTGGGGAACTTCCAGGTTGGTGAACATATATATAGAGAAACTGGAAGAGTGGTGCACTGAGAGAGGCCATGGATGCTCCACATCGCTTCCCACATACTTTGCACCATGCATCTCCACTCTCTGGCAGTTTCCAAGTTAAATCTTTTTAGAATAAGTGGTCATCTAGTAAGTATAATGTTTCTCTGAGTATTGCGAGTCACTCTAGCAAATTAATGGAACCCGAGGAAGGGGTCATCATGATGTAGAAAAATGTTGGGGTTCAGAGCTGATGGCCAGGAAAGAGTTCTTGAGACATCTTTGGTGCAAAAAGGTGGTTTTATTAAAGCCATGGACAGGATCCACAGGCAGAAAGAGCTGCACTGGGGTTGTGACAAGTGACTGATTATATTCTTTCAAGTTGGAAAGGGTTAGGAAGAGCACAAGCCTCCAAGGTATTTTGGAAACAAGGTTTCCAGGATCCTGATGGGGTTAGCTATTGGAAAAGGTCATTTATTACTGTATAGTAAAAACTCAGTCATGAGACCCTTCAGAGGTGTATCAGTGGGCCGTATGCTGAGAGGATGATTGCTAACATGTATCTTGCGGGGTAGAGATAAGGAAAGTTTCCTTAGAAAGGAATTTCTATATGTTAAAGAAGACTTATAGGCTCCTGGGGGTAAGGATAATTTTGTCAAATGTCCTTAGCAAAGTGTTAACATGAGGCAGCTGAATTCTTAGAGGAATGTCACTCTGCCTGTTTCGAGGACTTGTCAATAGGCTTTAAGTAGAAGGGACGTTTAATTTTTCTTTTGCCTTTGTTTCCCACATCAATTTGAGGCTCTGATTTATAGCCAGTTGGTCAGAAGCACAGTGACAAATTGAACTTGAGATTGGCATCTGAAGGTCAGGGGTAGGGAAAGGCAGTCTTGTGTGTGACTGAGCCCTTAACTTGTGGGATCTGCTGTTATCTCCAGGTAGATAGTATCAGCACTGAGATGAATTGTAGGACAACCACTGGTGTCAAGAGAATTTCTTGGTAGTGCAGAAACACACACACATGCATTGGAATTGGTGTCAGAATGGGAGGAGCTTAATTTGGATTATCGAGATGGGTCCAATAAAATCACAAGGGTCCTTGAAAGTAGAAGAAACAAGAAAGTCCAGAGTCAGGGGGAGATGTGACTAGAGATACAAACCAGGCAGTGACTTGAGTCATAAGGACTGGAGGGCAGGCATGGTTGGCTCTCACATCCCTCCCTCTCCTCATCATCCCCATGCTTTTTGTCTGGTTGGGAGAGGGAAAAAGATGGGCAGAGACAGATGTGTTTGCTTGATGACTAGTTGGCCTCTCCTCTGATACTGACTGCCCATTGAATGTATCTGTGGGTAAGTAGCATCTACAGGTGTGTCTAAACCTGTGGTTCTTGGGCATGACCCATGGGAAATCTTGGTTGGGGTCTCTCTGGCCTCTTCTTCCCTACTCTCTAAACCCTACCCTGTTTTATATACTCCATGACTCCTTGCCATTGGGTGTTACTGAACCAGCAGTGAGACAGCTTAGTTGAGTACTAGCGAGACTGTTTCTTCTGGACCACTTACCTCCAGAAAACTAGTGGATTCTTGTTTCCCACAAAATGTGCCCCATTGGCAGTTTCAACAGCATTAGTGGTTCCAAGCTTCAGTGACTAGACAGCCTTCAGACAAAAGAAGAGACTGTCATTAGTGCTTGGGTGTGAAGGCACCCCCATTCTTTGAGAGTTATTTTCTTGGGCCTCTCTTAGCTTTGGAGATAATTTCCTTTACTTCCCTCAGAGTTAATGTAAGAAAGGGGTAGTCTTCCCACATTAAATTCCTCCAAAATACAACCTTTCCCTTTTCTCAGTTTTATTACTTGGTTGTGCTAATTGTGGTGTTAATGGGCAGTAATGGCAATTTCTGGCAGCCTAGAGGGAAGCTGAAAGAATAATGGGCAGTCCTTTGAGTCTCTAATCTCTCGGAATGTGAGGTAATTAGTTCTTTGGAATCTTACAATTTCATGAAAATTGGGGAGAACAATCTCACTGGGCATTTGACACTATCCATGACCATAAGGTTAGAGAGGCAAGATGAGGTCAGCCCCCTTTGGGCCTCAGTTCAGTTGAGGGAGGTGACAGGGAAGGTGGGGCTTTGTCTTAAGAGCAATGAAAAATCACTGCAGGGTTTTAAACAAAGGAGTGATACAGCTAAGTGATAAAATTGGCTTTAAAACTGTTTCCCTCTTCCTTTACTTCTCCTTACTTCATTCAATTTTAGTATCCCGTCCCTTTGTGTCCTCTTGCCTCAAGAGTTTGGGTGGGGATGGAAGGTGGGCAGAGGAGAAGCCACTTAATTATGAGACATATTTCTAGTTTGTAGAGTGAAGCTCACAGAAGAAACAATACTTGTCGTTGAGTAGGGAGTGGAGTGTGGGAGCCTAAGGGTATCAAGGTAGGAGTAGTAGATCCCAGTCTTGGAAGGACCTGTAGTTAGAGGGTTCTGAAAGTAGCAGGACCTTACCTGTATTTCTGATTCTGCTGGGAGTTGATACTGTGGACCTGTATTGATGATGAGTAGATGGGAGATATTCCAGGAGAGGCTAGCTATGCATAGGGGCGCCCAGCCTGGTCCCAGGGCACAGGAACTGTACTTCCACAGACTCTGAGGGACAAGAAGTCTCAGACACTGGGCATTTCAGCAGTGAGCCTTGTTAGCTGAAGACCAAAGAAGCTTCAGTCCTGCAAGGTCTTCTCATGATCCAAAGAAGGGGGGTGGGGGGGGCACATTCATGACTGAGACTGAATTTCTTCACAGTATGTCTGACTGTGGGCTCAGAATGAAATGTAAGCTGATTTAAAGAAACATGATATTTCCTGTCTATTTGAATTTATAGTTACACATTCATATGGGCGGTGGCCAGATATGCATTTTAAAAAAGAGAATTTTGTCTGTAATGTGGATTGGAGAAGAGCAAGGTGAGATAAGGGAATCCATCCCAAGCAGTAATCCCATTCTGGCCAAAGTCTATTGATGTTTTCTAGTTTTATTATACATTCAGCATTGAGACAGATTATGCACTTGTCAAATATTTTCAGCTCTGTGTTCTATATTCTGATAACGTTTGTATTTGGGCCTGCCCTAGGCTATAACTTTAAAGACTTACTAACAAAATAATTTTGTGTGAAGTGAACCTTGTTACATTGACGATGTCATCTTCTATTTTGTGGTTTAAAATGTGAAGAAAATAGTTTCAATATATTGAGGAAATTAGATAAAGAATTATTGAAAGTAGGCTCTTTCATCAGTCAAGAATGGCTTGGGGGTGGCAAAAGGACGGATGTTGCACTAGCACTGAGGATTCCAAACTGATTGCCAAAACCCACTGAGGACAGATTTGGGGCAGAGGCAGGTGGAAAGGGGTTGGTACTCCTGGAGTCGTAAGAAATGTTAGGGGAACAATAATACTATCTATGAAAACCATCAGAGTATGGTTTGTATCTGATAAGCTAAGCGCGAGAACAGATCTTGGGGCAGCCAATGGTGGAACGGGTGAATGTATCATTTAGGATCCCTTCTACTACCAAAATAGAAAAACCCACCAAACATGGCTTTAAAAAAAGAGCATTTAAAGTGTCTCACATAACCAGAAGGCTGGAGGCAGGAAGCTCAGAGGAACTGTTTCATCCACTCAGTGGAATCAACATGGCCTGGGCTTCTTCTGTTCTTTCTTCCTGCCAGCTCCAGCTGGACACACTTTTCATCTTTAGGCATGTTGTCTCCTGGTTGTGGGGTGATCTCAGGTCAGGAAAGTAGCAGATTTGTGCATTTTTTCTTTTTTTTTTTATTTTTTTTATTTCTAGTACTTAGTACAGTATGTATACATAGCTCTAGCACAAAGTAGCCACTCAATAAATACTGCTTGAGTAAGTGATTATTAATTTGCTTCTAAAGAGAAAGTTGAAGGGTGTCATCATGTGCTGGTTTTGTAATTGATGTTGTTTCAGAACTTTACAACTAGCTAGTAACCACATCTGATCACCACTGAGGATACTGAGGTAGAGACAGGTAAAAAGGTTTACCCCGAATAATGTAGGTAGTTTGCGGTTGGGGACTCAGCCAGGGTGGGGCAGACCACAGCATCTAAACTGTCCCCCTATCTAAAAGTCCTGCTCAGAGTGTGAACAGACTTTCTCTGTGGAGGCAGGGTGGTCTGGCTTTTCTCTAGTCTCCTTCCAAACTTTTGTTATGGCAGGAACTCTGAGCTTCATTTCCTCTAAGGCTCAGACTTTAAGTTTCAAAACACTGGATCTTTCAAATCACAAGTCTTGGCTGGCAAGATCATTGCTTCTCTGTTCCAAGGAAGGAAGGCAACAATGAAATATGGGAGGCGGGGAGCCACCACCATGAGATCTGCACGGTTTAGCCAGCTAACTTGGATTTTCTAGACTTTATCTCATAATAGACTAAATGCATACTAGACTCTATAATCAAATAAATGAAGAGATGAATACATCAACAAATCATTGAATCAGTCAAAATCCAGAAGAAGGGTTGAAAATCTGGCTGACAGCTGTCCTGTGTTACTCTGAGAGTGCTGTGTCGTCCGATGAGGTAGTCTGAACAGTGACAGCACTGCTGACGCTGAGTAAAGCTTTGCATTACATGGCCTTGAGTTCTGTTTAGAAGCACAATTCCCAGGGGAGAGAAAGGGGCCAAATCTGTTTCCAGGGCAAACATTTGGCTAATATAACCCCTAGGAAATCAGCAATCCTCCCCTCCACAGCCTGAAGAGTGTTTCAGAGTGGTTGTGAAGAAAGAACAAAACCCAAGCTACTGTGAATTTTCTTACGAGCCTGTGTTGCAGCTGCTAACCAAGCAGTGAGAAACGAGTCATTTGAGGCCATCCTACCCTATTTGCTTTTGTCTTTAACAGAGTTCTGACTTGCTTACTGTTGAGTGTCTGTTTTAGTTTCTCTTACGTGTTTCTGAAGCATTCAGAAGTGAAATGGGAAAGTAATGGAATGAGTCTGCAGATGATAAAAAAATTGGGAAGGAATTACGCATTGTTCAGGAGATGTTCTTAAAATGCAATTCAATCTTGATAAATGAAAGACATGGCCTGAAATCATTAAAAATAATTAATAAAGTAGCCCATCCAGGGAGAAGTGAAAATACAGCATTCAATTGGGCAAAATGTAGTTTCTATAATATCGCCAAGTAGGCTCTTGAAGATCCACTATTAAGGACTGATCAGGAATCATGGGAGTAAGTTACAATGACAGTAAATATATTACTTTATATCAATAGAAGTATCGTGGATAAAATTACTCTAGCAAGAACATTTTACCATACCTGAGACCATTGAGTGGCTGCTGTAATTGAAACAGTAATAGTAGACTTGGAAAATACTCCCCACAAAGCTCATACTGGTGGACTGAGTTTTCTCTGATGCCCAGAAAGAGAGGATGGAGGCAATATCAGAATTGAAGAGGACACGGCCTCTCTGCTGTCTATAGAAAATGCCTTGAACTGCCTTGTTTGTAAAGACAGAATACTTCTCTTTAGCTTCTGCTGTGGTCTTTGCCACAGTTTCCCTTCTTCTGCTTCAACCATTATATTGGAGGCGGCTGTGGGATCCGTAGATCAGCCTCCTCCATATGCCCACCTTGGCCACTGGACCTCAGGTACACAGACCTAGATTAAACATGAATATGAGTCATGACATAAGCCCAACATAGATCTATTCATAGCTTTTTAAAGTATCTAGTTATTCTTTTTCACAAAGTAGTAAACATTTATAAACCCACCACTTGAAATACGAGCTGGGAGGCTGTGACAATCCTCGTCTTCACCCCAGGTTTCACTCCATCTTTCCATCACTCTGCCTCCTTGACCCAGGATGACCATCATCCAATATACCATGTTCATCATTTTTCCTTTTCCCCCTATTTTGCACAATTTTATTTCATCGGTTTAGAATCCTCAAAAATACATTTTTAATTTTATAAGAGTATCATAATAGATGTAACTTTTGGGACTTACTTTGCACTTTTATTGTCAAGACGACACATATTGTTCTGTGTTGAGGTACTTCGTTCATTTTTACTGCTGTGGGATAGTCCATTTGTGATTGTATCATACTATATTCATCTTTTCTCCTGTGGATGGATATTTGGGTTATTTCCAGATTATTCCTACTATGAACAATACTACTATGAACACTCTAGTAGATCTATTCTATCAGAAGGAAGAATTTCTCCTGGTTTATGCTCATTGTTACTCAAACAAGCTCTAGTGCTTCTTACGCTAAAATCACCGATTCCTACCCTTACCTCACATTCTCTTGCAACTGCTGGCAAATCTGTGTTCTCCTTTCCAGCCAAGACGCTTTTAAGGGTTGTGTATACACTGTCTACTTCTTCAATGTGTACTTACTCTTCAACTCCATCTCTTTTGACTTCTGCACCCAAACTACTTTTGCTGAGGTCATCAATGATTTTCATGTTACCAGATCCAGTGGACATTTCCCTGCAGTCTCATTAGAGCTATGATTAGCTATATATATATGACCCAGTTGAGCATTCCCTCCTTATTAAAATTCTTTCTCCTTTTGGCTTCCATGTCACCCCAGTCTCTTGGATTTCTTCTTTCTGTCTGTATTTTGGTTCTTTTTCCTCCATTTACTACTTAAAGATATATATTAGGATCAGTTTCAGGTTTCTTTCTCTTCTCACTCTATTATTTCCCACGGGTGGCCCCATTTATGTCTACTGTTGCTGCAAAATTCTTTTTTTTTTAAATTGTTTAAATTGAAGTATAGTTGATACACAGTGTTACATTAGTTTCAAATGTATACCATACTGATTTGACAAGTTTATATGTTATGCTCTGCTCAGCACAAGTGTAGCTACCATCTGTCACTATACAACCTATTACAATATCATTGACTATATTCCCTGTGCTGTGCCTTTTATTCCCCTGACTTATTCATTCCATATGGATGGAAGCCTATACCTCCCACTCCCCTTACCCATGTTGCTCGTCTCTCCAACCCCCTCCTCTCTAGCATCCTCAGCAGAATTTTTAATTTATCCCCTTTTAGTCTCGAAAGTGTCTTAGTTTGGATGATGAGTTATATATTTCTCCCTACCTAGATACCTACAGCTCCCAGTTCATCCATGACGTCTTATTTATCAAACCTTCTACTAATCATCTTTCTTTGGATATTGTACAGGCACTTCAAACGTAACATGTCTAGGGGTGACTGGGTGGCTTAGTCCGTTAAGTAGCTGACTCTTGATTTCAGCTCAGGTCATGGTCTCAGGGTCCTGTGTTGGGCTCCCCACTCAGCAGGGAGTCTGCTTGGGATTCTCTTTCTCCCTCTCCCTATGCTCCTCACCTTTGGCTCTTGCATTCTTTCTCTAAAATAAATAAATAAATAAATAAATCTTTAAAAAAAATATCTAAAGCTGTTTTTTTTTTTCTTCCAAAGCTCATTTTTCCCTAGTGTTCAACTCAGAAAATGGCATCTCCACCCACTTAATTGCTCAAACTCTAAACCTAGAGACTTTATTATTTTTGTTTTATTTTATAATTCCCTATTCCTCAAACCATCTGTCTCTAAGACTTATCAACTTTAACTCCATTCTTATAGTCAAAACTGCTGTCCTATGTTGCCTAGGGGGGCTACAAAGAGATCTTAAAAGGCAT
Source organism: Canis lupus familiaris (assembly GCF_011100685.1). Taxonomy (NCBI): domain Eukaryota; kingdom Metazoa; phylum Chordata; class Mammalia; order Carnivora; family Canidae; genus Canis; species Canis lupus. Next base: position 7,550,969 of record NC_049258.1, read on the forward strand.
CTAGCTTCCATACTTGTCCAGCTCTCTTACTGTCATCCATTCTCTTACCTACCCTGATATTTTTAAAACATAAATCGGATCATGTCACTGCCTGCTTCAAACCTTTCAATGACTTGTCATTGCAGTCAGAAGAAAAGCACACTGCTTTCTCTGGCTTCCAAAGCCTGGCATGCTCTGTCTTATAACTGCAGGTCGAGTCTCAGCCTGGGTCATTCTCCTCATCCACTCTGGCCACACCATCCCCAGGCCTTAATATATGGAAAGCCTTCCCTCTCACTTCTACTCCTAACCTGCCTCATGCTTATTCACTCCTTAGGTCTCAGCTTAAGTATCACTTATACTGGAATGAGGTGTCATTGTGTACGTGTGTGTGTGATTTTGAAAATGATTTTTTTTTTCAATTCTGAAGTAATGTTTTTAAATTAGAAAATACAGGTAAGCAAAAAAAAAATCATAATCACTCAAAAATAAACATAGTTAACATTTTGGTATGTATTTTTCTAGACCTTTTCTCTATCTGCATAGTATAGATACTGGTTGTTTACATGGCCCCAAGTCCTATAATTGGGGGGAACCATTCTATCCTATACATTTAACATGTAATTCACACCAGGCCTGCTCCTTTATATTGGAAAACTTTTTATCTTTGTCAGTTTCTCTAGGGATTCTTGGGTTGGGCAAACAGTTCTTTTGGTCACATCTTCAATTTCCTGCTTCCACTGCTGTCTCTATCTCCTTAGTGTCTAGTTTATTCTGTAGACTCAGATATGGGACACAGCCCCTTATCCTTGATTCTATGCTTCTTCTTTCCAGGGCAGGGCAGGGACAGGCTAGAAAATGCTACAGAAAAGCACATGCTTAACACATTTCCATTTTTGGAAAGCCTTTACTTCATCCTGAAGATGTCTTCTATCTGAGAGTATAAGCCATCTGCTGGTTTGCTGGGCTGGGGGAGTCTCTGTCTTTCAACTAATGCCTCTCTTCACCCAGTCCTCCACCTGTGACAGTCCTGTGAATTTCCTAGAGCGAGCAGATTAATTTTCTGTCTGTTTTAATGGTTCTTTCCAGATCCTTTTCTGGAGAGTCTCAGTTTCCAAACTGACCTACTAAGATATCTTTCCTAAACAACAGGAATTTTAAGCTGGAGAGGAACCATGCCACACATCTGGTGGGCAAAAACAGCTCTGACCAGTTATGATTTTAAATAGCAGGTTTTTTTTAATCTTCTTGGCAGGCAAAGCTTTTTTCCCCCCCCAAATAGGGAACCATGCAATATATATTGGTTAGAAATCTTCTTTCTTCACTTAACAGTGGATGGTGAGTATCTTCTGTGTCAAAATAAGGACATGGTGTAGACAGCAAAGCAGAGCAGTTAATAAACCGTGGTGGGCAGGATGCCCTGAAAGATTGTTAAAAATGCAGATTCTCAAGCTCTATGTGGACCCAAATGCATTCATATCTGTGTTTTGATCCCTGTGGCATTCACGTACACACAAAAGCTTGAGGAACATTGGAGTATAACATGTATATGGCTTTCATGAAAGCAAAATAGTAATTCTTATTTTTTCTTCATTGGAAAACCTATAAAAGACAATTATGAACATTTATAGGGCTATTTAATTTGTGCTTTGACATGGCTAGCCTCACTTATTAAAGGTGACATCAATGCCAAAATGCAAAGTGCTTTCTTAAACTGTGATGTCTCCATCAGCTGGCCTTTGCCTATGCTAAAGTGAACTGTAGAGTAAAATGTAAAATAACAATTTACTGGCTTTAAAACTAATATAAAATTATCTCTTACCTTGTCTTCTAAATTAGACAGTTTATAAAGCAATTTTCAAATATGTATATATATTTAAAACTAAACTACCTTTTGCTTTTGATTCATTGAGAACACAGTTCCTTAAGTAGGAACTCTTTGAAGATGAACTACTAGTATGTAGTGTACTTATTGGGTCAGGTCAGTAGAATTGAAAGCTATGATATGGTTTAATTTGGAAACCCAAGTAAATAAAAGAAAAAAAAAATTCCACTCCTGGTTCTCATGTTACAAAGTTTATAATGAAGTAAACCGTTTTTCCTTGAAAAAAAAATGTTACCTTTACAACATTACTTCTAGTTTCTCATTTTAGACCTCTTGAAAGCTATTAATTTAACAAGCACACTATTTGCTATGTAGGAGTAGCCGTGTGAAAATCTGTTTCTGAAACCCCCTCTACTGAAAAGTCATGTAGTACATTTTTCTGTGCAGATTTGAAAAGCTTCAATTTCCCAGCTGGCAAAAGCATTAAGTGTGTGTATGCTTCCAATTAGAAGCAAGATTTTCCCCATGCATCGTCCAAGGTTACGCAGTGGTCCACAGAGGATTTGTGGGACCTTTTTTGTCTTTGTCTTCTTGTTTTCTGCTGCTGTTATGTGGACAGTTTGCAGAACTTTGGCTGCTGAGCAAGATGTAAAAATTTCTGAACATTGATTCATTAGGAAGTAGCAATTCAATCCGAACAAATAGCATGCCACATTTACAGTTTGTTTCCTTGGAAATAACTTTCAGGAAGTCAGAGAGTTAAAAACCAGAAGGGCATTGTTTCACAAATGGAAGCTATTTGTTCATGTGCTGGTGGGAATTGTTTTCTAATGTTCCTTCTAGAGAAGACAGAATTAAATAATACATTCTGAAAATTTTCACCAAGTAATACAGTTCCAAGTTTTCACAAGTTGTAAAGGGAGGAGAGAAAAGGCAAAGGAAAGATAAAAAGTGTTCTTAAGTCAAGGCTTCATTTAGAACAAAGACATCACTCCTTAAAAAGGTCATGAGGATAGGAAAAGGATATTCAGATACTGCTTGTAGGTATCAAAAATTAGCATTTTTGCACTTTGGCCTCAGTCTGTCAAACATTCTTTTTTTTTTTTTTTTTTTTGTATATTTTTTTATTGGAGTTTGATTTGCCAATGTATAATATAATACCCAGTGCTCATCTTGTCAAGTGTCTCCTTCAGTGCCCATCACCCAGTCACCCCGTCACCCCTGCCCACCCCTTCCGCTACCCCTTGTTCGTTTCCCAGAGTTAGGATACTCTCCTGTTCTGTCTCCCTCTCTGATATTTCCCAGTTTCTCTCCTTTCCCCTTGAATCCCTTTCACTATTTTTTATATTCCCCAAATGAATGAAACCATATAATGGCCAAACATGCTCTTGAAAAAAAATCCTTCTATAGATTTTTGTTTTGATATGTCACATATCACTTTGAAATGCAAACCTGAGTGTAGGTGTGGTAGCTGCTTTCATATCTTCCAAGATGTCCATAACTGTTCCTGTTGCAGAAATGAACGGAACTTAACGTAAAATTTAAAAAGAAATGTATCTGGGGTGCCTGAATGGATCAGTCATTTAAGCATCTGACTCTTGGTTTTGACTCTTGATTTTGATCATGATCTTAGGGTTGTGAGATTGAGCCCTGTGTTAGGATCTGTGCTGGGTCTAGAACCTGCTTAAGATTCTTTCTTTCTCTCATTCTACCCCTCCCTTTTCTTCTCTCTTAAAAAAAAAAAAAAAAAAGAGTAAAAAGAAATATATCTGGAAATAGATTAGAATATTTCCAGATGTTCTGTATAGAGAAAAGACCTTTTGTACAAATAATATTTTAAGTGATCATAATCTCTTTTCTCCCATATATGTATGTTACGTAGGTTGAATAAGTCTATCCACTTATGTTGTAAGACATTTATTGGATAAAATTCAGAGACCAGTTAATATTAGTATTTACTGAAATAAAAAGAACTCAGTCTTCATGATTATTTCCAATATCCATTATGTAAAAGCTTATAATTGATAGGGCCTGCAGGAACACAACAAGGATGTCCTTTCTCACCACTGTTGTTCAACATAGTACTGGAATTTCTAGCCTTAGCAATCAGACAATGAAAAGAAATAAAAGACATCTAAATCAGCAAGGAAGAAGTCAAACTTTTGCTCTTCACAGACAACATGATACTCTGTCGAAAACCTGAAAGATTCCACCAAAAAAAAAAAAAAATGCTTAAATTGGTACATGAATTCAGCAAAGTCACAGGATGTAAAATCAAAGTATAGAAATGCAAGAGATAGAAAGTATAGAAATCTCTTGCATTTCTTTTTTTTTTTAAGATTTTATTTATTCATGAGAGACACACACACACACACAGAGGGGTGGGGGGCAGAGACACAGGCAAAGGGAGAAGCAGGCTTCATGCAGGGAGCCCAACGTGGGACTCGATCCCGGGTCTCCAGGATCACGCCCTGGGCGGAAGGCAGCGCCAAACCGCTGAATCACCCAGGCTGCCCCATTTCTGTACATTAATAATTAATCAACAGAAGGAGAATTCAAGGAATTGATTCCACTTACAATAGCACCAAAAATCATAAGATATCTAGCAATAAACCTAACCAAAGAGGTAAAAGATCTGTACACTGAAAACTGTAGAATCATGAAAGAAATTGAAGAAGACACAAAGGCATGGAAAAACATTCCATGCTCTTGGATTTGGAAGAACAAATATTGTGAAAATGTCTATACTACCTAAAGCAGTCTGCACATTCAATGCAATCCTGATTAAACTACCACCAACATTTTTCACAGAGCTAGAAATAACAGTCCTAAATTTTGTATGGAACCACAAAACACCCCAGATAGCCAAGGTGATGTTGAAGAAGAAAAGCAAAGTGGGAGGCATCACAATTCTGGACTTTAAGCTGCATTACAAAGCTATAATCATCAAGACAGTATGGTACTGGCACAAACACAGACATGTAGATCAATGGAACAGAATAGAGAACCCAGAAATGGACCCACAACTGTATGGCCAACTAATCTTCCACAAAGCAGGAAAGAATAGCCAATGGGAAGAAAAGACAGTCTCTTCAACAAATGGTTTTGGAAAACTGAACAGTGACATGCAGAAGATTGAAACTGGACCGCTTTCTTACACCATACACAAAAATAAATTCAAAATGGATGAAAGACCTAAATGTAAGATAGGAATCCATGAAAATCCTAAAGGAGAAAGCAGGTAGCAACCTCTTTGACATCAGCTGTAGCAACTTCTTACTAGACATGTCTCTGGAGGCAAGGGAAACAAAAGCAAAAATGAACCATTGGGGCCTCATCAAGATAAAAAAGCTTCTGCACAGTGAAGGAAACAATCAACAAAACTGAAGAGCAGCCAATGGAATGGGATAAGACAATTACAAATGACATATTGGATAAAGAGTTAGTATCCTAAATCTATAAAGATCTTATGAAATTCAACATCCAAAACCTCATAATTCAGTTAAGAAGCGGGCTGAAGATATGAATAGACATTTTTCCATAGAAGACATCCAGATGATTAACAGACACATGAAAAGATGCTCAACATCAGTCATTATCAGGGAAATACAAATCAAAACCAGGATGAGATACCACCTCACCCTTGTCAAAATGGCTAAGATTTACTCAGGACATAAGAGATGTTGGTGAGGATGCAGAGAAAGGGGAACTGTCTTACTTTTGGTGGGAATGTAAGCTGGTGTAGCCACTCTGGAAAACAGTATGGAGGTTCTTCAAAAAGTTAAAAGTAGAGCTACCTTACAACCCAACAATTGCACTACTAGGCATTTATCCAAAGGATACAAAAACACTGATTCAGAGCAGCACATGGACCCCAGTGTTTACAGCAGCATTATCAACAATAGCCAAATTACAGAAAGATCCCTGATGTCCATTCACTGATGAATGAATAAAGAAGTGGCATATATCTGTGATGGAATGTTACTCAGTGATCAAAAAAAGACTGAAATCTTGTCATTTGCAACGACATGGACAGAACTAGAGTGTATTATGCTAAGCATAATGTCAGAAAAAGAGAAACATATCATTTCACTCATATGTGGAACTTAAAAAACAAAACAGATGAACATAGGGGAAGGTAAGGACAAATAAAATAATATGAAAATGGAGAGGGAGGAAAACCATAAGAGACTTTTAAATATAGAGGACAAACTAAGGGTTGCTGGAGGGGAGGTGGATGGGAGGAGGAGCCTAAATGGGTGATGGGTATTAAGGAAGGCACTTATTAGGATGAGCACTAGGTGTTTATAGGTAAGTGATGAATCACTAAATTCTACTCCCCAAACTAATACTACACTATATGTTAACTAACTTGAATTTAAATTAAAAAAATATATATTTCCAGACTAAATATCAGGGTACTTGCAAACAACATAATGCTAGAAGCAAGAAGAAAATTAACTAATTATCTTCAAAATTCAGGGGAAAATAATTTAAAACTCAGAATTCTATACCCAGCTAAATGTAAGAATAAAATCACATCCTGCAGACATGTGATTTCTTGGAATGTTAAACACTGAAAAAAAAAAATTCCCTTTTGAAAATAATGCTAACCAATGTGTTATAGCAAGAGGAAAAAATCCAAGAAATGAAATCCCAGAAGCAATGATTAGCCAAAAACCAATGAAATTTATTAAATCTAGGAAAAAATGATAAAAAAGTATTGATGTGGCCTGTATTTTAATCCAATGACTTTGTGATTTTAAAGTATCATTTACATCAAAACAGCTGGAAATCTGAGCTAACAGTACAGGTGGACTGAGATGAAGATTTTTCCCCACTTTTTCGAGTGTGGTGCTGTGTTCCTTCTCTGCATAGAGTGTGCAGGCATGCATCCACATCCACAGCACTGAGGAGCAGTAGCTCAAAAAAAGTTAAATTGACTCAAAGTGGAACTGCTTGGACTAGAAATGCAAGTATCCTCACTCAATATACTTGTGGCTGTAGGAAACACTCGTTTCATACTATTGTTACAAAATCAGTTACTAAGATGGCGTCACCAGTGGGAAGGCTGACTTGCCCTCTCTAGCCCAAGCTGCCACTGTCTTTCACCTCAGCTGCCGCTACGGTCTTCAGTTGGCCTTTCCAGTTCCATTATGGTCCCACTTGAGTTCATTTTTCAGCAACAGTGATATGTATTTTTTAAGATTTCTAGCATTTTTAAAAATTATAAAATACACATGACCAAAAACTCACCAAACTCATTTTAACCCTTTTCAAGTATATTAATTCAGTGGCATTGAGTACATTCACATTGTCGTGCAATCATCACCACCATCTAACTCCAGAGTTTTTCATGGTCATAAACTGAAGCTCTGTACCCATTAAACACCAATTTCCTTTTCCTCCTGCCTTCCAGTCCTTGGTAATCACTATTCTATTCACTGTCTCTGAATTTGGCCACTCTCGATCCCTCTTAGAAGCAGACTTTTGTGTCTGGTTTATTTCATTTAGCATAAGTCTTCAGGTGTCATCTGTGTTGTAGCACATGGAATTACCATCCTTTTTAAGGCTGAATACTATTCCATTGTATGTGTATACCACAGGTTAGCCATTCATCGGTTGATGGACATATGGGTTGTTTCCACTTTTTAGCTCTTGTGAATAGTGCTGCTGTGAACATTGGTGCACAAAGAGCTATTTGAGTCCCTGTTTTCAATTATTTTGACTGTATACCCAGAAGTAGAATTGCTGGGTCATATGATAATTCTGTTTTTAGGTTTTGAGGAAGCACTGTTTTCCACAGCAGCTGCTCTAGCACTGCACAAGGGTTCCAATTTCTCCACGTCCTTGCCAACATGTGTTATTTTGTTATTTTTTTTAAAAGAATGATAATCCTAATAGGTATGCAAGTGATATTTTTAAAATAAAAAATAAATAACATCACTTCCTGCTTTAAGCTCCATGGTTTTTCATGAGTCTTTATCACAGCCATCAGGCCTGAATACATCTGGCCCCTGCTTATTTTTTCTAACCTCATTCTGTGGCTCCTCCTTGCCTTCTAGGACACTGTAAAGCCTTCCATCTGTGAGGACTTTTCTGTTTGTTCTTCCCTCTACCATGACTTCCCTACTCCCTTGCCTTGCATGGATGGCTGTTTATATTATTCTTTGGGTCCTGTATCTGCAAGGGTCCCTAGCACCCTTTGTAAGGAGAACCCCAGCACCTTGCTCTTTTCCTTTGTAGCACACGTCAGCACTGTAATGATTTCACCCCTTTGCGTGTTTCCTGCCTGCTTTTAGCAGTGGGATATAAGCTCCACAGGGTATAAGCAGTGGCTAGTTTTACGGTTGCTTCCTCAGAGCCTGGTAGGCTCCTGTGAAATGCTCAACAGGGAGTTGATAATTAAATCACAGCAAGGTCATGGAAGTTCCTCATATATTTGTAACTTTTCCCCTCTACTGATGAAACATATGTTCAGTTTCCCTGATTTGTCAAAATAAAATCTTTCAGAGGTAAATTTATTATCTAAAATCTTTTAAAATTTTTATTATACATGTGTTTAATATTAACTTAATTACATAGTTTAATATTTATATTACTGGACTCAAAGCTGCTAAACAGATTATAGCCAGATTGACTGCTTTCTAATAGCCAGTAATTAAAATCACTTTTATTTTAAAAAAAAATCAAGTTGATACATTTAAAAGGTAACAAAACTCAAATACCACTTAATTTAAGCACTTTTGCCTCATGAACAACAAAAAATAAGTATCTGTAACTTTTATCTGAAATCTGCATGTTTTGTTCCAGTTCTCTCCAGTAAATATGAACATACCAAATAATTTGCCAAATAGATTTTAGAAGTAATTTGAAGGGTACATGGGAGGGAAATTGAGAATTTAATCTCTACTCATTTTAATTCCACATTGCTCATTTTGAGCAGGACATTAAAAGCACCAATATCAATTATAGAGTTTGTAAATGAAAAAAGGAAATGAATTGTCTGGGATTTATCGAACAAAAATGTCTTCTATATGGACGATTTTAGAACTCTCTCTTTACACATTTACAGTCTAGTATCTGGATGTGGGTTTCCTTTATTCATTCTGCTTGGCATTTAATGGGTCTTTTGATCTAAAAAGTTCTCCCTTCTCACCTTCACTGAATCTGTTCTCAGCTTTTATGACTTCTTTTGACAATCTAACATCTGTTGTTTTACCCCTTTTTTTTTCCTCAGAATTTCTTATCTCCTTTTTTTCCCTCCTGTTTTTTTGTTTGTTTGTTTGTTTGTTTTTGTTTTTTTTTTCTGTTATATGTTCTGGGAGATATTACTATCATTTCTAAATCAGTGGTCCTCAAATTTGTGTGCATCAGAAACACCTGGGACACTTATTAAAAAATAAATCAATAAATTCCATCCCTAGAGTTTAGATTCAATAGTTTTGGTGTGGGGGCCGAAATGGCATTTCTAACAAATTCCCAGGTAACTCTGATGCTACTGGTATGGGGACCACAATTTGAGAGATGTCTTATATATCCTTGCTATTCCATATGAGGATCAGCATGGCACTTCTGACGCTGCTGGGTGATAAAGCTACTCGTCTTTGGCCCACACTTCGAATAGCAAGGATCTGGAATAGTGGTTCTCAACTTATGAATGTTGGCCCAGGAGCATCAGAATCCCTTCGGAATTTGTTAGAAATGCAATTTCTCACTCCCCATCTTCTGCCTGCCAAATCAGAGTCTGCTTTTCAACAAAATCCCCAGGTGATCATGATGCCAATTATGCAGCCCACCCTTTAAATTTATTTCAGATGAAATTTTAATTTTATACACTCTTTTTAAATCCTCAATTATTCATTTTTATGATAGTCTAATCTTGTTTACAGATGCAGTATCATCTCAAAATATTCTGAGGCTACTAACGTGTTCCTCCCAGGTTTTCTTTTTGTTTGTTAATCATGCTGCTTTTATTTGTCAGCTCTCCTGTGGTATCAAGTGAGCCTATGAATCTTAATGGTTTATAAAACAATCTTAATTGTTTATATTGTATGTTGCTGTTTCAACTCCTGCTCCTACACGTCTTTATCCCAGGAGGCAGAAGGAGGGGACTTAATATGGGCCATGCCTTTTTTTTTTTTTTTTTTTTTTTTTGAGTGGAGAAGGAAAGGAGCAAGAGGGCTGTTGGAAACCTACATGGGCTCTTAGAAGTTTTGCTTGAATGTGGGCTGCATTCCATCTGCTCTCATGCTATCGCCAAAGCAGTTGTAAGGATAAATAGGTTGTCATTAGAATGGAAAGTATGCTTGTCCCAAAGGAGGCATGTTACAGACTGAATGTTCTGTCCCCTTACCAAATTCACATGTTGAATTCTAATCTCATTGTGATACCATGAGAGTGGGGCCTTTGGAGTAATAGGTCATGAGGATGGAGCCCTTGTTAATGGGATTATAAGGCAATGAAAGGACCAGATTTCTCGCTCTGCCATGTGAGGTCACAAGGAGGAGAGGGCAGTCTGTAGACTAGAAGAGGACCATCATCAGAACTTGACCATGCTGGTCCCTCGATCTCAGACTTCCAGCCTCCAGAACTGTGGGAAATAAATTTCTGTTGTTTAAAAGCCATTCCAGGGATCCCTGGGTGGCGCAGCGGTTCAGCGCCTGCCTTTGGCCCAGGGCGCGATCCTGGAGACCCGGGATCGAATCCCACGTTGGGCTCCCGGTGCATGGAGCCTGCTTCTCCCTCTGCCTATGTCTCTGCCTCTCTCTCTCTCTCTGTGTGACTATCATAAATTAAAAAAAAAAAAAATTAAAAAAAAAAAGCCATTCCATGTGTGGTACTTCGTTACAGCAGCCTGAACTAAGACAAGGTACTACAACTCACGGGTCAAATGAAGAGAGTTATATGATCCTGTTGCAAGAAGGGATAGTAAATAATGTCAAGCAAGAATACAATTTACCATTGTCCTTCTCTTTTATGATATTGGTTTTCTTCAAAGATCTAGTCTTATATATATATATATGAGATTTATGAGATAAATATATATATATATATTTATCTCATATAATGTATTGAAGCAAAGGTATTTGTGTATATATGTCATTCATAATATGGCATGAAATATATTAGGTATGCACACGCATTATTTAAATCAATGCACGTGTGCATATGTATAAATCCATGTTGGTTTGTATAGGCAGTTGGCACAGGTTTCCTCTGGGGTTGCAAAGATCTGTTTTCCTTCTAGACTTCTCCCTTGAATGGGAAGGATGGTACTTGTCTCTGTGAAAGTAGGTGCCATGTTCTGATCAGCAGACTTCCCTGTACACTGCCTGGCTATGAGGCAGGCAGATATCACTTGCTGACAACTCCGGTAGTGACATATGCTTATTATTTCCAGAGGGCATTTCTCACTGAATTAGGAGGAAGTATAAGGAAGGCAAAGTAGGAAAATAACTCTCTTCTTCCTGTAGCTGGGAGAACTGAGAGAAGTTGGAATTGTTAAAACCTAGAAGCTTCAAGGAGGAACCCCACAGAGCTGAAATGTAGAGATCTGAGGAGGAGAAATGCTTGCTGGTAGGGTTTGCAAGTTCTTCAGGTTCCTTGGGAACCTCTCCCCATGGTATTTCCTGCCATGTTCTAGAGGGCTGACCCCTGTCTGAAATTTATTCCCATACATTGCTTTAGAGTTCTAGTGCAAATGTATATGTGTACAAAACATTATGTTGTTTAGTTCTCTTGTTTTTAACTAATAGTTAAAAGAATAATATTTTCTTAAAGTTGTGTATTGTTAGCTTTTCTCTTAGGTGAATGATGCATTTTGAATTAATTGCTTTAACATTTGTGTGACGTGAGAACAGAGGCTCATTTTTTCCCCACACACACACTGGGCCTGGGCAGAGTCAACACAAACACACAAGACTGGACAGCAGTCGACAATCACAGAAGAGAGGTGTTCCTTGCTGGATGGCACTGGGGGGGCAGCGAACCCCTGATTGGCCTCACATGGCTCCTGATACTGATGGACAGTGTGCATCCAGGAATGGGCTTTAAGTTTTTTTCATATTTTCTTTTTCACAAGTACTTTTGTTTGTTGGTTTGTGTTGTTAATTTTATGTGTCCGCTTGGCTGGGCCACAGTACCCAAATGTTTGGTCAAACATTATTCTAGACGTTTCTGTGAATATACTCTTTAGGTGAGATGAACATTTATGTTCGTAGACTTTGAGTAAAGCAAATTGCTTCATTCAGATTTTACTTTGAATAAAGCAGTTCCATAATGTGGAATCAGCTGAAGACTGTAGGACAAAAAAAGATCTTCCTCAGGAATGAGGGAGTTCTACTAATAGACTGTCTTAGGATTTGAGCTCCAGTATCAACTCTTCCCTGAGTCTCCAGCTTGCCAGCCTACCCCACAATTTTGGACTTGCTAGCTTCCACGATCACATGAGCCAATTCCTTAAAATGTCTGTCTACTTACCTGTCTACCAACCTAGCTACTTATCCATCTATCCATCCATCCATCCTATTGGTTCTGTAAACCTCCTATAGGTTCTGTTTCTCTAGAAAGCCCCAACTAATGCATGGTCTTTTTATCAGAGTTTTGGAAATAGGAAAATTTAATCTGCAAGGATGTCTCAGAGTCTCTCAGCCTGCACTTAGACTCATGGATTGAGCTTTTGTGTTTGGTTCTACAGTAGATGGTTGTATCTAACTATCACAGAGGGGATGATGGGACACTATTTGTGGGTACTTGGTCCAGGGCTCTGTGATTGAGGAAGAAGGCAGGAAGGGGAGCAAGGAGACAATCAGCAGTCTTTGCCAAGGATGGAAAATGGCAGGGCTTCTCATCATTCAATTCTTTGCCTGAAATAGGTCCAAACAATAGATGAACTTATATTTGTGAGACCAAGCCTCTTCAAGATTTAGTGTATGTCTTAATCCACTTAGGCTGCTATAACAGAATATTATAGACTGGGTTGCTTATAAGCAACAGAATTTAATTTCTCACAGTTCTGGAGGCTGGGAAGCCAAAGATCAAGGTGTCAGAATGGTGGGGTTCTGGTGAGAGCCCACCTCTTCTATAGACAACTATCTTTTCACTGTGACCTCACTTGATGGGAGGAGGAAGGAATCTCTCTGGGGTGCCTAATCTTCACTCATGAGAGCTCCACCCTCAAGATCCAAGCACTTTCCAAAGGCCCCATTTCCAAATCCTATAACCCTGGGGATTAGATTTCAACATACGAATTTTAGGGGACACAGGCATTCATTTTCTAGTGGTGTGTTTCTATAGTGGGCCAGGCCCCAGAGAGCACATGTGGCCACTAGCTAGGGTAGTTTTGGCTACTTGGAGTTTTCTCTGTTCTCTATCCCAACCTTTCCATCTTCTTATTCCTTTCTCTCCATGGACACACACTGCATTAATAGGCATCAGTGGGCAGTGGCTTTATTTCCCTGCTCTGAGTAAGAAGGCAGGCCCTGAGATACAGGAGTCCCTGGCAGGGAGGCATATTGTCATGCTGAGCTCTGCTGCCCTGGGCTGCAGGAGAATGAAAGACATGTCTTCTCATATTCCGGAAGTATTCTCTACTTATCTACTTATCTACTTAGATGCCAGGCATCAGTATTTATGACATGAGGCTTAACCAAGTCCTGGAACTTAGTAAAAGATTGATGGGATATGTACTGTCCATGCTCTAAGGCCTTAGCAAGGGAATTCTAACCAGAAAATGCACAGCACTTACTATATATTGCAGAAGACTAATGCTGAGCCACTGTATTCTGTATAATGAGTGGATGAAACAGGAGAGTAGAGACCATTATCTTGGTGGCTTAACGTTATTAGCATTTGATGATTATTTAAAGTCCTAAATCATGACTTTTCAAGGGCTCTCCAGAGTTGGAAAGCAAAAGTAATAAACTCTAGGACATTTTGCATAGCTGAGAAGGAAGTAATTAAAGCACATTATCAGGTAAATATTTACTTTTTGATGTTGCAGAGTTGGAAGCCACATTACTCAAGAATGCTAACCCAATGAAGCCTCCCTTTAGAGCTAATGTCGAGACAGGGAGACACTTTTGTCCAGATCTACTTTCAGACCTGCAAGGCTGTCTTCTGTTAATAAAGCCAATTCTGAATTTTAACGGAAGGGGCAGATTTCATTTGAATGTGTGGCATAAGGTAACTTTATAAGTCACTTGATTTACAAATGGTAGTTTCAACCCATTAGAATTTTATATATTTTATAAAATATCCTTCACTTAACTCCTTTCCTTTCTAAGGGTGCCATTAAAGATGACGTATTACCATTTAAACGGTTTAACCAGAGGCCAACTTGATATCACAGTTGTATAAAGATATAAAATAATATTTTGGCATATTATAAAACTTAGCAAGTAATGAAAATAAACTTGCCTTTAATGATATTCAGAAACAGACTTATTCTGAGGAGAAAAATCTTGTGCATTCTTCATTTTCTATAAATTCACAAGTCATTGCAAGAAGAGAATGATTAACCCTCTCCTCTTCTCTTATTATTTTTAAATAAACCATGCTGCAGCTAAGTGGAGGCTGTGGGTGAGACATTTTACCTGCCCCGATTAGGATAAAGTTTTAAAAATCCCAAGAGTAGCCAAGGAGGTCTCCCATCCATCCCAGAAACATTTAGGATGAGGAGACAGGCTCTGTCTGAATGAGACGTGGCAGGGTGGGGGTGAGGGGTTACTGCACTGAATTGAGAGGATTCATCAAAGGACACATACAGCGTCTTTCTTTTTTTCAAAGATAAAATGACTCCATAGACTGAGATTATGAAGATGCTATCTCACTGCACTGTTAGAAATACCACTGAACTCTGGAAACCTAGAATCAAGACCAGACCAAAGAGATAATGGCGTTAAGACAGAAATTCGTTTTTCCTTCTATGTCCCCTCCTCCCTGTTCTCTTCTTCTTCATTCTTTTTTTTTTCTTCCTCTCCTTTCTGTCTCCTCTAACGGTTTGCAGCCACATTTAAAAGTAAAAAGAAATATTAATTTCAATAAAAATATCAGTTAATGTGATCTACTGCAAATATTATATTGTAGGATGTGATCAATATAAAAATTATTAATGAGCTATTTTGTATTCATTAGTTTCTGGTTGTGTGGGTTTTTTGGGCTTTTTTTGGTACTGTGTTTTGAAATTGGTGTATATTTTGCACTCATAGGACATCTCACTTGAAGCTTGGCCATGTTTCAAGTGCTCAGGGGCCATGTGGGTTCCTGGCCACCGCACGGGACAGCGCAGATCTGAGGCAATGAGAGAGCGGTCAATACCACATGAGGCAGCATGTGGTTGACGGTAGTTTGGGGAGATGTATTTCTGACGCTGCGAAAATAAATGTTGTGAAATGCAGGCTTATGAGTGCCTTGATCTGCACTGCACAGAAGATCTTTAATGACCTCAGCTCTGCATGGCAATGAAATATCAAACAGAATTTCCTTTCTGAGAGCCCTTGAATGAATTTGCCAGGCTGAGCCTTCCTAAATTGTGCTAAAGGCCGTGAGTAGCACGGGGCAGCAGGACTCCCCGCGTGGCTTGGCAACGTGGAGAATACATACTGTCCGTTCTAGTTAGCATGACGGAGTGAGACGGATCTCAAGGCTTGGGAGGGACATGCAATGTAGTAGCAAAAATTGGCTCAAGAAACCTAAAAGGCATAAAACAGCATAAAGGCAGTGATGGGATAAAGTTAAGAAAAAAAATACCAAAGCATCTCTGTGAGGGACTATCTCAGGGAAGGTGTACATGGAACCAAGCTGTAGATGGCAAGTGAAGTTTTGGGTTGATTTTGCTCTTTAATTAAATGTGGCTAATCTGGGGCTGAGAAGACATCTGCCTTTCCCTTCTTAGCCTCTCTTAAATTTAAAGCATTCAAGATGCCTTTTGGGTTTCCTGGGGCTGCAGAGATTAGAACACGGGGCTCGTAGTGGAGTGGAGGAGTGACCAGTCCATCTGCTTCTACTATACATCCCCCCATCTCTCCCCTGTGGGGCAGCCAGCACGAATTTATGGACATAAATCTGATTAATTCATTCGAAAGCAACCAAGCAGGAATGGTCAAAAGAAGCAGTACTGGACTTGGGATTCTCAGCCCTGCAGAGGACTCTGTGGGGACACTACGGGGTGGATCTCAGTCAGGGCCCCCTGCCACATCCCACACCCCCTCCTGCTTATCGGCCACCTCTGGCCAGTCACTTCCCCACACACCCCGTACTTAGTCCTGCTGCAGGACCTTTGCACTTGCTAGTGGCGTGGACCTAGGAGCTTGGGTGAGCTATAGGTTCCCGGGCAACCTCTCTATATGTACCTGTTCCCTCACACCGGCCTCCTAGAGCTGAGGTGAAGGGTAAATAAATCAATGTATGTGAGCACTTAAAAAAAGTACCTTGCATTGACAGGTGAAAAAAAATGTAGGTCTCTTACAAACTCACTTAGCAGCAAATGTGATCTGAATGGACGGGAGACCATTGGTGTTTATCTGTCCTGCTTAGTGTGATAAATAAGTGTTTTCGGTGGAAATACTGATAAAATGATGAGGTGCTGCCCACACCCCGCTGAGAATTCAAACACAATATGGTGTTTGCGCTGGATTCTATTCCGAAAGCCTAAAAACTCTATTCTTGGAACATTTCTTTCCCCAATAGTTTTGCATAGGGGATTGTGCGCGTGTATTGTTCCTGTTTAAGACCCAGCTTCTCTCTCTCTCTCTCTCTCTCTCTCTCTCTCTCTCTCCTCTGTCTATCTCAGCTCTGACTGCCCTACCTAGGCAGCCCCTCTTCCGACGTACCTTCTGTTCTAGGACCCTGTTGACCGGTCCTCATAGAACTTACTATCTGCAATCATCTTACTGCTCTGTGGCTTTAATGACCATTTATGTCCTGACAAGTCCAAAAATTATAGCTCTAGTGACTTCTCCCCTGAACAGATCGTATTTAAGCGACCACCTGACTGTCCCCACGTCTGCCCTGCTCGTCTTGCACACTCTCCCACTACAATGACGGCCTCTGCATCCTTTCGGCTGTTTCGGCCAGATCTTTGGAGCGTCCTGTCTTCTCTCCTGCTCCCACGCTCCACACCTGTGCCCCCAGCAAATCCCACCGGCCCTGCCTTCAAGGCCTGTCTGAGCTCTGCCCACTTCTGCAATCCCTAGTCCCACGTGTCCTCCCGGCCTGTTGCCTGGACTCCTGCCATGGCCTCATGCCTCTCCTTCCATCTACGATCAGTCCATCCTCCCATGGCCCTTGGGTCCTGCCCAGCAGGCTTCCCTCCCAGCCTCCTCCATTCTTGGGCTTTGGCTCCTTCTTCCCGCTGACCTCCCTGCTCTTGCCCCCAGACCTTGGTGCTGTTCTGTCTACAATGCTTTGCCCCAGATCTGCTCCCTGTTGTTTTCGAGCACTCGTTCAAGTGTTCAGACCCTTGGAGGATCTTGCCTGACTGCAAATCTCCTTGGCCCTCACATTCCCAGGCCCCTTGCAGCTTATTCTAACATATTCATAATTCCTAGGTAATTCTGACACTTAGCCCTTTGGAGATAGTCTTTAAGACCCCGTTGGCGCACCTTCCAGTATCCACCAGGCCCTGGTTTTCTGCTCAGTGGTACTGATGACCCGCTAGGAAGACCCCCTGGCACCACCACATTCTGGCGCACAGAGGGGGGAGGGGGCTCAGTCTTGCCTGAGAACAGACTCATGGTGCTCTGCTACCATCTCGGCAGGACAGCAAGGTACTGTCACTGAGTGGGGCAGGTGAGCTTCCGAAGGGAGCTGCTCCCGGTCCCTCATGCCCTGCTTAGACATGCCCTGAGGGAGCCTTGTGTCACATCTCACACCAGTGTGCCTCTGGCATTTGAGCCGCTGCTGAGGACTGAGAGTTTGTGGGACATTGTGCAGCACTCCTGCAGGTACCAGCTTCCTTGGCTTCCTTGGCTGGCCCGGAGGCTGCGAGCTGCAGGGGGGCAGGTGGGGAATGCTCACATGCTGCAGAGCCCCCCCGCCCCCCCCCTCACCCCCCCACCCCCGGCTTCTGTCTTGGGTCTTTCTTTTCTAGTGGCCACCTGGAGGGGCTGGAATGCACAACCTGTAAGAGGTTCGATGGTTCATGAGCCAAACTCCATGTAATATGTCACAAGATCCCGTGGTTAAATTTTTCTCCCTTCCTGTCCTGGTTATCTATTGCTGAGTAATATGCAATCTTAATGGTTCAAAATAATAACAGTCATTTATTTTTCCCTTGAATTCGTAATTTGGCCAGAGATTGTTGGGAACGACCTGTCTCTGCTCCCCTGGGCCTTGAGGATCCGCTGTTAGGATTGGTTGCTCACATGGCTGGCCAGGTGGTGCCGGCTCTCGGCTGGGAGGCCCAGTTCCTCTCCACGTGGGACTCTCCACGGGATGGCCTGAGGTTCCGCAGCCCAGCCAGGCGTCCAGGAGCAAGCATTCCAAGAGCCAGGAGGTGGAAGTTGCCCATCACTTAAGCGCTGGGCCTAGAAACTTGTTCTTGTAACTTCTGCTACGTTCTCTTGGTCAAAGAGTCCCAGACCCATCCGGATTCATGAGAAGGGATGTAGATTCCAGCTCACAGTGGAGGAATGTCAGAGAAGTTGTGGCTATTTTTGGTCTGCCATAGTTTTTTCTTTGATGAATCGTTCCGAGGCAGTAAATCATAAGGCTTTGCATGAGACCAATGAATGGGCGGTGCTTTTTGTGAAGCTACAGCCAGCTGGTGAAGCATCCCCTTGAATCTCATCTCCTTCTCTGCCTGCCTCATCTTCTCTCCTTCCCCCTGAGGTGTGTCTCACTCTCAGGGACAGTGTCAGTCATAAGCTTTTGCTTCGGGTTCTGTTCCGAGTTGGATGGGACCCAGTATAAGTCACGTACTTTATACTTTACTTTTTAACCCTATTTCTTGTTTATCTCCCTTGCTAGCGTATAAGCTGCTTCGAGCAGAGTGTGTGTGCATGTATGTTCTTGTCGGGTTGTATTCTTAGAATGTTGGGCAGTGTCTGGCTCATTGAAGATACTCAATAAATAGTAGTTGAACAAATGAATGTTTATCTAAATGTTCTCTGTCTCTCCCACCAGCACGTAATCTGCACAAGGGCGAGGACACTGCCATCTGTCTCAACGCTGTTTCCCCAGCTCCAAAAAGAGGCAATGGCACATATTAACTTTCAATAAATATTTTTAAATGAATACATGAACAAAGCCAGGAGAAAGCACTACCTAGACTGTTCTTGAGGGAAGCATAGTCATAAACCAGGGCATGTATGCAGAAATCACCAGAAAAGCCCAGGATACTTCAGAAGGATCCTTCCTGGATCATCACACTTGGAAGAGGATGGTTCCTTTGGAACTTTCATGGGATCTCTGGGATGTTATTACACAAACATTTCAAAACCGGATTTTAATGGTCTTTAGAAAAGAAGAGCAAAGATCTAGCCCCTGTGGTCCATGACCCCATGACCCCTCAAGTGCAGTGGCCTATTGGGGCTGGACATCTCTCCCCCATGTCCTGGGCATGCCTGTATATCTTCCTGGAACGTGTATTCCTAAGAGTATTACCTTGATCTTACCCACCCTGTTTTAGTTGTTTTGAGTTGCCCCTTGGTGAGTTTTGTATGAAGGTTTGTTTCTTTCCTTTTCCATCCACTTTAATCAAAGTCAACTTTTTCTTTAAAAGGGAGGGCTTATATGTCAGATAGAGTTAAGTCTTTGTGATATGTATCAGTCAGGGCATGGGTAGAAAACGGGGATCCTCCAACTGAGATCCTTCAAAGAGAGTTTAGATACCAGGGGGGGTTTACAGAATTTCCGTACGCGGGGAGCTTCGCAAGCCCAACAGCTGGAGCTGGTGGTCTGTTCTCCCCTGTCAACTGAGGTGCCTTAGGCAAAAGTGCCGATAAAGGCCCGCGTGTCACAGATCACAATATTTCAGTTATAACTCAAGAGAACATGCGGTTGGGTAAAATCTGCTCTGTCTTCCTACCTCAATGAATAGGGTACTCAGGTAATGCCTCAGAAGGCGGAGTCTGCCTGTAGAGTTCTTGTCCTCTTCTGAGTCACCGACCATAGTGCCAGAACATGCGGTGAGGGACAGCCAGCCAGGGCCTCCTCCCCCCCTTTGGCCTTCCTCCAGCTCTGTGCCCGCAGCAAACACCTTTGCCAGCTCACGTACACCCCCGCCCCACCCCCCCAGCCCATGCACAGGGGCTCTGTTCACAGTTGCACAGACTCAGAGCCCCCCCACCCACCCCGAGACACAGGTGAGGCTACGACCCGCACAGACCCAGGAAGCTGACTCGGCTTTCTGGGGGTGGGGGATTCCAGGGTCTGAGTGTAAGCACATTCTACAAGTGGGACCTCAGTGCATCAGGGCCTCCGGTGCCTGAGTCCACCAGTAACGGCAGAGCTGCACCAACTCTGGGTGTGGAGGGAGGAGGAGGCTCTGTAGACTGTGCTGCCCTTGAGCAGAAATGACCTTTCTGGAGACACAGGCCAATGCAGATAACCGTGCAGGAAGGGAGCAGAGGGACCTCTCCTCCTGCTGATGACAGAGGTCCACTGGCTACCCCCCAGCTAGACTGTGGAGGGCTTGGGAGTCACGGTGATGGAGTTTCCCCAGGCCAGGGAGCAGCCTGGGAAGTGCACAGAGTCAGTCTGGAGGGGGAGACACAGGTGCCAGGCACAGGTTGCACTGGCCAACAACGCAGACCAAGATCTCTGACCTTGGAAGAAGGAAGAAGGTCGCAGTGCCCATGGCCTGACACTGACTGGGCCTCAGGGAAAGTCCCGAGGGGAGTCTGGGATCTGTTTTACCCTTTGATCTTCATGCTTTTCAAGAGTTGAGCCCTTTGAAGCCCCAGGGAGGTGGGGAGAGGAACCCAGGGGGTTAGCTACCGCATCAGAGGACCACGCATCAGGCATCAGAGGACGTGCTCTCTTGGTTCAGCCTTTGAAACAGTCGCTTGTAAGGTATTGGCCACATCACTTCATTTTATTTGTAAGAACACGTGTGGCTGCTTAGCACAGGTAATCATTCCTCCCACCTGATGCTTCTGTGCAACTGCTCCATGCGAGGGGCTGCGCCAAGTGCAGTCACAGCCTGTGCCCCGTGTGTGTGTGTGTGGAGGGGGGGGGGCAGGTGGTCTCCAAGTGGGAGACTCAGCCTGCAGGCTCAGGGCTCTGAGCTTTCATCTCTTGGCATCTCTCCCCTTTCCCTCTTTCCTCCCCCCTCCATCTTCTGACTTCCTGGGGCAGTAAGCAAAAGTCAGATGGACTCAGAAGGAAGGGGAACTGCTCTGTGTGAGAGGCAGCAGGGAGAGAATGGAAGGGAGATGGGAAAACGGGGGGGGGGGGGGGGTAGGGGGGCATGTGAGGCCCTTGGCAATGTTGTACCCAGTGGAGCGGATGGAGCTCCAGGGGAAGGGGAGGCGACAGACCGGGAAGCAGGGAGCAGAGAGCAAGTAGAGAGGTAAACAAAGGACTGGCTCATCTCCTCCTCAGCATTCGGGTTTTGAGTACCTTTTCCTTGTCCATTCAGGCCCCGTTTAAATGACTGAGCTCCTGCTCTGTGTGTTGAGGTCTCTGATGGGCACTGATGCTTGCAGTGCCTCCCCCCCCCCAAGTATTCCTGGGGTCTCTGCAGGATAATTTTCTGTAGGCTGCTTCAAACAAGCCTTCTTTCTTCAGGCCTAAGGCGAGGAGAGGGAGGCACTTACCCTGGGCACCAAAACACTCAGTAACCAAGACAAATAATATCTTTAATGTGGTAATCTTAAAAAAAAAAAAAAATCAAAATTGATGCCCCCGAATCCACGATGAGTAAAACCTTAAGAATTCAAACAAAGGGGAAAAAAAATCAATGTCCAACGGTTGCAACAAAAGAACAGCTCTGTTCCCCTCCATAATGAAGCTCCTCTGGTTCCTGATAATTAGAGACCCAGGAAGAGGGGTGGGGAGAGCCTGCCAGGGCAGCTGCAACTGCGGGAGGTGCAGGCCTTACAGAGCAGCTGGGCTGAGCCCGGGATGCGCTCCGGTGGACTCTGGGGCAGGGTCGTGCTGCCATCTCGTGGCCGCATGTGATAGACGCCGCCCTGCGCTGAGCATCTCTTGGGTGTGGATCATCGTTCAACCTGGAAAGGGCAAAAAGATAGACGAATATCAAAGATCATTGACAAATGTCAAAACCTCTCCGGATCAACAAGCCTCTGGAGTTGTATTTAAGTTCAACCTATTGTGTGGCGTCTGTTTTTTTTCCCCCTTTTGTTAAATTAAAAATTGAACTCCTAAGTTTAAGAAGGGTGCAGGGTGCTGGGTGTGGATGATGGAGCAGCAGAGCAGAGGACTGGTCCCCGGAGAGAGCTCTTCTGGAGTCTGAGTAGGAGAGGATTCGTCTACTGTCCCATTTTATTAAAAACAAACGCAAACAACAGAGAAGTCTGGGGAGAGTTGTAGAGAGTGAGCCATTTGCCGAAAGTAACCTGACTGGTTGGCAGGAGAGTTGGACCTAGAATTCATTTGGGTGCACTTCCCGTGGGATGCTGGTTCCCGTGCACCTTAGAGAAAACTTGTCCCTACACTGCCGAGACAGACATCATAAAGCTCTTCCTCTAAGGTCTTTGTGGGAGGACTCATTGGAGCATATTTCAAAAATGGGTGAGGGGAGGGAGTCAGCTGCATTTCTGCCAGTAGTTAACTTCAGCTTGACTTAAATCAGTCGGTTCTGCTAAGAAACATACCCCAAGGGTACCCCAAAGTTAAGATGATCTAAAATTTATGATTCGTGTTTGCGATTTATTTAACCAACCTTTGAAAAAGAGAAGCGATAACTTACCCCCTGTCCTTGAGCCAATGGCTGTGTCATTTCCCCCCCAACTCCCCCACCCTGCCCTTTTTTTTTTTTTTTTTTTTTTGGTAACTGAGCTGCTCCCCATTTCAAGCCTCAAACAGACCTTGGCTTCAGGGAATTACCACTAGTCCCTCCTCCTCCTAATCTCTTGAAAATGACTTCATTTTTCTGGATGTAGGGCATTAAGTGTTCCCCAACAGCACTTCTTTTTTAGTGGTTCTTGTTTAAGATAAAATGATAAACTCTGATAAAGCAAAAGAAAAAAAAAAGGCTGATTAAGGATTTAGTTGCATACACATTTAATATGTAACATATTCAATTTTTATCATGAAGATTTTCAAACATGCACAAATATAGAGCCTGTAGTGAACCCCAAATATCTATCAGCCAGTTTACCAACGTTAGCATCACTCACTTAGCAAGATCCTGCTGTGTTTACTTCCTCTTCCTTCTTCCAATTTTATTTTTGAGGGATTTAAACAGATCTCAGACATTCCACTCTTAATACGTTATTAGGAATTCCTCAAAAATATGAACTTTTTCGTACCACAGTGCCATTGCAACACCTAAGACAATTAACAATAATTCCTGAGTAGCATCCAAAATTCAGTCCATAGTTGAATTTCCTCAAAGGACTCAGAAGTATGTTTTCTGTTGCTTTGTTCAAGTCTTGATTCAAACAAGGCCCAATCATTACAATCGATTGTTATGTGTCTTTCTAAAAGAAGATTTATTTGAGAAAGAGCGAGAATGAGCGGGGGAGGGGCAGAGGGACAAGCAGACTCCTTACGGAGTGGGGAGCCTGCCACAGGGCTCTATCCTAGGACCCTGATCGTGACCTGAGCTGAAATCAGAGACTTAACTGACTGAGCCACCCAGGCATCCCACCATTGTTATGTGTTTTAAGTCTTTTTTAGTATGGACAGTCCTCTCCCCTACCCCCTGCCATGAGCTATGAAAACCAAGTCAGGTGTCCTGAAGAATGTTCTCCACTCCGCATTTCTGTTTGGCCCCTTGTGGCACCATACGGCTCCTTCCATTCTGCATCATAATTCCTGTGAATGCGTGTTAGCTCTAGAGGATTGATTATATTCAGGTTCTGTTTTTTCCCCTTTCCCTCCATTTTTGCAAGAATACCATAGGTGGGCTGTGTCCATCACGCAGCAGACATCAGGAGGCTCAGAATGTCTGGGTATTTCAGTGATGGTGTGCATAGGCATTTTCCCAAAATTGTACTTAAAGAAATATTTCAAACAGAATTCTGAAAGAATAATACAACCCAGACACTTTTCATCTGGTTTCATACGTGGTGACATCAGCTGTTAAATTGTTGCCTTATTTGCTTTATCTCTTCTCTCTTCTTCCCTGAGTGACTTCATCATCTCCAACAAATCTAACAGTGATGCAGCAATATTATCCTGTATATAGTCTACTTTACAGTTTCTCCAATTATTTCCATGGTATTTTTTGTAGCTTTTTTTCTAATTTAGCATCCAGTCAAGGCTCATGTTTGCATTTAGCTCTCTTGTGTCCTCAGTCTCCTTCACCAAGTCCCTTGCCTTTTGTTTTCAGAGCGTTGCCATTTTTGAGGTGCCCAGGCCGATAAGGTTCTATCATCTTATAGAATTCCATTTGATGAAACTCAGGTTTTGCAAGAACAATCACATGGGTGACGTTGCATCCTTCCCGTTGCCTCAGATCTGAAGGCACAAAGTGTCTGCGCTATTACTAATGAGGCCAATGTTAACCTCCTGATTAGGTTTGTTAGCCAGCGTTGTCTAGAGAAACAGAACCAATGGCAG
This sequence comes from Canis lupus familiaris, assembly GCF_011100685.1. Taxonomy (NCBI): domain Eukaryota; kingdom Metazoa; phylum Chordata; class Mammalia; order Carnivora; family Canidae; genus Canis; species Canis lupus. The sequence continues at coordinate 7,575,468 of NC_049258.1, forward strand.
GCATATACATATATATGTATAATATATATCATACAAATATGTATGAATATTTCACATTTATAAGTTCATATATAATTTTATGTGTTTATATAAATAAACACACAAAAAGGAATAGGCTCAAGCAGTTGTAATAGGCTCAAGCAGGAGACCCAGGACTGCCAGTGGTATAGTTCCAGTGCAAGTTCGAAGGCCCGAGCCAGGAGAGTTGACGATAGAGGTTACAATCCAAAAACCAGCAGGAATGAGACCCAAGATGAGACCATTTTTCAGTTCTGATCTGAATTGCGGGAATAGCCCAGTGTCCCAGCTCAACAGTCAGGTTGACAGAGCTCCTCCCTACTTGAGGGAAGGTCGTCAGCCTTTTCTGTTCTGGGCAGGCCTTCGTTGGAAGAGGACAATTTGCTTTGGTTAGTCTACCAATTCAGATATTAATCTCATCCAAAAACACTTTTGTAGACACACCCAAAATAATGTTTGACCAAGTATCCGGGCACCCTGTAGCCCAGTCAAGTTAACATAAAGCTAACCACCACAAGGTGTTTACCCTGTACAGATGCCTTTCCCTCATGGGAATGGATGAGGATTCCATGTGGTGATACTCTGTGACTGAATATCCTTCCCACAAGGTTTCACCTAATGGATTTCGAGACTGCTAAAAGGTGGTGTAGAGTGCTTGGGATGATTGAAGAGATTGAGGTAACTTCCTTGAATGTCAAGAATTTCCTGCACAATTTGGTTTAAGGTTAAGGTTCAGATTAGAACATAAGGGTCAGAGATGTATGTGAATCTGAGAGGAAGCAACAGTGTAAGGCCAGGCGAGGGCAGGCACAGGGCAGTCCTGACCGGCCACGGGCACTCATGTAAACCTAGTCAGGAAAAATCGGGGGGGAATTTCCCAGTTTACCCACTGGACTCTCCCCAAAGGCAAGGAACCTTGGTGAAGAAGGTAGGACGGGGTGGTAACCCTGTCAGAAAGAATCTGGGGTGGTGTATGCAGCTCTTCTTACCTTAGGGAACTTTGGGAGCATTCCAGGAGAAAAGACTATCTCACTCTGTTGCATGATGACATCTTATAAGGCCTGCTTCTGGACTTCCCATATCGGACATCCCATGCATGGAGCTGGTGGACAGGGCAGATACTAGGGCAGGGAGGTAGGGCCAGGAACCACCCCCTGACCTTGTTGTAATCACTCATTGGCACTTTTATGGAGCACCAACCCTGCAACCGTGCCTGGGGGGTAGGAAGCACCAGCCGTGTGACCTTGCAGCAGGAGTCTCTTCTTTTACAAAAGAACCTTCCTTCCATGATTCCTCTTCTCATCTGAAGCTTTGTTGTTTTACTGTTGTTATAAGTCACTGTGTAGGATGTTTATCCCACCAATGTCACTTAGCACATCACTTTAGGGCCTTCCAAATGCTTATTTTATCTTTGGAGTTTTATTTATCCTTTTCCCCCCTTACTTACCCCAACTCCATCACTATGGCTTCTAAAATACCTTATGCTTTCCAGCATTTTATACATTTAAAAAGGAATTTCCTTCTTCTTTTATCTTATCCTAATAATAACAAGGAGATAATGTTGCCAATTTATTTTCTGTAAACAGAGGCAAAGGTAAGTAACTCCTTAAAAATTCCAGGGCAAGGACCCACGTTTCCAAAGCATTGGCCTAAGTGGGAGGGACTCTGGGACAGACAACCAAGGCCACAGCTGTGTGGAGGGAACATACACACAGGAAACCAACTTTCCTATGTCATCTATTTATCATGCTAAAAAGTCTTGATTTAGGAAGTTTTGGAAATAGAATCAATGGGAATGTGAATCCCAGGCTAATTTGCTCATAAACTCTGATGTACAAGAAGGTCACGCTAATTTACATAAGACTTTACCTTGAAGAAAGGAATTAAATTTATCAAAATAAGCTATAATTAATATCATGCAAGAAGAAATTGCAACTCTATCTTTGTTTTCGAATGAACAAAAAATGGATAGATTCTTCTCCATCAGAAAGCCCATCAGAGGGCTCTTGTAGTGTGGAAGGGTATACAAAGTCACTTTGTGTAGTAATTTAAAAATTTTACCTACGCAAACATCAAACTACTAGCATCATAAAAAGTAAACAATTATATAAAATGTTCACCTACTACTTAGAAAATACATTTTAAAAATAAAATGTCCTCAACAATTGATTAATAATGGTATGCTTAATCTAAACAGATAATTAAAATCACAACTTTAACAGATCAGATTATTTTTAAAAGATTGATAACCATTAAAAATAGACCAGATCCAAAGGAGGTTAAGCACTAACCATTCACATGATTGAACCAACCATTGTCCTGACATGGTTCCCTGACCTAGATTCATTAGAAGTGGCTCTTTATTAGTATTTTATGATAATCTGTGGATTATCTAAAGGAGCTGAGGAGGTCATTCTGCTTCCTGAGCCCTCCTCTTTGGACCATTGTTCTCTTTTATCACCTTGGGGCGGTGCTTCTGTTGGTAAATTGTGTGACTGTCAGAGGTGGTTAAGAGTGGGTCTCCAGTACGCTGATCAGCACTTCCTGTTCTGAGTCGAGTGTCTTTTATTTCTGTTTTAGCTCATTCCTAGTTATTTTTTCCATTCTTCTTTCCTACTCATCCAGAACATACATTCTATGTTACGCACACACAAACACACACATGAGCACACATATATTTATAAACTAATGGAAGAGCAAACAGCATGCTTGTATATATACAAGTGTATACACCTGTGTACAATGATATACATGGAGGAATATATGCACATACACATTGCACACTTCATGAAATTAATAAATCCTGTTTTTATCCTTTTGTATTACAACTTCCTTTTTGCACTTAAAGATTTTTCTTATCTGATCATTTGATCAAATAAGACCTTATTATTTGATCTATTTGATCAAATAGTTCTTATTTGAGAATTTGATAAAATATTTCTTGTTTGGATGTTTCTTGTGATGATTTTGAATTTTGTAGATCAAATCATGATAATCATAATATCATTAGCAATTTTTATAGATCAAATCAGTATAATCATAATACCTAGAGCAATTTTTATTGTTTAATTCTAATTTAGTATTATAATTATTTCATATTTGAATTACTACAAGTTTCCACTGAGTACCTCTTAAGTGGGATCTTTTTATCTTTGATCCCTGTCCCTATTATTTATGGCATTATCCTTGTTTTCTGATACCCACAGGACGATCCTGACACATTCTTTGTGTTTCCCTTTAGTCTATCAACTGACTTTTTTTCCTTCCTTCTTTTTTTTTTCTCCCTTCCTTCCTTTATCCGTCTCAGCCACCTACTGTGGTCATACATTGGCTCCCCCCCCCCCCATTACCCCTGTCACCTTAGACACTCCCACTTTGCTGGCTGTCCGTCCAGCACCCTCCACAGCAGAAAGTGAATAGCTTTGTCTGCAATTCATGCAATTCATGTGGATCTCCATGGTGGGCTTCCACCGACTCCATGAAGACTTGCATCTTTTGCATAACTTGCATTTCCCTTTGCAATCAATTTGCAGTATTTTAGCACTGTATTGTTTACCATTTATAAAAGCAGACTATGTAGGGAAAAACTCATGGATAAAGACTTGACCTTATATGCTGGATAGACACAGCCAGGAGGGCTGTTGGAATGAGGACTTTTTTTTTTTTTTAAGATTTATTTATTTATTCATGAGAGACACAGAAAGAGAGAGACAGAGACATAGGCAGAGGGAGAAGCAGGCTCCTCACAGGGAGCCTGATGTGGGACTTGATCCCAGATCCTGGGATCATGCCCTTAGCTGAAGACGCTCACCCACTGAGCCACCCAGGTGTCACAGAATGAGGACATTCTTATTTGTGGTCAGATTATTAATGAATATTTAATGTTTTGATGACTTTTGCTTTTCTAAGCAATATGGCAACTTCAGGAAATCACATAATTAATGCTTGGTTAACAAAGATCTATTATGTTAAATAAATTTGGTAGACTACCTTCCAAGATGTCCAACCTCACCTACTATTCAAAATATAAAATTAATAATCAACCTGCTTAGCCATCTGGAAGTGTTGAGCTGCATCCTGTGGTCTCTCTCCAACCCTGGAGATTGCCCACATTGTGAGCTTGGGTGGCCCACAAACTTCTTTGGCTTCTCTGTCCAGACCTTGGCTCTTCCTGTTTGTGCTCACTCTTTATTGAGAAGCTAACTTTCTACCTCTCCATGTCTTGAAGATGTGGCCCACTGAGTAAAATGACAGCAATAGGGGCTATGGGATTCTTTTTGCATCCTGGTATTGGGACAGAATTGATGACAGTCATTACACAGAGAATCTTAGTTATTTGCCTCCAAAAGGCAAGTTCCCATGAGAATAGGTGTTGGCTACAGGTCACATTAGTTAACAAAAAGGCCAGTAGACAGGAATTTTTTGCTTTCACCTTCAGAAGTTCTGGTGGCTCTTAGTGTAAGGATGCCTCCCCTGGTAGTACACTTTAGACTTTGATAATTTGAAGAATTCGGGGCCACATCCCAGTTCTGGAGTTCCTAGAGAGAGAACACATTCCCTCCTCGGAAAGTACGTGTTTTTCTTTAACTCACAGTAAAGTGGTCCCTGGGGATTTCCTTGCCAACCATCTCCAAACTCTGTATCCCATTGGTTTAGTCCTAATTGTTACTTATTTAAGATATAGGAAAATATAATCCTTATGTACCATATTCCATAAATTTAACTAATAAAAATGTTTCATAAGACCCTTTTGAAGTCCAAGAAAACTTTGGAATAATTTTTATGAGACTTTAAAAATCTTTCTTCTTAGAGACAGGAAGTTCCATTTTGCCAAAAATAAATGAACTCAAATAGCAAAGGGATTGGCTTGATGTGAGATGCCAAACCCACAGTGTTTCAGTGGCTCCCTCCCGGGGCCGAGTGGAGTTTCCAGGCCTGAGAGTTCCGCACTGGTGTCTAAAGTTTCAGGCGAACATGTTAGTACTTATAAGTCATTATTTTAGTATGCCAGTTGTTCTTAATGTAAAAAGTTTGGTTTCTTTTTTGAACCAATTTGATTCCACAGGCAAGAGAGAGATTATTGATTTTACAAATCATCCCTTTATTAGAGTTCATTAAAGTTACGTAGAAAAATGTTGAATTTAATTTCCTTTTTGGTATTTTCTTGAATATTCTTACTTTCTTCCTTTATATTAATTTAAGATAATTTAATTTTTTTCAAAACCGGATTCCGAAACATGTTCTAGGAGTGTGTCTTAAAAGAAAAATTATAATAAACAATGTAATTTATGTTGACAACCATAAAAAAAAAAAAAACATGGAAACTTCAAAGAAAACATCATATTATATCATCTTAGGGTTCATCATCATTTCCAAAGGAGTCTTTCTCCCTTTCTTTCTTTCTTTCTTTCTTTCTTTCTTTCTTTCTTTCTTTCTTTCTTTCTTTCTTTCTCTCTCTCTCTCTCTCTCTCTCTCTTTCTTTCTTTCTTTCTTTCTTTTTTAAGATTTTATTTATTTATTTGAGAGAGAGAGAGAGCACAGGATAGACAGGGCAGGAGAGCGGGAGCCAGGGGAGGGGCAGAGGGAGAGGGAGAAGCTCAGCAGGGAGCCCAGAGCAGGACACCAGATCATGACCTGAGCCCAAGGCAGATGCTTAGCCCACTGAGCTGTCCAGGCACCCCCCCAAAGTAGTTTTTCTAAGATGAATATAAAAATCAATAGCAAATTCTTTTACCATTTTAAAACGAGTTACTGGTTAGGAAAAAGCACACTCCTTTTCTCCACTTGTTGTCACTTCATTTCCTATCAGCACAAATTTCTCCAGGTCTATTTGCTTCTTCTGTCTTTGCCTGCTAGTCTTGAGCTGCCGGCGTTCATTCTGCCTCAGTCTTGCTCATTATTATTCTGCTGCTGTCGTTATTAACCTCATGCTCATCATCCTCTTCTCATCAACCTTCTCACTTCATTCATACTGCCCTGCCCTCTTGTACCTTGTTCACATTTCTGCATTCCTCATCTCTTTTCAGCCCGACGCACTCCATGGGGCCCTTGTCCCAGCCAGCCAGTCACCAGATCACTAGCTCCAGGCTTCCTGACTTCCCCGCAAAGGCAGATTCAAAAATCTTTCCTTTGGCTCCAGCCAGAGGAGTACAGAAACCTTCCTCATCCCCAAAACGTCTCGCCCTAGGTCAGTAAGTCAGGGCAGCAGCTTGGGCTCGCATCCCAGGCATTAAGTCCACTTCTAAGTGGTGGTTGCTCAGGGAGGGCACACCGTGAGCCAGGCAGGGAGGCCAGGTGCTTTGGAGGCAGGTGAGTAAAAATGGGGCTGATTGCTATAGTAAGGGGCCGTCATGAATGCCACTGCAAAGGGTTTGGAGTGAGGGCCTCCCCGAGGGAGCACGTTGCACTGGTGGACAAGAGATGCGGAGCAGACAAGGGGAGAAGACCACCCCAAGAAGGAGCCCCGTACATGAACGTGTGGAGTGGACGACAACAGGATGTGGTTGAGGAAATACAAGTGGTCCTGTGCCCAAAGAATGCCGGTGGCGAAGGGCAAAGGGGAGGCCCATGACGGCCACCTGCGGGTCGGAAGCAGCAGCGATGTGACTGATGCTGTTCCTCTGCAGAGGGGGTGTTTGGATTGGCAGGGAGGCTGCAGAGAGAGGGGGACGGGAACCAGGCTGCCAGGGAGACGGAACGTCAGGCAAGGGGCTTGGAGACTAAAGAGGAAGAGTGAAGAGAGAGAGGACGGGCAAGTTTGCGTGTAATGACAGGTGAAGGAGCCACATTAACTTTGTAGCTTGCAGTGAGGAGCGGGAGTGCAAGTGCCACTGAATCAGATGATCCCAGGCCACAGTTTTATCCAGGCCCGGAGATGGATACTACCCCTTATTTCTTGTCTAACTCCTACCTCCTTGGGACAGTAGGTCTTGTCGCCTTGCCAAGGGCATTTTAGGGCTGGTTCTCTCAGAATTACGTGCATAAGAACATATGCACATATATAGAGCATATACTATATATAACACATATATGTGTATATATGAAAACACTGCATACCTCCATGCAAGTGTATGTGTAAAATACATATGCCTGTGCATATTAGTTAGGGTTTTCCAGGGAAACAGAATCAATAGGATGTGTAAATATGTGTAAAAGAGATTTGTTTTAATGAATTGGCTTATGTGATTATGGAGCCCAACAAGTCCAAAACCTGCAAGGTGGGCTGGCAGGCTGGAGTTCCAAGAGAGCCAGTGTTACAGTTCGAGGCTGAAGATTGTTTGCTGCAGAATTCACATAATTCATTTGCTGGAGGAGGCCTGTCTTTCCGTTCTTTTCAGGCCTTCAACTGATTAGATGTGGCCCATACACATTTTGGAAGCTAATCTGCTTGACTCAAAGTCTAGTGATTTAAATGTAAATCACGTCTAAAGAATATCTTCACAGCAACATCTAGTCTGGTCTTTGACCAAAGACCTGGACACCAGAGCCTAGCCAACTTGACACATGAAAGTCACCGTTATAGACTACCTGCTGCACTTTTTTCTGTGTTCCCCATAAAAGGGGGAGTTCTAGTGCTTCATATAATTGCAAGATTTTACATATCTGTGTTTGGCTCCTATTATTGTCCTAAAACTTGTCAAATGAAGGTATTTTTTTAGTGCCGCACAGTTCAAAATTTGCTTTCATGCATATTGTTTGATCTTCTCTACCATCTTGAGGGACAGAGATTTAGCCCACTTTACAGGGGAGGAATCCGGGGTTCAGAGCCATGTTTCAACTTGCCTTAGGGGTTAGGGACACAGCACACTTAGCCAGGACTTTGGGTTCTCCTGCTAGGACCCTCTCGACACCACCACCTCCACCCCACCCCGATGATTTATCTAGACCCTAAGACACAGTTCCTGGCCTCAGGGAACTTGTGGTCCTGCTCAAACATACATGTGCGCAAATATAATCCGACTCTAATTTTAATAAGGGCAAGAACAAAGTTTTCTGAGACTCCAAAGATGGAGAAATTCTTTCCATCAATGGGGAAGGCTCTCTGAGTGATGCAGAGTTGAAGAATTCAACTCTTTTGGGTTTCAGGGCTCCTTAGGGCACCTCCAATTCTCTGCATTGCTCATTTGCATTATTACTTGTTTATCCAGATGGTGAAAAATCTAATGATTAAAATACTCAGCCAAAACTCCTATCTGGGCGGAAGGGATGGAGGAAAGAAAGGGAGGGAAGATGGAGGGAAACAGTTATTCAATGAAATCTTTACACGTTTCTTTTAATCATTGAAAAGACAATTTTAAAAAATAATGGAGGCATACTGTGAAGATACGATCTATATTACAGTATTTGACTTACAAGGAGTAGGGAGCCTTTTGTGTGTGTGCCTGTGTGTGTGCATGGATGTGTGTATGTGCCTGTGTGTGCCTGTATGTGTGTGTGCACATGGCTACGTGTGCCTGTGTGTGCATGGATGTATGTGCGTGTGTGCCTGTATGTGTGTGTGCGCATGGCTACGTGTGCCTGTGTGTGCATGGCCTGTGTGCCTCGGTGTGCAGGGATCTGTGTGCCTGTGTGTGCATGGATGTGTGTGCCTGGGTGTGCTTGGATGCGTGTGCATGGCTGTGTGCCTGTGTGTGTGCGTGCCTCACGAGGGTGAAGAAGTGACCTAGGGCTGTTTGTGCTGGTGAGTTGTTCTCCAGAATCGGGACCAGAACTTCCTACGTCTGTCTCGATAATTTTGCGCTCGCCTCTGACCTCAGACTTCCTCTCAAGGCCTGCAAAACTATAGCCGTGTTCCCGAGAATGAGGACATTAGCGCAGTTGCTTCCAGGCCTGTATTAAATATCTCAACTGCACGGATTAATCCATCGTGTCTTCTTACTTGTACCCTTTCTTATTTGCTGTATCGTTAGCAACTCTTAATTTGTTCTCCCCATTTCGCTGGCAAGGATACTGAGGTTCAGAGAAACGACCAGATCTGACCAAGGTCCCCGGCTCGTGTGGCAGTTTGATCAAAACTCTTGTTTCTGTTTGTATATCAGATGGTCTCACGCAGCCTCATAGCTGCTGTTGCTGGTATCAGCTTCAAATTGCTTCTCTTTGTTCTCAACGGTTGCCGGTGTCTTTTAGGACTTACAGGGTATTTGCATCTTCCAGAAGCTTCTGAAATAGCCCTTGTTAGTTTGCCCGTCCTCTTGCCTTTGGAGTTAAGTTTCACTTGGGGAATTTAATGATGCCTATAGGAGGACGAAGCTCATGCCCTAGATGAACATGGTTCCATGTCTGAGTACAGTGTCAATATAAATTGGGTGGTTAGATTTTGATGTGTGCTGTTTGATTTTAGTAATGAGAAATAAGGATAGGCTCATATGGTATGTAATATAGGTGCCAATTCATATTTTATGGTATCTACACAAAACAAGGAACTAACCAAGGTGGATGCCCATTAGATTTGAATTGGGGAAATTAACTTTAATGTGCAACGTGACCTTTTGTACCGTAATCACCAACAGATTAAACCAGCCTGCATGAGGTCATGTTTTGGCAATTTGCTTGTATTTATTCATCTTTTTGATGGGGATGGTAACCGCGACATTAACAATTGGCATCTTAAACAAAACTGTACAGATATAGTCATTACAGATAACATGCCTTATGGCTTAAATCGCGAAAATATTTTGTGTAATATTTCTCAGGGAAAGCTGAGTAAAAGTAATCATTTTTAGAGGGTTCTTGGAGAAACAAAATCGGAGTTAGAGGTCACATTTTGAAGGATCAACGAAGCGGTATGCATGCCTGCTGACTACAAAAGCAGGCCAAAAACCCTTGGTCTCTAATAACCTACAGTGGAGACAGCTCGGATACGCAGGGAGTCACACGGCTACAGAAAGGTTTATCTAAAACTTGAAATTTCATAACCGTCTGTTGTAGCCGCTCAGTATTTTCATGACTGATAACAACTCATGTGGCAAAGGGGAGCTTGATTTCTGTTGGCTGTTCTCTGGCAATTTTTGGTGATTGGGAGAGATGCTGGGGGTGGTGGTGGGGGGCTTGCTCAGGTTCCAGGAGCAAACCTGTCCCAAGTGAACACGAGAGGGCGCCAGGCCTCTACGCCAGGCAGCAGCTGATGGAGATTTAATGGACGAAATAAACTCTGGCACTTAAAAATGAAGCCATGTTTATTTTATTCTGGGTAATATATTATGCACCTGCTTGTTTTATTTTTTAGACTGATTCGTGTCAAATGACTTTCCAGAAATATGACACATGTGCCGGATCCAGGCAAACTAATCTTTCAACGCGCAAGTAGTAGTAGTATTTTGTACAAATCATATTCTGTGTTATAATGAAGTTTTACTTTATTGTACTCACTCTAGAGCAAATTAAGAGAATGTAACAAGTTGTCACATACTTTTTTCAAACATTTTTTTCTTTCTCTGTAACTCATTAAGAAATAGTTTTTGGCCATGGGCTATTTACTACACACACACACACACACACACACACACACACACATTCAGTTTCCTTTGTTAGAGGCAAAGAGTAGTGTTCATCTTGGTCTGAGGGATTCGGGGGCTAATTTAGGGCTGAGATTTCTGGAAGGAAGAGGACACGGAATGGAACCTGAAAGAACTGGAGTTTGTTATGGGCGTGGAAGAGAACGAAAGCATTTTTGCCAGGGAGATGTTTGGCTTGTGTTATAATCTAGCCAGGGGCTGCCACACCAAAATGCCACAGACTGGGCAGTCTAAACAACAAAAATGTATTATCTCATCGTTTTGGAGGCCAGAAGTCCTAGGTCAAGCTGTGGGCACGGTGGGTTTCCCCTGGGGCCTCCGGCCTTGGCTCGCAGGTGTGCCCTTCTCTCTGTGTCCCCACATGGCCTTTCCTTGTGTGCACACAACCCTGGGGTCCCCTTGTGTGTCCACATTTCCTCTTCTAAGGAGGATGTCAGTCTGACTGGCTCCAAGGCCACCTAACGGCCTCGTTTTAACCTCACCACCTCTTTAAAGACCCTGTCTCCCAAGACAGTCACATCCTGATGTCCTGGGGGCGAGGGCTTCAACCTATACATTTGGGGAGGACACAGTTCAGCCCATAACGACTTGGTTTCTTATTTGTGTTAGTTTAATATGGAGAAGAGGGTAATGGTCTTCTTCTGTTGGGGTGTCCACTGACCGGCTTTAGGAGAGACTACCGTGGAGCCCTACACACACACGAGATGCCTAATACACATTTGTTGAATGAGTGAATTTCTGCCTTGAAAGGCTACACATTTTACTCTGCTCAGGCTTGTCTGAAATCTTCAACTGCCTGACAGGTAGCAATTAACTGCTGAAAGAAAGGCATAAATACTTCCTTTTAAACATTGACATTATGTCCATCTGGTGAAAGAAAAGGATGGAGGCAAATAAAGAGAGTTCAGGAAATGCTAAAATTTCTTTGAAATAATTTCATGGAAAATTAACAAGCTGATTATTGTGAAAACAGATTCCAATTTACACATAATGGCCAATCATCTAGCTTTCCTGGCCTTTGATGAAACCCTTCCTACCCAGCGCGATCTGCTTTTTACCCTTCCATAATGCTCACGGAGGGCCTCTTAGGTTAATTTGCCTTTCAGACTTTGCGGGCTTAAAGATAATACACTTAACTCAATTATACCCAGGCGTCTGGTGCACGGTGCAGTTGCTTCTGCCCCGGCAGTGCCCCCCGACATTCCTGCTGCTGTGCCCACCCCTACCTTCAGGTGCAATAACTCAGTTCTTTGCAACTGGGCAACTTGCACGGGCTGCCCAAAACTCAGGCAGGGGCAGAAATCAGGGACTGTCTTTCCAGGAGGTGCTTTGCTATTCTGATTCAAATTCGAATTTCTAGCCCCAGGGACCCAGACAGAAGGAGGGCTCCTGGGTGAACCAGTGTGGCTTGGGAGGCTGGCCTCCCAGGGCAACTTCTGGGGACTCTCCAGATGGGGGCCTTTTCTCTAGGATCCCCGTGCAGCAGGCAGGTTGGGTTCGTGCAGGCTGATGGGGCCGCCTGGGGCACAAGGGTCACCACTTGCAATAACATTCCCTTCCTCGCAGCTCATTTCTGTTTCTCCAAACAGGTGATGGATTGTCTGTCAATTTTCCTAAATCTCACGTTCTTTGAGCAGAGGCTGTGGGCTCGAACCAGAAGGTGTGTAGCTGCCTTTGGGTTTGCAACCAACACCTCATCCTTCCAAGGCCCTTTCGCGTTGCACTAACCTTTAAGACGAGATTGCTTCTTGCACTCGTCTCTTGAACTTCCCCTTTCCAGGCTACTGGGATGAAGCTCTCGATACTTTTCTTTTACAAAAGCCTTTAAAAGAATCCTTTATGCTGGCAGGGAATTAACTCATGAATAAATGGATAATAATAGAGGCTGACATTTTTGGAGCGCTGTTTGGCAGGCGCTGAGCCGAGGGGTGTGCTCGAGCTCTCCTCCTCGGCGAGGATTGGGAAGTGCCAGTGTTGCCCTCGGAGCCGGCGAGGGAAGCGCTTGGAGGGAGGGTCGGTGGAAACCACGGGGCCAGTGTTTGTTACTTTCACTGGACAGAGCTGTGTTGGCACCCGAGGGTGCGGGGAGGGCCGCAGCGGGCCCCCGGGGGTGCGGGACCCACTTCAGGGGCTCCCACGGCCTGGGACACACGGGAAGCACCTGCGGATCAGGGACACGCACTAATGCCTGTGGGACCCCAGTGGGTTGTGCAAGTGGCTAGCCAGCACGCAGCCGGACGTCCCCCCCAGGTGACCCCCTGGTGACCCCCCAGGTGACTCCCAGGTGACTTCCCAGGTGACTCCCCAGGTGACCCCCAGTGGCTCCCCAGGTGACTCCCCAGGTGACCCCCAGTGGCTCCCCAGGTGGCTCCCCAGGTGACCCCTCAGGTGGCTCCCCAGGTGACCATAATGCGCAACCCAAGTCCTGGATTGTTTGGGGAGCAGAGCTGGCCCACGTTGGCTGTGGAGCAGGAGGCCCTCCAGGACGTGTCCCGGCTGAGCGCTGGCACCCACGGGATCTTGCATTACTCCTTGGCCATTGAAGTCACATTTGTCCCCTGCATCTTGGTCTGGATTCCCAGAGCCTCCTGAACACGTGGTGCCCGGGGGCCTTTTCTCCCAGCACAGGGTTGCATAGAGCCTCAGCCTGGGTTTCCAAGGGGGGGGTGCCTTCCCTCCCCTCCCTGTGCTCCCTCCTCCCAGGCACCCACCCCGCTTCCCCGGGTGAGCTCCTGTTCTCCACTCCCACTTGCTTCTTTTTGCCCACTTAGATTTTCTCATCATTTACTACTTCTCATCTGTCGCTCATCTATCTCCCTGATTAAAATTTGACAAGCTCAGTACTTAAAAAAAAAAAAAAAAACCAAAAAAAAAAAAACATTTTTTTTTTTTTTTCTGTGTAAGAAAAGCTCAAGTGTCTTTTGTGTAACTCATTTGGTTGGGAAATTTGCATGTGCTCTGGCCTCCTGTCCCTGAAACAGCCTTGCATTCACTTGTGCCATTTCCTGGGCTCCTCTGCCCAGCCGGGCACCCACTGATTTGTCAGCCAGTGTCTGTCTGCTGAGCCCTGAGTCCGAAGCCCTGCCATTCCTCTCTCCGGGGTAGTTTTTAAAATCATTATGAGGATACAGAATTTTCCTTGCCTGTTACCATTACTCCATTTGGTGTTTAGCTCTACTGAACATATTGAAAGGTTGAAAGAGACATTGCTATTTTGGCTATTTATCTATTGCCGAATGTACATGCAAAGATGTAGCTTTGCTTCCAACGTTCATCAACAGCAGCTAGCATTTTGTGGCTATGGAGATTTTTAAAGCAATTAGAGCTGTTCACGTACGTTTTACCGATTGTTAAATTTTACTAATTCGGACGGCGTTGGGAAAAGTACAACAGCGGTTGAAATGAGGAGCCGTGAAAAGATTGTGAGGAATAAAGCAACACTAGAAAAGGAGAGTGAGAATTAAAACACGAAATGAATTTCACATAAATGTCACCTACAGTCCCGGGGAGATCAAATAAAACCGATTGGCAAAGACACAGAGAGAGCTATGTACAGAGAAGCAGTTCTGAGGATAAAGTGAGGAGTTAGGCCTAGGTGAAGGTAAAATATCAGAAATCAAAGATAAGGGGAAAGTGGGAAAAGGGAATGAAAATAATTCGGCTGCTAGAGACAATCAAAGTGTTTTCTACTGGCCCAGGTGTATTTATTACACAATCAAAAGGAAAGACAGGTCTTAAGTCGTCCCAGTACTTGTTACGGAGGCACAGCAGTACACTTACCGATGTAAAATCGTGTGTAAAACACGTACATACATAATCACTAAAAATAGGTAATAAGAGAAACAAAAATCTGCAATACATATAACTAAAAGTAATCTCCTCCATTTACTATGATCTCTTAGGAGGTCAATAAACATTTCTCAAGTGAGCAAATGATAAGAGGAAATAATTCATTAAATGAATACAACAACCCACTTCGAGCAGCGTTTGGCTGCGTAGGA